>NC_092743.1:45324193-45958039 GCF_047496795.1 Chiloscyllium punctatum | reverse complement strand
TGTCTATGTGTCACATCTGAGACCAAATATTGTATTTCTTTTGCACTATGCAGGTGAAATTACCTTGTATAAAACAGAGATTCTTCCCTGGTGTGTATTATACAGTGTCACCTCACGCAGTGCACATGCTCACTCTGTTTCTGATGTTGTTTGTGTCATCACTCTCACCCCACCTTTAAGAATGAAATTTTTTGATATACTTCAATGATAATATCTTGTTACTTATGTGGGATAGATTATAACATACTCATTTAATAAGAGGAGAGCAATGTCAGCCATATTATCTCCTCGCTGGACTGGCTGATCATGAAATGTGAAATGATTTTTTTCAATGATTTACATTTTATCTACCTTAAGTCAAATGAGTCCGCAGTAAGCTGACAAGATGGATACAAAACTGGCTTTGTCATAGAAGACAGAGTTGGGGTGGAAGGGTATTTTTCAGATTGGAGATCTGTGACCTGTGGTTTTCTGCAAGGATCAGTGCTGGGACTTTCTTGTTTGAAATGTATACAAACAACTTGGAGGAGAATGTAGGTGGCCTGATTAGTAAATTTGCAGATGACACAAAGACTGAGGGAGCTGCGGATAATGAGGAGGATTGTGAGAAGATACAGCAGGATACAGATAGGCTGGAGACTTGCGTGGAGAAATGGCAGGTGGAGTTTAATCAGAACAAGATGATGCATTTTGGGAGATCTAATGCAAAAGGGAAATACATGGTAAATGGCAAAACCCATAGAAGAATTAACATATGAAGGGATCTAGGCATACATGTGTACAGTTCCTTGAATGTGAAAACACAAGTGAATAAGGTGGTCAAGAAGGCATATGGGATGGTTGCCTTCATTGGTTAGGGCATAAGTATAAAAATTGGCAAGTCATGTTGTTGTATCATAGAACCTTAGTTGGGGCACATTTGGAATATCATGTACGCTTCTGATCACCACACTACCAGAGGATGTGGAGGCTTTGAAGAGGGTACAGAAATGATGAACAGGATGTTGTTTGGTTTGGTGGGTATTATCTATGAGGAGAGATTGCACAAACTTGGTATGTTTTCACTTAAATGTGAAAGGATGAGGGATGAACTGATAGAAATTGATAAGATTATGACAGGCATGAATAGAATGAATATTTGGAGTCATTTTCCCAGGGTAGAAATCTCAATTAGTAGAGGACATAGGTTTAAGGTAAAAAGGGATGGTAAAGAAATGTGAGATGCAGGTTTTTTTACACAGAGTGTGGTAAGTGCCTGGAATGTGCTGCCAGAGAAGGTAGTAGATGAGGATACAAGAGCAAGTTTAAGAGGCATCTTGGTAGACATATGAATAGGCAGGGAATAGATGGATGAGTAGATTAGATTACCTACAACATGGAAACAGGCCCTTCGGCCCAACAAGTCCACACTGACCCTCCAAAGAGTAACCCACCCTATATTTACCCCTGACTAATGCATCTAACACAATGGCAATTTTCCTCCCAATTCACCTAGGAGAAAACCATGGCACCCAGAGGGGACCCACGCAGACTTGGGGAGAATGTGCAAACTCCACACAGTCACCCGAGGTGGGAATTGAACTCAGGTCCCTGGCACTGTGAGGCAGCAGTGCTAACCACTGAGCCACTGTGCCGCCCCAAGTACTGCATCGTGGCAAAAGGTTTTTGATTTGGAAGGGCATCATGTGTCGACACAGTCTTGGTGGGCCAAAAAACCAGTTCCTGGCTGTACTGTTCTTTGTTTTTTATTACTGGGGTAATATTTCAAACAATCAGCTGAACTGAAAAAGTAACAAATGAAGTGTGAAGGAGAGTCAATAAATAAATTTGCTGAATGCATCTATGTAAAGGCAGAGAGCCTAGGAAAGACACAAGTTCAGAGGGAATGAACAAGTAAGATATATCTATGGAGGAAAGATTTTTTAAAAAAGGATTTTTTTCCCTTGTGTGTGAATCCAAAACAAGTGGGCTCTTTTTTAAGTTTATGTCCAAGCTTGATGGCTTGCAAACTGAAGAAAGTTATTGGAAAATGATAAGACTGGCACAGGATAGAAACAATGAGAAGACTGAGTTAAGGATCTATCTTGGAGGACACAAGAAAATGATGTTGTACAAACCATATTCTCTCCTCTTTCACAGTTCTTTGTCAAAGTATTTTGACATATTAAAATGCTTAAACTGCCACCCCAATCTCATGATAATTAGGATTTAAAACTATGTTTGGATAATTTCTTAGAATTCCAACTTTCTTGAGAATGGGAGCTCACTTCACTTTACTGGTAGCTTTACATTCATTGGCTCGTTATATCAAATCTTCTTTCCCATGCTGAATTGTCTTTTTTTTTACAGTTTTTCTGTGTTGTGCATGAGAACGTTTCTTGGTTTGACCTAGTTAACTTTAAGAATAACACTACTTATCTCTGATAATGTTTGAGGCTTTCAGGGACTAGCAACTGGAAATAGTAAATCCAGGAGAAATACTCTGTCATAATGTTTCTTGCCCTCTGGAGTAATTAATTCCCATTCTTTTTCTTTAAATTCAGACACTACTTTGTCATCAAGATATTGCCTTTTTAACACAATCTTTGAGCCACCATTACTCCTGACCTCCATTTGCTTCCATATTTGCAAGATTTTAAATGTAAAAATCTAAACAAATCTTCAAACAGCAACATATATGAATCATCCTCCTTGTATTTATATGTGGGATAATTTTTAACATTAAATTCATTTCCAAATTGTAAACTTTACATTCTTTTTCAGGAGACACTCGTTACTAAGGGGATCAAGAGTTACAGGTGAATTCAGGAGAATGGGGGTTGAGAAACATATCAGTCATGATTGAATGATGGAGTAGAGTTAATGGGGCCAAATGGCCTAGTTCTTTTCATGTATCATATGGTCTTAACAAACGGCTTATACAAAGGTAGTGTTATTTAGTCAAGGTAGATCCTCAACTGCTTTAAAAACTTTTGTTTTCAGGTTACATTAGTAAGATAAAATATCTTCATCTTTCTAGATAACTCATGAACTTGTTTAAATTTCTGTTGCTTTTTTGTTCACCCACCCAGCATCCGCATTTTTGTTTAGCAGTTCTTTTTGCACAACTGTTAAAGCTTTCTGATGAGTGGGTTGATTTGATAGAAGTGTATAAGATCCTGAATAATCTTGATTAGGTGGATTTAGAAGGAATGTTTTCCCTTGTGGGTGAGTCCAGAACAATGGGCTCTTTTTTCAAAAAGAATTAGGAGTCACACTTTTAGGCCAGAACTGTTTTCTGAGGGTTGTGTGATTTCAGAACTCTGCACCAGAAGGCACGTTCAGTGGGATCATGAAATATTTTTACAGTAGAGGCAGATAGATTCTTATTCTGGAAGCGGGTTATGTGGGGGTTGGGTGTGAATCGGAATATGGAATTCGAAACACACAATCAGATCTTATTGGATGGTGGAAGGGCTGAATAGTCAACTTTTGTGATAATTTTGTCTTTCATCATGTTCATATGTCCATCATTTTGAAGTTTTAATGTATTATTGAAGAATATACATCAGCAACATCTTTATTGATGCATAGCCGAATCTTTGGTTTCTATGCAATCCTTCTCTTTTATTTCATCATTAGCTTGGAAGATTGCTACTACCTGTCCTGAAACCTCTCAATCAGATTCTGCAAGCATATTTAAATCAAACAGGTTCAATTTGGCTCCAACCCTTAACCACTAATTGACAGTCTGAGGTTGGAATGTTCCTTTAAAATCAACAGCTTGAGCTTTTTTAACTCTGAGCAAATCAAAGATTGAAAATATTCATTTTCATAGCAGGAACACAGGAAGTCTTAGATTTTTACACATCACTTGATTCTCCCTTGAATGTTTTTAGTTTCAGCAATTTCATTGATCTTTTCTGAAACCATTTGAATGATAACACCTTACATCCAGCCAGGTTATATCCCAATATAAAATCAGCATCTTTCACGGGCTACTTAGACACAATCCCCATAATTGTAGTTCTGGAAAAATGCTACATGTTAAGTTTGATGTATGCAATAGAGCAGTTAAACAACTTCCATTAGTACACTTTATCAAATTTTTAATAGCTAATTTTCTGACCTGAAATCCCCTTCACCTGACTTTATCAACAATTGATCATATTCCATATCTGTAAGAATATTAATTTGCTTGCCTGTTTTTATTGGACTACTTATCTGATCTCACAGAAATTAGCTTTCATTCTTATGTTTTGTCACAAGCTCCCCCTACAGGTACAGCATGCCCTCAAGACATACTCTCACAAATGCAACTGTTTTGGCTTTTATTTTGCAACACTTAGTGCTTATATACAGTATTAAACAAAATTAACATGCTGATCCACGTAAGTTACCCTTATCGTCAATTCTGTCTTTTTCACTGTTTTAAGGAATACATGTCTTCGCTTCTGCTATTTTCCTCACTGCAACCAATATTCTGTTCATTATCAGATTGCTGAGCTCTCCAGTTTCTGAGTGGGTTTGCAATCAAAGGTTTACAGCTGCTCATATGTTTGAGATCATTCATAATCACCAGCCGTTATTGCAGTTTATACAATTTTTGCTGATTTTAGAAGTGGTATTGATTTCTATGTGGGATTTTGTTCCTAAAAGGATGCACATTTTTTCACATTATTCCATAAGCATTACCTAGCTAAGTGTTTCAAAATCCTGTTCAACCTTCACAGATCTTTACCACTTATCAAATATCATTTGAGAAAATGTCACAGGAGTTTGATTCTGTTCTTTAAATTTCTAAACTTTTGCCTTTAAACTTCCAGAATTCACTTGTGGGCATTGAGAACTACAGTTCTTACTGTACAATAAACACAAGACAATATATTTGAATGAAATGAGTATACTTCTAATACTTTGCCCAGAAACATAATTTGCAATGAAACTATCCAGAGAAGTGGTAGATGGAATAAACTGTGGGAAAAATGTGAAGTTATGCGCTTTAGTGGGAAGAAGAGAGGTGTAGACTATGTTCTAAATGGGAGAAGGCTTTGGAAATAGAGTCATAGAGATGTACAGCACAAAAACAGACCTTTGGTCCAACTCATCCATGCCAACCAGATATCCTAAACTAATCTAGTCCCATTTGCCAAAATTTGGCCCATATCCGTCCAAACCCTTCCTATTCATATACCCATCCAGATGCCTTTTAAGTGTTGTAATTTTACCAGCCTCCACCACTTCCTCTGCCAGCTCATTCCATAGACGCGCCACCCTCTGCATGAAAAAGTTGTCCCTTGGGTCCCTTTTAAATCTTTCCCCCTCACCTTAAACCTATGCCCACTAGTTTTGGCCTCCCCTACCCTTTGGAAAAGACATTAGCTATTCAGCCTAGCCATGCCCCTCATGATTTTATAAACCTCTTTAAATGTCAGCTCTCAGCCTCCAAAGCTCCAGGCCAAGTAGCCCCAGCCTATTCAGCCTCTCCCTATAACTCAAATCCTCCAACCCCACCAACACCCTTTGTAAATCTTTTCTGAAGTTCAAGTTTCATTTGTAGCAGTTAGACCAGAATTGAATGCAATATTCCAAAAGTGGCCTAACCAATGTCCTGTGCAGCCTCCCAACTCCTATACTCAATGCACAGTCCAATAAAGGCAAGAGTGCCACAAGCATTCTTCACCACCCTGTTACAACATAGAGAAGAACAGCTGACATTATGCTTCTCAATCCCATTTTCCTGCCTTCTTCCTGTAACCCTTGATTCCCTTACAAATAAAAAAATCTAATAATCAGAAACTTGTACCCAAACATTAATTCTGTTTTCTCTCCACAGATGCTGATAGACCTGCTGAGTTTCTTCAGCAATTTCTGTTTTTGTTTCAGATTTCCAGCATCCTCGGTTCTTTGTTTTTGTTTTTGTTTTTTTTTAAATAGGAAGCTCTGTTTAGTCGTGTAAACAAAAGCAGAATACTGCCGATTCTGGAGATCTAAAATAAAAATAAGTTCTGGAGAATCTCAGTAGATCTGACTGTTCCTCAGAATCATTCTGTAGTAATAGTTGGACTCTACATCAACTCTATTTCTCTCTCCACAAATGCTGCCAAACCTGCTGACCTTCTCCAGCACTTTCGGCTTTTCTATTATTAGTCTCAGTCTTCCAGTGTTAGTACCACAGAGTATTAAGCTCAAACCTGTCTTCTTCATAAACTCTATTTGCCCAGTGTATAACATGAAGAATAAATTGACTCTGTCAAGAAAGTTTGGTAAGCTTTCCTTCTGGAGGAGAACTGTGGTGTCAATTCACTGCAAGCAGAAACATGGTCTTGGAGAGAGGGGTGGGACATAAAAAAATTTACTGATAAACAGCAAAGTTAACTTTGAGAAAGTGAGGACTGCAGATGCTGAAGAGTCAGGTCTGAAAAGAGTGGTGCTGGAAAAGCACAGCAGGTCAGGCAGCACCCATGGAGCAGGAGAGTCAACATTTCGGGTATAAGTCCTTCTTCAGGAATGTGGGTGAGGGGAACGGGGTGGGGGGGAGGGGGTGGAAGGGGGTGCATCGGGGACTGAGAGATAAATAGGAGAGTGGGGTGGGACTGAGAGGGATGGTAACTGGGAAGGTGATAGGTGGATGCAGGTGGACGTTGATTGTGATAGGTCAGAGGGGAGGGTGGAGCAGATAGGTAGGAAGGAAGATGGACAGGTAGGACAGGTTAAGAGAGCAGTGCCAAGTTGGAGGGTTGGATCTGGGATGAGGTGGGGGGAGGGGAGATTTGGAAACTAGTGAAGTTGATGCTGCTGCCATGTGATTGAAGTGGCAGTGGAGGACCCCAAGATTTGCATGTCCTTGGGGGAGTTGGGGGGGGGAGTTGAAGTAGTAGGTCACAGGGTGGCAGAGTCGTTTGGTGCCGGTGTCCCAAAAATGTTCCCTGAAACACTTCACGAGTTGGCATTCTGTCTCCCTGATGTAGAGGAGACCACATCGAGAGCAACAGACACAGTAGATGAGGTGGGTGGATTTGCAGGAAAATCTCTGCCAGGTGTGAAAAGATCCTTTGGGGTCTTGGACGGAGGTGAGCGGGGAGAGGTGGGCGCAGGTTTTACACCTTATGCAGTGGCAGGGGAGGTGCAGGGAGTGGAAGGTGGTTAGATGTGGTGTGGGGGGGCATGGACCTAACAAGGGAATCGCCGAGGGAATGGTTTCTGCCGAACACAGATAGGAGTGGGAAGGGAAAACTATATTGCGTTCTGCAGAGACCATTCCCTCCGTGACTCCCTTGTTTGGTCCTTGGTGGTGGAGTCTGACTGTAGGTGGCGGAAATGGCAGAGGATAATATGCTATATCTGGAGATTAGTGGGGTGAAAGGTGGCGACCGGGGTAAGGGAGTGTGTTTAGGGGGTTCTATTCTTATTGTGGTTGGAGAGATGGGGTTTAAGAGTGGAGGTGTGGGAAGTGGAGGAGATGCACTAGAGAGCATTGTTGATCACGTGGGAGGGAAAGATTGCGGTCACTGAAATAGGAATCCATTTGGGATGCCCTGGAGTGGAATTGCTCCTCTGGGAGTAGATACAGTAGAGGTGGGAGGAAATGGGAGGAAGGGGTTTGTGAGGAGGTGTAGTCGAGGTAGTGTGGGAGTCAGTGGGTTTGAAATAGATGTCAATGTTAACTTTGAGTCTAATGATATTAATCCTGATCCCCCAACAAATGACTAAAGCAACTCACAAAGAAGATTAAAACAAACCTTTAAAATGCAAATCCGGGTATGACTGTAGAGTCTAAAAAATTATTTTGGATGGAGCCTCTGACTTATTTCTGTAGGTAACAACATGATTTACATAATTTTTCCAAAAAAGTTTAATTCTCATTAATCTACTATTGTAGTGACCATTTATTTTCAAAAGTATTTGTGGGTACATAATTCAGACATGTCCAATAATTCTTTACAGTTAGGTCTCTTCATGAGCACTCTGTTTTCTGTGCATCTCAGTGTCAGTAATATTGACGATATGGTTTACTCTGTGATATAATGTTCACCCCTACAAATCAATCATGCACACAATTGTGGAGTCATGAGGCTTCTTTGAAATCTCTGAACTTGAGCAGTGCAGTGCTAGAACAGTTCGAAATCTGGCTTCCTCTTGCCATGATTTTTGCTCATAAGAATATTCCAAGCAAAATCTTCTGATAGCTGAGTACTAAATGGTATTGGAACCATCAGTTGTGAGGGAATCTAAATTTTCTTTTGATGTCTTGTACTAGTTCTGGAAGCCCATGAGGAATAGGTAACCTGAATGCAAAGAGGAGTTAGGAATGTAATTAAATTATTAAAAATTGGAAAATAAAAGCTGCGCTTCGTAATATAAAATGTGCAAGCATGGATTTAGAATGATCATTAATGAAAACTAATATGGAAGTGTTTACAGTTTATACACTGTGACTAAATCTCGAATGTTATCACTATAAACTTTTTCTCAACTGTGTATGTGCCAGATGATATACTAAAAGATAATAAACTTACATTGAAGGAGACAGTACAGATTACTAATCCTCAGAAACCTACATTTACTGGTTAAAGGCACAACTTAGGTGACATGTGACATGGAGGAGATGAAACATTGGTCTTGGATGTATTGATTGTTTCAGGTCAAATGCTCATTTTCTAATTAATTCATCAAAGGCAGGGCACTGTGCCCTGGTGCTTTTTTCCTCAAATAGTTATTTTCTTCAGAGTGCCATTGTTTTTCAGAGCATGTTGCCATGCCATTGAACAAATTACTGCCTTGTGATTATCCGTATATGTGCCTTTTCCAAAATTTAACAGATGACCACTTTTATGGTTGTTCATGTGGAACACTAAAAATTCAATTGATGAGTGAAGGAATACTTAACTACTAGAGCTACAATCCTAGTGATGCATCTTGTAGGAGGTAAATTAAATTCATTTTAACTTCAGAACAGTGTTTTTAAAGCTCACTTATTCACCTTCTGTTACTGAATACAACATTAAAATCTTAAAAGTCCTTGGGCCAGAAGGGTAACCTTGCCAAGGTTTCAAGTTGCAGACTGCTATTCAGTGACTATGTTGGGATTTATGGGGATGTCTGTTAAGAGCAGGACCGTATTCAGCTATTAATGAATTTGACTGCATGAGATCCGTCTGCATCTGAGGATGCATCTGGGTGAACTGGGTGGAGTTGACCAAGAGGTGGCAAGCATCTGTTGGTCTGTAACTATGTAGAAATGACAATATTGAGGAGAGGTAAATTAAGTGAAATATTGATAAGTGCTTCTTGCTTAGATGTGTAATATTGATAATTTCAGCCATTCCAGCTGAGCACAATTTCTCAATCATATATTTTGATCTTACCAACAGAGGTACCTATCCACTTATTTATGTAGACCTGATTTGTATGCTAGAAATTCTAAAAATGTCTATGCTGTAGGTGCATGATTTTCCATTTTCTCTCCATCAGTTTCTAGATGAAAATAAATGCAATTCAATCTGGTACATTTCCAATGACTAATCTATTTCAGTGGCAGCTGGTGATATTTTTGACAAATGACAGATAGCTGTACATGCATAGTCAATACAGCATGTTACCATGACAATTATCCCTTCCTATAGACTTCTAGCACCAACCTGATTTATAAGTGATTTATACTGCTATCAAGCACAGGAAAATACTTTGTTACAAATGTGCATTTTTTACAGAGTTTTTGATATTACTGATGTATATGTGATTTTCAGTGTGTTTAAGTAAGGGCAAGTTGTAGGTTTTTAAATCATTTTTTCCCATACAGCCATTCCTTAATCAAAAATCTGCAGGTTGATTTAGAACTTATTGCTTACTAATGTTTACTAATGACCTATTCTTTGGAACCCTGGCACTCTAGTCTTTTGTTGCTTATCTGAGCACTTGGGCTTTTACAACTCCACCTCCAATTGCAGTACTAGTTGATCTTCAGGGAAAGCAGCTGCAATTTCAATTAATAGTCTCCACCACTATTCTGTTACCTCCTGAATCCTTCACTCTCTCCTTTTTAAACCGCAAAAAGAGCAGAGACTCCCTTATGCCTACCTCAGATTCAGATTTCAGATATCCAGGTTGTGTATCTGAAGTATCTGTTGGACTATTTGCAAGTAGAAAGGCCTAAGGCCTATTTTAGACTATTTTCCTAAGCTAGGCTGTACTAAATGCTGTTACTGGTGTTGGGCTTCAGTATAAGAAGGTCTGTTATACTATTTAAACAGCAACATCCGGGGGCCGCTGCCAGAAACTTAAGTATTGTTTGAAACACTTGCCTGATGGTGTAGACTAAAGAAATAGAGTATAAGTGTGTACAAAAATGTGGGGAACTAGAAGTGAAAGCGACCATAAAGTTTTGAATTGCAATTTAAAAACTAAATTGATGCACTTCTATCCTTGAGAAAGGAAA
The DNA here is from genome assembly GCF_047496795.1 of Chiloscyllium punctatum. Lineage (NCBI taxonomy): Eukaryota > Metazoa > Chordata > Chondrichthyes > Orectolobiformes > Hemiscylliidae > Chiloscyllium > Chiloscyllium punctatum. The sequence continues at coordinate 45,947,622 of NC_092743.1, read as the reverse complement.
CCTACTGTTCATATAAAAGCAAAATACTATGGATGCTAGAACAGTAAAACAAACAGACAATGTTAGAGAAACTCAACAGGTCAGGTAACATCTGTGAAGAAAATTAAAACGAATATTTTGAGCTTAGTATGACTTCTTCAGAACAAGAAAAGGTGAGATGAAGAAATCACACCAGACTCAAAGCATTAACTCTATTTCACTCCACAGATGCTGATAGACCTGCTGACTTTCTCTAGTTTCCTTTGTGTTTAACTTACTGTTCTTACCCATCCTGCCTGTTGTGTGTGTGTCTTTAGTCCCACACTAATGTATTGTGATTCCTTAATGTTCTCTGATGGAACCTCAATCCAAACTGCTGCCAATAATTCATGATGATTTATGATACAGGGTAAATCCCACCCACCCCCCACTAATTTTAAACCAACAACACAGAAAAGATCTATCCTGTGCAATAATTTGCGAAAATTTGAGTGGCCAAAGTAAAAATTAACAAATTTGTTTCTTAAAGTAAAGCAGAGAATAATTAACTAACAAGTATTTACAACTCCTTCCTCGAACCTATCTTTTACTTGCCCTTTTATAATTCTAGTCCAATGAAACACTCCAGTCAAGACTTACTGAAAAATTCAAATTTCAAAACCAGCCAGCTGTCAAATCTTCTTTTTGTAGATTTGCTGTCCAGGTGAACATTGATGTTTTTCTGTGTGCAAATTCCTTCTCTAGACAGGTACCTCTCAGAGAGTTCTGACTAGCAACCAAAGCCTACAATGCTTTGGCAGTTCTCCCTCAACTGTTCAATTTTTCCCAGTCTTATATCCCTAAAGCATTGGATTGTGTCATTGGCTTTTGATATTGTCAATGTACTAAATTTAAACTTGATTGGAGTTTGGTTGTTTTGGGGGTTATAATTTAAACTGATTGGCCTAATTCAAATTGGTTTTTGTCTCCAGGCAACCAGATCCCTGGCTGCTGGACTACATGTTCCATTGTATCTTAATCAGAACACTTGGTGCTGTCAGGTAGTTCTGCTAGCTTTTAACTCTCTTAAAGGTACAGTGCACCCACATCTTCATAACACCTCTACCCTTAAGAAAAAATGAACCATTATAATGAAAATATGGCTTCATTTCTTTCTATTCTTTAAATATATCACCCTAACATTCTGATAACTTTAATCTAAGTTCACCTTAACTTCTTGCCATATAACTGTGTGTGTGTGTGTGTATGTATGTTTATATAACATCTCATCTAAACTTTATCAGTTAAATCCGTGATAATGCATCTGGGATTATGTTCTTACAATCTGCAATGTGTATGATTTTTAACTTAAAAGTCTATAACATAAGACTCCAACTAAATAATCTCATATTCTTGCCTATAAAGCATTCTAAGAATGTAAGCGGATTGTGATCCCTGTACACAACCGTCTCTGACACTTTGTTCATGACATACATATTAAAATGTTCTAAGGTCAATACCAAACACATTAGTTCTTTTTTGATCGTGGAGTATTTCCTCTGGTGGATGTTGAGCTTCTTCGAAAAGTAACCAACTGGCGGTTCAATCCCATCCTCGGGTTCCTGTAGGAGTATAGCTGTAACTCCTATGTCACTAGCATCGATGGCAACTTTAAAAGGTTTTGAAATGTTTGGTGTAGCTAAAACTGGTTTGGTGGTTAATATCGATACAGCATCCATTCATGGTGATTAAGGAAGTTCAGTAATTACCTGGCACAATACCTAGATTTCAACAATGAATTTTTAAAATCTGGTTAAGAAACTGGTGTTTATTTTTGGAGAGTGTATTCATAACTTGAGATAATTGAGTACTTTGAAGTCTCAAAGTAACTAATGTCATTCAGAATGTTGTTCAGGGGCCCTATAAATATTCCCATGCAGACATAGTGGATGTAAATCCAAAAATCAGGCTAGTTAGGGTGGCATGGCAGCCCAGTGGTCAGCACTGCTGCCTCACTGTGCCAGGAACCTGGGTTCAATTCCAGCCTTGGTCAACTATGTTTGTGAAGTTTGCACATTCTCCCCGTGTCTGGGTGTGGGTTTCCTCTGGGTGCACCAGTTTCCCGCTACAGTCTGAAGATGTGCAGATTAGGTGGATTGGCCATGCTAAGATGCCCATGGTGACAAGGGACATGCAGACTGGGAAAAGGGGTGAGTCTGGTGGGATGCTGTTCAGAGGGTCAGTGTAGATTTGATGGGCCAAATGGCCTGCTTCCACCCTCTAAAGATTCTATAATATTTGAACTAATTTAACCTGACTATACATCTGTATAAGGCCTGGCTTCTGGACAGTGTTGCCAGTAAAATATGGGGCTATGGAATATTGTTAGGAAGTCATACAGATATAATATGTCCTAATTCTGACATTTCACCTATTCTTATATCTTCACTCAAAAGTTACTGTCTGAGAATTGAGAATTATTGCAGTTATTGCAGCAAAGCACAGCAGCATTTTAATTTTCTTTTTATTTGATGAGACAGAAGTTGTTTGAGTTTAATAGATATTTTATATATGTTCAACCTTGTATCAGTATCCAGCTGAGGAATGCCAAGGACTTGTACATGCGCATGACCAAGCCAGGACAGTGTTCACACATCCCAAAGAATGGGTCTGTATATAAATGGCTCATGAGCTAGACTTCTTATAAGAGAAGGTAGGTAAGGAAGTACTATGTCCACCTAACTGGGTCACTTGACCTGTATTAAGGATGCTTTCACAAATCATGTGGTGTTGGGAAACCTGATGGTGTACGTGTGTGTAAAGCATTGTGGATCAGCTGTCTGCTTTTTTTCATTTGTTTGGGTTTAAGGTTTTTCAAATATTTTTGTTGCTGCACTACATTAGGACATGTGTTTAAGTATCTGTTTCAAAATATACAGTTTCCTTTTTAAACCTTTTAGATGCTTCTAAATTAACATTAGTCACTGTAAAGTAAAATGTGAAGAATTTATTTTGAAAGCTGATCAGCAAAATAATCTTGAATACATTGGGTGTGGTCAGTTTAGAGGTACAATGGGAAAATAAGTCAGAATCCTTTGATTCTGTAAACTACTAGAACAACAACTAGGAATTTTCTCTGTCTTCTGATATTTATTGCTCAGTCAAACTTGCCAAAGCTGTTTGTGTACATTATTTAATTGCTGATCGTGGGACTTTGCTTAATGGAATTTAGTTTCCATATTTCCCTAATATTAAGACAGTAGCTACACTTCAAAACTGACTGTGAAATGAATTGGATATCCAGTGCTTCCATAATACATGTTTTTTTTCTGTGTACACACATATTGAAAAGATAAACAATTGCTTCAAAATCTTTACTAGTTCCAAGGAGTTGCACAGGCCGTTTGGAATGGCTTGGTCTTTGGCTGTCTTCTGTCACTCGAGAGAAGTGATATGCTTTACTTTGACTCCACAGTTTCTATTGCAGCACTTCTAGGATGAGCAATATGGCAAGCATAAGTCTTTATTTTTTAAAGTATAGCTGCCTGAGATAAAAGTAAGATGGCACTTGCACAGCACTGGCATATAATACAGAAATGCTGTATGAACAATCCTTATATACACTGTCTCTGAATGTTCACTTAAAATTCACTTAATTTTAAAAATCCCATTTCTTTTGTATTAGCTTGATTCTGATCTTGCAACCTATTTGATGTTTACTTGAACATTTCCCTGTTGTTCAAACTTTAGAGTTCTAATATGGGAAATGTGTAATTCAATCACAGCAGTTACTATAAAAATCATTAGCCATATTCAATAGTGATATTATAGGGCATTTTAGCCTACCCACAAGATCTCATTCCATGCATGATTCTGTAAATTAGGAGTTCCTCATTTTGTTTATTGTACAGTAAAGATCATTAGAAGATACCAGGCACTTTCATACAAAGAATACATCAGAAGCATTAACAGAGGCTTATTATTACCAGCAAGATTAAATCTGAAGCTCAGTCTTGGGATGTAACTGTGAAACTGTTTTGAGTTTGTCTTTCTTTCACAACTTCTGACTATGATTTTCCATCCTGACATTAAATTGTTGTGATTCCCTGTATACGTAACAGATACTTATCCATATGAAACACAATTGCAGCAGCACTTTGAAACAGACGTAGGGTTTATTGGAGTGTTCTAAATTAGCAACAAATATGGACAATAGCAAAATGAACCTTAAGGTGATGGGAATTGCAAATAACTGAATAAAAGAAACCTGTCTGGTGCTGGGTTTTTGTGTTGAATGGCTCATGTTAATGTGGGTTATGTCTCCAGTTATCTATTATTACGTTCCATTTATTTATTTGATGCAGATTCCCCCTGAGTCCGTGCTGATCATGTCCAACTTGTATGGACAATCTGGCGATGCTTTTGTGATATTCCCATCATTGGATGCTGCCAAGCAAGCTGTGGTAGAGAAGAACCACCAACACATTGGCAGTCGCTATGTGGAACTTTATTTGTTGTAAAATCTGATATGGCATACTCAATATGAAAACATAGATCATAAGCATGCAAAACTAATAGCATTTATAACAAAAATCAAGAATGAAGATGTTTCTTAAGATAATTTTTTATAACCACAAAATTAGAACTGTTCCATGTTCATTCTATGCTAAAGGTTAAGTGAAGCTGGACATTGAAAGAATTCACAATATCACCAAACAATAATTTGGTTTAGTTAGCACAACCAATAAGGCAAAGGCTTTTTAAAATTAAAACTTTGATGCCATTGTGACACATACATACAGGGTTCTCCACTTCAAACAATTTTGTTATGGATGATGTATATAGTAATGATCCAAGCTGACCCTTGCTATTGTGCAAAATATATTCGGCTCATCCATGCCAGACATTATTGTAACACCTCAACCATGCCATTTCCAAGTGATACAATAATACACTTGTGCAGAGTACTTCCTCACTAATTATTGCTGTAACATTCTGCAAGCTTTTGCATGTCACTTACTGTAGCTGTTTTATGGGAGGTCTGCTTTGACCTATTACACAGCAGTACAGGAATCGTCCATGCCAATCATTACCATAGCTTGCTGGTAAAGATCAGTATACTTAGTGTATACTTAGGGCTCTTCTCTATCACTTCCTATTGTAACATTTTTTTTAAAATGGCTCATTTATTAAAATCATTGCTGTACATAACATAAAAGATTCTTTGACTCTGGTAGTACACATACAGGATGATCCCAGAATAAGTGTTGGAATGGGTGACATTATCAGACACTGCTTCATCATTTTTCTAATCCAAATACAAGCCTCATATCTGCCAATGGTTACCCTGACAGCCCAATTCCATGCCAATGTTTTTCTGCTGTTGAAAGTTTATTTATCCTGCTATTTAACATTTAAAAGATTTAGTCTGTGAACTATCATTTTCTTTTCTAAGTATCATAAATGTATCTTTTAAGTTAAATGAAAGTCACAAATATAAATTTTATATGTATGAATAGTTTACAAACATAGTTCGCTCTATTAAAGCTGTGTGCCTCTTAAAATAATCAATATGAAGTATTGACTAAAATGTTCCAGTGTGCATTTTTTATTATCTTGGAACTTTGGTAGCCAAAATTATATACTAACACGCACACACTTCTGACTGGAATTTTATCCTAGTTACAGTCAAATCTGAATATCAATGTCAGTACAGACAAACAAATGAAATGGCCAAAGACATAGATAGTGTTAAAGCATAATTGTTTGATAGTACAAAGCTTAAACATTGCTAAGAAGAGACATAAAGCCAAAAAAACCTTTGACCTTGTTCTCATCAGGACTGGAATGTGAGAAACCAATTTTTGAAAGGGAACATCAATTTATACAGCACAAGCAACAGTGCACATAGGTGCTATTTGGTTGGCATGGAGATGCAGCTGGATCAGTTAACTTAGTTTAGTTCACTGATTAACCACAGATTAGGCAAGTAGACTATGATTAGTCAGTTTCTGTAACAATGCCTCAATTAAAAAGATGCAATATCGGCATTAACTCCTTTTACCTGCACAGAACAGGGTCCTGTGTGTGAAGGTATCTACCTTCTATTAAATGCAAATTAAATACACTGCAAACTCAACTGATAATTTTAAATCCATGCTAACAGTGATTCAGCCAATTACCACCCACAACTCATATTGTATACATTAGTGCTCCAATTTTAATGTGTCCTAGTCCTGATGAGTGCTATATGGGATGCTTTGCCTTGATCTATCTTTTTAGCAAATGTATAGGCATGATTAGATTATCAATTATTAACTAATAAATATTATACATAAAATATTGTCAATCAAATATTACCAGATAACTCTGATATAAAATATTAGATATTAATGTCTATGAGCAGTAAAATGCTGAATAAATATTTTTATGTGGCAAGAATTAGCGTAAGGAGTGCAATACATGAGGACAATTCTGCAAGTTACAATATGTGCAACCAGTATCCTAATGTTTGATTCAATGAAATGTCAAAGGAATGACATTTTAAAGAAATACTGTAAATGCGTACAATTATATATTTCAGTACATTTATATATTAAATTCAGTGTTAAATAAAATACTTCAAATATATTTGTATTGTTCCTGATCTTTTATTAGTCATTATAGATTTAGAAGTCAAATTGAATCCTTAAGACTGTACAGTGCCTAAGTGGAAAATGAGGTGCAGTTCCTCCAGCATTCATTGGGCTTTGCTGAAACACGGCAGCATGCCTAGCCCAGAAATATTAATATGGGAGCAAGATGGTTTACTGAAATCGCAAGCAACTGGAAAGTTGGGCCATTCTGTCAGAGTGGAAATATTCAGCAAAGCTGTCACCCAGTCTGCCTTTCATCTTACCAATGTAGACAAGACCGCCTTTTGAGTAATGAACACAATAGACTATATTGAAAGAAGTACAAGTAAATCCCAGCTTGAGGCTGTTTGACACCATGGACATTGAGGAAAGAGAGGGACAACTGTGAATGTTATACTTCCTGAAGGCTGTGCCTATGTGCAAAATGAGGTGCTATTCCTCCACATTTGAGTGACTTAACAAGAAATTTTTCTCTTCTCATGTCATAGAGTCATAGAGATGTAGGGCATGGAAACAGACCCTTTGGTCCAACCTGTCCATGCCGACCAGATCGCCCAACCCAATCTAGTCCCACCTCCCAGCGCCCGGCCCATATCCCTCCAAACCCTTTCTATTCATTTACACATCCAAATGCCTCTTAAATGTTGCAATTGTACCATCCTCCACCACATCCTCTGGCAGCTCATTCCATACACGTACCACTCTCTGCGTGAAAATGGTGCCCCTTAGGTCTTTTTTATATCTTTCCCCTCACCCTAAACCTATGCCCTCTGGATCTGGACTCTCCGACTCCAGGAAAAGACTTTGTCTATTTATCCTATCCATACCCCTCATGATTTTGTAAACCTCTATAAGGTCACCCCTCAGCCTCCGACACTCCAGAGAAAACAGCCCCAGCCTGTTCAGCCTCTCCCTGTGGCTCAGATTCTCCAACCTTGGCAACATCCTTGAAAGTCTTTTCTGAACCCTTTCAAGTTTCACAACATCTCTCCAATAGAAAGGAGACCAGAATTGCACTCAATATTCTAACAGTGGTCTAACCAATGTCCTGTACAGCCGCAACATGACCTCCCAACTCCTGTACTCAATCCTCTGACCAATAAAGGAAAGCATACCAAACACCTTCTTCACTATCCTATCTACCTGCGACTCCACTTTCAAGGAGCTATGAACTTGCACTCTAAGGTCTCTTTGTTCAGCAACACTCCCTAGGACCTTACCATTAAGTGTATAAATCCTGCTAAGATTTGCTTTCCCAAAATGCAGCACCTCGCATTTATCTGAATTAAACTCCATCTGCCACTTCTCAGCCCATTGGCCCATCTGGTCCAGATCCTGTTGTAATCTGAGGTAACCCTCTTCGCTGTCCACTACACCTTCAATTTTGGTGTCATCTGCAAACTTACTAACTGTACCTCTTATGCTCGCATCCAAATCATTTATGTAAATGACAAAAAGTAGAGGGCCCAGCACCGATCCTTGTGGCACTCCACCGGTCACAGGCCTCCAGTCTGAAAAACAACCCTCCACCACCACCCTCTGTCTTCTACCTTTGAGCCAGTTCTGTATCCAAATGGCTAGTTCTCCCTGTATTCCATGTGATCTAACCTTGCTCATCAGTCTCCCATGGGGAACCTTGTCGAACGCCTTACTGAAATCCATATAGATCACATCTACTGCTCTGCACTCATCAATCTTCTTTGTTACTTCCTCAAAAAACTCAATCAAGTTTGTGAGACATGATTTCCCACGCACAAAGCCATGTTTTTTCTACCCCGAATCAATCCTTGCCTTTCCAAATACATGTACATCCTGTCCCTCAGGATTCCCTCCAACAACTTGCCTACCACCGAGGTCAGGCTCACTGGCCTATAGTTCCCTGGCTTGTTTTTACCGCCCTTTTTAAACAGTGGCACCACGTTTGCCAACCTCCAGTCTTCCGGCACCTCAACTGTGACTATTGATGATACAAATATCTCAGCAAGAGGCCCAGCAATCACTTCTCTAGCTTCCCACAGAGTTCTCGGGTACACCTGATCAGGTCCTGGGGATTTATCCACCTTTAACCGTTTCAAGACATCCAGCACCTCCTCCTCAGTAATCTGGACATTTTGCAAGATGTCACCATCTATTTCCCTACAGTCTATATCTTCCATATCCTTTTCCACAGTAAATACTGATGCAACATATTCATTTAGTATCTCCCCCATTTTCTGTGGCTCCCCACAAAGGCCGCCTTGCTGATCTTGGAAGGGCCCTATTCTCTCCCTAGTTACCCTTTTGTCCTTAATGTATTTAAGAAAGTGTTAAGAAATGCTGGCTTGAAAAGCTCACAGGTACCCACACTCTTCTGGATACTTGTTTCCACCTGACTCCATCCCTTCTAATTCCACTTCTTGTGTGTTCACTCTGTCCTATCCATTTTGACATTGAACTATATGAACTCATCAAAGAACTCCATTTTATCCCATTATACCCACAGGTCAATTAAATTTGGATATGACCTGAAGATGAACTCTTTCTATTGCCTTTGCCTCTGTGCCCAGTTCTGTGTCGTCTCTTCACACCAGTGGTCTCCAATACTTTTCCTCCACCTGGACCATTTCTTCCAGTTTCTTACCTAGCCTTGATCGTTTCATCAAGACTGTCAATGTGACAGTAGCCACCTTAATTTTTTTACTCACCTTATCAACTCTAGTTGGTCTCCCTCTGAACCTTCTGCCCTCCATTCTCTCCAGTCTAACTCTGAACTTTATTATCAAACTTATGATAAGGGTTGATCTCTTGTTAACTGGTATGCCAATCTCTTCCTTGCCAAGGCTAAGAGCCACTGTCACACACTTCCTTCTGTCTCACCCTGAACTATGGGCTTCACCACCGAACACAAAGCTATTATTTCTAGGACTGTCACTGACCTCAACTCCTCCGTAGCTGCTTCCCATCTCAGAGTCCCCCAAACCACTCAGTCTGCTTCAACTTTCCACCAACAAGACTGTCCTTGAAGATTCATTGTTTCATCCTATTCCTTCCCTGTTGGATGTATTTCTTCAATCTTGACTCCAACTTTTCCACTCCTTCCTTGAAAAGTAGCATGAACAGTCACCATCACCCTCCACCTGGCTGAGATCATCCCTTCCAAATAAATAAAACCTTGCAGATTTGCTCTTATCAGAGCTGAAAAATGTTCTGCTGCTAACACCTGCTATTAATATCTAAAGTTCATCTATATCACTCCACTGCTACCTTAAGCTCTTCTTTTGTCTTTTGCTCTGGATGACTTTACCATCTGCTGCACTTGCCCCTCCTCCACCTTTGTTAACAATATAAAAACCATTAATTGCTAGACCCTACAGTTCCAACTGAGGGTCATATTGGACTCAAAATGTTATCTGTTTCCAAATGCTCCAGACTTGCTGAGTTTCTGTTTTTCTGGCTATATATACAAGTTTGTTGATGACACAAAGTTAGTCATCATCATTAGCAATGTAGATGGAAACATAAAATTACAAAGAGAATTTAATCAAATGATTAAGCAAATTTGTGGCAAATTGATTCTAATGTTAAAAATCACACAACACCAGGTTATAGTCCAACAGGTTTATTTGGAAGCACTAGCTTTCAGCACACTGCTCCTTCATCAAGTGGTTGTGGAGAATAAGATTGTAAGACGCAGATTTTATAACAAAAGTTTACAGTGTGATGTAACTGAAATTATATAGTGAAAAAGACCTGGAATATTTGTTAAGTCTCTCATCTTTTAGGATGAACATGTTGGTTTCAATTATTTTATACGTAAATCGCAAAACTTTTTTTTTTAAAAAGTTACATTATCAAGCGAACTTGTAACATTTGGTGTCATGTCGGTCCAGATAATGTGTTGAAGGTGCAAGCTTCCCTCTGTGAGGCTGTCTGTGCCACAATGGTCAGAAAGATTCTAATCTAAAAAACAGATTTACAGAATCTTACATGGATTCATGCAGTTTTTGAGCAAATAAAATGTAATTCTGCAAGTACAAATTCACCCCACAAACGTATATGTGTATGTATGCGTGTGGGTGTGTGGGGGGCAGAGGGATTATGAGTATGTGTGAGAGATTATGTGTATGTGTGTGAGTATGAGTGTAAAGGGGTATAAGTCTGTGAGAGGGTGTGTGTGGGAGTGTATGTATGAGCATATGAGAGAGGGTCTGTGTGAGTGTGTATGTGTAGGAGTATCTGTGTGTGTGTAGGTCTGTAGGTCTGTGTGTGTACATAGTGCAATGGGGTCACCTGTAGTGTGACATGAACCCAAGGTCCCATTTGAGGCCATTCCCATGGATACCGAACTTGGTTATCAGCCTCTGCTCGGCCATTTTTCGTTGTTGCCTGTCCCGAAATCCGCCTTGGAGGATGGTCACCCAAAGGTCCGAAGTTGAATGTCCCAGACCGCTGAAGTGTTCTCCAACTGGGAGGGAATATTCCTGACTATTGATTGTTGTGCGGTGTCCATTCATCCATTGCTGTAGCCTCTGCTTAGTCTCACCAATGTACCATGCCTCAGGGTATCTTTGCCTGCAGCGTATGAGATAGACAATGTTGGCTGAGTCACATGAGTACCTGCCACATACATGGTGGGAGGTGTCCCCACGTGTAATGGTAGTGTCTGAATCGACATTCTGACACATCCTGCAGCATCTACCATGACAAGGTTGTATGGTATTGTCCTGAAAGCTGGGCAGTTTGTTACAAACAATGATCTATTTGAGGTTTGGTGGTTGTTTAAAGGTGAGAAGTGGAGGTGTGGGGAAGGTATTGGCGAGGTGCTCATCCTCATTGATAATGTGTTGCAGGCTGCGAAGAACATGGCGTAGTTATTTGGCTCCTGGGAAGTACTGGACAAAGAAGGGTACCCTGCCGGTTGCAGCCCGTGTCTGTCTCCTGAGGAGGTCATTACGGTTCCTCGCTGTGGTACGTCGGAACTGGAGGTCGATGAGTTGAGCATCGTACCCCGTTCTTATGAGGGCATCCTTGAGTACTTCCAAGTGCCTGTCACGTTCCTCCTCATCTGAACAGATCCTGTATCTGTGTAGGGCTCGTCCATAGCAGATGGCTGTTTTATGTTTCAGGTGGAATCTGGAGAAGTGTAGCATCATGATGTTATCTGTGGGTTTGCGGTAGAGTGAGGTGCTGAGGTAAAAACAATGACTGCAGATGCTGAAAATCAAATACTGGATTAGTGGTGCTGGAAGAGCACAGCAGTTCAGGCAGCATCCAACAAGCAGCGAAATCAACGTTTCGGGCAAAAGCCCTTCATCAGGAATAAAGGCAGTGAGCCTGAAGCATGGAGAGATAAGCTAGAGGAGGGTGGGGGTGGGGAGAGAGTCGCATAGAGTACAATGGGTGAGTGGGGGAGGAGATGAAGGTGATAGGTCAAGGAGGAGAGGGTGGAGTGGATAGATGGAAAAGAAGATAGGCAGGTCGGACAAGTCAAGGAGACAGTAACTGGGCTGGAAGTTTGAAACTAGGATGAGGTGGGGGAAGGGGAAATGAGGAAGCTGTTGAAGTCCACATGAGGTGCCCATCCTTGATGACACAAAGTTATCTTGCATGGTGCACGGTGGCACAGTGGTTAGCACAGCTGCCTCACAGCGCCAGAGACCCGGGTTCAATTCCCGCCTCAGGTGACTGACTGTGTGGAGTTTGCACGTTCTCCCCGTGTCTGCGTGGGTTTTCTCCGGGTGCTCCGGTTTCCTCCCACAGTCCAAAGATGTGCAGGTCAGGTGAATTGGCCATGCTAAATTGCCCGTAGTGTTAGGTAAGGGGTAAATGTAGGGGTATGGGTGGGTTGCGCTTCGGCGGGGCGGTGTGGACTTGTTGGGCCGAAGGGCCTGTTTCCACACTGTAAGTAAGTAATCTAATCTAATCTAATCTAATCTTTGTGTCCAAGAATGAGAAAGATAGTAGAGAGTTGTGTGATTTTTAACTTTGTACACCCTAGTCCAATACCGCATCTCCAAATCATGATTCCAATGTAGACAAATATAAGATCATTCATTTTGGAGCCAAAACGTATAGAACAGAGTACCAGTAACAGTTGTGATTCAAGGAAACTAGGCTGGATCCAGGTGACGAGTAGTTACTTATCTCTAGTAGAAAGTACTTATCTCTAAGGTGTTTGTAACAGATGGTCCATTTTGCAGGAGTCAGCTGCATCCTGCCTCATGACTGGAGGAATAAATGCACCCAGTCATTGGCACTCCTTGAGGTTCTTATTAGTGGCCCCACATAACTTCCTGTGCATACATTCTGTATGGTTCATATAGCAAACTAGATGAGGGTAGCATGTGGGCTGGTGTCCACATGTATAGGAGAATACCTATCTCTAACCACTCTGTTAGATCTCATATTATCCAACGAAAGTCCGAACCATGGGGCAGTGTCAGGTAACCTTTATTGCAGGTTTAATTTTTAATACAGCTTAATTTCTCCAGAACAATAAGGCATACAAAAAGCTTCAGAATGTCTTAACTTATACAGTTTAAATTTAGAGCCCACATGTCCCTTTCCCCCCCCTTGTTTGCTATTGGTCAGCAGCACTGAGTTATCCCTTTGTTAACAAACCTCTGGTACAACATCTTATAGAGTTCAAGCTTGTCTCAGCAATTTCAATGTGTTTCCAATTAAGCCATTCATATCACTAAACAATAAAAACAGATGGACAGACTTATGGTCCACCCTTTCCTTCATAATGTTTCCCAGACACTCTCATCTTCTCTCTTGAGGCTTTTCACAATGGACACTATGTTCAAGTAACACTTGCGAGTTGTACTGTGTTAACTGCAAATTAATTGAATAATTGCCCATTACTTCAGGTCCTTTTAAATTCCTCAATACAGGAAATATAAAATAATATTGATTTTTGATCAGTTCCTACAAAGTTATGTGGTTACACCTAATGTTAGAATTCTTTAGCTAACAAGTTGTATCTTTGATAAAGTTTCCCATGGTAAGCTACTGCACAAAATAAGGAGGCATGGGGTTGAGGGTGATTTAGCAGTTTGGATCAGAAATTGGCTAGCTGAAAGAAGACAAGGGTGGTGGTTGATGGGAAATGTTTATCCTGGAGTTCTGTTACTAGTGGGATACCACAATGATCTGTTTTAGGTCCACTGCTGTTTGTCATTTTGATAAACTACCTGGATGAGGGCACAGAAGGATGGGTTAGTAAATTTGCGGACGACACTAAGGTCAGTACAGTTGTGGATAGTGCCAAAGGATGTTGTAGGTTACAGAGGAACATAGATAAGCTAGAGAGCTGGGCTGAGAGGTGGCAAATGGAATTTAATGCAGAAAAATGTGAGGTGATTCACTTTGGAAGGAGTAACAGGAATGCAGAGTACTGGGTGAATGGTAAGATTCTTGGTAGTATAGATGAGCAGAGAGATCTTGGTGTCCATGTAAATAGATCCTTCAAAGTTGCCACCCAGGTTGCTGGGGCTGTTAAAAAGGCATATGGTGTTTTAGCTTTTATTAGTAGAGGGATTGAGTTTCAGAACCACGAGGTCATGCTGCAGCTGTACAGAACTCTGGTGCGGCCACACGTGGAGTATTGTGTGCAGATCTGGTCACCGCAATATAGGTAGGATGTGGAGGCTTTGGAAAGGGTTCAGAGGAGATTTACTAGGATGTTGCCTGGTATGGAGGGAAGGTCTTACGAGGAATGGTTGAGGGAATTGAGGCTGTTTTCATTTGAGAGAAGAAGGTTGAAAGATTACTTATTTGAGACATACAAGATAATCAGAGGGCTAGATCAGGCGGAAAGTGAGAGCCTTTTTCCCAAGGTAGTGATGGCTAACATGAGGAGGCATTGCTTCATACTGAGGGGTGATAAATATAGGACAGAAGTCAGAGGTAGTTTCTTTACTCAGAGAGTAGTAGGGATGTGGAAGGCACTGCCTGTAGTAGTTGTAGACTCGCCAATTTTACGGACATTTAAATGGTCATTGGATAGGCATATGGACGAGAATGGAATAGCAGAGGTTAGATGGGCTTCAGACTGGTTTTGCAGGGCGGCGTAACATCAAAGGCTGAAGGACCTGTACTGCACTGTAATGTTCTATATTCTAATGTGTTCTTTCAATTCACATTCTAATGTCTGTTAATTTCTATACCTATGATTCAATTTCTCCCTCTAATGATATGGAGCTGCTGTTGCTGTCTGCAACTGGTTTGAATCTTTTCCTGTAATGCTTTTAGTGACTTTTTCATATAGGTGGATCTATAATTACTTCAGAATTTCTATCAATGATCATCTGAATTCTCTTAACTAAAACCTACTCTTAATATTGTAACAGATTGATTAAGTAACTGAAGAGAAACAACTAATTAGTATGAAATGTTCTTATCTATGTCTTATGCGTAAACACTGCAGCTGGATATTCTATCTCAGTTCAGTAATCCTGAGTGTACAGAGATACTATTCTTCTCCTTGTGAAGACTACATTAAGCAGATGTTTTTCCCAGCCATGTTCTGCTGTATTAGCCATGGCATCCGTTGGCCATTTTGTGCCATTCAGTCATGGGCAGCCCGAACACACACTTTTTCATGGCACAGATCATTATCTTGATGGATGAAACAGAAGAAATGGTATTCCATACTGTTACAAAAAACTACAGCGCACTACTGCATGGATAGCTGCAAAGCCTAATTACACAAGCACTAACGGTGTTGAAGATAATCCACTGCAAATGACCATATCTCTGAATATTATGACTTGTAAACAGACATGAAAGACTAAGAGAATGAGGCTGGCCATGTACAACCCATTCACAATCATACTAATGTAGGGTTGTTTCCTCTGTCCAGACCTCATCAACTCCTTCACATTCATTCCTGTCATATCTGGAAATGCACTTCTTTAATATTTACACAGGCAGTAAAGCATCTTCCAGTCAAGACAAGAAGAAGAAGAAACAGAAACTCTGCTTAGCTTCTTGGATTGTATGAACTTGACTTGATAAGGATAACAACTCCTGAACCCAGCAGAGAACAGCTCTGTTTGACTTGTGGCTAGCACTGTAAGCCAATAAAGCATTCAGCAAAGTGCCACATAAACAGGCTACTACACAAGATTGTACTGGGATTAACGTATTAGAATAGATTGAGGATGGGTTAACACAGACAACAGACAGTTGGAATTAATAGATCAATCATAAAGTCTCAGTTATTTATTATGCATATCAGTGACTTGGAGAAGAGGCAAAAAGAGAGGCATCCAAATTTCCTGGTGATACAGAAATAGATGGTAAGGAATTTTGTCTGAGGACATAAGGAATTGCAAAGGTTATCCATTGGTTGAGTGAGTGGACAAACAAATTTGCAGATGAGTTTAATGTGGGAAAGTATGAGGTGGTACACATTGGTTGGAAGAAACAAGAGGTAATCTATTATTCAAATGGTGAGAGGTTTCAAGAAAATGCAGCACAGAGGATCTGAATGTTCTTATGCAAGAAATACAAAACATTAGCATGCTGCTGCAGCAAGTAACCAAGAAGATGAATGTAATTTTTGGTCTTCATTGCTAGGAGGTAGAGTTTAAAAATAGGAAAATCTAGTTATAACAGTAATGGGTGTTGATGAGGCCTTACCTGGAGTACTGTGAATCATCTTGGTCCCCGTATTTAAAACAGCATATACTGGTACTGGAAGCAGTTCAAAACAATTTACTAGATTGATTCCTGGGATGCAGGTGTAGATCTATCAAGAATGGCTGAATAGGTTAGGCCTTTATTCATTAGAGTTTAGAACACTGAGGGACAATCGTACTGAAACATTCACAACTCTGAGAAGGCCTTTTATTTACTTGTGGGACATGGGTGTCACAGACTGGCCAGCATTTATTGTCCATCTCTCGTTGCCATTGAGAAGATGGTGGTGAGCTTCACAGGGTAAATGTTGAGAAGCCATTTTCACTCAAGTGTGGAAATCTTGTACCTGGGGACACAGTTAAGAATAACAGGACACTCATTTAAAACTGAGATGCAAAGGAATTTCATCTCATGGAGGCCGATGAATGCTATAGGGTTTCACAGTGTTGTGGAGGCTACCTCATTGAAAGTATTTAGAATTAGATTTAGGTTCATGTCATATATACTCAAGTTATAAAAGAACAGGAGTACAGTGAAAAGTGTAGAATGTCATCCACATGTGGCACCATCTTAGATACAAAGTACCCAGTTACAAAAAAATAGAAAAAAATAAAGAAAAAGTTACACTACATGACACACAGCGTAGGTTAGAAAAATAAGAAATAAAACTACAAACATAGAGATTGCAGTCTTTCTGTAACAGCTTCCAAGTGGTCTGACCAGGCTCCACCAGTGCCCAGCCAGTAGTCAACTTCATTCCAGGCCCGCTGTCTACCGTCCCAGTCTGCTCTGGGTCTCTGGCCATCCACTCTGGGCTTCTGGTCACCCCTGTTCCCAACGGTGGCCACCCCCACTCTGCTCCAGACTGCTGGCTGCCCTTGCTCTGCTCCACTCTGGGCTGCTGCTTGTCACCCCTCCACACACACACATACACACACAACCCCAAACCAGACTGCTGGCTGCCTCTGCTCTGCTCTGGGCTGCTGCTGCTGGTCACCCCTCCCCACCATGGTCCCACACTCCCACTCAACCCCACATTGAACTATTGGCTGCCCCTGCTCTGCTCTGGGCTGCTGCCACTGGTCACCCCTTCCCACCATGCTACCACACTCCCCACACAACCCCACATTGAACTGCTGGCTGCCCATGCTCTGGTCTGGGCTGCTACTGCTGGTCACCCCTTCCCACCATGCTCCCACACGACCCCCACATTGGACTGCTGGCTGCCCACACTTTCCTCCAAGCTTTTGGCTGGCTCTGCTCTGGACCACTGGCAGGAGAGGAAAACAACAGAAGAGAAAAAAAAGGAATGGATTGCACCATTATCCTGGATTCACTCATTAATTTAAAGAGAAGGTCAGTAGACGTCTGAAAAATTGAAGAATTGAGGGCTTTGAGGATGAGAGAGGGGTTAAGGCATGGAGCAGATAATCCATCATCTTAAAGAATGGTAGGGTAGTCTTGAGGGGCTGAATGTCCTATTTCTACTTCTATTTTTTATGGTCTTATGGTTTTAATTGTTTTCAGGTTAAATATACATTTAGAATATATGGCGGTAATACCCCTGCCCCTTCCTACCGCATGACAGTAAATGCTTTGACTTCTCACCGTTTGTGTACTGTCAACATGAAAAATAATTTTCCTGAAACATAATGAACGTCCCTCTAAAAACACTATAAATACACCCCCACCTTTCTGAAGATGCTATCTATTGTACATCCTGTCCATTGTTCTCAGTTTAAAGGCCTCCAAACAGTGAAATAGTGATAGTGGATTTTGTTGGCTTGGCTTTGCAGAAATAGTTTTGATAAACTCTTTGTGTAGTTTGTAAATGTGATCTACTTTGCCAGAGGGCTACAGGATTCAGAGATTATATTAATTACATCAATCATTAAAACATTACTGATTGGCAGTAAATATGGGGTTTGTTACAGCATTTGTTCAAACAGACTGTTAGATATGTTATTGAAAGTTTTCACAGTAAATCAGCAAGGATCCGGTGTAAATTAAGTCAATTTTGAAAGGAATGGGCTATGTTTGCTTCTTGTCTGGGTTGTAGGGAGTGCCTCTCTGTTTTGTACTGTTGATTTGGTACAGGTGGTAAGTACTGGCAGCTATTGAAGTGCACAGAGTAATGCTGCAGAATTACCTTTCACTCAAACCACTATGGGACTGCACAATACTATGGCAACCCAAAATCTATGAGATCAGTTAGCAACTCCTACTCAGTAAAATTACCAAATGCTGTGATGCTGAGCTTCTCAGAAAGCAAAGTTTGACAATCAGTTCATTTCAGCTTTAAGGCAGCATTAATGGGCTTGAAGCATTTCAAATCTCAGAAGTTGAGATGGGTGCCGGTCCTGGAGACATGGGACAGTCTCCTAGCTATGGCAGGGCTGAGTATCGGCGGCAATGAGGTGACGGGGACCCCTTCAGTGTGCTTCCTCTTTGGTGTCATATCCTCGGGGAATGATTTGGCAGTTGCAGAGTGTGGCAGGGCCTGTAGCCAGTTAGGAAATCAAGAAGCTGTGTATGGAATAAAAAATGAAATTTGTCTGAACTTTGTATGATTTATTTCTTCTTATAATTTGTGTAATTAAAATGGCGCCAGTTTATGGCAATTTATACACATTTTACTGTATTATCATAAGTATATGTAAGAATAAATTACCATTAATATTACTAATCTGTCAAAGAATTCTGTGACCGCCCCATTTGCTCCTGACTCATTCTAGAACCATAGCAGGTTCTGATGCTAATTTCATATCATACCTTTTCACTTCAATTGTTAATCTAATCCAGAGGAAAGTATCTATCAGGATTGCTCCCAATTAGTTAATGACCCTAACGGAAACACCACTTGGGTAAGGTTGGAAAGAGAGGAATAGGAGCAGGACAGTAGGATGTATAACCATTTAATTGCTGATTGGTACCTCAACTTTACTTATCTGCCTTCACTTTATGCCTTTCAATGTTTTTAATCTAACAAAGAAAATTGACCTCAGTTTTCAACACTAAGTTTTGATTAGTATTTCCAATTTGTACTATGGTCACCCAATCACAGACTGAGTACAAAGTTCAAGCTAGGAGTTCACTGTTGTGTTCTGTCTGCCATTGTAGTGGTTCACAGGACTGTTCCAGGTTGCAGTTCTTCTTTTGTTCTTTCTTCTTTTCATCTCCAACTACTTTTGTATTTCTAGCCAATAAATTCAGAACAGAATGCAATGCCATAAATTTGAATTGGCTGAAAGTAAACACTATGGACTTGTGATTTATTTGGAAAAGTTATCACAAATATGTATATATGTAAATAAAATCAAATATTTTTCTTCTTTATGTGGGTGCAAATTAATTATAGAATGTAAATATATGCACAGTACTGTGATACCATATTTATATGCATGTACAAAAAGCTAATATGTTGATTAATGCAGGGATGTTAGATTATAGGTCTGTCTGAATTGCTGGCTTTTGAATTTCTGAAGTTGGATTGCATTCAAAGCAATTTCAATATGTTTACCTTAAAACATTTCCTTCACCATTTCATTACACAACTGTACTTGTATAGGTGTGAGTTGATAAGCGATGTTTTCTATGGTTGTGGAATGGAATGCAGCTATACAAATTGAAAACATGACTGTAGTCAGGCTTTAGATGGAGTCTTACAAGCACCGTATTCTGTGAATTTAACATGTTCAAGAAAACTTCAAATGTTGATTGATGTTGATTCTCTTGAAAATGGGAAATTTCAAGAGAATACGATGTGCGACCTCAAAGTGATCCATTTGTGTTCCCAGCACCCTCGGGCCACAGGTGGTAGAAAGGAAAGTTAAAGCAAAACAGAGTTGTTTGCTAAATATCTTTTAACTCTTTCAAGCCTGTTTCACCACTTCTATAGTACGTTTGAAAGCAACACTATTTTAACTTCTTATTGTCAGCTTCCTGTCTATAGTTGTTAATTTGTGCAAAAAACCCATAAATTTTATGGGTTATTTAGACTGAAGTGCCAGAAAGTGGATATTTTCTCATTTACAACAATAAGTTATATTTATGTGACTCCTTTAATGTAACTAATCCTCTCATGGTACTTCACACGATTGCTTTATAGCACATTTTGACACCAAGCCACATAAGGTGTGTTACAATCTCTAATGAGGGGTAACATTTTAAAAGAAGTTAATTCCATAGCAATCAATAGAAATAGCCTAACTACAAGAATTCATGTTTTAAGATCTTTAGTCTCGCAAACATAATAAAATCACCACAGACTAAACAGAAATCTAGGCAATTAACGCATAAACTTAAAAAAAAGTACTTCCCACCACGACCACAACATACTTTATGATATGTTTTTGCCTTGCAGCATTCTACTTGCGATCTGTTGTGGGGGGAAGTGGAAAGGGAGGGGGGAACAGTGGCTCAGTGGTTAACATTGCTACCTCACAGTGCCGGAGACCTGGGTATGATTTCACCCTTGGGCAAGTGTCTGTGTGGAGTCTGCACATCCTCCGTGTCTCTGTTGATTTTCATCAGGGTGCTTTAGTTTGTCCAAAGATGTGCAAGTTGGATAGATTGACCATGTTAAATTGCCCTTAGTATCTAGGGATATGCAGGCTAGGTAGATGTGAGGAGACCAGAACTCGAAAAGTGCAGTTACCTCAGAAGGTTGCAGAAATTACAGTGATAAGTAGGGGGTAAGTCTATGAAGGGATTTTGAAGCACGGATTAGAATTTTTAAACTGAGACATTAGCAGACCAGGAGCTCACTGAAATCAGCCACTGTAGAGGTGAGCATGATTTAGTGTGACCGCTCCCAATCTCTAACACGTGATGCTTTACTTGGCTGAAATTAAACACTGGATAAGCAGATATTTCTTTCAAATAGTTACCAGGGAGAGTGAAGACATTATCTTCATGCAGGTTAAGAAGGACAAGGAGGGAAAGTTTACCATGGTCACCTAGGTTGCATTTGTGACTGAATCCATTTCAGTACTGTAACAGGAGCCGACACTTGGTTGGATGAAATCAGATTGCAGCATGCTGTCATGCAGAGGGACCTGGGAGTGCTCGTACATGACTCATTCAAAGTTGATTTGCAGGTGCAATAGGTAACCAGGAAGGCAAACAGAGTATTGGCTTTCATTGCTAGAGGAATTGAATTTAAGAGCAGGGAGGTTCTGCTCCAATTGTATAAGCTGTTGGTGAGGCCACAGCTGGAATATTGTGTGCAGTTCTGGTCTCCTCACTTGAGAAAGGATATACTGGCTTTGGAGGCAATGCAGAGGAGGGTCAGCAGAGGAGGTTGATTTTGGAAATGCGGGGGTTATGCATTGAGGAGCGGTTGAGTAGCCAGGGACAGTACTTGCTAGCATTTGGAAGAATGAGAGGGGATCTTATGGAAACATATGAAAGGGATAGATAAGATAGAGGCAGGCAAGTTGTTTTCACTGGTGGGTGAGACTGGGACTAGGGGACATGGCCTCAAGATTAGGGGGAGTAGATTTAGGACAGAGATGAGGAGGAACTGCTTTTCCCAGAAAGTATTGAATCTATGAAATTCTCCGCCCAAGGAAACAGTAGAGGCAGCTTCATTAAATATATTGGATGGGTTTTTGCATGGTAGGGGAATAAAGGGTTATAGGGATAATGCATGTAGGAGGAGCTGAGACGATGGATAGATCACTATGATCTTAATGGCGGAGTAGGCTTGACAGGCCAAATGGCCCATTCCTGATTCTATTACTATGATTCTATGCTTCAAACATGAATTGTAGGAAATTTGCTCATTTGGGAGATGAAAGTCATAAAAAAAAATTGGAGGGAAAGGTAGGTTGGGGATAAGTGATATTTGCAAAGGTCTAAGGTGGGCTTTGAAGAGAGGGCTGATGTTTTGAAAGGTATAGGGGCAGAATTTATCATATTACATTATGAAATGATTTAAACAGCATGCAATTGTTAAATGTGTGAAATGAACATGTTTCACTGTTGGAATACAGGGCAAAATATTGTTTAGAAATCAAGAATGGTCTTTAAACAAAGTTGAGAAAACAAGAATGATCTAGACTTTGCTCTTCAGTCAGATCTCTTTTTTTCCCAATATAAGAACACATGAAATAGGAGCTTAAGTAAACCGTACAGCCGTAACAAGCCAAGACTGCTATCCAATTCAATCATGGCTGATCTCTACTACCATAGATATTAATGTGGTGCATGTGTCCATAAAGCCTTAGATATAGTGCCTCATAACAGATTGTGTGCAAAGTTAAAGCTCATGAAATAAAAGGAGTAGCAGCAACTTGAAAACAACATTGGTCGAGTGACAGGAAACAAGAGTAATAATGAATGAAGGTTTCCCATTCAGGCAAAGGTTTAATATAGACCTCCCTTGGGACCAGTGTTGGAGCCCTTGCTTTTCCTGATCCACATTAATGAGCCAGACCTTGAGATACAGGGCTTCATTTCAAAATTTGCAGATGGTACAAAGCTTAGAAGCATTTTAAACTTTAAGGAGGATAGTGTTAACTACAAAAGGACATAGACAAGTAGAATGGGAGATAAGTGGCAGGTGAAGTTTGATTTGGAGAAGTGTGAGGTGAAAATATTTCGATATAAGAACATGGAGAGGCAACATAAAATAACATGTACATCTCTATAGAATGTGTAGGAGCAGAGAAAATTGGGCATGTATGTACAGAGCCCATTAAGAGTGACAGGACACTCTTTTTATTTCATTCTAAGGATATCAGCTTCACTGTCTAGGCACTAGCCCTGACTGCCCTTCAGAAGGTAGTGGTGAACTGCCTTCCTAAGCTGCTGCATTCTCTTCATTGTAGGCACAACCACAATTCGCATTCCAAGATTTCAACCACGGATACTGAAGGAACTTTGATATATTGTCAAGTCAAGATGATGTGTGGATTGGAGAGGAAGTTGCAAGTGGTAGTTTTCCCATCTATTCACTGCCTTTGTCTTTCTAGATGGCAATGATTGTTTGTTTGGAAGGTGCAGTCTGAGGAACCTTTGTGAATTTCTGCAGTTCATCTTTTAGAAGATACACACTGATGCTAATGGGTATTGTTGGTCGAGGGAGTGGATGTTTGTGCATGTGGTGCCAAACAAGGGCTTGCTTTGTCCTGGATGGCATCAAGCTTTGGGGAGTCAGGAATCCTACTCCATTTACATGGTGAGTCCAGTTCACTTTCTTGTCAATGGTAACCACCAATGTGTTAATAGCAAGTGATTCAGCAATGGTAATGCCATTGAATGTCGAGAACAATTAGTCAATGCTTTCTTTTTGGAGATGGTTATTGTCAGGCACTTGGTTAGTTGCCAATGATCTTCCCAAGCCTAGACATTATCCAGGATTTGCTTCTTCTGAAAACAAACTGCTTCAGTATCTGGGGAATGGTGTTGAATGTTGTGCAATTGTCAGCAAACAGAACAACCGAGAGACAACAGTTAAAAAAGCATATGGTGTCCTAGACTTTACTATTAGGGGCATAGATTGCAAACACAAGAAGGTTATGTTGTGTTTGAGATACTAGTTTGGCTTCAGCTGCAGTATTGCATTCAGTTCTAGGCACTGTAATTTAGGAAGAATATGAAGGCAGTGGAGAGGAGGTTTATAAGAATGGTTCTAGGGATGAGGAATTCTCATTAAGAAATTGATTGAGAAACTGCAATTTTTCTTGGTGAACAGAAGGCTGAGCTGAGATTTAATTGATGTATCCAAAATCATATAAAGACTACAGAGTAAATAGGAGTAAAATATGGGCACTTGTGAATACACTAAGAAAGAGTAGGCACACATTCAGAGTAACTAATAACAGAAGCGTAATGGATGTGAGAAAAAACCTTTCCATGCAGCGAGTGGTTAGGCCTGTAATCCACCACCTGCCGTGTATTGGAGGGAAGTTCACTCAAAGTATTCTGAAGAGAATTAGATGGTTAATTCAAAAGGAGCAATGTGCCAAAACATGAGGAGAAGACAGGAGTAAGGCATGAAGTGAGATGTTTGTTCGGAGAGCCAGTGCAGACATAGTCTTCGTCTGCATAGTGTTAATTATGTGATAAGGAAACATCCTTCTGTTAAGTTGCAAAATTGTGCAGCAGCAACAGAGGTTATTCCCAGTCACATTGCTTTGCCTCCATTTGAAAATGTGCTAAACTGTGAGTCTGTCAGTGACTCAGAGTCTGAACTATTAAAAGTCAAAGCCAATTGCTGCAAGCAACCTGTGTGAGTCAGGACTAACCTACTGCCCACTTCACATAGGATTCTGCAGAACCTGTCTTTCCACCCTATGCTGTGAATAGGAATTATCTGGCTCGTAATGAGACAGAACTTGTTCACTAGAGCACCTTCGCTTGTTATTCTGTTGCTCCTGAAGGAGTACTTTGACATCAAGCCACAGGTGTGTAATGAGAGCTTCAAGCTTATTCTAGTTTGCTTGGGAAATGTTTTTCATGCAGCTCCTTCGCAATGTCAATCAAAATATAATCAGGTGCCTGAGGACAAAAGCAAAATACTGTGGATGTCAGTGGTATGAAATAGAAATGGAAAAGGTAGGAAATATTCGACAGGTTAGGCAGGATCTGAGGAGAGAAGCAGGGTTCATGCTTCAGATCAGCACCTTTTTCATCTGAATTGGAAACAGTTCAAGATGTACCAGGTGTTAAAGCAGTACAAAACTAGAAAAGGTGTGGTTTGTTGGAGGGTGGAGGTGAAGAAAGAACCAAAAGGGAAGATCTTTGATAGTTTGGGAATTGGCATTTTTCCATTCTTCCAAGGTGACAAGGATATGATGGGCCAAGTGACCTCCTCCTACGCCAAGAATCTTTCTTTGTTTGAATGAAATAGCAAGAGTTTACCAAAATGTGGTTACCAAATGATTCCTAAACTGGGTGTGCTTTAGATAGTGTTTGTGATCTCAGTAGGAGCTGTCAAGCACTCCCTTCCATGGAATGGTTAAAAAAAAAGGCGAATTGTTCTGAGCTGCCACTCATAAACCTGTTAGTGACAGTCCAAGATTAGTGTTGGAAAAAGCCAAGAACTGCTTCCTGCTCTGTTGATGATTAAACAGGCTTTTTTTCTGCAGACAGCTCTCCTTAACCTGCTTTTCAGTTTTCTACCAAAACCTTCAGAAAACCCAATTCATGCCACAGTATAGACTCAAAGGTCTCATGAATGGACATTCTTCATTTTTAAGGTATTGGCAGATTAATCAGCCTATTCACAGTGAACCCAGGAGGTAGAATTTCTTCTTTTATTCATGAAAGTTACTTTTAGTATAAAACCTAATTCCATTTTTTAACTTCTACTTTCAATCAATTAAAAACTACTGGATAGCATTCAGGAGCAGAAAATGACCCTTTAGTTCATCCAGTTAAAGTTTTGTTTAGTTCATAGTCTCTAATTGCATCTGCTAATTAAAGTCAATCAATATATTGCATGCAATTCCAGTCTCCTTCCTATCAAAAAGATGTTGTGAAACTTGAAAGGGTTCAGAAAAGATTTACAAGGATGTTGCCAGGGTTGGAGGATTTGAGCTATAGGGAGTGGTTGAATAGGCTAGGGCTCTTTTCCCTGGAGTGTCAGAGGCTGAGAGGTGACCTTATGGAGGTTTATAAAATCATGAGGAGCGTGGATAACATAAATAGACAAAGTTTTTTCTCTGAGTTGGGGAGTCCAGAACTAGAGGGCATAGGTTTAGGGTGAGAGGGGGAAGATATAAAAAAGACCTAAGGGGCAACATTTTCAAGCAGAGGGTGGTACATGTATGGAATGAGCTGCCAGAGGAAGTGGTGGAGGCTGGTACAATTGCAACATTTAGAAGGCATCTGGATGGGTATATGAATAGGAAGGATTTGGTGGGAGATGGGCCGGGTGCTGGCAGGTGGGACGAGATTGGGTTGGGATATCTGGTCGGCATGGATTGAAGAGTCTGTTTCCATGTTGCACATGTCTATGACTCTATGACTCTATAATACAGATTGCGAATCAATGCCAGGAATTTTCTGAAATAAAGAAAATCCGAAGAAATTCAGCTGGTCTGACTATCTTTGGAGACAGGATCAGAATGGATGTTTAGAGTCCAATATTATTATAGAATCCCTACAGTGTGGAAACATGCCATTTAGCCCAAGTCCACATCAATCCTCCAAAGAGTAACCCACCCAGACTCATTCCCTTAACCTACTCATTCCCTTATCCTATGTTTATCCCTGACTAATGCACCTAACCTACATCTCCCTGAACACTATGGGCAATTTAGCACAGCCAATTCACTTGGGCTGCACATCTTTGGATTGTGGGAGGAAACTGGAGTACCCAGAGGAAACCAATGCAGACACTGGGAGAATATGCAAACTCCACACAGACAGTCACCAAAGGAGGGAATCAAACTTGGGTCCCTGGCATTGTGAGGCAGCAGTGCTAACCACTGTGCCATCCTGTAAGGTTATATTAGGTGAAGTTGACATAAAGGTTGCCTTCCGAATTGTTACAGAAGAAGACCATTCAGCCCACTGTGTCAGCACCAGATCTCCAATGACCATTATGACTTAGTGTTCTCTTTGCTAAAGGAGTCATATGCTTTCCTGATTTATCGCAGTTCCAAAATTTTCAAACTAGCTACGCGCATATTTTTGAGAATTTCAAACTGTTGACATTTTTTTGCCTTTGTGTGAAAATTTATCGATGAAGAGAAGTTGGTTTCCTGCCTCTGATTCCCAAAAAATTAATGTTTCTAACTTGCATGCCATGGAAGAGAGGTATGAAACAAATGTAATGGGTGAATGTATTTCAAGCAACCTATGCTTTCTTCTCAGGTAAAGGTTATCTTGAATTACATTTTGGAAAAGTGTGTAAATGTTATTAAAAAATGATCATTTAAATAGTTGAAACAGAGAACTAATGTATTCTTTGAAAATATATAATGGTTCATTGTTTTATTCCGAAGTCCAATCACACATTCTTAAATATTAATTGGATTTTGAACCAAATACTTGGAGCAAAGGAAAACAACTCTGTTTAGTTAAGCTTAAGAGTTTAAACTTAATATTTCAGTCAAGTTGCACCACAGTCAGAAGACCATGAGAAATAGGAACGGTACAGTAATACGTTATTCAGTTCCCTTGATCCTGCTCTGTTGTTACATTCGAGTCGAAAGGGGTGGTGCTGGAAAAGCACTCCAGGTCAGGCAGCATCCAAGGAGCAGAACGTTCAACATTTCAGGCATAAGCCCTTCATCAGGAATCCCTGACCTGCTGTGCTTTTCCAGCACCACTCTTTTTGACTCTGACTCTCCAGCTTCTGCAGTCCTCGCGTTCTCCCTGTTACACCCAAGTTAATGGCTGAACTACCCCAGGCATCAATTCCTCTTTCGTGCCACCCTTCATAGTCCTCAATTCCCCTGTATTTAAAAAATCTATCTGCCTCCTTTTTAATAAATCCAGCCTCCACAGCCATGGAATCATACACTTTGACAGTACAGAAGGAAGCCATTCGACCCATCATGTCTGTAACGGCTATCCAGCTAGTCCCATTCTCCAACCTGATTCTCCATGCCCTCTAAATTCATCTCTTTCAAATGTATAATGACAAGTTATAGGAGCAGAAGAAGGCTATTCAGCCCATCAAGTCTACTCCAGAATTCAGAGATCGTGGCTAATCTGATAATCCTCAAAACCACTTACCTGCTTTTTCTCCATAGCCCTGATCTCCATACTGATTATTTATCATCCATCATCCAGCCATCCATCCATCTATCCTTTTAATATATTTAATGGCCCAGCCTCTAAAGTCATCTTTTGGAAAGAATTCCACATATTCACTCCCCTCAGAGAGAGGAAATTCCACCTCATGTCTGTCCTTACTGGGTGACATCTTACTCTGAGATTATACCCTCTGGCCTGAGACATACCTACAATGGGAAGCATCTATCCTGTCATGTCCCTTCAGAATCTTGAGTATTTCAATAAGGTCACCTCTCAATCATTTAAACTCCAATGAGTATAGGCCAAGTCTACTTAACATCTCCTAAAAACTGATGTTAATGCCCTTGACAGTCAAGAGGTGGTGATTAGATCGTCTCTTATTGGATATGATTATTGCCTGGTATTTGTGCGGCGTGAATGCTATTGCCATTTGTCATCCCAAGCCAGGGTATTGTTCAGGTCTTGTGTATTTGGATATGAGCTGGTCCAGTATCTGAGGAGTTGCAAATTGTGATGAACATTTTGCAATAATCAGCAAACTTTTGACTTTATGATGGAGGGAAGGTCATTGTTGGAACAGTTGAAGATGGTTGCACCTAGGACATTACCCTGAAGAATTCCTACAAAGATATCCTAGAGCTCAGATAACTGACTTCCAACAACCACAACTATCATCCTATGTACCAGGTATGACTCCAACCAATGTAAAGTCCTCTATTTGATACCATTTTTTCCAGTTTTGATGAGGGCTCCTTGATTCCACACTTGGTCAAATGAAGCCTTGACAGCAACAGCAGTCACTGTCTCCTCAACTTTTATGTGACATCTTATTAAATGCCTTCTAGAAATCAAAATGCACTACATCTACTGGTTCCCCTTTATTAACTCTGCTTGTTATATCTTCAAAGAGCTCTAGAAAACTTATCAAGGATAGTTACCCTTTCACAAAACCATAATACAATGTTGACTCTGGTTTTTTGGTTTTTTGAAATACCCTGCTATTTACTCCTTAATAATAAACTTTAGCATGTTCCCAATGTCAGAGGTTAGATTAACTGAACTGCTCCCTGTCTCCCTCCATTCTTGAACAAGATTGTCACATTGGTTTTTATTTTCACTGGAATCCCCCTGAAATCCAGTAAGTTGTCTTTATCCCAATGCCTCCATTGTCTGTACAATCGTTTCCTTAAAATTGTTTCCACACCATCAAGGCCTGGCAACTTGTCCAACTTCAGTCCCATTAGTTTGACAAATATTTTGTCCCTTTGATAAAATATGTCATATCCCTTTTCTTCTAACTAGCACTTTGCTTATATAACATCTTTGGGATAATTATAGTATCCTCCACCATGAAGATTAATGCAAAATATTTGTTTAAATTACCTGCCAGTTCCCCATTATTAACTCCCCATTCACATTCTGCAAGGGTCCCACACATTTTAGTAATTCCCTTCCAATGTCTCTAACTGTAGGATCCTTTTTTGTCTTATAATTCTTGCCAATTTACTTTCACAATCAATTTTCTCCCTTTTTATTAGCTTTTAAGTCATCATTGCTGGTTCTTAAAATGTTCCCATTCCTCTGGCCTGTCACTTGCATTGTTGATCTAAGGTTTTGATTGGATAATTGACTTGACCACTGTTGTTAACAACTTTGCTTCAACTTTCTCATTGAGTCCTTCTTTTTGATTGGAGCAAACTTTTGCAAAGCCTTATGAAATATCTGCCACTGCTCATTTACTGACCTTTGTGTGTCTATTTTCCCAGCTTGCTTTTGTCAACTCTTTCTTCATACATCTGTCATTACCCTTATTTAAGTTGAGGACATTGGTTTGAGCCTCAAGATGTTCTCCCTCAAACTAAATTTGAAATTCTGTCATATTGCAATCATTGCCCCCTACAGGATCCTGAAATATGGATTTCTTCTTAGTCTGACCTTATTACTCATTAATAGAAGTAAATTAGCCTGGTCCTGGGTAAGTTGTGCAGTGTACTACAAAACAATCCCTGATGCACTGTGCAAATTTATCTTTCATTACCCCATGTCCATCTGATTCGTTCAGTTGAAATTCTATTAAAAATGCTGTGTGCATTCAGATACATAGCCCTAGCTTTTGATTTTTTGCTATTATTATTTTTCTGCTTCTAACTTCCATTGCACTCTTTTATTTATATTTTATGTCACATTTTGAATATTGTTTTCCTCTTCATTACTCTGCATCTCTGCTGTCTTGTTTCTTTTTAGTTTTAAACTATTTTTCAATTGAACCCTTCTCCCCCACCAATAACTAGTTTAAAGTTCTATTTACAACTTTAGTTGTACAATTTGCCAGGATACTGGTCCTAGTGTGATTCAGATGGAATCTGTCCCAACAGAACAGCTCTCACTTTCCCCAGTACTGGTTCCAGTGACCCATGAATTGGAATCCATTTCTGCCATAACAATCTCTGAGCCTTGCATTAACTTTCTAACTTTATTTATTCTACACCAATTTGCATTTGATTGAGGTAGGATTCCAGAGATTGTTATCTTTCTGGTTGTCCTTTTCAATTTACCAAGCTGTTCAAAATCCTTCAGCAGGACTACTTTCTTAATTGCACTTGTGTTGTTATCCTGAGGAGTATAATTGCCTCCTGAATCACACTATCCAGTTACCTCTCCCCTTTCTCAATCAATATGTAGGTGGTCCTATTACAGAGGGGGCAAAACTCAACCTCCTCTTGGGAAATATGGCAGAGCAAGTGACTGAGGTGTTAATGGGGGAGAACTTTGGGACCAGCAAGTAAAATTCTATTAGTTTTAAAATAGTTACGGAAAAGGATAGGTATAGTCAACAAGTTAAAGTTCTAAATTGGGCAAGGGCAATCTTAATGTTATTAGTCAGGAACTTTCAAAAGTTGATAGGGTGAAGCTGTTCATAGGTAGAGGGACAACTTGCATGTGGGAGACTTTCAAAAAAGAGACAAGAGTTCCAGGCTAGTTCCTGTTCGTGTGAAGGGCAACACTGGCAGGAGTAGGGAATACTGGATGATTAGAGATACAGAGGCTCTGGTCAAGAAAAAGGAGGAGGCATATGACAATTATAGGCAGCTGGGATCAAGTGAATCCGTTTGCGGAGTACCTGTACAGGGGTATAGGAGTACATTTAAGAGGGAAATCAGGAGGGCAAAAAGGGAACATAAAATAGCATTGGCAGATAGGGTACAGGAAAATCCAAAGAGATTCTACAAGTATATTAGGGCAAAAGAATAAAAATGGAGAGAATAGGGGGATGGGTGAGATCCTAAGCGGATATTTCTTGTCAGTATTGCGGTGGAGAAAGGCATGGAAGCTAGGGAACTCGGGGAAGTAAATGGTAATGTCTTGAAAAGAGCCCACGTTATAGAAGAGGAGGTGCTGGAGGTCTTAAAACAGGTAGATAAATTCTCGGGACATGATAAGTGTATCCCAGGACACTGTGGGAAACTAGGGAAGAAATTATGAGACCCCTAGCAGAGACATTTGTTTCATTCACAGCCACAGGTGAGGTACTAGGAGACTGGAGGGTGGCTAACATTATGACATTATTTTTAAAAGACTGCAAGGAAAAGGGTGAGCTATTGACCGGTGAACCTAACATCAGTATTGGGCAGGATATTAGAGAGGATTCTGAGAGACAGATTATACATGCATTTAGAAAGATGAGGCTTATTTAGGGATAGTCAGAATGACTTTGTGCGTGGGATATCATATCTCACAAAGTTGATTGAGTTTTTTGAACAGTTAATTAAGAAAACAGATAAAGGAAGAGCATTGGATGTTGTCTGTATGGACCTTAGCAAGGCCTTCAACAAGGTACCACATGGTAGATTGGTTAGTAAAGTTAGATCACATGGGATTCAGGAAGAGCTTGTAAATTGGATACAAAATTGACTTGACAGTAGGAGACAGTGTGTTGATTGTAGCTATTGTTCAGACTGGAGGTCTGTGACCAGTGGTGTACCACAAAGATCAGTGTTGGGTCCACTGTTGTTTGTCATTTATACAAATAATTCGGATGAAAATATAAATGGCATAGTTAGTAAGTTTGTGAATGACACCAAAATTAGTTTGATTTATTTATTGTCACATGGCATTTATTGCAAGTATAGTGAAAAGTGTATTTTAGCATCACAACTCTCTGGCAGTATACTGGACATTGAAGATTACAAAGCGATCTTGATAACTGGGCCAGTTGGCCAAGGAATGTTGGACGAAGTTTAATTCAGATAAATGAAAGGTATTGCATTTTGGTAAGACATATCAGAGCTGGACTGGCACAGTTAATGGTATGGCTCTGGGGATGTTGTCGAACAGATGGACCTAGGGGTGAAGGTACTCAGTTCCTTGAAAGTGACATCACAGGTAGACAGAGTGGTAATGAAGACATTTGGAACACTTACTTCGATTGGTCAGATCATTGAATACAGGAGTTGGGCTGTCATGTTATAGTTGTACAAGACATTGGTGAGACTACATTTGGAGTACTGTATACAGTTCTGGTCATCTTGCCATCTGGTCATAAGAAGGATGTTATTAAACTGGAAAGGGTGCAAAAATATTTACAAGGACCTCACTGAGACTGGAGGGTTTGAGCAGTAGGGAAAGGTTGAATAGGCTGGGACCTTTTCTCTGGAGTGTCAGAGGCTCAGGGATGATCTTGTAGAGGTTTACAAAGTCATGAGAGGCATGAATAGGGTAAATAGACAAGGTGTTTTCCCTGGGTTGGGGGGAGTCCAAAGCTCGAGGGCACAGGTTTAAGGTGAGAGAGGGAAGATTTAAAAGGGACCTGAGGGGCAACCTTTTCATACAGTAGGAGTGCACATATGGAATAAGCTACCAGAGGAAGTGGTAAAGGTGAGTACAAATACATTATTTAAAGTACATTTGGACAGATGCGTGGATAGGAAAGGTTTAGAAGGATTTGAGCTAGATGCAGGCAAATGGGACTAGTTCAGATTAGGAAACTTAGTTGGCATGGTAGAGTGGGCAAAAGGACCTGGTTCCGTGACATCAGACTCTATGACTCTATCACGCTATCTTTTTTTTTATTTCAAAAATATACTTTATTCATAAAATGATTTGATGGTCTGTACATTTGGTCATGCCATACATATGTCCACATTTACATACACAGATTCGAATTTATCCTTGTCATATACAGGTCTGTGCATTTCTCAATCTTATACATATATTTGGCTGAGGCATCAGCAGAGCCCAAAAAAACGTCCGCATGGGCCCCCTGTTCTTCTTTAGGCAGGCCGATCTTACACGGTGGTCTTTCCCCACCGCGCCTTGGCAGCAGCTGCCCCAAGCTTCAGCGTGTCCCTCAACACGTAGTCTTGGACCTTGGAATGTGCCAGTCTGCAACACTCGGTCGGGGTCAACTCCTTCAGCTGGAAGATCAACAGGTTTCGAACCGCCCAGAGAGCGTCCTTCACCGAGCTGATGATCCTCCAGGCGCAGTTAATGTTCGTTTCGGTGTGAGTCCCGGGGCACAGGCCGTAGAGCACGGAGCCCCACGTCACGGCGCTGCTCGGGACGAACCTCGACAAGCACCACTGCATTCCTCTCCAGACTTCCTCTGCATAGGCACATTCCAGAAGGAGGTGTGTGACAGTCTCGTCCCCCCCGCGGCCACTTCGAGGGCAGCGTGCGGTGCGGCAGAGAGTCCGGGCGTGCATGAAGGATCTCACAGGCAGAGCCCTTCTCACCACCAGCCAGGCCACGCCTTGGTGCTTGTTGGAAAGTTCTGGCGATTAGGCATCCTGCCAAATGGCTTTGATAGTCTGCTCAGGGAACCGCTCGATAGGATCCGCCCTCTCCTTTTCCCGAAGGGTCTCAAGGACGCTACATGCTGACCACTTCCTGATGGACTTGTGGTCAAAGGTGTTTTTCCTCATAAATTTCTCCACGAAGGACAGGTGATACGGAACGGTCCAACTACTCGGAGCGTTCCGCGGCAGCGAGGCCAGGCCCATCCTTCGCAACACCGGGGACAGGTAGAACCTCAGTACGTAGTGACACTTGGTGTTTGCGTACCGGGGATCCACGCACAGCTTGATGCAGCCACACACAAAGGTGGCCATCAGGGTGAGGGTGGCATTGGATGTGTTTTTTCCCCCATTGCACCGGTCTTTGTACATTGAGTCTCTTCGGACCCGGTCCATCTTTGATCTCCAAATGAATTGGAAGATGGCCCGGGTGACTGCGGCGGCACAGGTCCTGGGGATAGGCCAGACCTGTGCCACATATAGCAATGCTGAGAGTACCTCACACCTGATGACCAGGTTTTTTCCCGTGATGGAGAGCGACCGTTGCCCCCATCTGCCTAGTTTCTGTCTCATCTTCCTGATCCGCTCCTCCCAGGTCTTGGCGCACGCCCCAGCCCCCCCGAACTAAATACCCAGCACCTTCAGGTGGTCAGTCCTGACAGTGAAGGGGATAGAGGATTGGTCGGCCCAGTTCCCGAAGAGCATGGCCTCGCTCTTGCCTCGGTTTACCTTGGCCCCCGAGGCCCGTTTGAACTGGTCACAGATGCACACGAGTCTGTGCACGGACAGCGGATCCGAGCAGAAAACAGCGACGTCATCCATGTACAGGGAGGCCTTAACCTGCAGGCCCCCGCTGCCAGGAATAGTCACCCCTCTCAGGCTCGCATCCTTCCTGATGGATTCGGCAAATGGCTCTATGCAACACACAAACAAGGCGGGTGAGAGGGGGCATCCCTTCCTGACTCCAGATCGTACAGGGAAGCTATCTGATTCCCACCCATTGATTGAGACTGCACTGACAATGTTGGTGTAGAGCAGTCTGATCCAATTTCCGATTCCCTCCCCAAAGCCCATTTTGGAGAGGACATCCCTCATATATGTATGCGATATCCTGTCAAAGGCTTTCTCCTGGTCCAGGCTGATGAGGCAGGTGTCCACCCCCCTGTCCTGCACGTAGGCGATCGTATCCCTGAGGAGTGCAAGACTCTCAGAGATTTTCCTGCCCGGTACAGCACAGGTCTATCACGCTATCACTCTTGATGTGTTGTGGTGTCCCCAGCCTCTGGCACCAACACATCAACTCTGAGCCAAAGTTGTCAAGCAGCCAACACCTACCACAGATGTGGTGACCATGGGTTGCATTGCTATCCATGCACCGGCACATACCACAGTTGCTGTTCAATACTTCCCCATTTCTATTATATTGAACGAATTTTTTAAATGTCCGTCCCATCTCTACTGTTCAGTTGTAACAACATCTCATGACTTAAAGCACTTAGCCAATCAAAAAGACTTAGAAAATATACCCATCTGCCCATTTTCCTGTGATGTCACAGTTCTACTCTGAATGGTAGAGTTCAGTTTCTGGTCAATGAAAACTCCCAGGAAGTTGAAGCAGAGAAATTCAGTGATGGTATTACCACTAAATGTCAATAGACAATAGACAATAGACAATAGGTGCAGGAATAGACCATTCTGCCCTTCGAGCCTGCACCAGCATTCAATATGATCATGGCTGATCATCCTTAATCAGTATCCTGTTCCTGCCTTATCTCCATAACCCTTGATTCCACTATCCTTGAGAGCTCTATCCAACTCTTTCTTAAATGAATCCAGAGACTGGGCCTCCACTGCCCTCTGGGGCAGTGTATTCCACACAGATACCACTCTCTGGGTGAAGAAGTTTCTCCTCATCTCTGTCCTAAATGGTCTACCCCCTATTTTTAAGCTCACAAAAAAACAGTTAATAAGTGCTTTGGCACATCCTGAGGTTCAGAAAGGTGCTATACAAATGCAAGTTTGTCTTCTAATTCTGAAAACACATTCACAACAGAAAAGGAGAACAGATACATTTTGTAGCTGGGCCTTTTGGATAGGATTCAGACAACTTCTGGCCTTTTAAAACTTAATTTTACACTATTTGGGCAACTTTTTCACACAGAGGGTGGTATGTGTATGGAATGAGCTGCCAGAGGATATGGTGGAGGCTGGTACAATTGCAACATTTAAGAGGCAGTTGGATGGGTATATGAATAGGAAGGGTTTGGAGGGATATGGGCCAGGTGCTGGAAGGTGGGACTAGATTGGGTCAGGATATCTGGTCGGCATGGACAGGTTGGACCGAAGGGTCTGTTTCCATGCTGTATATCTCTATGACTCTATGGCTCTAAATAAGTGGTGGACAGTGAAGAAGATTAGAGTACAACAGGACCTTGATCAGATGGGCCAATGGGCTGAGAAGGGGCAAATGGAGATTAATTTAGATAAATGTGAAATGTTACAAGGTAAGGCAAATCAGGGCTGACTCAGGGCAAGAATATTGCCAAGGTTGGAGGGAGAGGCTGAATAGGCTGGGGCTTTTTTCCCTCGGAGCATAGGAGGTTGAGGGGTGACCTAATAGAGGTTTATAAATTCATGAGGGGCATGGATAGGATGAATAGCCAAGGTCTTCTTCCTAGGGTAGGAGAATCCAGAACTAAAGGTGAGCTCTTTTAAGTTGATAGGGGAAAGATTTTTTAAAATACCTGACGGGGAATTTTTTTACGCAGTGGGTGGGGCATGTATGGAATGAGCTTCCAGTGGAAATGGTGGAGATGGGTATATTTGCAATATTTAAACAGCATCTGAATTGGTACATGAATAGGAAGGGATTAGAGGGATATGGGCCAAATGCTGACAAATGGGACTACATGAGTTTGAATACCTGGTCGGCATGACGAGTTGGATGGAAGGATATATTGCAGTGCTGTAAGACTCTATGACTCTGAAAGTAATTATTTAGGCTTTTCAATGAAGAACAATAATTTAGATAAGACATTTGGAGGACAGGCAATGCCTGCAAGCTAATACCCTAAGAATACAGGCCAAAATTTGAAACAAATTGTTATTTGGACACAGGGATTGTTCTTTGACTGTTTGTGATCTTTTAGCCATCTTCAGTCCAGAGTATTGAGGCCAATGTTCATACCTCTAATTTTCAGGATGAGATCAACTAACTTATGTAATGGAAGGGGGTCAATACAGGAACGTTTTGGGCTATTTAGCATCCTGCCTACCAGCAGTCACCATTTAGGTTTGCACATAATTAAAGACCATTTGGGTAAAGTGCTCTTGAGCTTAATCGGATGTGGACAATGCTGGCTGGGCAAGCATTAACCAACCATCACTAATTACCCTGGTGAAGGTGGTGATCAGAGGCCTTCATTAACCATGGCAGTCCTCGAGAATAGGGACTCCTAAATTGCTGTTAGGAAGGAATTTACAGGATTTTTGAGCCAGTGAATGAAGGAAAATCCATATAGTTTCAAGTCAGAAAAGTATGTGGTTTGATGGGGTATTTGGGCAAAGATCCAGAAATTGTATTACACAAATCAGGGTATCAATGTTTTCATTGAAACATAAGAATAGAAAATCTAGGAACAAGAATAGGCCATTCAATATGACCTGTTCTGCCTTCAATATAATTAGGGCTGATTATCCAACTGTTCCCACTTTCTTCCCATTTCTTTTGATTATTTTAGCCCAAAAAATTATACCTACCTCCTCCTTGAAAACATTGAATGTTTTGACCTCAACTGTTTTCTGTGGTAGAGAATTCCACAGGCTCATCATTCTCCACATCTCAGTCCTAACGCCCTATCACATAACCTTCAAGTGTGACTCTGGATGTGGACCTGTTCAGGAACATACTTGCTGTACTTACCTGATATAATCCTTTTAGAATTTTATGGGTTTCTTTGAAATCTCCCCATTCTTCCAAACTGATCTAATCTCTTGCCATTCATCAATATTCCTTTACATCTAATTATGGTTACATGAGTTAATGAATGTTGCCAGAAAGCACTGGTAACCATATGAGTGCAAATATAAGCATTATAAATGCTGTTAATAATTTTAACAGCATGCTGTCTCTTGTATGCAGGTTTTGGGGTGCATTGGCGTCATCTTGGCTTCTGAACCAGAAACTCCATTTTCAAGTCTCCCCTTTGGAGCTTGATGGCTGGGATGCTATATTTGTAACATGACCAGGCAGATTGATTATCTTCCTGAGGACAGTGAGAAAGTCTCCTTGTCAGCCATGTTTGATGTAGAATGGCATCCTTCAAGATCTAGTGACAGGCTAGCAATCTAGCTGTGGAAACAAAAGTAAGTACGCATTTTGTCAGCCTCATATGCCAATATGTGAGAGTATAAAACTATTTATTTTTCAGAACCCATCTAATTTAACCAATGGCACCACCACACACCAAAACCGCTTCATTAGTGTCAGCTGCTTGGAGTTCCCATTCCTTCTGGCTCCACTGTTAGGCAAGATATATTTTTTTAAATGTAGCTTTTCGGTGAGATGCATTCAGGGATCAATGAGATTCTGTGTTCAGGACAGACCAATTTCTGAAACAAAAACACAAATTGCTGGAAAAACTCAGCAGGTCTGACAACAATTGTGGGGAGAAAACAGAGTTAACGTTTCGAGTCCGAACACTTCTCATCAGAATTTCTGATTTATGTCCTAAAACAGGAGTTCACAACTTACTGGCACATTAAAGAAGCAGGTGAAGGCGCTGGGAGGCTGTGGGCACATATTGGGAGTAAAGGGGGAGTGGACTAGGGTGTCCTGGGGAAAAGTCTGCAGAATGCTGACAGGGAGGGGAGGGGAATATGGTATCCCACAGGAGGTGGCAGAAATAGCAGCTATTGATCCTTTGCATGTGAATGTTGGTGGGATCCTAGGTTAGGACAAAGGGGACCCTATCACTGTTGTGGGAGGGAAAAGACGGACTGAGGGTCAAGGTGTGTGAGATGGGTCGGACCCGACTGAGACCC
The DNA here is from genome assembly GCF_047496795.1 of Chiloscyllium punctatum. Taxonomy (NCBI): domain Eukaryota; kingdom Metazoa; phylum Chordata; class Chondrichthyes; order Orectolobiformes; family Hemiscylliidae; genus Chiloscyllium; species Chiloscyllium punctatum. Next base: position 45,908,852 of record NC_092743.1, on the reverse strand, counting down.
TTGTCAACTAAAGTGCTGTGGAATCCTCAGTTAAAGAAGAAGGCAGATATTTCAGAGGCCCCCTTGCCAAAGTTGACATCTGGTGGTGTAGGGAAGATCACCAGATGAAATGAGGTTTGTGACTGTTTTGGACACAATGACCTGATGTTCCCTGGTGGGGGTTGAGGTCCAGGAGGAGATAGGAGGATGTATCCAAGAGCTGGTGCTCAGCTTCCGCATGTGAGACAACAAGAGCACCACCCTTGTCAGCAGGCTTCATGACAAAGTCAGGATTGGATCTGAGAGTATGGAGTACAGTCAGTTCAGAGGAAGATAGATTGGAATGGTTGAAGAGGGCAGAGAAATTGAGGCAACTAACGTCATGTTGACAGTTCTCTATGAAACAGGTCGAGTGCAAATTAAGGGATAGAAGGAGAGGTCCAGGTGGAGGGAGAGTGTTGGAGGTGGGTGAAGGGGTCTGTAGAACGGGGAGAGGACTCCTGGCTAAAGAAATGTGAACAGAGGTGAAGGCGACAGAAGAAAAGTTCAACATCATGTCGTGTCCAAAATTTATTAAGGTGGGAATGTAGAAGGATTAAACGGAGACCTTTGCTGACCCCAGAACATTCAACATCAGAAAGTGGAAGGTCTGAAGGGATAGTAAATACACAATAGGAGGTGGGGTTGAGAGAAGTGCTAGAGTCAGAGGGAAGGGGAGGGGAGGAGGGTTCTGGAAGGTCTTTAGTAACTCTAAGTTGTTGCGTCTTATGTTCCTTGAAGTCTGAAAGGAATAGAAAATGATTCTCATTAGAATGTTGAATCAGCCAGAGGATGAAGTGGAACTGGGGTGTAGTGCAGCTCTGAACCAACATGAGGTAGTGCTGATGGAGGGAGAGGTTGAAAGTGTGCATATGACAACCAATGGCACTGAGTGTAGATCTCAGGATGGGACAAGGACATTGGATGTGTTCCATATTAGGACACAGCAGTTTGACTTTGTGAATTGTCCCACCCCTGCCTTCACTCTCATTTTTCAGAACCACGTTGTATTACACTCATCAAAGTAATCACCTTGAGGAGAAAAAGAAAAAAATGAAGATGTAAAAGAAAGCTACAGCTAGATGGCTAGAAAATATTGGAATTACATCAACAACTTTAAACTCTGCATTAATCACTGACAGGACATTTACCATGTGTATTTGTCCATATTTTATTGATTTCTTCCTTCCTTTCACATAGTGGAAATTATTTCAAGGCATTTCTGCCCAGTAATGCCTTGAGTAAGGCATGAAAAGTTAAGTGTTTTTATGTTTTGTAATTATATAGCAGAACTCAGTAACATTTGTAAGTAATGGGAAGAATAGTAATAGAGAGGACCACCCACTGAACCTGCATGTCTGAGGAAGTTGTATTTGGTTTTAGGCTTGGTGCAGATGTTCAAGACGAAACTAAAAGATAACTGCTTGTTGTATTAAAACAACATTTAGGCTGGCTAAGTAAAAAGAATGAACAAATAAAACTATGCAGAAAGGAAAGGCGTTACCTCTCTCACTCTCTGCATTAATTGCTATGTTTTCAGAAGAAGTATGCAGTCTCATTGCCTGTAGTAAGTCAGCTCACTCCTATTGATTTTCAAATGGTTGTCACTGTGATTATTCCTGCTCGTGTAGGAAGAAAAGAAGAAAATCTTGGTCTCAAGATTTCACTTCTCTTGTTCAAGCACAGGTCGATATAGTTCTGGGAAATTAAATCAGTCAAATAACTGGGTAATCACAATCAGGAAATAGCTATTATTGCATGTGAATATAGAGATACAAAATGAAGACTTGAAGGTCTGGATAAAGACTGGGCACTCATGTTCTTCAGTGTCATGTTGTATAAGGTACTGGTGGTTAATGGAAGGAGGAAGAGCACCTTCTGGGCAACTTCACCACTGGTGGCAAAAACGTAGAGAGAAGCTAATTCCAGAAAATTAGCTCCCAAGTCATAGCTGTAATGACCCGTTCAGAGTAGTCAATGTAAAAATGTACTGCAGTCCCACTCTGCTCACACCTCTAGCTAGATTTCTCATATTATCCATCCATCACTGACCTTCAATAACAATACCACACTTCACCACATTTCCTTATCCTTGCACTCACACATTTACTATCATCCAAACCTTAATTTGTAACAATGATCATTTCCATCAAGAAAGAATCTAGACACCTTCCATTGAATGGCATTATCATCACTGATTTCACTGCCTTCAACCTGGGCAGGGAGGTGCGGGGCAGAGAGAGTGGTATAGTGGAAGTGGACTAATAATCAAGAGCCCCAGTTTAATACTCTGTGGTTTGGGTCCAAATTCCACCATGACAATTGATGGAATTCAATATACAAATCTGAAATTAAAAGATAGTAGCAGTGACACTGAGCACAAAACCACTGTGGATTGTCAGCAAATCTTAAAAAAGGGAGAATCCAAACAATCTGTCTGCAGATTGGAGGGTGGCTAAGGTTGTACCACTTTTTAAGAAAGGTGGGAGAAAGAACGCAGGAAATTATAGACCAGTTAGTCTGACCACAGTGGTGGGAAAGATGCTATTATAAGGGATGAAATTATGACACATCTGGATAGTAGTAACAGGATAGGTCAGAGTCAGCATGGATTTATGTAGGGGAATTCATGCTTGACTAATCTTCTGGAATTTTTTGAGGATGTAACTCTGAAGATGGACGAGGGAGATCCAGTAGATGTAGTGTATCTGGACTTTCAGAAAGCTTTTGATAAAGTCCCACATAGGAGGTTAGTGAGCAAAATTAGGGCGCATGGTATTGGGGGCAAAGTACTAACTTGGATTGAAAGTTGGCTGATAGGAAATAAAGAGTAGTGATAAACGGTTCCATTTCGGAATGGCCAGGCAGTGACCAGTGGGGTACCATAGGGATCAGTGCAGCTTTTTGCAATATATATTAATGATATAGAAGATGTTATTAGTAATAACATTAGCAAATTTGCTGATGATACTAAGCTAGGTGGCAGGGTGAAATGTGAGGAAGATGTTAGGAGATTACAGGGTGACCTGGACAAGTTAGGTGAGTGGTCAGATGCATGGCAGATGCAGTTTAATGTGGATAAATGTATGGTTATCCACTTTGGTGGCAAGAACAGGAAGGCAGATTACTCCCTAAATGGAATCAATTTAGGTAAAGGGGCAGTAAAAAGAGATCTGGGTGTTCTTGTGCACCAGTCAATGAAGGTAAGCATGTAGGTATAGAAGGTAGTGAAGAAGGCTAATAGCATGCTGGCCTTCATAACAAGAGGGATTGAGTATAGAAGTGAAGAGGTTCTTCTGCAGCTGTACAGGGCCCTGGTGAGACCACACCTGGAGTACTGTGTGCAGTTCTGGTCTCCAAATTTGAGGAAAGATATTCTGGCTAGTGAGGGAGTGCAGCGTAGGTTCACGAGGTCAATTCCTGGAATGGTGGGACTACCTTACGCTGAAAGACTGGAGCAACTGGGCTTGTATACCCTTGAGTTTAGAAGGCTGAGAGGGGATCTGATTGAGACATATAAGATTATTAAAGGATTGGACACTCTGGAGGCAGGAAACATGTTCCCGCTGATGGGTGAATGCTGAACCAGAGGACACTTAGGAAAGTGCTGCTGTGGATTTGTTCATCAATGAACTATGAGTGACTCTCCTTCTAAAAGAAATGCTTGCAAATGGAATATTGAAGAAATTATCATCAGAACTCGAGGCATGAAAACACGCATTGTAATTTTCAATTGTAAAGTGACAGTTTACATCTCCCAACTTCCCCACATGCTACAACACATATTAATGAAATGGTATGATATACACAGGTGGAAAAAACAAAGAAAGAAGAGGAAAGGGAAAGAAGAATTAACATTCCTTAGCTAATGTCTCTTTATAAGACAATTTCTGCAGCAACAAAAGAAAGGGGAAAGAAATTATTCAAATTTCTGAGTTGAACAGGTAAAATGTTACTTAAACAACAAGCAGTGCCTGGAGCCCAGTGAGATAAAGAAGAGGAGGACCTTCTAACCGATGTCCAAGCATCTAGCTCTGATACATACCCTTGATGAAAACAAAATAAATTCCTTTTGTTCTCTTGTTCTTTACTTGTTCTTGTCCATTCCTGATCTTCCATCCATATTGAAGATAACAGTGGAGCCTAAGACTTTTTGAGCATCATCACCTTCCACCCACACAATGGATAGCCATCTAGAGAGAAAGTGAGATGAAGGGTTGAGAATTACTCTTCCTGTCTAATTATCATGGCAAAACTTAACCTGCACTTTGATCTAGCAGTTTGTCATCTCGGATACCCCAGGACAATATAACTGGAAATTCAACATCATGGAGATTTGTTACTTATTTCCTATTTTATGTGCAAAAATAATCACTCCCAGATACAAAGCCCACCACCCCAAAACAAAAATCCACTGACTATTTCCAGCAGTTTAAGGATCCAACCAACAAAGTTGAAAATTGCACAAGTATGTCTAGTCTATAAGAAGTAAACCAAATCCAGCCTGGCCCATTATCACATTATAAAATTACTCTGAAACAATCAGCAAAATGATGGAAGATGTAATTAACATTTTCAAGCAGTATTTACTGAACAGTAATCTTATCACTGATGTCCGGTCTGGCCCCTGTTTGGGATCAGTTTGTTCATTTGGCTCTAGACCTTATGATATCCATGATGCAAAGGTAGGCAAATGAGCTGAAATTCAGAACATAGAACATAGAACATAAAACATCTCAGCGCAGTACAGGCCCTTCGGCCCTCGATGTTGCACCACCCTGTCATCCTAATCTGAAGCCCATCCCACCTACACTATTCCATGTACGTCCATATGTCTGTCCAATGATGACTTAAATGCACTTAAACTTGGCGAATCTACTACCGTTGCAGGCAAAGCATTCCATACCCTTACTACTCTCTGAGTAAAGTAACTACCTCTGACATCTGTATTATACCTATCTCTCCTCACTTTAAAGTTGTGTCCCCTCGTGTTTGCCATCGCCATACTTGGAAAAAGTATCTAACCCTCCCTATCTAACCCTATCCACCCTATCTAACCCTCCGATTATCTTGTATGTCTCTATTAAGTCGCCTCTCAACCTTCTTCTCTCTCACGAGAACAGCCTCAAGGCCCTCAGCCTTTCCTCGTAAGATATTCCTTCGATACCAGGCAACATCCTAGTAAATCTACTCTGCACCCTTTCCAAAGCTTCCACATAGATTGGTCAGAATGACTGCTTTTGATGTCAAAGCAGCATTTGACGAAGTGAGGCACCAGGAAATTTAGTAAAGCTAAAATCAATGAAAATTGGTGGGAAGGCCTTCCATTGGTTACAGTCTTATTTAGCCAAAGGAAGATGGTTGTGGTTGTCGGTGGACAATCATCTCAGCCCCATGTAGATACTGCAGGATGCTGCAAGGACTGGCCTAGGTTCATTAACCCTTAGCTAATTTATCAATTACCTTCTTTTCACAAAGAGGCAAGAATGTTTACATGGTAGGATTTCCAAAAGGTTGGCATGGAATGCAGTTTACATCATCAGAGCCCCAGAGACTGCACTCTCTTTAGAAGGAGACATGAGAGGGTGATAAGTATGTAACCTGTGAGACAGGGCATGAGGTTGAAAAGGTGAAGCTTCATGGTTACATTGGCCAATGCAAAAACTGAACCCTTACTGTTGACATTAAAATGCATTGCAATCCAGGCTAACAGTATCTCTTCTGATTCTGACAGACCCATAGCTATTTCATGCTCTGAGGAACATTAATTGACTCAGGATGGGACTGACTCCAGAGTAAGGCCTGCCTCAAAGAGCTACTAGCCAATCCAACTTATTGACTGCTCAAGAACATCAGCAGTACTATCATGAATGTGACCACTGCTGAGAGAGCAAGGGCCTCTTCGGCCTGGAGAAATTAGACCAAAACTATTCTTTTCAAAAATTGCCACTGGTAAAGGACACACCCTTACAAGGAAAACTTGGGGACCATAGGCACTGCCTTACCAGTACAACCCCATGACCATCACCACCTGCCAAGCTGCTGCTGGCAGGTGCCTATATTTAGCTGTCTGCCTCTCAAGAGCTTGGTTGATTCACTATCAGCACTTTTTCTGACAAAATTGCCCTTAGTTACGTCTTACAATTTCAAATTGGCGCCCTGCCTCCTTGTAGTAGGTAGCATGTCTAATCCCTTACCCTCCATCCGTAAAACTTCCCTCTTATAGGACATGAAAGAAACAACATCGTTCCTATAGCAGGGAGATCAGAATTGAACGCAATATTCTAAAAGTGATCTCACCAATGTCCTGTACAGCTGCAACATGCTTTCATGCAGCAAGACCCGAACAGTATTCAGATTAGAACAGACGGTGCCAAGAAACATTCACCAGCATGTCTCAGGCAAAAACCATCTCAATAAGAGAATCTAACCACCTGTCTTTGATACATATAGGCATTGTCATCATTAACTTCCACACCATTAATATTCTGGGATTACCTTTGACCTGAAACTTCAGTGCAAGGGCCATGCTAGTATTATGCATGCTAATATTATGGCAATAAGGACTGTTCAGGAGCTGGGTATTCTGAGACTAGTGAGACAGGGCAGCATGTTGGCTCAGTGGTTGGCACTGACCTAGGTTCGATTCCAGCTTTAGGTGACTGCTTGTGTGAAATTTGCACTTTCTTCCTGTGTGTGCGGTGAGTTTCCTCTGGGTGCTGTGATTTCCTCCCATAGTCCAAAGATGTGCAGTCTAGGTGGATTAGCCTCAGCAAATGCAGGGTTCTGGGGATAGGGTAGGGCTGAATTGCCTGCTTCCACACTGTAGTGATTCTATGAGTGACTCAAATCTTGCATCTCAAAGTTTCCACTGAATATAAGACACAAATGAAAAAATAAGCACTACCACAGTGAGGAGGTAGCGCAGGGGAAAATTTAAAAAAATATAACCAGGAGATGAGGTCAGGCAACTGACTCTGTGCTGGCTAAAAAAAAAGGCACAAATTATGAGGGGAATACTCTTGATGAGTATTGCGGCAGCAACACTCAAGAAAGTTGACACCAACCAGGCATCCATTGACGACCTTAAACGTGCACTCCTTCACCACCAATTCAAGTGGCAGTAATGCATATCATTTGCAAACAACATTCCAAGCCTCCTTTGACAGAATTTTTCAAACTTTTGACCTCGAACTGCTCGAAGGGCAAATACAGCAGGCACTTGGGAAAACCACCACCTGCAAGTTTGTGTACATTCAAGCACCATATCCTGACCTGGAAAATATATTGATGTTTCTTCATTGTGCTGGATCAATATCCTGGAACTTTAACAATGCTGAGTATCTGATTCAACCACAGACTAGAGTTTCAAGAAGATAGCTCACCGCCACCTATTCAAGGAAAATTAGGTATGGGCAATGGATTCTGGCCATCCTAATGGCACTGACATCCCATAAATGAGTTTTTTAAAAGTCTGTTTTATGTAGATTTCAAACAACATTTTGTTATCCTGAAATGAAGCTCTCCACTGACCCCTAGTGTTGTTCTGAATTAACTGCACCCAATAGGATCATAACATTTTACCAGATGGGAAAGGTGGTCAACTGGTCTTTGAAAGAGCTCCAAGTACTCCCAATTCTGTCTCCATAGCACTATATTTTTCCCCATTTCAACTATCTGTATACTAAATTTTCAAGCTGAATATCTTTTGAAAATTACTGTTAAATATCCTTCCACTAGTCTTTCAGTGCAATTCAGAACACCTCAGTGTTTTAAGAAAATTTGAACACTTCCAATAAATCCTTCCTTACCCTCTTCTCCTTTAAGGAGAATAATCAAGAACTTCTCTAATCATTTCTAATACCTGAAGTTTGCTTTATGCCACTGATTTTGACTATACTTTGCATTCTATCAAAATGATGATATTCATAAAGCATAACAAACTGAGACCAATAATCGAGTGCTGACTCCCTGTTTTTGGATACTAATATGTTCCAAGTTCGCAACGTGCACTGTTTATAAGTTTATAATAACCTCAGGTGCAGGTACAGTATGTGGAGCTTGCAAACTGTTTCAGTGCAAGCCTTGTTACACTGCAATACTGAGGCAATTTAGAGGAGGACCCCAAAATAAACTTGAAGCACCCAAAACTGCTCCAGATGCTCAATAGGATAAAGTGAGGACTGCAGATGCTGGAAATCAGAGTCAAGAATGTGGTGCTGGAAAAACACAGCAGGTCAGGCAGCATCCGAGGAGCAGGAGAATCGACAATTCGAGCAAAGTTGCTGATGAAGGGCGTATGCCTGAAACTTCGATTCTCCTGCTCCTTGGATGCTGCCAGACCTGCTATGCTTTTCCAGCACCATACCCTCGACCCAGATGCTCAATACCAGCTGGATAACACAGTTCTAGTTTTCAGTTGACCCCCTTCGTTAAGAGGTGGATTTTTGTTTCTGTGGTAGAAGTGAAAGCTGTAAATTATCTTGTAGTTTAATTGACAACTTCTCGATTGCATTTGTCAGAAATCTCTCTTTTCAAAGAATAATTCTTGTAAGAGCTGGTTTGAGATTATTTCAGTTTAGGGTTTTGGAGAAGGTTCACAGGAGACATGCATTGTTGGTATTGACATACTGGGAGGAATCTTATCGCGTCTGAGCAGTGTGAGTTATGGTGAGATGTCTGGGAGAATCAAATAAAAACTGCAGCAAGGTCCAACTTGACGTCAGGAGCATCTCTCTCCATCTTTTATGATGTTCACAAAGCAGTGTGGTGAGATTCTCATGAGATAACAATGAGCTGCCAATTGATGGTAATTATTGCTTGTTAAGCTTTGTTGGTGACCCGACTCACCTCATTACTATTCCAGCGTTTTACTAAACTTGCCAAACAAGCTTGATGTTGGGAAAACAAACATCTCCAAATGGACCCCACCACCAGGGATATATTTCCCTCCCCACCCCTTTCCACCTTCCACAAAGACCGTTCCCTCCGTGACTACCTGGTCAGGTCCACGCCACCCTACAACCCACCCTCCCGTCCTGGCATCTTCCCCTGCCACCGCAGGAATTGCAAAACTTGCACCCACACCTCCTCCCTCACCTCCATCCATGGCCCCAAAGAAGCCTTCCACATCCATCAAAGTTTCACCTGCACATCCACCAATATCATTTATTGTATCCGTTGCTCTCGATGCTGTCTCCTCTACATTGGGGAGACAGGGTGCCTCCTAGTAGAGCGCTTTAGGGAACATCTCCAGGACACCTGCACCAATCAACCACACCTCCCTGCGGCCCAACATTTCAACTCTCCCTCCCACTCAGCCAAGGACATGGAGGTCCTGTGCCTCCTTCACCGCCGCTCCCTCGCCACCTGATGCCTGGAGGAAGAACGCCTCATCTACCGCCTCGGAACACTTCAACCCCAGGGCATCAGTGTGGACTTCACCAGTTTCATCATTTCCCCTTCCCCCACCTCACCCCAGTTCCAAACTTCCAGCTCAGCACCGTCCCCATGACTTGTCCGGACTTGTCCTACTTGCCTATCTTCTTTTCCACCTATCCACTCCACCCTCCTCTCTGACCTATCACCTTCATTCCACCCCCATTCACCCATTGTACTCTTTGCTACCTTCCCTCACCCTCCTCCCTGACCTATCACCTTCATCCCCACCCCCATTCACCTATTGTACTCTATGCTACTTTCTCCCCACCCCCACCCTCCTCTCATTGATCTCTCCACTTTTCAGGCACTCTGTCTGTATTCCTGATGAAGGGCTTTTGCCCGAAACATCGATTTTCCTGCTCCTCGGATGCTGCCTGAACTGCTGTGCTTTTCCAGCACACTCTATTCAAGAAAACAGTGTACACCTGGAAGATTCAATTTGTTATATACTCTGAGCAACCTCCATGTTGTCTATCATCAAACTCTTGCTCAGGGCATGATTCACAGGCACCAGCTGCGCACACCCCTGATACATGGACATTGGCATCTTGCATCTGCCAACGCCTCACAACCATCATGGCACATCTCCAATACACTAGCATGCCACTGAGAATGCACAGTCTTGCATTGCAGTGCCCATCAATAACTAGCATGGAAAGGCTGCAGCATGTGTGTATGGACAGCCACCAAACCTCAAGGATCAGACTAGGCAGCATCTCAGGTCTGTTTGCTTGCTCTCTTAGTGCTTGCCCAATTAGTGTCTACCTGCATATTCACAGCAACCATGCCTCACCATGCCAATTAGTGTATTGGTGCTTCAGCCAGAGCCAAAGGATGAGCCTTGAGCCTTTTTTTAATGATTTCATGGGATCTGTGCATTGTTGTCTATGCCAGCAGTTATTATCCAATCCCTAATCCCAGTTAAGAGTCAACCACTTTGCTGTAGGTCTGGAGTCAGATGTAGGCCAGACCAGGTAAGGACAGCAACAGAAACAGAAATTGCTAGAAAATGCAGCGTCTGTCGGGAGAAAGCAGCGTTAACATTTCAAGTCTAATTCCTCTTCAGGACAGAAGTTTCCTTCCTTAAAGGTTGTTAAGTGAACCACAGGAGATTTTCTACAATTAACAATTTCATGCTCATCATTAGACACATAATTCCTGATATTTAGTGAATCCAACCTTCACCATCTGGGATTCAAACCTGGGTCTTGAGATGAATAGGAAAAAAGTGAGGTCTGCAGATGCTGGAGATCAGAGCTGAAAAATGTGTTGCTGGAAAAGCGCAGCAGGTCAGGCAGCATCCAAGGAACAGGAGAATCGACATTTCGGGCATAAGCCCTTCTTCAGCTCCTTTCGATTCTCCTGCTCCTTGGATGTTGCCTGACCTGCTGCACTTTTCCATCAACACAATTTTCAGCTCGGCCACAGTTAAGGTTCGCTATCATGCAGACAGGTTGCTTGTCATTTTTGTCAGTAGAAATCTGACCAGGCAAGGGTGGGGGTTCATCTTGATGAATAGTCATGACAGAGACTATGGTCTGGGGGTGTATGGAGGCAGCTGGGCATCAAGAAGATGCAATTCCAGGTTTCAGGAAGACAGTTGGAGGCCAATGTTCATTGTGGCCGGTCTCTACATGGGGGTGGAATGGGTTGAAAATGGCCCTCAGGCTAGTGTGAGGTAAAAGAGAACACAGAGGCCTTGTGAGTTACCTGGCAATCAGGTAGAGCTGGTGCTGATAGTGTCCACTGTGAGTCACATTTCTTACCATCACTTTGAATTCTCTAGATTTGAAATGCACCTGGAAAATGGCTGAGCCAATGGACTGTATAGGCAGAGTCAGTTTGATGGGCAGAAGCATGGGATCCATGATTGCTGGCCGTTAGGACACTGTAGCCATAAATGCATGAAGAAGTCCTTTACAAAGACCAATTTATTCAATTTGCAATCATTTCATCACCCATTTACTAAGCATGTAGAATGAAGGTGTTTAGGGGTCAGATGCTGGTTGAATGGGATTTGCCATTGATGCTTGCCAATTGAACTCAGGCATCTCGATGAAAGTAAAGTTAGTAACAATGGTGTTACAAAAGGCTAATGTTGGCCATAGGGGAATCAAAATTTCTAAGGATCCTGTGTAAGTAACACACTGATCCTCAGTTACCATGTTAGTGTTCCAATGATTCTAAACGGATTGTAGTGAGTAGTTGAGCCTTTGCTGTTGGGTCCAGGATGTAAAAGGTGTTGGTGCACTGTAGAAGTTCCTTCTGGATGGTATTGGGTGGTCCCCTCAGCCATGTGGTGCCTTCACTGAGTTGCTGCATATGCTGAACCTGAATGTGAATGTACGTTGCCCTCATTATCCAGTGCAACATGTTTCACTGCATAGAGTAGAGTGCTCAGTCTTCATCTGCAGGGTATGCTTCTGAGAACCGTTCTGGGATTCAAGAACCTCTTTCGCTCATTCTTCTCATTTTATGCCATTTCCATCAAGATTCCTGGGCACCGCAGCTGGTGGGATGTGGGTTGCTGTGGCTGACATTCTAAGAAGGTGAAGACAGAGGCAGATAGGGCCAACAGCAAGCACAGGAGCTGCAATAGTTCAATGTGGAGGACAAGGAACATAAAGCTCAGGGAGAGGTTGCTGCTGTAGGCCCCTCAGGATGCCTGAGTTGAGAATGAGGTACAGAGCTTTCAGCCTTGAATCCATTTCCTGGGTCTAAGTGAGGATAAGTGTTGATGCAGACTCAGTCTGTCCTCAGACACTATGACAAGCTGTGCCAGATGCTGGACTGCAACCAGAGGGCTCCTGGAGTGGGAGGTCATCCTCTCCCATGGCTGTGAAGACCACTGAGGAGCTGAACCTCTATGTGACAGGCCCCTTCCAGAGAGTGCTGAACAGCCCGTGTGCATGTCCCTCACAAATAAATCAGGGCAGTAACTAATGCCATTTGTGCAGGGTCATAACATTTCATTTCATTCGCACATGAAGAGGTCAGTGCTACAGTGTGGGCAGTAGGATTAGGAATATAGCTGGGATGGTGCAGTGTACCATCGACCATACATATGGCACTAAGAGGACTGTACCACAACACAGCGGAATTCATCAACAGGAAGGATGTGTTTTCCATTAATGTTCAGGCGATCAGTAATCACTGTTACCACTTCCTGGAGGCTCACGCCCGCTATGCTGGCAACCAAAGCCACTCCTCATCCTGGAGCACTCTCATGTACCTTGACAACTTCTGACTGACGCACACAGCAGTTTCAACATCTCGACCAAAGTTATAATGGAGTAACAGTAGGACTGCTGAAGATGTAGTTCAACCGCTTGGAATAGGCTCAGGGGTAGAGGAAGGTTGAGGGGGAAGGTGGTCCAGTACAGTCTTGCCAGAGTACTCTACATTAGAGCGTACTGTCATCTGCACAATTGCAGTAGGCAACATGGCAATTTCCTGAATGCAGAGGAACTTGGAGAAAGGTAACAGTCTTTCACGGAGGCAGATGAAGGCATTGTCTATGGCAGAGCTATGCTGAATCAGGCACAACAAACCAGACATTGGCTTCCAATAGATGGGTTAGTGTTTGGGTTAGGGTTAGAGTTAAGGTTAAGAATAGAGTTAGGGTTAGGTTTAGGGTTGGGTTTGGGTTAGGACTAGGGTTCGGGCTAACTCAGGAATAGAGTTGGATTTGGGGCTTTGGTGCTGAAGACCATCGAGGACTGTAGTCATTCCATCATAATGCTCAAATGTAGTTTGTGTTGTTGGTCTGGTCTCATCTGTCCATAAGAAGAAGCTTGTGTTTGAAATTATCTGATTGCTTGCCTGTATGTGATGTTTCCCACGTGGACAATGACAAGCTGCAGGTTTCCAGTGGGCACTGGGCCTTAGATAGGTGTTGAGATGGTATTTAGCTGATGACAGATAAACAATGTAGCATGTATTTACCAGTGACTAGGGTAAATTGTTGATGTAGAACAACTGAATGAGGTGGAAGGAGGAAAATGGGCCAACGAAAAGATGGCTTCCATCTGCCCCAAACTCAGAAGGAATCTGGTTAAAACAACATGAATGCTGATAAGTCAGCCTCTATTGCATGGTTTTAGATGTGTTTATATTTACCCACACTACATGTTACATTTTTATAAACATATTTTGTTATGTTAAACTGTTATATTGATGTTATAATGCCAGAGAAGGTGGAAGAGAGGTGACATGATCAAGGTAGATAAGGTAATGAGAGGCATGGGTAGAGTCAATAATCAGAGACTTTTCCCCAGGGCAGGATTGACTAGCACGAGGAATCATAGTTTTAAGATATTAGGAGAAAGTTATAGAGGGGAAGTCAGAGGTAGATTTTTTATGCAGAGAGTTGTGAATGCATGGAATGTGTTGCCAGTGGAGGTGGTGGAAGCAGAGTGATTTGGGACATTTAAGCGACTGCTGGACATGCACTTGGACAGCAGTGAATTGAGGGGTGCCCAGGTTATATTATTTTATTTTACATTAGGATTAACCCTCGGCACAACATCGTGGGACGAAGGGCCTGTTCTGTGCTGTATTTTTCTATGTTCAATGATGTTCTAGGTTCTGTAACACATCTCCATTCCAGTACGGTCACAATGTGGTACCGTGTCCTGGTATAATACATGGTATAGAGTGGAAAGTTTTGGTGGGATACAAGTTAGAGGGCAAAGGTAAAATACAGTGGTTGCATGAAAACTAAAATGATTGTCCCTTTACTCAATTAATCTTCCAAAATGTGGCATTATAATCCCCAATGCAACAATTTATAAAGTAGTAAAAATGTCCTAAACAAGCTTCAATGACTTTCAGAAAAATGGCCTATCCAGATGGCAAAGCATACAAAGTTATGGCATAATCTAAAATAATGGTAAGATTTTATGAAGTGGCATTAAAGGAACTGATATCATGTTAAGCAAACTGTAAAACATTCGGCAAGTATAATTATTCTGATATTCAATTGATATTCAATTTAGCAAAATAGCTTTGTTAAAGTTATGAGTTTGTTCAGAGTGTTATAATTTTCAATAAAGGGGAATTATGCAGATAGCAATAATATTCAGTGAGGGGATGCTACAATACAGGTACTGATGTAACATTACCATTCCCTGATATGGCAGTATTCAAACTGTGGTGCCATTCAGTGAAATGAAACTAGACACAACCATGCAAAATCCAACGCAAATAAACTCATTGGATTAGTCCTTGGTAACACAGAGCTTCCCAAATTGTCTACCACCACGATACCTGTTTAGCAAGGTACATATGATCAGGCACAAATCATTTTTCAGTCTCAGGTCTCAGAGACTAGTCTGCTGCAGAACAAAAATGGCTCAGCTCAATGTCCAGCATTAGGCATGCCTGACCTCACACAAAAATATAGCATCCCAGAAGACATTAGCAGATGGCTGCTGGAAGAACTGTCATCATTAAGACACATCTCTGCACATATTTGGTCCTGTTTCAGCCTTGAACCAGTCCAGCTGTGACTGGCCCAAGTTAGCAAACACCCATATATAATTCTGACAGTAAGGAAACACAACCTAGCACAGGTTTAAATTGATATCATCCAGTATCCGTTGTGAAGCAATCACATATTCTCAACAATTAATAATTAGGGAGCGATTTTAACCTCAATCAGGTGTCAGGAAACTAATGTGATTGTTTCAGCCATCCAATTAATGTCTGGCCCCAAATAAACTTTCCATTAGCATCAAAGCACTTTATGTCTATAATTTGGAGATGCTGGTGTAGGACTGGGGTAAACAAAGCTAAAAATCACACAACACCAAGTTATAGTCCAACAGGTTTATTTGGAAGCACTGGCTTTCGGAGCGACGCTCCTAATGAAGGAGCTGTACTCCAAAAGCTAGTGCTTCCAAATAAACCTGTTGGACTATAACCTGGTGTTGTGTGATTTTTGACTTTATGTCTATAGGCTGCTGATGAACGGTGTGCAGTACAAAGGTAGCATATCATTCTAGTCGTCACATAATCCCCAGGTTCACATGTTCTTAGCAGGAGTTATTTGGTCAGAAATCATCAATGGTCAACTTGCTGATTTTCACTATTAAAAAGCATTTTATGTCTATAATTTGGAGATGCCAGTGTTAGACTGGGGTATACAAAGCTAAAAATCACACAACACGAGGTTATATTCCAACTATAGTTTTCTGTGCTCCTGTCACAATATCTACAGATAATGGAATAAACTAAACCCAGGACATTTCTGATCACTATGGCTAACCTCTAGAATGGCCAGGGCATATTCCAACTGCTCCAATTCAGTGTACATAGGATTTCTTTTTTCTTTTGGTTGGAATATGGAACAGCAATAGCATCTTGTACATATTTATGAGTAACCTGTTATAAACTATTCTGCTGTCAACATTGATGAATGATTGGCATCATGTACCACCTCTACTCAGCACATGATTAATATGTGCATGAAGCCACACAGCAAGGCAAAGCTCTAAGCCATGTGGCTGTGTCTGTAAAATGATGGTGAGTTGAACATTTCAAACAATGTATTTTGCTTTAATCTTCTGAGACCACAATTCCAAGAGAATGTAGTTGGCTTCATTTGTTGTCTTAACTGCATGATTTATTATTCATTAAGACTGCAGGCTATTCTGGGAAACTCATTATATAATTTCTTGCTTCTGTGCTTGACTGAAATAGAAAATCATAATGTGTGATTTGATTTCAGAACAGAAATGGTGTTAAATAAAGAAATGTATACAGCAGGAGTCATTGCCAATATCATGAATGAATGCATCGTGATACTGTTAGTAACAGATATGGGAGACCAAAAATTCCCTAACTGCTGAAGGTCATGATATTGTGGATAGTATTTCAAGATAGAAGGTCAAAATTTCCACAAACATTTGCTGGGAGAGGGTCTTTGGCCTATCATATTAGATAAGGTGGATCGATTCATACAGACTTGAGAGGGAACTTCATTAGAGGCTTCTTTAATGTTTTTGATGGAATTCCCCAATATTTTCCATTAGCTTCCTTTCTATGTTCAGGAAAGAAATGTCTCCTATTTCTGAGACTGGAAATTAAGTAACACATCAATATGATTTGTACCAAGCTGTGAACCAACACATTTCCAGTTGATAAGGTCATTGACACACAAGTCCAAACTCCAGAGTTTACTTTGCACAGTTTAATCACACATGTTTGCCAACCTATTTTTTTTCAATTCATTTAAAAGGTTGGGCCATATACTTCTTTACCCTGTTTTTAAATAAACTAGCATTGTGATAAAATCAGTCTTGCTGTAAATTTACTGTCGGCGAGTTAGTAATTAAGCAAATATAGTTTTTGATCTCTCTGTAGGTTGAGCAAGGAAATTCAATAGTTCATGAACTATTGAGCCAAAACGACCAAATACTGGGTCATGCTCTGATCTTTGTTAAGTAATCTGGTTCCTACTGTAATAGAGGTCCCACAAATGTCTGCTGTATTTTAAGTTAAATTTGAAATTACAACTAAAGATTCTGCTTCTAGTTTTTGATAAATGGCTTTGTGTGAAAAAGTATGCAAATAAGTGAACTTTGAGTGGTGACAGGGTAATGGTCAGCTATGATGCTCCGCAGTTGAATAACTACTAACTGATCCTCAAGCTAGATGTGTCGATTATCTCTTTTAAGTGGGTAGCCATCATCTTTATTGAATGGTAAGCTGAAATTTCAATATGTATGAAGGGCAAATTAACCACAAAAATAGGTACAGAAAAGTAGGCCATTCAGCCCAGTTCTCTGCTCTGCTTTTCGATGAGCTCATGATAATCCTCAACTCCACTTTTCCACCTTTTCACCATAACTTTTGATTCTTTTCGTGATTGAAATCTACATAAGAACATAAGATATAGGAAAACAGGTAGAAGTGGATCAATTGGCCATTACATTAATAATCAGACTCACTTCCAGGGTAGGTAGGATCTGAAATCAAACCTTCTGGCCCACAGGTAGGTTGCTACCAGTAAACTGCAAGCGCCTCTGAATGGGAGCTAACGTGGAACAAGATGTGTACTGCTCAATATCACCAAGTTGGAGTGTAAGAGATTTGGAAGATAAAATGTCAACAAGGAGAATGCTTGATAGTGCAGATCTGGAGATAATGCATGTGCTGACTCTGATCTGGTTTCATATCCATCCTGCATGATGAAATCATTTATTACTTGCTGCTGAAACTTTTTTAAATGAAAATGAGTTTTTAGTTATCTTATTCCAGTTTTTGGTTGACACAGATACAAACATGGATTCCCCACTAATTACCATCTGCATTATGTATCGGGCATTTGGATGATAAGAATTTAAAATCAAAAAAATGTTAGTGATCACTAACTCCAACTTTTGTTCCAAATTTAAACTGCAGTGTAAGAACAAAGTCTTTTTTCTTTGATTCTAATTAAAACAGAGGTGTGAAAATGACGTAATGAATGTGGTTAAAGTGGTGTCTTCTTTGAAACTGATGACTTCAAGTTTTCATTTGGACGGATGTGTCCCTTTGAAAAATACCCAAACAGAATTGCAGTAGACATCTAAATTATTTTTGTGCATTCACAATAAACTCCATGTGTTTGGAAAGAGTGATGGCATTTGTGATGATGCACTTGCTTCACACTCTTGCCTGCAATATTTGGGGTGGACTTTCCCAGCTTCTGAAAGTTGCGGGCAGTGGTGAGACAGTTGAGAAAATATGTAAAGAATGGAAAATTGGAGTTCTATACTTTGAAAGAAAAAGGTCAGATTTTCTGCATCAGGTTTTAACAGCCAAATGAGAATCTGGCTAGTGAGCACAAGGGATATTAGCATATATGCCTGTATGAGCATCTCAACATTACCTAATCTCACCTTGTTTGTCTGCACATTGCTGTTTTCCCAGGTTACTGAGGGAAACCAGAAGATGCCAGTTACCAAGATCAAAGTCACTGCCACCTTTGCCAGCCCTCTATCTGACCAGCATTCCCCAACATCTTGCGGCACGCTACATGGCAAACAAATCTCACTGGTTGTACTGGAGGAATTATCAATGGCAAAAAGTTGATAAGTCCTTGAAACGTGATAGTCTACATGCCAGTGTGGTGATGTAGAGATGGAGGGGCAATAGAGAAGAGTGATTATCTATCAAAATTCCACAGATTATGGAATGATTCCTGTAGATTGGAACCTTACAAATTTCATCCCACTATTTAAGAAAGGAACACGGAAACAATAAAGAAATATAGGCCTGTTAGCATTACATCAGTAGTAGGAGAAATGCTGGTATCAACCATAAAGGATATGATAAATGAATACAAATACTACTTCTCTGATTGGACATTGTCCGCATGGATTTGCAAATGGGATCTTGTGTTTGACAAATATACTACAGGTTTTTCGAGGCTGTTACTAACAAAATTGACAAAGCGTGGATACAGTTAATTTGGTTTTCTAAAGGTATTTGAAATGATCCTCCAAATAGGTCATTTATCAAAATTAAAGCAGATGGCATAAGAGGTAATATACTGGCATGGATTAGGATTGTCAGACAGACAGAAGACAAAAAGAAGAAGGAATAAATAGGTCATTCTCATGTTGGCAGACAGTGACTAGTAGAATACCACAGGGATTCAGTATTTGGGCCCCAGCTGTTCACAATAAATATCAACAATTTGGAGTTTGGACCATATTTGCAGATGATACAAAGCTAAGCAGGGAAGTATGTTATGAGGAAGATGCAAAACCCTTAAGGATGATTTGGATAGGTTTAATGATTGGGCAAGAACGCGGTAGATGGGTATAATGTCAGAAAGTATGATGCTAGCCACTTTTGTAAAAGGAACAGATAACCAGAGTATTTCTTAAATTGTGAAAGGTTAGAAAGTGGCAAGGAATCTGAGTGTCCTTGTCAATAAGCCACTGAAAGTTAACAGGCAGGTACAGCAAACTATTAAGAAGGGAAATGGAATGTTAGTCTCACCAAACCTCAGAATGTTAGCAATGTTAATTAAGAGTCAACCACTGCAATAAGGATGGATAATATCTGAAATAATTCTTCAAATGAGAACATATGGGGAAGAAATTAATCCCACCATATTTATTTCCTCTTGATAGCAACTTCCTGGTGAATCTCCTCCATGTCTTCACTGAAGAAATCACTATATAATGTTGACAAGTACTGCATGCTGTATTCCATCTGTGACCTGCCTATTATATACAACTCCATCTTAACCCTGCTCTTGTATTCAATGCCTCAATAAATAAAGGCAAGTATACGATATGCCTTTCTTGGTTACTGGGGTGTTGAAGTCGATTTTGACCTGGATCGTCTCCAGAAAATTCAAGAATTCTGTCCTTACAGAGGTTGATGAGACAAATTTTGGCCACCCCACAACATAGTTTGGTCCTTTCAGGTCTACAGAGTGTTGTTTTTCTCCTGCAATGAGATGAAGGGATTGAGTAAGGTATTAATGTTGATGCAAGTGGAGGAAAGGTGGTGAAGCAGCCTGAATGAGTGAACAGGAAGCACAGAGGGTATGATGGGTTTGTTAAGAGACAACGAGTGAAAATACGACATGCAATAGTGAGTGCAATACATCATGATCCTTGATGGTAGGTGGATGCCGTAACATGGATAGAGTGAGTATGAGGTAGCAGAGAGAAAATGGGAACTGCTGGGCATTCTTCTGGATTGATGATACCACATTGACCCAAGGAGCAATCAAGCTAGTGGGTCCGACGCCATGGTCTCCTCTTCAAGGGGAAAGAGAGTAGTCCTCCTTTCAACCACCTCATTCACCATGAGCTGGACCATATCGACAATCTCTTTTGGATACTTTTACGCTCTGTAACTGTGAAGGACTATTCTTGCCTTGCAGCATTTGAAATGTGCACAGCTCAGCCTTAAATACAGTTCCAGTGACATCAAAGCTCTTAATGTTGGTATGAAAACCTATCAAAAACATGTCTGGTAAGTTTTGAGGAAGGCCTGAAAACATTCTCAAGACATGCCCCAAACTGCAGTTAATGTTAAAATAGGTTTTATCAAAACATGGCATAAATAGAAGATAATAAAAAATTGTCTTGAAAATTCAAGACATTTTTTGTCCCGACTTTAAGTTTTCGTATTATATTTTGGTTTAAATTGCGAGCCATTCCATCCTACTACAAAAATTCAACATACAAGGAAACTAAATTAGAAAAAACCCTGTAGCTGAGAAAGAAACAGTCCGAGAACGTCATGTGCTCAATGTCATTTGATTTCACTTTAAGAACTTAACATACCTTATAAAATAACACTTGGTGGACCTTCCCCTTTGAAGGCAAACTGTGCAGATTGAAGAAATTCCAGTTGTAGTCCTTGTTCTTTATTGAGTGAGACAGTTACTGGCAGATGTGTAGTTACTGTATTAAAATCAAATTCAAGGCCCTATGACAAGGAAGGTATTGTCTTCTACACCTCAATGGACCCTGATGATGCTTGAACACCTATGCCTGTAGTTTGGGTGAGGGCAGGAACATGGTCATGTTTGGACCATCTCCACATCCTGTCGGTAAACACATGGACTGAACCCACAAAGAAGTCATGCTGGTAAAGAGGAAAGGAATATGGTGGGAAGTAGAACAAAATTTAGCAGCCACACTTGAAAGTGCCATTTATTGGTTCTTTAATATTTTTACTAAATGCATCAGCCTTACAACTGATGACGTTTTTAATTCAGGCTATGTTCTAGAAACATTCCAACTGAACATCTCTTAGATTGCTCCCTCACAAGTTAAAGGTTTATGGTCCAATCAAACCACGGTACCCGTCGTGTTATTATGTCCGATGGAACCAACTGTAAATTACGCATAATCTCTCCATTCAACAACATTACTTCCTTTAGATTAACTTCTGCAGTCTTTGTTCGAACAGAATTTTACTAGTGAGTGGTGCTACTGAAAACAGTTTAGCAAACTGTCACAAGCTGCATTTTCCCTCTCTCGGGAGATTATATGAGTGTTGGAGGAGGAGGTACATTGCTGATTATGATTGGACAGACTGGACCAGTTTTCTGTTGCAAGTCAACAATACCAATAACAAACTTCCTGAATTGAAAACTTTGTACAAGATGGATACTTTACTAACAAAGAGTGAGCTCAGTGTGGGCCTGATGTTGGAGTTTTAACATTTTCATGAAACCTAACTGCATTGTAATGAATCCTTACAATTAAGAACAGAATACACTGTAATATATTTTCTCATTAAAACTCAAAAGGGATAATTCTCTGCTATTTCCACCAAGTCTAAGGAAATGCCTCTACCGAATACGTCTGCCCCCATCCTCTGCTTTCTGCCTTCAAAAGCATCATCTGTCCACAATCTTCCATCACCCTAGACAACTGTTGCTTTTTTAATGTGATCAAGATAGCAGTGAAGTAGCAATGTAGCATTCGAGCAGCTGAGCCCGGGTTCATCTGCTTCCATCAACCTTTTCCTTTCTTTCTTTTTCTTTACTCTTTTACTTTTGTTCTGCATCTTTATCTTTTTACACTTTTCAGCCTCTTTGGTGGGGCTTTGGCGAAAGCAAGAGCAGAATTGCAGCAGAGTCAGGAGCGACATGTTCCAATATTCGGCAACAGCAACAACAAATGCAAGGAGCCAGTCCCAAGGGCATGAGGCGGCAACAGGACTGGGTTCTGAGGGCATGAAGCGGCAACAGGATTAAGTTCTGAGGCCCTGAGGTGGCAGTGGCACTGAAACTCAAGGCAAAAGGGGAGGGAGGGGGGAAGAGGCCCACTTACCTCAGGGAGGTAAGATTACTTTATGGAGATAAGACTTTGAGATCTGGATGCTTCCCCCTTTCTTCTTGACTCTTTATTTTTTGTATTTCAGCTTTTTTTTTAATGGCTGTTTGGTTTTTGTACCTAAGATGGTTTTCTTTTAAATTTGGGTTTGGAGCTGCCACTGTTGGACTGGGGTGTACAAAGTTAAAAATCACACAACACCAGGTTATAGTCCAACAGGTTTAATTGGAAGCACACTAGCTTTTGGAATGTTCCTTTCCTGATGAAGGAGCGATGCTCCGAAAGCTAGTGCTTCCAATTAAACCTGTTGGACTATAACCTGGTGTTGTGTGATTTTTAACTTGTTAAATTTGGGTTTTTGTAGCTAAGATAGCAGTGGAGAATGGCGATTTTGTACACCTTTCACTGTGCTCCTGGACTTCTGTATTTGAGAACACGTGACAATAAACATAATTCTAATTCTAATACTAATGCAACAGCACCTTAACATGCAAGCACAGCAGATGCAACATCTCTTTTCCAAAAAAAACCTGCTGGAAATCAGAAACAAAAACAGGAATTGCTGAAAAACCTTAGCAGGACTGGCAGCATCTGTGGAGTTAGCATGTCAGCTCCAGTGATCCTTTTCTAGAGCAGTTCACTTTTTAGTTTTTCCCTTCCTACTGTACAAGAGTCCCTGACACTTACCTGGGAATATGGTTGATTTATTTGTGAATCTTCAGACTTAGTGTACAATATTTGCTAATCATGATGTGGTGAGACAACTAGGGACTGGGTGAACATTTGCCAGAACACGCTCTTTCCACCAATGAGTGTGATCCTGAACACCCAGCCACAGGTCACTTAAAGTTTCATCCCATTGTCTACCCCTGTGCTTGACCTCCTGAAATTTGAAATTTGACAAATGGTGCTCAGCTTTTGACTAGACATGTCAACAGCTTCCAATCTTTAGACTAAATTTAACAATTTTAGATCTTAACCTCTGCTCCAATTTTTTCTCTGATAGCATAGAGTATATAATGGCTGCACCCTGTATTAAAAGCACTGGGAGTAGAAGACTGACCTTGGATAATTCCCTTACCTATCTGTTGCATTATCACTTCATTTTGCCTTATACCTTTGTTATTTTTTCATTAAATTACTCCAACTCACTCTATCAGTTCTGACTGTTTTTGATTCTCTCATATTCCTTAATCCTGTGCCTGCTTAGAAACTGTTTATCTTAATGGACTTGGTGGTACCAATGTGCAACAGCATTAAAGATGGCCAACTTGTAAATCCATGTAACACCCACCAATGGCAGGCAGCTAGAGTGAGAGAGATTCCAGGTCAGCTGTGGGATGGAAAGCAAATTGGAGTCTCTGTTGGCTGGATGTTGACTGTTTTATATCAAATTGGTGTCAACACTTCAGGTTTCAATTTCATTGCAATGGATTCAACATCTGTTTTCTTGCACCACACACAATGGTGGCTGTGGTACTATGGGTCATACTTGCCTTCAGGCAGAGAACTGGAAGAATCGAGCTGTTTTTAAACACGTTAATAGCAATCTTTTAGAGTCAGCTGGCTGGAATTAAATTTAGAAAGTGCTGACTGTTTGATAAAAGTACAGAGGAGGTCTCAATAAATCAGAAAAAAGAAACAAATTCATACTTGACTTCACAACTGAAAACTTAATTTTAAGCAGTTGTCATTCTAAAGTGAGTTTCAAAAGTTCCTGTGGTGGAGTGTACATTGACTTCAGAATTAAAAATCACACGACAATAGGACTATAATCTAGTGTTGTGTGATTTCTAACTTTGTACACCCCAGTCCAACACCGGCATCTCCAAATCTTGACTTCAGAAAGCCTTACATTTTCAAAACAAATGTTGCACAAGTTTAAAGAAGTGGGGAACAAAGAAAAACAGAAATCGCTGCAGAAACGCATTGGCTCTGGCGGCATCTGTAGAGAAAAAAACAGAGTTGGCATTTCGAGTTCAGTGACCCTTCTGAATGTTAACTCTGTTTCTCTCTCCACAGGTGGTGCCAGGCCTGCTGAGTTTCTCCAGCAATTTCTGGTTTTGGTTGTTTCAAATCTCCAGCATTCGCAGTTATTTGCTTTAGTTTAAAGCAATGGGGATTGCGGGTAAATGCTGCAGGTATCATTTGTAAAAAGAAACTAAACACCAGTAGTTGAAACACAACCACGTGCTCGACGTGGGAACAGACAGTCTTCAGGAATGCTTGGAGTTTTGTTCTGGAGATGTGCATTGCAAGCCTTCTTTTGTAAGAAACTGTTCAAAAAGAGACTGGTACTTACCTCGCACTTTTCATGATCACCCGACGTGTCCAAACACTTTGCAACCACTGACCTATTACTTTAAAGTGTTGTAATGGAGGTAAAGTGCACATTACAGTGATAATGGCCAGGTAATCAACATCATGACAAACTGATTGAAGGACATGAGGAATATTTCCAAAATAGTGACAAGGGAGCTCTGAGACAGATGGTGTTTCAGTTTAAAAACATCAGAATGTCTCTGACAGCTGAAGTGTTCCCTGACTGGCAATTGTCGCACAGTGTCGCAATGTCTGCTTGGTCTCCCCAATGTACCATGCCTTGGTGCACCCTTGCCTACAGCATATGTAATAGACAACATTGGCCGAGTCACATGAGTACCTGCCGCGTACATGCTGGGTGGTGTCCCCACATGTAATGGTGATATCCATGTCGACATTCTGACATGACTTGCAGTGGTTGCCATGAAAGGGACGTATGGTGTTGTGGTTGATGTTGTCTGAAGGCTGGGCAGTTTGATGCGAACAGTGGTCTGTTCAAGGTTTGGTGGTTGTTTAAAGGTGAGAAGTGGAGACGAAGGAAAGGTCTTGGCGAGGTGCTCATTCTCAACGATAATGTGTTGAAGGCTGCAAATAACATGACATAGTTTCTCCACTCCCTGGAAGAACTGGACAATGAAGGGTATCCTATCGGTCCCACCCCGTGTCTGTCTCCTGAGGTGGTCACTACGATTTCTCACTGTGGCATGTCCAAACTGATCAATGAGTTGAGCATCGTATCTTGTTCTTATGAGGATGTCCTTCAGCACCTTCAGGTGTCTGTCGCATTCCTCCTCATCTGAACAGATCCTGTGTATGCATAGTGTTTGTCCATAGGGGATGGCCATTTTAATATGTTTAGGGTAGAAGTTAGAGAAATGCAGCATCGTGAGGTTATCCGTGGGTTTGCGGTAGATTAAGGTACTCAGGCGCCCATCTTGATGGAGGTGTGTGTCCAAGAATGAAACAGACACTAAAGAGTAGTCTATGCTAAGTCTGATGGTGGGATGAAACTTGTTAATTTCACTAAGTAGTCGTTTCAGTCAAGGATGAAGCAGATGAGTTGTGATATGGTGCTCAGAGATTGGCAGTTGTTGGTATTGAGTACTGAGGTTGTTGCAGCAATGCCATCATTGTGGGGGATGCTGGTGTAGAGGGCAAAACATCCATTGTGATGAGGCATGTTCTTGGTTCGACTAGTCCATCAGTCCTGAGTTTCTGTAAGAAATCTGTAATGTCGCGACAGATGCTGGGGGCACCCTGTACAATGGGTTTCAAAATGCATTCGGCACAGTCAGAGAGGTTCTCACACAGAGTGACATGTCTGATATGATGGGACATGCTGGTGTGTTGGCTTTGTGTATCTTCAGAAGGCAGTAGAAGTCCCCTACATGAGAAGTATGTGGGATGTGGGTGCATCAGGAACTCTATAGGACTGGACACACCCTCTCACAGACTTATACTGCGTCACACTGATGCACACACTCTACCAAGTATTCCTGCTTTAGGAATCAAGACTGGGATACAGACACACCTTACCCTCACACATTTAATGCATTACTTGAGCGGAGAGGTCACCTTGCTAAAAAGATTATAAAAGGTTATCTCAAAAATGTGTCTGGAAAGAAGTTCTGGGATTTACTTATTAATGAACCAAAACCTGAAACCCATTCTAAAAGATGAAAGACTTAACAGCAATTTAAGTTTTCTCAATATATCGTTTCAGATTCATGACACTGAGACTTTTGTGGTAAATTCTGTGTCTGATGATCCTGCTCCACAGCTACCTGATGAAGGAGCAGCAGTCTGAAAGCTAGTACTTCCAAACAAATTTGTTGGATTATAATGTGGTCATAGAGTTATAGAGATGTACAGCACAGAAACAGATCCTTCAGTCCAACTCATCCATGCCAACCAGATATCCTGATCTAATCTAGTCCCATTTGCCAGCACTTGGCCCATATCCCTCTAAACTCTTCCTATTCATATACCCATCCAGATGCCTTTTAAATGCTTAATTGTACTAGTCTCCACCACTTCCCCTGGTAGCTCATGCCATACTTGTACCCTCCTCTGCATGAAAAAGTTGCTTCTTAGGTCCTTTTTATATCTTTTCCCTCTCACCCTGAACCTCTGCCTTCTAGTTCTGAACTCCTCCACCTTGAATATTTATCCTATCCATGCTCCTCATGATAAACCTCTCTAAGCTTACCCCTCAGCCTCTGACACACCAGGGAAAACACCCCAGCCTATACAGCCTCTCCCTATAGCTCAAATCCTCCAACCATGGCAACATCCTTGTAAATTCTTTCTGAACACCTTTCAAGTTTCACAATATCCTTCCGATAGGAAGGAGACCAGAATTGCACGCAATATTCCAAAAGTGGCCTAACCAATGTCCTGTACAGCCGCAACATGACCTCCCACCTCTTATATTCAATGCTCTGACCAATAAAGGAAAGCACACCAAACATCTTCTTCCCTATCTTATCTACCTATGACTCTATTTTCAAGGAACTATGAACCTGCACTCCAAGGTTTTTTTGTTCAGCAACACTCCCCAAGACTTTACCATTTAGTGTATAAGTCCTGCTCTGATTTGCTTTTCCAAAATGCAGCACCTCACTGCATAAACTCCATCTGTCACTCCTCAGCCCATTGGCCCATCTGATCAAGATTCCGTTGTAATCTGAAGTAACCTTCTTCGCTGTCCACTACATCTCCAATTTTGGTGTCATCTGCAAACTTACTGACTACACCTCATATGTTCACATCCAAATCAATTATATAAGTGACAAAAAGTAGTGGACCCAGCACCGATCCTTGTGGCACACCACTGGTCACAGGCCTCCAGTCTGAAAAGCAACCCTCCACCACCACCCTCTGTCTTCTACCTTCTAGCCAGTTCTGTATCCAAATGGCTAGTTCTCCCTGTATTCCAAGAGATCTAACCTGGTGAACCAATCTCCCATGGGGAACTTTGTCCAATGCCTTACTGAAGTCTATATATGTCCACCATCATATGCCCTCATCAATCCTCTTTGTTACTTCTTCAAAAAACTCAATCAAGTTCGTGAGACATGATTTCCCACTCACAAAGATTTTTAAATAATTTTCAATGATTGTTTTTAAAATATTCAGTGATAGAGAGTTCAACGTTAGCAACAAATCTGCATTATCAGGGATAGTGCTGTGTAGATTAGATTAGATTACTTACAGTGTGGAAACAGGCCCTTCAGCCCAACAAGTCCACAACGCCCCGCCGAAGTGTAACCCACCCATACATCTACATCTACCCCTTACCTAACACTACGGGCAATTTAGCATGACCAATTCACCTGACCTGCACATCTTTGGACTGAGGGAGGAAACCGGAGCACCTGGAGGAAACCCACGCAGACACGGGGGGAACGTGCAAACTCCACACAGTCAGCCGCCTGAGGCGGGAATTGAACCCAGGTCTCTGGCGCTATGAGGCAGCAGTGCTAACCACTGTGCCACCGTGCCGTCCACCGTGTACTTTCGCTGAGGTGCATGTTGAGAAAAAAAAATCCACATTCTACTAATGGTGTACCTTTTGTTAAAATGCCTGGCATACCTTGTGCTGACTGGCAAACACTGGTCTGAGAACTTGGGAGCAGAAATGAAACAACCAGCAAGGACAAATGAGAGTTCCAGGTAAGAGCAGCTACATGACAGTTTACATAGCTGGTGTTGAATTTTATGATGACTTGGAGCATTAAAGGATACACAGAGGTTCCTGTGCCTCTCCTATATTTTATCATACCCGTCATTTGGATCTCTCAGTGTGATTTTATTTAAATGTATGACTGTTTGATTCTTCTTTCTATATTTGTATATGAATTCCCAATGGATAATAATCTGACTGTGCTGACCTTCATTTCCCTCTTTTCACACTTATGGTTTCAAAAACTGGAATTTACTCTGGGTTTCAGAATTGAATTATCTGTGGCTCAGTTTAAATTGGGTAGCATTGGCTTGCAGGAAATCAGTGTGTAATTACTTCCAGCATGCCAACAGAGATGATATTGCATTATGATCACTCAATGTATTTAATATTTAAATTTCGCAAAGGTGATTGCATTAACTATACTACATTTTCCAACATCTTTGCAAAAACCCCTGAATACATTTGAAATTTAAATTCTAGTATTTATTCAAACAAAAGGAATGATACATTTTCTTTTTCTTGAGTGCAGGCATCTATTAATCAACAGTTAGGTACAACCAGTAAGTACAAAACAGTTACCTTAACTCACTGAAATAAAAACAGAGAAACTCAAATGGTCTGGCAGCATCTGTGGAGCGAAAAACAGAGTTAATATTTTAAGTAAAGTATAAGGTTCTGAAGATAAATTATACAGATGGTGTTGTAGCACATATAGAGAGGTCCATGACATTGAAGTCTGTCATAGGAAATTCAGTTGCCAGTATGCTCCTGCACATATGATGTCATCTATAATCAAGAATTGAGCTGAGATTCTAAGATAATGCACACTGTCAAATTGGGAACCTGGAGTAAAACAAAGTGAAGACTATCTGTAAGAATAGTAGGGTTCTAGTGGTAGGGGATTTTAACTTTCCAAACTAAACTAGTGCTGTCATATTCTTAAGGGCTTAGATAGAGGGTAATTTGTTAAGTGTGGACAAGAACATTTTCTTATTCAGTATGTATATGTTCCTACTATGGAAGGTGCAAAACTTGACCTTTTCTTGGGAAATAAAGCATACAAGTGACTGAGGTGTCAGTAGGGGAGCACTTTGAGTCCAGTGATAATAATTCTAGTAGTTTTTAAATATTTATGGAAAATGATAGATCTGATCTAAAAGTTAAAGGTCTAAATTTGAGGAAGACCATTTTTGATTATATTAGGCAAGACTTTCAAAAATTGATTGGAGGAGGCTATTCACAGGTAAAGGAATGGGTGGAAAGTGGAAGGCTTTTAAAAATGCGATAACAAGAGTTCAGAGACAGTATGTTCCTGATGGTGTGAAAAGCATCTTCTGTACTTACATTGGCACCATTCCCCAACTTTTCCTCTGCTACATTGATGATCTTGTGCTCCCATGAGGAGGTTGAATAGTTCATCAACTTCACAAACACCTTCCAGCTTGACCTCAAGTTCACCTGGACCATCGCAGACACCTCCCTCCCCTTCCTGGACCTCTCCATCTCCATCTCTAGTGACTGACTCAACACGGACATCTAGTTCAAACCCACTGACTCTCACAGCTACCCGGACTACACCTCCTCCCACCACCCGCCCCATCCCCCACCTGTAAAAATGCTATCCCTTACTCCCAATTCCTCCGCCTCTGCCATATGTGCTCCCAGGAGGAGCAATTCCACACCAGGACATCCCAGATGGCTTCCTATTTCAAGGACTGTAATTCCCCCTTCCACGTGATTAACAATGCCCTCCAGCACATCTCCTCCACTTCCTGTACCTCTGCCCTTGAACCCCACCCCTTCAACCACAACAAAGATAGAAACCCTGGTCCTCACCTTCCACCCTACTAATTTCCTGATACTGCGCATTATCCTCAGCCATTTCTGCCACCAAAAATCACTCCCCACCACCAGAGATATATTTCCCTTCCTACCCCTATCAGCATTCCACAGTGATCATTCACTCCAAGACTCCCTCGTTAGGTCCAACCCACCCTCCACACCTGCACCTTCACTTGCTGCTGCAAGAGGTGTAAAACCTGCACCCACACTACCCCCTCACCTCCATCCAAGGTCCCAAAGGATCCTTCCACATCTGGCAGAGATTTTCCTGCTCATCCAAACACCTCATCTACTGTGTCCATTGCTTTTGATGTGCTCTCCTCTACATTAGGAAAACAGGATGCCAACTGGCCAATTGTTTCATGGAATATCTCTGGGACACGCACATCAAACATACCCCGCCCCCCCCCCCCCCCCCCCCACTCACCATGGCCGACCACTTCAACTCCCCCTCTCACTCTGCCAAGGGCAGGAAGTCCTGGGCCTCCACAACTGCCAAATCCAACCCACCCAATGTCTCGAGGAAGAACATCTCATCTTCCCTGTTGGGTCCCTTCAACCACACGGCATCAACATCGATTTAACCAGTTTCCTCATCTCTCCCTCCCCCACCTCATCCCAAATCCAATCCTCCAACTTGGCACTGCCCTCTTGACCTATCCTATCTGTCCATCTCCCTTCCCACCTATCCACTCCACCCTCCCCTCCAATCTGTCACCATCACACCCCCACCTGCATCTACTTATCGCCTTCCCAGCTACCTTTCTCCCAGCCCACCCCCACCCTCCTATTTATCTCTCAGCCTCCTTCTCTCCCTACTCTCGCCACATTCCTGATGATGGAATTAGGCCTGAAATGTCGATTCTCTTGCTCCTCACATGCTGCCTGACCTGCTGTGCTTTTCCAGCTCCACACTTTTCAATTCTGACCTCCAGCATCTACAGTCCTCAGTTTCTCCTGGCAGGTGTAGGGAATGCTGGCTAACTAGGGAAATTGAGGCTCTAGTCAATAAAAAGGAGGTATATGTCAGGTATACACAGCTGGGATCAAGTGAATCCCTAGAAGAGTATAAAGGCTTCTGTAGGAGTATACTAGAAGGAAACCAGAAGGGCAAAAACGGGACATGAGATAGCTTTGGCAAACAGGGTTAAGGACAATCCAAAGGGAGTCTACAAATACATTAAGGGCAAAAGAGAAACTAGGGAGCGAATAGGGCCACCTAAAGATCAACAAGGCTATTTGGAACTGCAAGAGATGGGCAAGATACTAAATGGGCTGAGGAGTGGCAGATGGAATTTTCCCAGGTTAGGGGAGTCCAGACTAGAAAGCATAGGTTTAAGGTGAGACAGGAAAGATTTAAATGGGGTCTAAGGAGCAACGTTTTCACACAGAGAGTGGTGCATGTATGGAATGAACTGCCAGAGTAGATAATGGAGACTGGTACAATTACAACGTTTAAAAGGATGGGTACATGAATAGGAAGGCTTTAGAGGAAACAATGGTGGCCAAGTGGGACTAGATTAATTTCAGAGATCTGGTCAGCATGGATCAGTTGGATCAAAGAGTCTGTTGCCACGCTTTACATCTCTATGACTCTAACTGCAGATACTGGAAATCTGAAACAAAAACAAAAATTGCTGGAGAAACTCAGTAGATCTGGCAAAATCTGTGGATAGAAAGCAGAATTAATATGTTGGGTCGACTGACTGCCCAGTTCTGTAGAAAGTTGGAGTTCTGAATATTGTATGAATCAACCGATTAACTCATGTCTGTCATTTTCTCATTCGCCGCAATCACAGTCACTCGTGCAACATCCTCGAGAACTTACAGAAAAAATATATGCGGCCTTCCCATTATCTGAATAGTTATTAATATGCCATAGGAAGCCAGAGGCCTTTTAAATTCTGGCTTAACTCTCATCAAATTAATGCTTGATATAGGAACAGAAACATTGCTGGCTGAGAAAGAACCAAGATTCATTTTCCTTAGTTGGGAAGTCTAGAACTGGAGCACAATTTAAAAGTTAGGGGGAGTGACACTAAGGTCCAAGATGGGGAGAAACTAATTTTCTCAGAGGGATGCAAACCTTTAGAATTCTCTACTGCAGATGCTCTGTCTCCACATTTTTCTGTCTGTCTCCATGTTTCCTGAGATAAGGTGACCAAACCTGCACACAATACTCCAGGTGCGGTCTTGCCTAGCTCTTACTTAATTGAAGTTAGACTTCATTACCCATGCACTCAAATCCTCTTGCAATAAAGGCTAACATTCCAATAGCCTTCCTAATAGTTTTCTGCAGCTGAATGTCAGCGTTCCTTGACTCATTGACAAGACACCTAGGTACATTTGTATATCTACACTTTTTAACTCCTTACAATTTAAGAAATCAGTTCTTCCTCCCAAATGGATAACCTAACATTTTCCCACATTATACTCCATCTGCCATGTTACTGCCCATTCACTAAATCTGTTCAAATCTTCCTGAAGCCACATTTCATCTTTCTCACCACACACATTCCCATTTAGCTTTGTAGTATTCACAAATTTGGAAATGTTACATTTGGTGCCCGCCTTCAAAACATTGAAATATATTGTGAACAACTGGGTCCCAAGTACTGATTCTTGTAGTACCTCACCAGGCACTGGCTGCCAAAGTGAGAATAACTCATTTAATCCTACTCAATGTTTTCTGTCTGTTAGCCACTCATTAATCCAGTACATTACCTCCTATCCTACATGCTTTGACTTTAATCATAGAGACAAGAATGCTAGCAAAAGGTGTCCTGGTGATAAAATTCTGGGTGGTGAATGTAAAAGAAAGGCTATGACACTGGAAGAGAAGCTAAATGTTATAAAGCGTTTTTTAGCAAAAGGAGAGAACATGAGATATGGCTCACTTAACAGGAATGAGACAAAGAGCATGTGCTGGCATTTCCTCCCAGAGTTAAAAAAAACAAAGGAGGCTACATCTTAGATCAAATCTTCAATTTGTATAAGACAGGTTTATACTGGAAGTGAATGCTAGCAAGAGCCTACATTTCTAAGAATGAAGCATATTATTCATGCTTTAAGGTGGCTTAGCATTGTATGACTGTGCTGCTGGGTGCCAGTCACAATGGAGACTTAAAGCTTAAGTCTGTGGTGGTGTATCAATCTGCCAATCCGCGAGCCTTGAAGAGTTACCTTTAGTCCGCTCTCAGTGCCTACTTTAGTTCAAGCAAAAAAACGTTGGATGGCAGGGCAATTTTTTTCTGACCTTGTTGTTGATGTTTTGGAAGATGTTTTTAGACAGTATTGCAGGCAAAAAAATTTGGATTTCAAAGCTCTCCTCATCCTGGATAGTACACCAAGCCATCCTGCCTCCATTGGTGAGCTTTCGATGTAATGTGTTAAATTTGCTTTTGTTTCTTTAATAAGTATAATTTAAATTTTCATTCTGACTGTGCTATACTTTGTGTAGCCTTTTGGGTGATTGTTGAGTGATTCTGTTTTGCTGGTCTGCCCTTAACCCCACTTTTCCCATCAGCCCCATTATTTCTATTAAGCAAGATTTCGCTGGAACATAACTGTGGTGTTATAGGTGAGCTACCTATATACCATATCTATTGACTCTCTTTTATCAATTTTGATAATAACAACAATGGAATCCTGCTACATTCTAATTCTGTAAATGCGCAATCCATCAAACAGCCTAAGTGTTGGCTTCAGACATGCCTACTTTTAATGAGCTTCTTGATGCCGAGGTTGAGGGAAGCTATGACCTATTTTAACATGGCTTTAACAATGCAAACTAGTTGGCCAGCCTCAGTGGAATAGCCATCCAACCACTTCCCACCCACCCAAGGATAACTCCCAGAGGCAGGAGTGCTTCAGAAATGCTGACCAATTGTTAGAAATCATTTTGCATTGCCAAGCATGATGTGGGAAAACGTGTTGCAATCTTTCTTTTTTTAAATTACTCAATCAGCAGTTATACTGTTTGAGATAAGTGAGTCATTAACTGTCATTTTCTATCTTCCTAGGAAATCAAGTGATATTGATTTGTATTGGGTTTGCTTGGTTCACTTTCAAAAGATAAAAGCTATGAAGTGTATAAGCCATGAATACTGAGCTTAGGTAACATGAGAGTATTATTGCTATAGCCAAGGTTACGTTATGGTGCAAGTATATACAGGACTGAATGAGTCAATTTCTATAAGGGTACAGGAGCATTTACAGGAGCAACTGAGGCCACTGAACCCAAGATGGTATCTATGTCAAACCTGAATTTCTAACAGATTTGGAACCTGTCCAACGTCCTAGATGAGCCTATATATGTTCACATATGTCATCAGAGATCTATGATCTTTAGTGGTAACTATAGTTAACTAGATTTCTCAGTATCCAGACAAACTAAACCCAATCGCAGTAGGCACTACTTGTCCCACCCCTTCCCATTTAAAATCAAATAACAGCATAGATCGAAGATTAAACCTGGAATCAAGTTGACATATATGGTTTAGTAAATTATCAGTAAGCTATACAACAGGCATTTGTCCCAAGAACTCTTATCTTCTCAGAAGCAGACTGAGTCAGCTGAAGGTAAAATTCTAAAGTCTGTTCACCTGGTTCTACCTGGATGATCTACTTTTTAAAAAGGAAGGTTTTGCACAAACCGGTTATTAACATTTTTAGTGTTAGTATGTGTTGTAAATAAACCTTTGTAGTTACAATATGCATGAATGAGTTTTTAAATATTCTACCTCATTAAATCAAAGCAAAGAACAAAGGTGATATACACAGTTAGACTTGTGTTAATTTGCAATTATGTTCTTTTTCCTTTTTAATTATTAGTTTATGATATTGTATAGTTATACTTCTGATATAAACAAAAACAATGTATGAAGAGTAAACATGAATTAATAGCAGCTCTTATCTTTCCAGTAACATGACCTTGAATTAATATCAGTCTGCATCATGTTGTTTGTCAGATATTTTTAATCATTGGTGAGTAACAGGAAATCTAAGAGCTATCTGCTGTACAACTGATACCACCATTATATTTGCTTCTTTTTTTTTGAAGTTCAATTCTGTGATGAATTATCTAGTCTCAGCTGGCTGCCATATGGCTGTTAACATTTGTCCCAGCATTATTGAAGGGAAATAAGATCTGACTTCCTACTCCCACAGTAGTTCCTACCTGGGCAGAATAGAGGTTATGTAAGGGGGTATTGGGTTCAGCTATGAGACACTCACCTTCAAATAGATGCAACACTCACTATGCAGAATATAAATAATACAAGTATTTTAGCCAGGATAATCAACCATCACTCCAACACATGACAGCATCCTGAGGAGTGGAGAGTCACGAAATATATACATCATGTCTGTGCAAATCAGGAACAGAATTAAATGCATGGAGGTTAAATCTAGCCATTATTTAATTAATTCTTGGTCTGCAGTCCTGTCTTCAATATTGTTTTATTGTATAAACCATATTTCCCTGATGGAACTTCCAGTATAGGCAATATTTTACACCATTGCATGGAATGGAAAGTCCAGATTTTGTTTTGGGCTCATACTGGGTGCAACTGATTTCAGACCAGATTGCAGTTCAGGTATTCAAATTGACTTTATTTGCAATGTGGATTGATTCACAGTATAAATGAAAAGAATGTGGGGATTATTTCAGTAGAATATCTCAAGTGCTAAAGCGTTAAAGATGTGACCAAAACTATATTCTTAAGCTGTAACATAGGTTTAGCCTATATTTAGTGTAAGATGCCATCTTAGTAAAGGAGATGTGGGATGATTGACAGGCAGGTTGCCTGCTAGCATCCATTAAAGCAGTGATACACCATTGTTTTAGGTAATGTTTAACAACTTCACCACACAGTGACCAGCTGAACAGCAGTAAATAAGTCATGACAATGATTTTCAATTGCTAAAGGTATATTCTCCCTTTCCCATTCAGTTACCGCTGGAAATTTGCAGAGAACCTTTGAAATACATATGGAAATGTTATGGGATACTTGGGTAAGACTTCAGCAAAAGTCTATCAATATGTTCTATATATATTATGAAAATTCTCTTCAGATTTCATCTAAACATATGAGTGCTGTACTACTCCATGTTATTGGACACCTGACACAAATCACCAGGAGAAAGGGTCACAGCCCCTCTCTACTGGGTCCCCCATCATCTGCAGGTGTTGTAGGAGGAGATGGGGCTGAACAAGAAAAAAAATCAGCCGCTGTAGAAAAGGGAACCGTGTAGGCAAGAAAGCTGCTTCCCACGCCTGCAGATACAGGACATTGTTCCTTCTCCGGACCCACTCCATTTGTCTTGGAGTGCTGATTTCAAGATTTTGTGCAACCTTTCCTTCGATCCCTGAAACTGTTGTGTCTTATTTGCTCATAATTTATTTAGTACTGTTTTATGTAGTTTTACCAAGAGAATCCCGTGTGTCTCCATTTCACCTGAAGTCTTAACTTTTTAATGATTCCACATGGAATATAAAACTGACTTTGTTATACATTCAAATGTATTGCTTTTGTAACTGATGGTACTTTTATTTGTTGTGCCATAAATTTATAGAATGACAGCTTTATTAATCTGTTACTGCCATAATTAATAACACCATGCTGTGTTGGAGTTGTAATGAGCACAGGTTAATTTAAATTAAATTACTAGTTAAATTAACTAGTTACATGTTCCTATAAAGACAATGAGCGTACAAAATCATTTTACTTATCACTGATTTTTTGTTAGCTGCAATAAATCATTCTATCCATGGTTTACATAGTATTCTTCAGAAAAAAATCACCCTGTCTAGAGTGCTCACAAACATAAAGACTGGAAAGATGATTATTATTAGGAAAACAATAAAAGCATTAGCCCAGATGCTTTTCCATAATTTCTGTGTACAAATTAATTCTGTCACACAGGATTACCAGATGATCAAACTGTTCAAATTGTGCCATGCCATGTAGAGATCGATGCAACGTTTAGCTAATTCATAGAAATATTACATTTATATTGCATATAAACATCATAGTTTCATTATGTTAACTAGTCCAGAAAGCAGCAAAGGTGATATCAATGAAAAGAGTGTCATGAAGACATACAAATTGCTCTGCATTATTGTTTTCGGTCTGAATAAGAACCTTCCTTTCAATAACATACATATTTCCTTCAATTTAATAGCTGCATCAGAAATAAGAAAAACACAGTAAATAGTTCAGATAATTAAAAGAAATGGTAATTTTAAAATGTGTAATCAATATTTAATATCTTTTTTTTTGTTTTATCATTCAACATGGGATGTCAGCATAACTGGGTAGGCCTGTATATTTTGTTCATCCCTAACTGAACAGCGGGCAGTTAAGAGTCAACCAAATTGCTGTGTGTCTGGAGTCAAATTACCAGACTAGGTAAGGGTGGCAGATTTCCCTTCCCTAAAGGACATTAGTGAATCAGATGGATTTTTACAACAATTGTTGATGGTTAGGTGGTTGCCATAAGGACAACTTTTCATTCCAGATGTTTTATTGAATTCATATTTCACCATCTGCCACAGAGGAATTCGAACCCATGAACAATTGAACCTGATGTTCTTGATATTATTAACCCAGTGACATTACTACCATGTCACTTACTGCCTGGCCTACCCCTGAATTCCCATGGGGAGTTATCAATTTACTACATATGTCTTGGAATTTCCAGGAGTCTGACATTTACAACCTAGAAGAAAGCCACTTGGTCCATGCTGAGTAGCACTAGTAAAATACTAATGATTAGTCCCCAGGCCACTGTAAACAGCTCGGGTGGAAAAATCACAGAATTTGAAAACCATTTCTTTTCGTTTTCTTTAAACATTTTCACCCTACTGGTTTTGAAAGCATGAGTACTTTTGGAAAAAGGTTGTTTGACTGGGTTGGATAGTTGCATACAGAATGCCATGGGAAGCAACCTTGGAGTACATCCAGAGTTAGCAACACTATTCCCATGACACTGCTTACAAATAGTCTGGGACCTGGAGTGTGGATTGTGACCTTTATCATGTCTTGCTGCAGACTAAAAGTGACAGCTGTATTCCCATCATTGTAATAGAATAACTTTACAACATATATCACATCACTGGCTTGATGTGAAAGCATACTCCTGACAGTCAGGCCAAACATTAAGATGATAGGAACTTTGTTTTCTTCTCCCTAAAATCACTTAATATCAACTATTTACATTACAAATTTTTATACTGCTGCTATAAGTCCCATGGAGGATTTCTAGATTTTTAAAAAAGCTTTTATTGGTAAAACAGTAAAGTAAGGGGCAATTTTCCATAGCTGAGTCTCCAATGACTGGCATTTGAACAGGCAGTAATTTGCCATAGACTGAGACTCACTGACTTTCTTCAATATCACCAAATCACTTAGTAAACACTTTTCAGCATATTCACTTTTCAACACACCGATTCTCCTTATAAGTATAAATCTCATCCCATGTAAGCACAAGATTTTTATTTAAACCATCTAATTCTTAAAAACACAGAAATACATTAATCCTATTTTTCCGCTGTTATTTATGTATCTGGTGTTTAACAAATTCCTGGGTGTTGTCATTTAGCAATGGAAAGCTACAATTCCCAAGACACATTTCTCTCTTCCACAGAATTTCTCTACATGAACTCCCCAGTGCTGATCTAGCTGTGTATTGGACCTAGTGCACACTATTATGCACTAACATGGACTTCCTGACTATTTGTTTCAATAGAAAGGCTCCAGACATGATTCACTTGGAGAAAATGCTTTTAGATTGATGTTTGGTTTCAAGGTTTTTCTCAGGACAGTCCATATCAGATGTATGTCAGACAGAATTTGATTAAAATGCTCATTGGAAGTTATAAAAATATGATTGGATTCTTCAGCTGGGCAATTCAAAGTACATCTCTCGCTCACACTTTGATCTTTGTTTCATTGAGTGAGAATAAAGATGTGAGTGTAAAGGAGAGTTTTGAAAAAGGATTGCTGAAAAGGTAGTCAAATTTTCTTTGGCTAAGGCACGTATTGTGAAAGCCTTCACTTCAGGAAGGAATTTAAAATACTAGAGGACATTTAGAAGACATTCTGTCAGATGACCTGTTTAAATTGTGGTGGCATGGAATGAAGTGGGTTAATGATTCAAACTAAGGTTTGCGTTACTGTTTATTCAGTCTGACTATATTGAGATTAAAAAAAAATGTGCAAAACACACCAAAGCTCCAGTCCAGGTAATGGGTGTTTTCCTGTTACACCCTTGGGTTGGAAAATTGTACAAATAGATGAAGGCTTTGCTTCTTGTTTATTTGTTCCCTTGAGAATTTATACTGTTTCTTTTTATGTGTTCACATTTTGTAAATTTGACTTAAATAAGTGGTTATTTGAATAAATCTTGTTGTTTAGTCCCACAAATCTGTGGGATAAAACAGGAGCACTC
The DNA here is from genome assembly GCF_047496795.1 of Chiloscyllium punctatum. Classification (NCBI taxonomy): domain Eukaryota; kingdom Metazoa; phylum Chordata; class Chondrichthyes; order Orectolobiformes; family Hemiscylliidae; genus Chiloscyllium; species Chiloscyllium punctatum. The sequence goes on along the minus strand of NC_092743.1, from coordinate 45,869,288 downwards.
TTATTATTCAGCATGCAAAAACCTGCAATATATTAATAACCTATTTCCTGGAACACATTAAACATCTAATCAATGTAATATAGTTTATGCAATAGAGATATATAAACACTGACAGATGTGAACATGTTTGGGGCAACAAATTTCCTAAGCGCCTTAAATTCCAGGCTCTAACGTAGAAGCAATTGATCCATAGCCATTGTGCAATCTTGAGGTATTTTCAATAAAGCAGTTGGGCAAAAATATAGGAAAATTAGAATAAAGTTTACTTTTGCTTTATTTTCTCCTGTTTCCCCTGTATTTTCTCCTGGTTCTCTCCAACTGAGTTTGTTGATACTGTCCAAATCTTGAAGACACTCTTACGATTTATTTTCACTTAGTTGTGTCTTTATTTTCTCCTGATTTCATAAGACTCTCCCAGGCTGTTCTATCATATACTTTTGTCTAACCATGACTTATCTATGCTTTCTACTATTTGTTTTTGTTTTCAGTTACTAAAAATAGCTGCATGGTATATCTGAAACTAGCTGTTTTCACGGTCTCAACAGTAATTCTGTTCTTTCCTTTCCTTATATTGATGGCTTAATTTCTCTAAACCAGCTTCCAGAAATTGGACAATGGACTAAACAATTCTGCTTATACATCACCAATTTCAAAGTAGGAGTGGTATCGAGTTTTGAAAAAGTGGTAATCCATATTGTTCCATCAAAATACAGCATTTAAGTGGCACTGAAAGGAAGGTAATTCAAGTTATGGCCTATGTTTTCCTTTCCAATTATTAACTCCAAGATTTCATTTGAGTTAACTTATTTAAAAATCTTCAAAAGTAATCTTCACCACAAATAAAAATGATTCATTAAATACTCATTTTTTCTTGATATACAGGTTACTAATTTGCATGAATTATTCAGAATAACCAAATTGTGGATTTATTCAGATTCAAGCAAAATAACATCTATAACCTAACCCATTGATTATTTGATGGGACATTTATTCAACAGGCCATTTACACCATGTTTGTAATTCCAGTACCTAATTTACAACTAATTGGTATGAAAACTTTTATACAAATTATGGTGTTTAAACTACATCAAGAGCATTGCAGTTTGCTGGTTTAGTAAATTCTGTTAATCTACATTACGTTGCAGATCTATCCACCTTGAGCAGGATAGTTCAGTTATCCCAGCACTAATTCTACACTTCAAGAGCAACCACTGGAAATTTATAGTTATATAACATCTACAAAGCTTCAAGAAATGGTAAAACATTTCAATACAGGCATATGTGGTTCATTAAAACAACATGCATTTTTTTGAAATTCTGAAGTTTCCCCCAAGTGATCAGCTCCTCTTGATGTAAATATTCACTGCAGCTGTAGGCCTGATCTAAATACAAATGGCTGAATAGTGCTGCCCTTCCACATATAATACACTATACACACAATTTCTGCACGATTTCCTAATTAGTACAAGCAACATTAGAAACTCTTTTACTATGGTATCATACACAAACCACTTATTTCCTTTCAAACCGAATAAACCTCTGCAAATTAAGAGGCAAAATATATTTGAAGAATACGAATAAAAATTGTGGTTTAACTGCATTATTTTATTCAACACATCAATTCCTGAATAACAGGAACAACAAAATACTCCGTTACGAAGTATACACGTATTGATTGTGGCTAAAATTAAATGACTATTAAATAACAGCGAACTTAACCCTACTTGTCCATTAAACCAGGTCCCAAAGCCCGTGGGGTACGACACGTACTGTAAACAGTTCGCGGAATTCCTGGTGTACTGTGTCTACAGTTGGAATGAGGGGTTGTCTCGTCTCAGCTGCCATGTGTTATTCAGTTCAACGCTGATAAAACGGTTTGGGGAATTCAAACGTTTGTGGAAACGGTCAATCAAAACACGGAGTCCAAAGAGAAACAAAAAAAAACAAATCCAGGTCGGCATGATAACGACCTTGTGGTGCCTTGACTTCAAAGAAACAAGCACCAGACACCAGTGCGATTCTCTGCTGTAAACATATATTGTGTAACCTCAGGAATACCCGTTCAAAAAAAAGTCAATATCCACCTTTTGTGTTTTGGATCGTTTGTTTAAAAAAAACTCTGTAGTCAGAGGACTGGTGCAAAAGTGGATCCCAAGGGTTTTATTAACCTCCCTAAGAATATCATACAGTGCTTTAAGACAAAACATTTTATATATAAAAAATAAGCTTTCAAATTTCACACCGTAGTCCTGCATCAATTCGAGTTGTGATCGTTTCGAAGTGTTCTATTTTACAGTCAGCCACGGTTGCTAATAAAGAAATGATCGGGGTTTTAAATTGTAGATTTATGTCTCTCTTCACCCTTTCTGTCTCCTCCGGTTGTATTCTGCACCATCCCCACCCCCACAAGCCCGGGGTGGGAGTGGGTCACTGTTGCCAATGTCTTCTCCGCTACAGCGTGAGCTTTTCGGAGTAGATGTGTGCATAGTGGTGCCGGCTGTGGAGGCGCCTCACCGCCTCTTTGATCAGATTGCCGGAGGACAAGAGCTGCTCGAGTTTCTGGTGAGCGGGCTGCCGCGGACCGCACTCCGGGGACGGGCGCATGGTGTCCTGGCTGCTCTTGGCTGTGTTGGCCGCCGCCTCCCGGAGCCGGTGCGGCACGCTGTACGGCTTGTTGCGACTGGGCACCTTCCAGCGCTCGATACAACACAGGCCGCACTTGGCGGAGACGTGGGGCTCCTGCTGGTGTTGGGGGTACAGCCGCTGCTGGTACTGGAGTTGCTGACTCTGCTGCTGTTGTTGCTGCTGCTGCTGCTGTTTCGTACCGTGGGGCATCCGCTGGAACTGCAACGTCTCCCCGATTTTAGCCACTAAAGCGTCGATCTCCTTCGAGTCGGCCGTGACGGCCTGTTCGAGCAGGAGGAAGCTCTCCCTGCGCCTCGGCATCTTGATCTTGCCCGTGGTCTCTGTGCTGCCGGTGGTGGATAATGCTCTTTCTTTCTGTCTCGTTTCTCTTTCGGTTGAACACATTAGCTTGTACCTGCTAACATGGTGGTGTGTTATTTTTTTTTCTTTTGTTGACGGGAGGGGTGTGTGGGAAACAAAAGTGCCAATCTGAAGAATGAATGGATTGTAACGGCGGTCCCCGGGGCTGTGTTTAAAGAAGAGGGGGGGGGGGTGTAGGGAGGTGTTAATGTTGAGGCAGCAGCGTTGCAGAGTTCGGTCCGAGTCCCGATCCCGGAGCCGCGGGCTTTCAGGTGTAAACAAAGGATGACGTCAACTCGGAAACAACCATCCTTCGAGCCAAGGAGAGGGGTGGACAACAAGACATCGCCCGCCCCTCCGGACAGTTCATTCGGTACAGTTGGTTGAAACTGGAGTGTTTTGCTTCATGTCACCAGTTTTCAGGCGTCCCAGGACGTGAATGAGCTGCTGAGATTTATCGTAGCCGAGAGATTACATTTCTGTGTTTCCTCATCACCCCCCTCCCCGCCTCCATGAGAATGGGTTCGCCCATGTGGAAGGGAATGAATGGCAGCCTACGTCAGTGGTTTTTGAAACAATTTGTGGCCCATGTGGAGCTGGATCGCAGGGAGGTGTTTGAGACTGAGCTCATCACTCACACACTGACACAGCTCTCGCTTCATTGGGGATCAGCAACGAATGGGCTGCGATTGTGTTTATTTAAAGACTTGGACCGTTGCGGTCCACGTACATGTGCACAACACCATTGATTTATCCTGACGTTTAAGAAATGCATAAACATGTGTAACAGTGGAATTTAAAAAAAATTTGTAGGCGTTTGCTTTGTACCCGCACTCTCTCTGATACAAAACATAAACACTAGATTATTTATTTGTGCTGCTACTCAGTACAGTATTTACGGTTATTTGCCGGAACTGTGTCTTAGTCAGAACAGACAGCGATCGGTCAAAGGTTCTTTTTATTGTTCCTTCTCGTAAATGGCCTATGTGGTTCGATAAATAACTCAACTCGAAACTAGAGATTGGTAATTATCATTAAAGTAACCGAACTAAATAAACAAGTCAGAGGTTCTTAATCATAAAGAATTTCTGCGTATGACTCAGTTTTTTCTAATGAATAATAAAGAATCACATCAAAGTCCATATATTTATCAACAATATTTTATTAATGTTTACAAAATACAAAATCTGATTTTTGTTTCAGATTTAAGCTAATTGCTTTATCGTTTTATTTCTCCATTATAAACTGCAACAGACTCAAACAAGGGACTGAGATCATCTGAATTTGAAATGAAAGTGGAATATTCTAAAAGTACTCAGCAGATCTGGCAGCATCTGAAGACAAACAATTACTGGTCCGCGTAAATTTACCTTACATGAGAACGTGTTGGGGTGTAGGCTAATTATCAGTCAAAATTTTAACAAAATAAGAAAACTAGGAAACGCCAAGAAAATATTACTTTTAAAGTAGTCATACATACAACAATTATTTGCCTTATGTTGGAAATGAATGTGGTAAAAGGTACCAACAAAAGATACATATCCTCCATGCTTCATTGCTCACATTTTTCCCAGGAGACATGATGCTCCCACAAAACTCACTTTGTAAGCTCCGTATTTAGATTTCTACTCATCCATAACTACCAGCTGTATTCCGACTTATACTCAAATTACATTTATTCGTTGTTCTGTGATTACTGAGCCAATGTATCTATGGCTGAACAAAACTTCAGTTCTTAAGTTTTGACAAATCCCCCTATTACTGCCCATCTCTGTGACTGCCTCCAATCCTACACCTCTATGATCTCTGGACTCTTACAATTTGTCCTCTCTTTGCACTTGTTTGTGACATTTTCACGGCCATGACCAACAATTAATCTAATTATTTATTTGTCCTCCATAAGATATGGCACTAAACCTAATTCTTTGACAAAGCCTTTCATTATTTGTTCTATCGTCTCCTATGGGTGTTTAGTGTTAAATTTTAGGATTTATGTATATAAACCCAAGGTTTTCCTTTTTTAATTTCCTTGTCCAAAAAAAATCTATCGTACAGCCCAGAGAAAGTTCTGACTGAAAACCCTATTCAATTAGACATGACCCTATTCTTTACAGTTTGTTTTTACTTTTAATCATTCATCCAATTAATTTTTCAAAGTTACTATTACAGTTGTATTTTCCTTTCAGGCAGTACATTACAGATCTTAACAGTTGCTGATTTTGAAAAAGAATCTTCTCTCCTTTTTGTCTCTTTACCAATTGTTTTAATTTATTGTTCCTTGCTCACAAGCCCTTCTGCAAGTGGAAACAGCTTTTCCCGACATAATCTAAAACCTCTCATACTTTTATTCAATTTCCCCAGAAGCTACTGTCAAGAGATCATTCTTGCTTCCTTTCTGATGTATGCAAAGAAGTTTGGACAGAATATGAAAAAAGATAAAGTTTTAATAAAAGATTGATAAGGAAAAATTGAAAGCAGAAATTGAAAAGGAGGGACAAACTCAAGAAAATTAAATTACCAGAGGAGTGATGTTGAGTAAACTATTGGAACTGTGAAGTGACATGTCCTCAGGTCCTGGTGGATTTAATCCTTGAGACTTCAAAGAAGTAGCAAGTAAAATAATGATGTGCTGGTTATAATTTTCCAAAACACATCAGATTCAGGAAGGATTTCTTTATATTCGAAAATAGCTAATGTAACTTCTTCATTAATAAAATGGCTGTAGGCAGAAAGCAGGAAACTACAGGCCTGTTAGTTTAACATCTGTCACAGGGACAATGATAGAAGCTAATTATAAGTGTTATAACAAGGCACTCAGTAAGTTCGAGGTAAAGCCAACTTGATTTTGTCAAAGGGAAGTCATGTTTAAGTAATTTTTTGGACTTCTTTGAAGTAGTAACTTATGCATTATATTTAGATTGCCAAAAGTCTTTTGAAAAGGTGACACATCAAAGGTTATTGTGGAAAATTAAAGCACGTGGTATAGAGAGTAACATTTTGGCATGGATTGAAAATTAGTTTGCTAACAGGAACCAGAGAATAGGAATAAGTTGGGCTTTTATCAGACTGGTAGGATTTCACAAGTAGTGTACCACAGGGGTCAGTGCAGAGATCTCAACTTTTTACAATTTATATGAATAATTTGGATGCTGATGTCATAAAGGTAGGTGGGAAAGTGAGTTGTGAAGATGACATAAGAAGCCTACAAGGTGATATAGGTAGGTTAAACAAGTAAGCAAAGATCTGGCAAATGGAGTACAATGTTGACAAATGTGAAATTGTCTATTTTGACGGAAAAAATAACAAAGAAGCATATTATCTAAATGGTGAAAGGTTGCAGAACTCGAAGATGAAGAGAGATATGGGTGTTGTAGTGAATGAATCACAGAAGGTTAGTATGCAAGTATAGGAAGTAAATCAGGAAAGATAATAGAACATTTACATTTATCGTAAGGGGAATTGAATGCAAGAGTATGCTTTCATTATACAGTCATTGATGAGATAACATTGAAGCCTTGACATCATCCCTAAAGTACAATACCCATTGTGTACATCATTGCAGTTGAGTTCTAACTAGTGATTAAAACAATTTTAACGCAACACGCTTGTTTTTGTGTCCACTTCCCCTTCATGGAGCCAGGAATTTCATGTGTTTTTTTAAAAATATAGGTTCATCACTTTGTCCTTACATCTGATGTGTGAATGTGCATCCTCAGGTTCTCCTTACATTCCCTTCACATTTTATTATTTAAATTTAGATTTTCTCTTATTTTGTTCTTCCAAAATCCACTGCTTCACATTTCACTTTGTTAAGTTTCTTTTGCCAGATGTCTGTTCTTTTAGAATCACTGTCACTGTTTCCTAATATGTTGAGTTGGGTATTTAATTCTTTATTTAATTCTGCCTCAACATTTAAGAAAAAAGGCCAATAAGTGAGAGTCAGGCCAACAACTAAGAAATATAACAGGAAAATATTGAAGATGATGAAAATATGAAATAAACAAGAGAAATGCTGGAAATTAGCAGATCTGGTAGCACCTGTGGAGAGAAAAACAGTTAATGTTTCAGTGAAAGGATCTTTCTTCAGAACAGGCAATAATATTTTTCCAGCCAGATTTGTATAAATTCAGAATGGTTAAGAGATTGTGAATTGGAAAATGACTGGATATACATTTAGAAAGTTATGAAAACTGGATGTAAAAAAGTTTTGGTTATAAGTAGTTAGATTAAATGACTAAACTCAGGGTGGATTTGGACATAGAACAGATTTTATTCATGATCTGGAGATTCCATGGATACAAATATAGAAAATGAAAAAGTAATGAGTTTTATATCCTTATTACAAAAGGAACTTCAGATCACTTGTTGGAGCGTCCTTGGTGATGATACTTCTCCTTGCCACACAGGATCTAGCCAGAACAACTCCAGGAGTAGAGCCTGATTGATGCCTTTCAAAATGTGCAACCTTCAAACAAGACTGGTTCAGCAATGAAGAAAACATTCAGTAGAATCAACATGGTTTAGCAAGAATACTAATGCTAATCCATACACTGAGGAGCAGCAAATATCTGAGATTATGTACACAGAGAAAGTCTGTAAAGACAAGCAAAATAATATGAAATTTTAACAAGACAAGATGTAGAGTTTTGGAAATACCTATGTATAATGCTACAGCATAACTTGAGCTACACTGGTGAATTTTATTTACAGCAAGTAAACATTAATGCTATATAAACAAACACTGTATTACACAACCAGAAAATTCCAAATTGTAAAGCAGTTTAGCAACCTCAGGCTACTTATTTACTTCATATAGCATTGACAACACCATGCATCTATGTAGAAGCTAAAACAGAAAAATGTTCAAGGCATCCCGTAAATTGATAATATTAACATAATTTTGCACAGACCTAAGGAAAAAGAATTGGTATTAAAAAGAAGAAATCCAGAAATTTTTGTACATGATTCAAAGGATTGGGAAACTCTTGTTCTTGTAAAATAGAAGAGTTGTTTAAAACAAAGAATAAAAAGTTCTTTATCAGGATGATGTGAAAACCCTTCAACATATTGCTTCCTTCACTGCAGAGAAAACTACAAATGATGTGGTTATATGTTAGAAAATTGTCATTGGGAAATGAATGACTGTGGGTGTTAACTTGTGATAGACTGGACTGGGTCAGGCTTAGTCTGTTGTTGATCCTGCATCTGACAATTTTTAAAAACAAAAATAAATTGTTTAGGAAACTGCTGAGTTAACACTTTTCAGCCTTGGAATTACATTGCCATTCTTTGACTGTTGATCAGTCAAAATTTTGAAGATCTCTTCCAAAGAGCACTCTTGAATGTACTTACTTGCATCAATGCAAGAAGATAGCTCACCGACACATTCTGAAAGGCATTTCGCTATGGACAATAAATGCTGGCCTAGCCAGTGACACTAATGTCTATCAGCGAACAAATAATATCTGACCTTTCAAAACAACATTGTGAAACTGAGCTATATTTTTAAAAAGAAACTCTGGATTATTTGGACTTAAAATCAAAACAAAAGCATTAGGAGAAAGAGAAAAGTAAAAAGCCCGTGGAATAATTTTTAAAAAGTACTTTGAGAAAGAAATAGGATAAATGTTTTCAGCATTTTCCATATTCTTTTAAAAATGAAGTGACTACTCAAATATGTTTTTGGTAATTGAAAGCATATTTGAATATGCAAATGTTTTGCTGCTGGACACATGATCTTGGATATTAATAAATTTAGCAGAAACTTGTTGTTTTATGTTTTGACTTAAAATGATTTGGATTAATTGACAAATGTTTTATTATTGAAATATGAAATGGATTTCTGTGAATGGCTATTACAGTTAATGCAAATTGTGTGAATAATCTGGAATTGTGCAGAGATTATCACTAAAATGTTCAGCATTTGAGAGTTCATAACTCATTGCAAAAAGTAACATTTTAAGATTTATTTTCATTTCAATTTAAAATTGTGGCAGCAGAATGTGAGTCAGGATAGTAATTTTAGAAAAAAAGAGAAAAAAATTGAAAATTTAATCATTTAATATTAAATATAAATGGTACACATTTATTTTGACTGCACAGTTTCAACAAAGAAGAGTTTACTGACAAAAAAGTTATAAAATCAGCTTTAGAGAATCAAGCCAGGAAGCTGATGTTGTGAAATTTATTCCATACCATTCTGGCTCTCATGAGCAAGAACTAAACCATCCGTACTCTAGTTACCAAATTTCCAATTAAATTCCTGAAGTTAATTAGACTGACGACTTCTACTTCCTCAATGTGCACTGCACCTTTGCATCAACTCATATGTTGCTACGACACTAATCTATGTTTTTGCTACTTTTAGACTTAATGTGCTGAATTTCACCAAGAATTGGTTAAGTATCAATTTCAGGGAGTTTCATGGAGAGTTTCTCTCTGTGAGCTTTAGGGAGTTACTTCACACAATTCTCTGCTGCTTGCTATCATAATGTAAGCACCACGTCTCTATTATGTGTCTCTCTCTCTCTCTCTGGTCTCATCAGCAGTAGCACTCATCACTGCCTGGATCTTCAGGGATTCCCACTGCCAATGCCATATTTAATACCCAATAGCAAGTCAAACGCTGCCAACATTGAATGACCCTTCATTGTACCTGCAATAGGAGAGAAACAAACAAACAACAGCTTCTGAGGTGGCCTGGATGACATTTCGTTGCAAGTAGCAGCTCGTATTTGTAAGTGTATTTCTACTTTACATTGCCATCTGTCCGATCAACTGTCATTGTGACAGCAAGTATAAGAATCAAGCAACACAGGCTTTCTGTTCTTTGCACCCTATCATATTAGAATCATGTCTGAAGGCTTGCCTTTCCTTCTGTCACACCCACTGCAGCATATCATGTTGTCATTGTTTAATATAGGAACATCACATGTTGGAAAGCCTCCAGACAGTTGAAAACATTAACCTTTATAAACAACAGCAAGAAGCAAGATAGGGCAAATGAAACAAAAAGCTGCATTTTCTTCTTGGGCTAATAAAGGGTTTTCCTTGCCTCTTGAGCAACAACAAACTACAGTCAGTGAATGATCACCTCATCTAATTCAGATCAATTGGAAATGGGTTTCCAATTAGACTCTGAATGGCCCAGTACACCTGATACTGCACTACTTTATCATATTAAAGGTGATGTACCCCCTGCTGTTCTTCATCTTCTTCCTCAGAGAATTGCTGAGCTGTGCTGGTTTTTCAACATCCATTGATTTCCCCACTCTGCTGATCAAATGGTATAGAGCACGGCATGCATGGATTCTGTAACATACACTGTCTGGACAATCCCCCACCTCCCCCCCACCCCCAACCCACACCCCCAACATTGATTAAAGCAATGGAATTTCAAAAGGTGTTTGCTCCACATTGGCCCTGGTGGAAGAATGGGCTGTATCATATCGATGCTTGGCTACAGTCAGGGATTATATAATGGAGTCATTGGCCATGGGTTACAGGGACAAGCTGTTGTATTGCTTGACATCTGTCCTTTGAAATGGGGCAGAATCATGAGAGTTCTCAAAGATATGGGCATCATACCAACTTCCAGGGTATCAGGCACATACTTCTAAGATGTAGCACTGATGACCATAGTTGACTTGTACATTGAGGGAGGTGTGACAAGCAGGCTGAGATAAAGGGTAGGGGGGAGGGAATTTGGGGGAGGGGCGCTGGGAATGCGATAGGTGGGAGGAAGTGTGCGTGCGGGTGATAGGCCGGAGAGGTGGTGGGGGTGGAGAGGTTGGGAAGAAGATTGCAGGTCAAGAGGGTGGTGCTGAATTTGGGGGTTAGGACTGAGATAAGGTGGGGGGAGGGGAAATGAGGAAGCTGGAGAAATCTACATTCATCCCATGTGGTTGGAGGGTTCCTAGGTGGAAGATGAGGTGCTCCCAGCAACCCCCCCCCCCCCCACCCCCACCCTTTATCTCAGCCCACTTGGCACACCAGCCTCATTCCTGAAAGAAGGGCTAATGCCCGAAACGTCGATTCTCCTGCTTCTTGGATGCTGCCTGGCCTGCTGTGTTTTTCCAGCACCACATTTTCAACTCTGGTCTCCAGCATCTGCAGTCCTCACTTTCTTCTTGTACATTGAGGGAATCCTTTTCTATTACTGAAGTCGGTCTGTTATGACATGGTACTCTCAATGTGTGTAGGGTCTGTAGCACTATTTACTTAGGGGAAGCCAGCTATGTTGGCAAAACCTACTGCCTGGGTCAGTACTGCAGCACCGTCCGTCCTCACCATGAGGAAATGAGACGAAGTGGTTTGGTCTGTCACAAATTGCATCAATAACAGACTTGATTCAAATTGACAGATCCCATACAGGACCCCCCAGTGGATCCTTGGAAGCTGCCAGTTGCATACAAATTTAGCATCACTGTTATCTTGAAGGCCACTGAGATAGAATGACCACCTATTGTTTCAGGTCATGTGGCCTGTTCTAGTGACAACAAAGTTCTGTAATGGTGTCCTTGGACATCCATAGTCCATAGCAGCAATGTGCCTTGCTCATCTGGAGCAACATGGTATTGGCATTGGTAGATGCTGTGCTTCCTGTATTTCCTCTGCAAATTGAGGGGACCTTCTGCTGCAATTTCTTCACGTGGAAACTAATTGGCAACCGCTAGAGTTTGCTGCTGGTCCTGTTTACTGAAGTAAATCTTCCCTCTCAATTTCTCCATGCCTTTGTTGTCCAGCAACCTAATTGATAATAACCTATTTTTTATTTTCAACACGTTTTCCCCACTGACTGGCCATTGCCTACACTGACTGACGCTGGAAGATCACACCCAATATTACAACAAACTGAATGGCGTCCTACCTTCCACCCTAACCTAACCTCAAACAAAACTCTGCTGTCCATGCCTTAACTTGCATGATTCCTTTAACAAATGGTGATAGGTTATATTAGTGGCCCTAAATTGACTCCCAGTTGAGTAATGCATTGATTTTAGGGCACTTGAAAGTTACAAGTTAGCTAGGAAGGACCTAAAGAGAGAACTAAGAGCCAGGAGGAGACATGATCCTATCTGCCAAAGACTTCAAAAAAACCCTAAACACTTTCTATCGGGATGTCAGGAATAAAAGAATGACTATAGTAAGATTAGGGCTGGGAGAAAGTGAGGACTGCAGATCAGAGCTGAAAAATGTGTTGCTGGAAAAGCGCAGCAGGTCAGGCAGCATCCAAGAAACAGGAGAATCGACGTTTCGGGCATAAGCCCTTCTTCAGGAATGAGGACGGTGTGCCAAGCAGGCTAAGATTAAGTGTAGGAAGAAGGGACTTGGGGGAAAGGGCGTTGGGAATGCGATAGGTGGAAGGAGCTTAAGGTGAGGGTAATAGGCCGGAGAGGGGGAGGGGGCGGTGAGGTCAGGAAGAAGATTGCAGGTCAAGAAGGCGGTGCTGAGTCCGAGCGTTGGGACTGAGATAAGGTGGGGGGAGGGGAAATAAGGAAACTAGAGAAATCTGCATTCATCCCTTGTGGTTGGAGGGTTCCTAGGCAGAAGATGAGGCAGACGCCTCCAGGCGTCATGTTGCCATGGTCTTGCAATGGAGGAGGCCAAGGACCTGCATGTCATTTCTCCTGCTCCTTGGACACTGCCTGACCTGCTGCGCTTTTCCAGCAACACATTTTTCAGCTAAGATTAGGGCTGGTCATGTACAGTAGTGGGAAGTTGTGCCTGGAGTCCAAGGAGGTAGGAAGTGCTAAATGAATATTTTTCGTCAGTATTCACACAGGAAAAAGACAATGTTGTCAAGGAGAATTTAAAAAAAAACTATCAAACAGATTTCAGTCTGGGGTCTGACTTTTTCACAACTCTCAAACTCAGATCATAACAAACTGACCTGAATTCTCAAGCCCTGCACGCTTCTAACATGTTTTTCTTCGTTTCATTGGCCTTCACTATCAACTACGGTAGGTGAACAGACTGCGATCGCACGTTTCAGTGAATCTATCAATGAATTCAAAAGAGGAAAGTAAAAGATTATAACAAGACTGAAACTTCCAAGTGAAAAGAGCCATTTGTTGATGCATGGGAACCATGTTTTAAACACATCGGACACAATTACTTGCAGCACCCGCGCGGGGAATTCTGGCTGGGGAGACGGGTTCATAGGTCCTTTGATTATCAGTAATGTTAGCATCATAAGATTGCAAATGGTTGTATGACTACAAATGCTTGGTGTTGCTTTTTTGCAGCCACTGCTGCTTTGTTGTTTATCTGCAATTGTCCAAGCAGCGCGCGCGCACACACACACACACACACACACAGGCGTCCCGCGCATGCTCGCTGGCTCGGGCTATGAATGTATCAGGTTTGTATCTATCTTCATGAATGTAACTCGCAAAAACTGAATGACCGAAATAAGATTTGAAATGCATTTTATTCTCTTTTTCATTGCCGAATTGGTTACACTCGCGGTCGGGTTTCCATAGTTGCAAATTACATCCGCAAACTGAACCAGGAGCTTTTAAACAGGAAGACAGACATTTCTCTTCCTGCCTTGGTCTAAATACATCTGAGCTCTGGAAGCATGGATTGTGGAAGTGCGTTGTGCGATCGACTGATTAAATGTATTATGTGAGGATTAGTTAAAATTCAGAACATTATAGATCAAAATTAGCAGTGGCTCTTTTTGGTTTGAACTCCACGATTGACATGTGGGTAGGTTCATGGATGTTTTGCTGATAGGCGAAAAAACACAAATTACAGGGATCAGTTGAAACAAAAAAGGTGATTTTTAAAAAAAATGGTCAAAAGGTCAATCACGATTGAAAAAAAATTCACATTTTGGATGGGATCATCCAGTGCAAATAGGAAAGGACTGTACCATTATAATATTAGCTTTGCAGAAATTTGAGTTATCTGATCAAATCTGGGACTTTGTAATCGGCCTCAGTACCGCTGAGCTAGAGGGGGATGGTCAGCAATGGCTTTCACTTCTGGTTATCACTGAGTGACACTTGCTGGAAAGTATAGGAGTATACTGCAGATAGGACCGTTATTGAGCTCGGTTGTAACATCTTCTAGTCAAATCAGTTGCTGACAGTACCTTGGAAAGGCTGGGGTGAGAGAAGCTGTTGCCTTCAGTCCCTGTGACAAAAGCTTCTTCTATCTACTGATTAGAAAATGTATGTTAAGGATATGCAATAAAGTTGGCCAAACCAGCAATACCCACACCCCATGAATAAATTAAAAATAAGTACTGTACGAACTTTTGACATAGAACCAATTAGTTTAGTTCACTTCTGGAATCCTAAGATCTGTTAATCAGGTTGAAATTCTTCCAATTCAGTTTCAGATAATCTTCCTTTCCTTGCTTTTTTCCAGTACTTGGGTGGGAGATAATTAACCAGATTATTATACACGAATTCCTGCTTCTTAATCTGATTTTACAAAATTTTTCCAATCCTAAACCTGTAGCTCCAAAATTAGCCAAAATAATGGCCCATTCATTTGTTGCATCTTTTTTAGTCTTCCCAGAAAGTCTTAGAATTTAAATAATTTGGTTGTTCTCAAATACTTCGTCTGAATTGTGAAGATAGAGTACATTCAAAGTTTGTGAAAAGATTTGTAGCTCGGGTGCTCGTTGTTGTAGTTCTGTTCGTCGAGCTGTAAATTTGTGTTGCAGACGTTTCGTCCCCTGTCTAGGTGACATCCTCAGTGCTTGGGAGCCTCCTGTGAAGCGCTTATGTGATCTTTACTCTGGCATTTGTAGTGGTTTGAATCTGCCGCTTCCAGTTGTCAGTTCCAGCTGTCCATTGCAGTGGCCGGTATATTGGGTCCAGGTCAATGTGCTTATTGATTGAATCTGTGGCTGAGTGCCATGCCTCTAGGAATTCCCTGGCTGTTCTCTGTTTGGCTTGTCCTATAATAGTAGTGCTGTCCCAGTCGAATTCATGTTGCTTGTCATCTGCGTGTGTGGCTACTAAGGATAGCTGGTCGTATCGATTCGTGGCTAGTTGGTGTTCATGGATGCGGATCATTCGCGGTTTTCCAGTTTGTCCTATGTAGTGTTTTGTGCAGTCCTTGCATGGACATACAGAACAGACAACAGGACGTTGAACCTATCAACAAAGACGGCATACTCAAACTACTGGACCTGTGCCTCACAACACACTTCACATTCAACAACCAAATATATGAACAAATCAACGGCACACCCATGGGCTCACCCATCTCTGGGCTCATAGCAGAAGCGGTAATGCAAAGATTAGAACAAACAGTCTTATCGCAAATTCAACCCAAACTCTGGGTCAGATATGTGGATGACACCTTTGTAATCATTAAAAACACAGAAGTAGAGAACACACACCGGATCATCAACGCCACGCTCACAGGAATCAGATTCACTAGAGAGGAAGAAAAGGACAACCAACTCCCATTCCTAGACATGATGGTACAGGGAACACCGAACGGAGAATTCACCACAAAGGTAAACAGGAAAGCCACACACACAGACCAACTCCTGAACTATGAAAGCAACCACCCGAACACACACAAAAGCAGTTGCATCAAGACACTGTTCAAAAGAGCCACAACACACTGCAGTCACCAGAACTGCAAAAAGAGGAAAAAGAACACCTATACAATGTATTCGCCAAAAACGGATACCAGTGCAATTTCATCAAAAGATGCCTAAGGGAGAGACAACGGAACGAGGACATGCCACAACCCAAAGGACTAGCCACACTACCATACATCAAGAGCATTTCCGAACTGACAGCCAGACTACTGCTACCACTAGGACTCATAACGGCACACAAACCAACAGCCACCACAGGTCCAGTAGTTTGAGTATGCCTTCTTTGTTGATAGGTTCAACGTCCTGTTGTCTGTCCTGTATGTCCATGCAAGGACTGCACAAAACACTACATCGGACAAACAGGAAGACAGCTAACGATCCGCATCCATGAACACCAACTAGCCACGAATCGATACGACCAGCTATCCTTAGTAGCCACACACGCAGATGACAAACAACATGAATTCGACTGGGACAACACTACTATTATAGGACAAGCCAAACAGAGAACAACCAGGGAATTCCTAGAGACATGGCACTCATCCACAGATTCAATCAGTAAGCACATCGACCTGGACCCAATATACCGACCACTGCAATGGACAGCTGGAACTGACAACCGGAAGCGGCAGATTCAAACCACTACAAATGCCAGAGTAAAGATCACAGAAGCGCTTCACAGGAGGCTCCCAAGCACTGAGGATGTCACCTAGACAGGGGACGAAACGTCTGCAACACAAATTTACAGCTCGGCGAACAGAACCACAACATAGAGTACATTATTCTAACTGTTGGGCCTCATATTGCTCATTTGGTCCATCCACCCTTGAGCCAATGATTTGCTTGTTGTACTTTGAGTACTCCGAGTAATGGTAGAATGCAGCTTTAAAGGAGATCTTTTAGCCCAGCCATATTGTGTTGGCTATTTGAAAGGCTTTGATCCATTCTGCTGTTCATTCACCATAATATTGCAGCTTTACATTGTTTAGATATTTATCCAGTTTTAAAAGTAAGTATTGAATTTGTTTCTATGAACCTTGCAGGCGCTCATTCTAGATCATAATGAATTATTGTAATTAAAAGAAAATCGGATTCCACCCCCCACCAATTATTTTGCTGATTACCTTAAGCTGTGTTTTCTTATTGGCTTGAACTGCCTTTTTTCAAGAGTTCTTGGTGTCTCTATTCCTGCAGCTTCTTTAGGATTGTAACATTTAGATTACTTGATTCATTCTTCCAAATGCATCATTCATTGTCACAAAAATATACAATCATTTATTTTGGAGGCCTCTACTTCAAGCTTGTTAGAGAAAATAATTTCTTTGTCTGGGAATCCTTCTTTCTTTCCATGACCAATGTACGTTTTTATACTTTCACAATTTACTTCTTCGCCGACTACAATCTGAAGCATTTGATCCAGAACTCTCTTTTGCACCCTGATGCATCACATTATCTTTCTTGCGATCTTGGATTCTGAAATTTTGACTGGAAACAATTTCAGAGGTACATTTGCATTGATTTTAGATTTACTTGTCTGAGTAGATCTTTTTATTCTATAGAAGTATTCTAAGCACATAAAGCACTGAATAGAGAAGTAGAATTCCTACAGCGTGGAAGCAGGCCATTTGGCCTGTCAAACCCACACTGATCCTCAGCAGAGCACCCATCCAAGCCCAACCCCTTACTCTGTCCCTGTTACTCTGCATTTCTGATGGTTAAGCCACATGGTCTGCCCATCCCTTGACACTGTGGGTTGTTTAGTTTGGCCAGTCCACTTAACCTGCGCAACTTTGGAATGTGGGAGGAAACTGGAGGTAACCCACACATAGTTGCCCAAGTGTGGACTTAAACTCAGGCCCCTGGCACTGAGACAGCAGTGCTAACCACTGAGCCACAATGCCACCTTAAATAAATTGATTTAGTTTTACTTCTTGTCTGTCAGTTAGAGAAGTAAATCTGTGCAGTTAAGTGTAAATTACATGTATTACATATTTCTGGTGTGCATTGCAGTTTAATAATAAGTATGCTTGTATTTAATTTTTGTCTTCTGTACTGAGCAAGATTGGTTTAGTAATTAGATTAAATTTTCAATGATCCCTTGGATCATTCGCTGTGCCCTTGGATTTAGAAGGCACTATATTTCTACGGAGTCTCCTTCTTGTCCATTAATTGTCATGAAGACAGATTAAAATGTTGTTGTTTAATGTCTCTGCTATTTCCTACTTTAATTTTTCTTTTCTATGCCTGTAAGGGACTTGTTGAATTTTTCCAATCTCTTTCTTTCATACATCCATATATCAGCTTTTACAATCTTTCTTGCTAATTACTTTTTCATCAATTCCTTAGTCATTCTCTAGCAAAGCCTTATATCCTTTCCATCATCAGGCTTATTGCTTTTTGCGTTAACATTAAAATGTGTTTTCCTTAAATCTCATTCACTAGAAGCTCTCCAGTCTGGACATCTGAAGTCTGAAAACACAAAGACCTACAGACTCACCAATTATTTAAATGGTGCAAGCAGTTTGAGCCTAAGACTGGCAGCCCACCCAGCAGCACCAATAGCTACCAAACAAACAGCAAACTGACTATTCTTGGCATTACAGTAGAAATTGACTTTCACAGTGGCAGCATGCCTCTCAATGACTGATCAGTAGGCTGAGTTTTAGTGGTGCTAACACAACAAAACTGATGCCCACATGATAAAGCTACTGCAGCAGAAACACTGGTGTATTCTGTCTGCCCAGAGCACAATGTTAAAGATGTAGTTAACCTGCAAACAGGTCAAAGAATGTCAAATTTTTAACAAGATAAAACGTGCCTGAGTGACACTACTTATACCTATGAGTGGCTACCAAGACCAGAAGGTTGTTAAGGATAATGAAGCAATGCAATTTGATAGAACAGTTTTTCAGTTTCATACTTACGAAATACTTATATAGTTAAAAATCACACTACCAGGTTATAGTCCAACAAGTTTAATTGGAAGCACTCCAAATCACAAATACTTATAGTAATTGTTAAAGGAGCTTGTATGCACTGTGCATAGTATTCTTTGAACTCTCCAAATTTATGTATTTCTACACTGACTTCTGGTTCACACATTTGAGCTTCAGTATTCTAACAAAGGAACATGGAATCAAAGGATTAGGAACATAAAACCAGGAGTATGCCATTCAGGCTCTTGAGCCTGTTCTGCCATTCAGTGGGATCATGCCTGTTCTGTGATTTAACTCCATATACCTGCCTCTAGCTTATATACCTTAAATCAGTCTATAATCAGAAAAAAACCCAAAATCCAGAAGTGACTTTGACTGCAAACATTCCTGACTCATGAAGTCTTTAACATCCCTTACTAGCTATGATGTCTTATTTGGATCAGTTGGACTATATTTCCTGTGAGGCTTTTATGCCTCAACAAAATGTGTATCAGTTGTAAAATATGAATTATTGCTTTAATATTAAACTTTATATTTGCTGTGCTGTACTAACCCATTTTATTGGGGCAGTAAATATTCTGAGGGAGTAGTGGTAATATTGTTTAAATTTTAGTGCAAATTCATTCCAGAAGTTAAAAATTACATCTGGCAGATATTGCAGGATGGAATCGACAATATCTAGTATTTTTAAAAACTACATTTGTTTGTCTGATGAAAATGTTTGACTGTGTACCTGTTGAAGAGGAATTGCTTTGTTCAGTCAATTTTATGCCTGAGTTGCCAGTGGTGAATAATGGTAATTTTTAGTTTTTTGCTAAGTGAATTTAGAGTGTTCTACTGTTCCAATGAGGTTTTCAATATCATTGAAGATTTTACTCTGTAGGTGAAATGACAGAATTGAGAAAGAGAACACAGAAATGTTTAGAAGGACCTACCATTCAAGAGGACACCAAGACAGAAGGAGCAGATGCAGAGTCTATTCCAAAGGATGAGGGTGAACAAATCTGTTCCGATGAAATCATTTCCACGGAGGAAGAAAAAGAGGAGGCACACACAGAAGAAACAACATTGAAAGACAGAATAGTCGGCGTAGGAAGCAAGGATGCAAAGAGCAAATGTGAGCATTTGAAATTTTAAAATAATTTTTCATTTGTAGGCTGCGTCCGTTACTGACAAGATCAGCATTCAAACCAAGTTTATTTAATGAGTGTAATAGCTAAAGGCATAGCCAAAAATGGTGGAAAGTTTAACCTTGGGGATGCTGAAGAAACCTTTGAGGAGAAAGTGAGGACTACAGATGCTGGAAATCAGAGCTGAAAATGTATTGCTGGAAAAGCGCAGCAGGTCAGGCAGCATCCAAGGAACAGGAGAATCAACGTTTCAGGCATGAATGCTTCTTCAGGTTCCTGAAGAAGTTCTCATGCCCAAAAGTCGATTCTCCTGCTCCTTGGATGTTGCCTGACCTGCTGCGCTTTTCCAGTAACACATTTTCAGATGCTGAAGAAACAACATTGATAGGATCACCAATATCTAGGTAGATTGTATGATTCATTTATTGCACTTCACTAACTGCCCTTGAGAAAGTAGTACTGGCTTATTAATGCTAATAAGTTGCTTGCTGGACTATTTCAGAGGCCATTGAGAGTCAACCAAATTGCTGTGGGTCTGGAAACACATATAGGTTAGTCCAAGTAGGAATAGCACATTTCTAGAAAGGACAATGTATTGGATCAGTTTTTATGCCAGTAAGAGTTTCATAATCATCATCACCAATACTAACTTTCTAGTTAATTTCAAAAAAGGTTAAATTATTTACTTTTGAGTTACGGTGAGATTTCAAAAGTTTAGAAGCATAATCACTATTCCATGTGATTCTGTATTCTAACTTTTACATGCAACCTTTTAAAAAATTCTGCCTAAAGATTGCCATAGTTAATAGTTAACAATTGTTGTCAGTAACAATTGCTCCAAGTAATTTATTCTCAGTTTTATTCCACTTAGACACCGGTGTAAACAATGCAGATGTTATTGCATTGAATGAGAAATAATTGGGAAGAATAGAACTGAATTGTCATCACAAGAAACCAGTTAAGTGTTTAAGAAAAGACTTAGCACACCCAATAATCCCACTCTATCCAATCTCTCTTTGTAACAGAAACTCTCAACCCCAGGCAAAATCCTGGGGAATCTCCTTTGCACCTTCTCAATGCAATCAAATCCCTTCCAAAATGTAGGTTCTAGATCTGCATACAATACTCAAGCAGTGGCTTAACCCACGTTTTATACAGCTCCAATATAATGTCTCTGCTTTTAAGCTACATACCTCCTTGAATAAAGGTAAGCATCCCAAATGCCTTTCATAGCATCACTTCTCCATAGTCTTCATAGAATCATATGGTACAGAAAAAGCCATTCGGCATGTTGAGTCTATACTGACAAAACTATTAGTTAAATCTACATTAGCCCACTTTCCATTGCCTTGAATGTTGTGGTATTTCAAGAGCTCATCCAAGTACTTTTAAAAGATTGGGGTTTTCTGACTCAATGACCCTCCTAGGCTGTGTATTCTAGATTCCCACCCACCCAAGTGCTTCCTCAAATCCCTTCCTAAACCTCCTGCTCTTTCACTTTAAAATTATTCCCTCCTTATTGATCCTTCAACCAAGGGGAACATCTGATTTCTATCCACCTTGTCCATATCTCTCAACCTTTCCACCTTCTCTACTGTAACAATAACAATCTGACCTTATCCAGCCTTTCTTTATAGTTAAACTGCTCAATTCCAGACAACATCCCAGTGAATCTCCAGTGCACTTATATCCTTTACTATAGCATGGTGACCAGAACAGCACAGTACTCCAGCTGTGGATTAACCTAACTTCTGTACTGTTCCAACATAACCTCCCTGCTCTTATAACTAATGCCACAACTTAAAAAAGGTAAATATTCTGTACGCTTTCTTAATTAAGGAGGAGAAAGTGAGGACTGCAGATGCCGGAGATCAGAGCTGAAAATGTGTTGCTGGAAAAGTGCAGCAGGTCAGGCAGCATCCAAGGAGCAGGAGAATCGATGTTTCGGGCATGAGCCCTTCCTCAGGTTCCTGTAGAAGGGCTCATGCCCGAAACATTGATTCTCCTGCTCCTTGGATGTTGCCTGACCTGCTGCGCTTTTCCAGCAATACATTTTCAGTTGCTTTCTTAACTACCCTATTAACATGACCTATCACCTTCAGGGATTTATGAGCAAGCACTCCAAGATTCATCTGTTCCTCTGAACTTCCCAGTGTCCCATCATTTATTGAATAATCCATTGTCTTGTTACTTCTCCCAAAATGCAACACCTCACACTTATTAGTGTTAAAATCCATCTGCTATTAATCTGACCAATCCAACCTAAGACCTTCATCCTCATTGTCAACTACCTGGCCAATGTTTGTGTCATCTGCAAATTTGCAGTTCATCCCCTCCACATTTTCTTATATATATATATCACGAACAATAAGGCACCCAGTAATGATCCTTGTGGTGCATTACTTGACACCTGTCTCCAGTCATGCAAGCCACCTTCTCCCACCATCCTCTTTCTCACGCTGAATACCATATGCCTTTACCTTCTTTACCAGTCTCCCATTGGGACTGTGTCAAAGGCTTTGCTGAAATCCATATAAAGTACATCAACTGCATTAACCTCATCTACACACCTGGTAACCTTCTCAAAAAAAAACAATCAAATCCGTTTGGCATGTTCTTCCTCTGACAAAGCTATGCCTGTCCAAGTGGAAATTAATTCTTCAGCATTTTCTCTCCGTTTTCCCTTCCATCAGAGTATCTGGTCTATAATTCCCCAGGTGTTCCATCTGGTTTTGTTTCTTTGTTTAGATATTTTTATAGTGATTGTTAGAACTAAGCGGCTTGCTTTTTAAGGGTGCAATTGACAGTCAACCACATTAATTTGGGTCTGGAGTCACATATAGGCCAGACCAAGTAAACAAAGCAGATTTACTTCTCTGAAGGACTGAAGTGAACCAGTTGGGTTTTTCCAACAATTGGCAATGATTTCATTGTCATTATTAGAATCTTAATTCCAGATATTCATTGAATTTAAATTCTGCCATAGGGACTTAAACATTGATTAGTGGTCCAGTGACAGTACGTCTAGGTCATTGCCTCCCCTTTGATATACTTATAAAATATCTTGGTTTTCTCCCTAATCTTACCTGCCTAGATTTCTTTAATATCTCTCTTTGCACTCCTAATTGCTTTCTTAAGTTCACCTCTGCACTTTGCACTTTGTTTACTCCATTAAGGCCTCAGTTGATTTGCTCAAAAGCCTCTCTGTTCTGTCTTATCCAGTCCTGAATATTTCCAAGATGTGCAGGGTTCTCTGGGTTTGTTGCTGCTTCATTTCACCCCAGAGGGAATATGTTGGACCTGTTGGGCTTTTTAAAAAATAATCTGTACCTTGAAGTTTTATTATCCCAAAGGTGCTCTAAAGCACAAGATGATTTTCTTTTACTGTTGGATGTGATTGCCTCCACTGTTCTCCACTTATTTCATCTCATGCAATTATCTTCTCTGGAGATTCAGTCATAGATATCCTTTCCTATGCTACATCACCCTGACACAGTATATCCTACATACATCCCCAGACTCTAATCAATGTGGTTGACTCTGATATGATCTAGCAAAGTCACTTGGTTGTATTCAAGAAGCCAGTTCACTCTTACCTTCTCAATGACATTTCACAACTCCAACTAAATAGCCATACAACCCTCCAAGATGTTTGTGTTCCTTTCGTTTTTTTTTGAGCATGCCCAACTTTAATCCCTGCACCATTTCTGGCCTTGCTTTCAGACATTACACTAAAACTTCGCTTCCTCCTCACTTTCCGTTAAGACCCTCCATAAAAACCTAACCTTTGGACCAAGCTTGTAATTTCCTGCTGTTGTAAGTGTTTATTAGCCCAAAGGTGCTAAGGACATAAAAGATGCAGTTGTTACTTTTACTGTTGAATGTGATTGCCTGTGTAATTTCTCAGTCCAGAGTGTGGTGCTGGAAAAGCACAGCAGGTCAGGCAGCATCTGAGGAGCAGGAGAATCGACGAACCAAGAAGGGCTTATGCCCGAAACATCAATTGTCCTGCTCCTCGGATGCTGCCTGACCTGCTGTACTTTTCCAGCACCACTCTCGACTCTGACCTGCAGTCCTCGCTTTCTCCCTGTATAATTTCTCAAACTGACCGGTCTCAAACAAGAGTCACTTCTTCACTTGAGTGCATGTGATTTCCAAAATTTCTCAAAAGATATAATTCCAAGCCACATTGGTTTCGATTATTTTTCCAAAACAAATAGAAATAAATGTGGTACCACTTTCAGCACCATGTTATCTAACTGCTCACTTAGGTTTAGCTGAAAACCTTCTCTCAGAAAATTGACACAGCTCTGACCAAAGATAGGAGTAGTATACTTTAATGTAATGCTGCATTCTTCCTACATCCCTCTGCTGTTTTATCAGTATTCATAGTGTTCCCAATTTTCATAAACGTATGTATGTCACAGAATTAAATTTTCCCAAAAGTGCTTGCAAATATCTCATATTAAAAGTATTGCTGAATTGATTTTTGTCATTTTGTAAGTTTGGGATACATATAAAATGACTGGAAACTGAAGTGCATTATCAGTTTCACAGTGGCCATATACCTTTTTTCCACCATGTGAACCAGCTCTGTTTGATTATTTAAATCTCTCCCTGCTGCACGACAACTTTGAGTTTCTGCTGTTTTAAATTTGAACAATTTAAAATTGACATTGTTTTCAGAATGAAACAATTTATGTTTGATGTTTAGAATAATTCTGGGAATCCAGCTTTTGATATAAGAAAAAGACAAAATCAATGCATGTTGGAAGAACAATTATCCCTTACTGCATATCGGGGCTGTACAAACTTAGTTGTGATTTTATTTGAACAATTATCAATAATTTAAAATTATAATTACATTTAATTGTCCTTCTATGCACAAGTCATTGATGGAACAGAATGGTTTTATAAATAAGCAGTCAAGTAGGACTAGACAATAACTTTAATTTATAACTTAAAGGTTAAATAAAATTAACTCAGAAACAATGAGTGAATCTGTTGCACTGAGCTAAATTGCAACTATTTTGGCCTTGACCTTAAGGGGGAAATGAGACATTAATTGTAAAAGTTAACCATATTAATTTATACTGTTGTTTTCAACAATTCCAAGTAGTTGTCTTTATATATACACACAAATTATTTTGTGTTTTAGTCTGTATTTAATAACTTAAAAGACTACGTCTGAAGCTTCTTTGTTTTCTATTTGTTTGCAAGTTTTTTTAATGTCTTGCAGCTGCAGTTCATCAATGGGTAAAGATTTTCTTTGGCAGCTGGGCAGCAATTGCAAGTGGAATGTTATATGCTGTGTACCTTTCCACCTTTCATGAAAGAAAATTCTGGTTTTCCAGCAGACAGGTGAGTTTCAGGTTTAAATTAAAGTATTGGGCATCTGAAATAAAAACATAATAGTATTGGAAATACTCAGCAAGTCTGAGTACTTTGAGTTTGAGATTTATCTCAATTTACTGTTGATTATAATGTCAATAGTATTTTACCCTCCTCATGTCAGCTCTTTTCCCCCTCAACATTCCTGATGAATGCCTTATGTCCGAAATGTCAATTATTTGCTCCTTGGATGCTGTCTGACCTGCTGTGCTTTTCTAGCACCACACTTTTTGACTGTGAACATAGGAGGTATAGTTAGTAAAATTGCAGCTGACACCAAAATTGGAGGTGTATTGAACAGTGAAGGAGGTGACATCAGAGTACAATGGAATCTTGATTAGATGGGCCAGTGGGCTGAGGTGTGGCAGATGGAATTTAATTTAGGTAAATGTGATGTGCTGCATTTTGGAAAGGTACATCTGGACAGAACTTATACATTCAATTAGTGAGGTTCTGGAGAGTGTTGCTGAACAAAGTGACCTTGGAGTGTAGGCTCATAGTTCCTTTAAAGTAGAGTTGCAGGTAGATAGGATAGTGAAGGCAGCATTTTGTATGCCTGCCTTTATTGGTCAGTGCATTGAGTATAGGAATTGCGAAGTTATGTTGCAGCTGTACAAGACACTGGCTAGGCTGTTTTCAGAGTACTTTGTGCAAGAGAGGATAGAGAGGCTGGAGAAAGGATGTTGTGAAACTTTAAAGGGTTCAGAAAAAACATTTACAAGGATGTTGCCAGATTTGGAGAGTTTGAGCTATAGGGAGAGGCTGAATAGGCTGAGGCTATTTTCACTGGAGTGTCGGAGGCGGAGGGCGAGGAGTGCATGGAATGAGCTGCCAGAGGAAGTGGTGGAGACTGGTACAATTACAACACATAAAAGGCATCTGGATGGGCTTATGAGTAAGAAGGGTTTGGTGGGATAAATGCTGGCAAACGGTACTGGATTTATCTAGGATATCTGGTCAGTGTGGACAAATTGTGCTCAGGAAAACCCATCTGGTTCACTAATGTCGTTTAGGAAAGGAAATTGCCATTCTTGCCTATGTGTGACTCTAGACCCACAGCAATATTGTTGACGCTTAACTGGGCAAGATGGGCAATAAATGCTGGCCTAGCCAGGGAATGCCTTATTCGCATGGATGAATTAAAAACATTTTTCATGACTTTTTCATGATTTTGTTAACTTCTATCACACCTCCTCTTTGCCTTTTCCTCCTCAAGGAAACCATCTCACTTTCCAATCTACCTTCATAACTGAAATTTCTCATCCCTGGAACCATGCTTGTAAGCCTTTGTTGCACTCTCCAAAGCATAATATCCTTCCTGAAGAGTGTGACCTAAAACTGTATGTAATACTCCTGTTGAAGTCAAGTGTGTGTCCAAATGAGAAGCAGAAGTAGGCCATTCAGCCCTTCAACTTTGCATCAATGTTCAACAAGATGATATCTCAACTTTATCTGCCATCTATCAATTGGTGTCACTCCACTAACTTGTCAATGTCCTTTAGAAGTTTACACTATCCTCCCTATGATTTGCAGTGCTTCCAAATTTTCTACCTTGGAAATTGTCCTGCATACACAAAGGCCTAGATTATTAATACGTGAGGAAAAGCAAGGACTGATTCCTGGGGAACCTTACATCTAAAACACCTCCTGTCCAAAAAAATTAACAGTTACTTTGTTTCCTATCACTTAACAGTTTTTTTTTAAATCACACTTCTTCTGACCCTTTTTTATTTGTTAAAATGTAGAGGATTGAGTGGCAAGATTTCTGTCTGGTCTAGACATGGTGCCAACATATGAACAGACTGTATTCCCAAATTGACATATTTTTGGCAGGTTGGGGGCCAAGTGTGAGGTGGAAGAGTCAAATTTGAATAACTGCTCTGCAAAGAAGCAAAAAAGAATCTACTCTTTGCAAAGATTTCTCCAGCCTATTGAGATTTAATTGAATAGGTGATAAATATTCTAATACAGTCCTTCCAGGCAATCATCTCAGTACTTTTGCTTGCTTTTGATATGTATCTTTCTGAAGTTGCATACTGACACTAACTATCCCACAACACACTTTGTCATGTGGATGAACAAAAGCATATACTGCACAAGACAAATAGTGCTAATATTTGCATTCTTTACTCAGATAAGGAGCTGTTTATAAAGTAGCATTGTGAATATTTCAGCCAGTTCAGCAAGCATAGAAATTTACCAGTTTAAAAGGGTGTGCTCGTTCTGGCACATTGAGATTTACAGGCAGTTTCCATCCATCATTCACACCTTGTAATTCCCTGGTTTTGCATTTATTTATCTAATAGGCTGTGAATATTTCAAACAGTCAGGTCATTAAGCATTTTTAATGATCTGGTCGCACCAATTTAAAGTATAATGGTGAGATTCTGGACACAACTGTTAACAAGACCTTCTGGCAGGCAGGGCATGTTGAGAGTGCAGTTAATAAAACCAGGATCTGTATCAAAATGTCATAGGGTATATAAATGCAATATCTAAACCTGGAGAAAATGCTGATTTACATAAGAACTAAGAGCAGAACTAAGAGTTCGATCCTGCTCTGCCATCTAATATAATCATGGCCGATCTTGTCTTAGTCTCAACTCAATTTTCTTGCCCATTCTCCATAACTCCTCAATCCACCACTAATTAAATATCTGTTTAGTTCCTCCTTAAAACATTTATTAGTGTCTTCTGCACCAGAGATTCATGACACTTGAAGAGAGATAATTCCTCACCTCTGTCTAAAATTTGCCACTTTTTAGCGTAAAACTATGAGCTCCTGACCTAGATTGTTCTACAAGAGGCAACAGCTGCTCTGCGTCTGCCTTGTCCACTTGCCCTCCTTTTTGCCTGCTGTACCTGTATTTTAACTTGCTGTGACTCATGCACCCAGATCCCTCTGTACTTTAACGTTTTTCTCCATTTAGATAACACTGTAAGCTGCATTTTTAATCTTCTGACCAAAATGGCTAACTTTTCTGAATTTCGCATTACCAATTCCTTAATAATGGATTCCAATATTTCCCACAGATGTTAAATAGACTAGTCTAACGTTTCTTAATTTCTGCTTCCCTTTTCGATTTAAGAGCATTAAATTTACTGGAATCTTTACAGAATCCAAGGAATTTTGGGAGTATTCAAACCAATCTACTATCTCTGCTGACACTTCCTTTAACACCTTCAGATGTAGGCTATTAGGCCCTCAGGACTTATCTGCCTTTAATCCAAATAGTTTGCTCAGTTCATTTTCACTACTGGTGCCAGTTGTGTAAAGTTCCTCTTTTTCAATAATCTCTGCATTACCTGTTACTATTTGCATTGTTTCATTGTCCTCACTGTGAAAACCAAGGCAAGATATTGATTTAGTGTTTCTGTCATTTTTGTGTTCTCCAGTATTAAATCCCTAATCACATCCGCTAAGGAACCAACATTCTTTCTAGCTAATCTCTTCCTTTTTTTCATATTATAGATGCTATTGCTATCCATTTTTATACTGAACCTTTGACCTTTTTACTACTTTTTTAGTAACACCTTGTTAGCATTTAAAAGTTTCCGAATCCTTTCACTTGCCACTGACCTTTGCAATATAATATGCCTTAGCTTTTGCTCTTATGTTATATTTAACTTGTTTGCTTAGCTATGGATGTTTTTCCCACCCATTTATAATTTTTCCTCCTCTGGAATTTATTTTAGTTGGGAGGAATTGAATGTCTCATCAAATGTCTGTCACTGTTCATCAACTGTTCTACTTTTCTGTCCCGAGGGCTATTATATGTACTCGTGTCTCTATAATTACCTTTGTTTACTACCAGAGCACGTGTATAGGGCTCACATTTCTTGTCCTCAAGTTGAATTTGAAATTCTGGCATGCCAAAGTCACTCTTTGCTGGAGGATCCTTTTACTATGAACTTTTTCATTAAATAACTCCATCTCATCACTTCATGTCCAGTTCATAACCTCCAGGACAACTCAAAATGCTTCACAGCTAATTAAGTATTGTTAAAGTCATAACTGTAAAAGCTACTGCCTTTAAGAAAAGAATTAATGCATAATGGAGAGCATGAAAAGAGGAAAGTGCAGTGCTCATCACTTGATATTAATGTGACTTTATTTATTGTGTGCAGTGGCTGGTAAATCCCTACTGTGAGCAGTTAAGATTAACATTTCAGTAAATTTTTGCAAGCTAAATTCTACATTTTAATTGAGATTTTCTGTCCGTTGGTTTGTATCAATTTTAGCAGTGAGAAGTGGACATCAAATATTTGTCCAGCAAAGTGCAGAATCGTATCTGCAATTTAAAATAAAGTTGATTTTTTAAAACAAGTACTGTGATTGATAAAGCATTGTTAAAAATTTTTCCAACCGACCCCTTTTTCCCTCTCTCGAGCCTTTTCTTAAATGAATGTGCATGTTGTTGAAATATTTTGATATAAATCTTGTATATTAGTTTTCTTTATAATTGCATAGCTCTGAAATTGACAATGAAACAGTGATGCAAAGAATCTTCAGTGATCCAAGTGTTATGCTTATGGTTTGGATCATCATCCAGAATGTATAATGGCTAATCTAGAGTCTGTGCCGATGGTATTTATGGTTCCCTCAGTGTCCAAGTTTTTGTGACAATGTCCTTGGTTGGGTCTTGGGTCGGGGATTGAACTTGGAGCCTTGTGCTCAGATGCAGGGATACTACACATTGCACTACAAGATGTCCAGAGACTATATTACTGCACTTTAAAATAATCTTGCCATATTGGTTACGGACTTGGGTAGCATTGGAGAGTCTGGCAACCTGCTAGCATGTTTGTCAAACTTTACTACACCTTAAGCCTAAAGTTGTTGCTGTGCGTAAGTATATGCCATTATGCCTGGTGTCGACTTGTTTTGAGAAGAAGTGCTTGGTTGTGAATGGTGTGAAAACATTCCCTTTTCTATCATGACAGGAAATATTTACAACTTTAGATAATACATTCAGTGTTCAGGTGCATGACCTGCATGCTATTTGGAGATCTGTTGTAGTCCGAATCAAGAGAGTTTTAAACTAACACATTTATTTTCAAGGTGTAGAGATAGTTAAAGGCAATGAGGAATTTGCAAGAGCAAGGGGATGTGATAGATGGCAGTTATAGGAAGGGGGAAAAGTTGCAGATACAGTCACATAGATGGGTTAACTCCAGGAAAGGTAAAAGAGTAGGCAGTTAGTGCAGGAGTCTTCGGTGGCTGTCCCCATTTCAAACAGGTATGCTGTTTTGGAAAATGTAGGGGGTGATGGATTCTCAGGGGAACTTAGCACGAACAGCCAAGTTTCTGCTATTGAGACTGGCTCTAATGCAGCCAGGGTTATGTCGGGTTCCAAGCGATCAATTGTGTTTGGGGCGTCTCTTGTCCGAGGTACAGACGGACGTTTCTGTGGCCAGCAGCAAAAAATCAGAATGGTGTGTGCTTTCCTGGTGCCAGGATCAAGGATGTCTCAGAGAGGGTGCATAATGTTCTCACAAGGGAGAGGGGCCAGCAAGAGGTCATAGTACACATTGGAACCAATGACATAGGAAGGGAAAGGGTTGAGATTCTGAAGGGAGATTACAGAGTTAGGCAGGAATTTAAAAAGGAAGTCCTCAAGACTAGTAATATCTGGATTACTCCTGGTGCTATGAGCTAGTGAGGGCAGGAATAGGAGGATAGAGCAGATGAATGCATGGCTGAGGAGCTAGTGTATGGGGGAAGGATTCACATTTTTGGATCTTTGGATGCTCTTATGGGGTAGAAGTGACCTGTACAAGAAGGACGGATTGCACTGAAATTGGAAGAGGACTAATATAGTGGCAGGGAGATTTGCTAGAGCTGCTCGGGAGGATTTAAACCAGTAAGTTGGGGGGGGGGGGGGTGCATCCTAGGGAAATAGTGGGGAAAGAGATCAATCTGAGACTGGTACAGTTGAGAACATAAAGCAAGTCATCAGTCAGGGCAAGCAGGGACAAAGCAGAGAACAAGGTCGGACTGATAAATTAAACTGCATTAATTTCAATGCAAGAGGCCTAACAGGGTAGGCAGATGAACTCCGGGCATGGTTAGGAACATGGGTCCTGGTTGTCATAGCAATTACAGAAACGTGGATCAGGGATGACCAAGACTGGCAGCTTAATGTTCCAGGATACAAATGCTACAGGAAGGACAGAAAGGAAGGCAAGAGAGGAGGGGAGTGGCATTTTTGTTAAGAGATAGCATTACGCCTGTACTGAGGGAGGATATTCCTGGAAATACATCCAGGAAAGTTATTTGGGTGGAGCTGAGAAATAAGAAAGGGATGATCACCTTATTGAGATTGTATTACAGACCCCCTAATAGTCAGAGGGAAATTGAGAAACAAATTTGTAAGGAGATCTCAGTTATCTGTAAGAATAATAGGGTGGTTATGGTAGAGGATTTTTAACTTTCCAAACATAGACTGGGACTGCCATAGTGTTAAAGATTTAGATGGAAAGAAATTTGTTAAGTGTGTACAAGAACATTTTCTGATTCAGTATGTGGATGTACCTACTAGAGAAGGTGCAAAACTTGACCTAATCTTGGGAAATAAGGCAGGGCAGGTGACTGAGGTGTCATTGGGGGAGCACTTTGGGGCTAGCGACCATAATTCTATATTTTAAATAGTGATGGAAAAGGATAGACCAGATCTAAAAGTTGAAGTTCTAAATTGGAGAAAGGCCAATTTTGATGGTATTAGGCAAGAACTTTCAAAAGCTGATTGGAGGCAGATGTTCGCAGGTAAAGGGACGGCTGGAAAATGGGAAGCCTTCAGAAATGAGATAACGAGAATCCAGAGACACTATTCCTGTTAGGGTGAAAGGGAAAGGCTGGTAGGTATAGGGAATGCTAGATGACTAAAGAAATTGAGGTTTTGGTTAAGAAAAAGAAGGAAGCCTATCTCAGGTATAGACAGGATAGATCGAGTGAATCCTTAGAGTATAAAGGCAGTAGGAGTATACTTAAGAGGGAAATCAGGAGGGCAAAAAGGAGAAATTAGATAGTTTGGGCAAATAGAATTAAGGAGAATCCAAAGGGATTTTACAAATATATTAAGGATATAAGGGTAACTAGGGAGAGAATGGTGCCCGTCAAAGATCAGCAAGGCGGCCTTTGTGTCAAGCCACAGGAGTTGGGGGAGATACTAAACAAGTATTTTGCATCAGCATTTACTGTGGAAGAGGACATGGAAGATATAGAATGTAGTGAAGTAGATGGTGACATCTTGAAAAATGTCCATGTTACAAGGAGGAAGTGCTAGATGTCTTGAAATGCATAGAAGTGGATAAATCCCCAGGACCTGATCAGGTGTCCCCTAGAACTCTGTGGGAAGCTAGAGAAGTGATTGTTGGGCCACTTACTGAGATATTTGTATCATCGATAGTCACAGATGAGGTGCCAGAAGAGTAGAGGTTGCCTAACGAGGTGCCACTGTTTAATGAAGGTGGTAAGGATAAGCTAGGATAGACCAGTGAGCCTGATGTCGGTGTTGGGCAAGTTGTTGGAGGGAATCCTGAGGGACAGGATGTACATGTCTTTGGAAAGGCAAGGACTGATTCAGGATAGTCAACATGGGTTTGTGCGTGGGAAATCAAACTTGATTGAGTTTTTTGAAGGAGTGACAAAGAGGATTGATGAGGGCCGAGCGGTAGATGTGATCTACATGGACTTCAGTAAGGTGTTCGACAAGGTTCCCATGGGAGACTGGTTAGCAAGGCTGGATCTCATGGAATACAGGGAGAACTAGTCATTTGGATACAGAACTGGCTCAAAAGTGGAAAGTTTAGAGGGTGGTGGTGGAGACTGAAGATCTGTGACCAGTGGAGCGCCACATGGATCGGTGCTGGGTCCACTACGTTTCATCATTTTATATAAATGATTTGGATGTGAGCATAAGAGGTACAGTTAGTAAGTCTGCAGATTACACCAAAATTGGAGGTGTAGTGGACAGCGATAAACGTTTACCTCCGAGTACAATGGGATCTGGACCAGATGGGCCAATGGGCTGAGAAGTGGCAGATGGAGTTTAATTTAGATAAATATGAGGTGCTGCATTTTGCGAAAGCAAATTTTAACAGGACTTAGACACTTAATGGTAAGGTCCGAGGGAGTGTTGCTGAACAAAGAGACCTTGGAGTGCAGGTTTATAGCTCCTTGAAAGTGGAGTCGCAGGTAGATAGGATAGTGAAGAAGGCATTTAGAATGCTTTCCTTTGTTGGTCAGAGTATGGAGTACAGGAATTGGGAGATCATGTTGCGGCTGTACAGGACATTGGATAGGCCACTGTTGGAATATTGCGTGCAATTCTGGTCTTGCTCTGATCAGAAGGATGTTGTGAAACTTGACAAGGTTCAGAAAAGATTTACAATGATGTTGCCAGGGTTGGAGGATTTGAGCTATCAGGAGAGGTTGAATAGGCTGGGGCTGTTTTCCTTGGAGTGTCAGAGGCTGAGGGGGTGACCTTATAGAGGTTTATAAAATCATGAGGGGCATGGATAGGGTAAATAGACCAAGTGTTTTCCCTGGGGTGGGGGAGCCCAGAACTAGAGGGCATAGGTTTAGGGTGAGAGGGGAAAGATATAAAAGAGACCTAAGGGGCAACTTTTTCACGCAGAGGGCGGTACGTGTATGGAATTAGCTGCCAGAGGAAGTGGTGGAGGCTGGTACAATTGCAATATTTAAGAGGCATTTGGATGGGTATATGAATAGGAAGGGTTTGGAGGGATATGGGCCAGGTGCTGGCAGGTGGGACTAGATTGGGTTGGAATATCTGGTCGGCATGGGCGAGTTGGATTGAAGGGTCAGTTTCTGTACATCTATATCGCTGAGTATAGAAATTAAAGAAGCAGCCATGGATAAAATTAGAACACTACTCAGAATGTAGTGTACACTGAACCTCTTTAATTTGTTCAGTGGCTACATTTGCCGCTTGCTAGCTTAGCATATATTGCTGATCCATAATTGCCTTTGGAGAAGGCAGTGGTTAGCTGCTTTCTTGAATTAATGCAACGCTTGGAGCATAGGACCATCCAAGTGCTCTTGGGAAGGGAGTTGCAACACTTGATTTAAAGACCATGAAAGAACGATGATATAATCCCACATCAGGCTGGTACGAGTACTTGCAGCTGGTGGTGTTCCTCTGTATCTGCTGCACTGATCCCTTTATGTAGTCGAAGCCATGGCTTAGAAAGGTGTTTTTAAAGGAGCTTTGGTGAGTCATTGCAGTGTATCTTGTAGATGGTACACAGTACTGTCATTGAGCCTCTGAAGGGAGTAAATGTTGAAGATGATGAATAAGGTGCCAGTTTAGTGGGTTGCTTATGCGTGGTAGTCTTAAACTTTTTGAGTACTACTGGATCAAGTGGAGAATATTCCATTACATTTTGGACATGTCTCTTGTAAATAGTGGATAGGATTTGGGGAGAATGGAGCGAACTTACTTGTTGCAAAATTCCTTGCCTCTAACCTGCATTTATATTGCTTGTCCAGTTCAATTTTGGTCAGTTGCAATCCCCAATATATTGATAGGGGATTGAGCAAAGGGTGATGGTTAAATTCTCTCCTATTGGAGACTCCCATTGCCTGTCACATTGTGGCACAAATGTTACTTACCATTTATCAACTCCACCATGGATATTGTCCAAGTGTTGTTGCATATGGATCCAAACTGCTATCTGAGGTGTTGCTGCTGCTGAATATTGTGCAATAATCAGCAAATATCTCCATTTCTGAATGTATGATCAAGAGAATGTTATTAGTGAACCAGCTGAAGATCGTGGGACCTAGCACACTACACATAGGAACTTTAATTATACTAGATATGACTCTAACCAGTGGACTAGGAGAAAGTGAGGACAGCAGATGCAGGCATCAGAGTTGAAAAGTGTGGTGCTGGAAAAGCACAGCCGGTCAGGCAGCATCTGAGGAGCAGGATGATTGATGTTTTGAGCATAAGTCCTTCAGGAATGTGGGGGGAGGATGGGGGCTCAGATAAATGTGAGGGCCAAGGTCGCTGGGGAGGTGATAGGTCGATGCAGGTGGAAGGGTGATGGTGATAGGTTGGAGGGGAGAGTTGATGTACTGTTCGAATAGTTCATCAAGTTTACAAACACCTTCCATTCTGACCTCAACTTCAACTGGACCATCTTGGACCCCTCTCTCCCCTTCTTGGACTTCTCCATCTCTGGCTATTACTCAACACACATTTCTGTTTCGAACCCACTGACTCCCATAGCTACCTGAACTACACCTCCTCCCACACCCCCTTCTGTAAAAATGCTGTCCCTTACTTCCAATTCTTCCGTCTTTGCCATATGTGCTCCCAGGAGGAGCAATTCCACTCCAGGACATCCTGGATAGCTTCCTATTTCAAGGACTGCAATTTCCCCATCCACATGATCAACAATGCTCTGCAGCGCATCTCCTCCACTTCCTTGAACCCCACCCCTCCAACCACAACAAGAATAGAACCCCTGTGGTCCTCATCACCCACTTTAGTAATCTCTGGATACAGCGCATTATCCTCTGCCACCTACAATCAGACCCCACCACCAGAGATATATTTCCCTCCCCATCTCTATCAGCATTTCGCAGAGACCATTCCATCTGTGACTCCCTTGTTTGGTTCGTGTCCCCCACCAACCCACCCTCTACACCTGGCACTTTCCCCTGCCATCCACACCTCCCTCCCTCCCTCACCTCTGTCCAGGGCCCCAAAAGATTCTTCCACATCTGGCAGAGGTTTTCTTGCACATCCAAGCACCTCATCAAGCAGACAAAACACGTCTAGAAACCCTACCCGCTCTAATATTTCAACATCTCGGAAATGACTGCCAGACTATTCAGACCTCTTGGCAACATGGTAGCCCACCAACACACTAAAACAGCAGCTAATGAACTTGAAAGACCCAATACAGACAACAAGCAAAACTAATGTCATTTACAAAATACCTTGCAAGAACTGTAACAAACACTACATTGGACAAACAGGCAGAAAACTAGCCACCAGGATACATGAACATCAACTAGCCACAAAAAGGCATGACCCACTCTCACTAGTATCTTTGC
This sequence comes from Chiloscyllium punctatum, assembly GCF_047496795.1. Classification (NCBI taxonomy): domain Eukaryota; kingdom Metazoa; phylum Chordata; class Chondrichthyes; order Orectolobiformes; family Hemiscylliidae; genus Chiloscyllium; species Chiloscyllium punctatum. Next base: position 45,833,180 of record NC_092743.1, on the reverse strand, counting down.
ATACAGATGAGGAAGGACACCACTTCGACTGGGACAACACATCCAACCTAGGACAAGCCAAACAGAGACATGCATGAGAATTCCTAAAAGGCTGGCATTCCAACCGGAACTCTTATCAACAAACACGTTGACTTGGACCACATTTACCATCCCCTGAGAAAAAGAATGGGAAATGACATCACCACAGGAAATGAGATCACCAACCAATGGAAACCTAAACACAAATAGAAAGCAGGCCATGCCACCAGTGTTTCATCTGGAGGCTCACTGATGATGTTTCCTTGTAGGGTGATGAACTGTCTGAAAACTAACCTAGCTCAGTGAGCAAACCTACATCCAGAACCTCATCTACTGTGTCTGTTGCGCTCTACATTGGGGAGCCAGGACGCTAACTCATGGAACGTTACAAGGAATATCTCTTGAAACACGGACCAAACAATTCCACCGCTCTGTGGCTGGTATCTTCAACTCCCCCTCCCACTCCGCCAAAGACATGTAGGTCCTAAGCCACCTTCACTGCCAAATCCTCGCCACCCGACGCCTGGAGGAAGAATGCCTTATCTTCCGCCTTGGGACCCACCAACCACACGGCATTAACTTTGACTTCACCAGTTTCCTCATCTCCCTTCCCCCATCTCATCCCAGATCCAACCCTCCAACTCAGCACTGCCCTTTTGAACTGTCCTACCTGTCCATCTTCCTTCCCACCTATCCTCCCCTCTGACCTGTCACCGTCACCTCCCCACTTATGTATCGCCTTCCCAGCTACCTTCTCCCTCACCCCCACCGTCCTATTTATCTCTCAGTGCCCCCACCCCCATTCCTAATGAAGGGCTTATACCTGAAATGTCAATTCTCCTGCTTGTCGTTTGCTGCCTGACCTGCTGTGCTTTTTCAGCTCCACACTTTTCAACTCTAATCTCCAACCAGTGGAGTATATTTCCCCCCGATTTTCATTGACTCCTTTTGTTGGAGCTCCTTGATGATATACTGGGTCAAATACTTCCTTAATATCAAGGGCAGTCACTCTCCTCTCACTGTTGAAATTCAACTCTTATGTCCATGTTCTGTCTATGGCTGTAATAAAGTCAGGATTCTTGTGGCCTTGGTGCAAGCCAGACTGAGCATCAGGTGAGCAGGTTATACTTTTGCCCCATCACCAAACCATCATCTCCCAGACCATACAGAACCTCATCACCTCAGGAGATCTCCCACCCACAGCTTCCAACCTCATAGTCCGGGAGCCCCGCACTGCCCGGTTCTACCTCCTTCCCAAGATCCACAAGCCTGACCACCCTGGCCGACCCATTGTCTCAGTATGCTCCTGCCCCACTGAACTCATCTCTACCTACCTTGACACTGTCCGATTCCCCCCTAGTCCAGGAACTCCCCACATACGTTCGAGACACCACCCACGCCCTCCACCTCCTCCAAGACTTCCATTTCCCCGGCCCCCAACGCCTTATCTTCACCATGGATATCCAATCCCTCTACACCTCCATTCGCCATGACCAGGGCCTCCAAGCCCTCCGTTTTTTCCTCTCCAGACATCCCCAACAGTACCCTTCCACTGACACTCTCATTCGTTTGGCCGAACTGGTCCTCACCCTTAACAATTTCTCCTTTGAATCCTCCCACTTCCTCCAGACCAAAGGCGTAGCCATGGGCACACGTATGGGCCCCAGCTATGCCTGTCTCTTTGTTGGCTATGTAGAACAGTTGATCTTCCGTAATTACACCGGCACCACTCCCCACCTCTTCCTCCGCTACATTGATGACTGCATTGGCGCCACCTCGTGCTCCCGCGAGTAGGTTGAGCAATTCATCAACTTCACCAACACATTCCACCCTGACCTTAAATTTACCTGGACTATCTCTGACACCTCGCTCCCCTTCCTGGACCTCTCCATCTCCATTAGTGACGACCGACTTGACACTGACATTTTTTACAAACCCACTGACTCCCATAGCTACCTGGATTATACCTCTTCCCACCCTATCTCTTGCAAAAATGCCATCCCGTATTCCCAATTTCTCCGCCTCCACCGTATCTGCTCCCAGGAGGACCAGTTCCACCATAGGACACACCAGATGGCCTCCTTCTTTAGAGACCGCAATTTCCCTTCCCACGTGGTTAAAGATGCCCTCCAACGCATCTCGTCCACATCCCGCACCTCCGCCCTCAGACCCCACCCCTCCAACCGTAACAAGGACAGAACGCCCCTGGTGCTCACCTTCCACCCTACAAACCTTCGCATCAACCAAATCATCCACCGACATTTCCGCCACCTCCAAAAAGACCCCACCACCAGGGATATATTTCCCTCCCCACCCCTTTCCGCCTTCCGCAAAGACCGTTCCCTCCGTGACTACCTGATCAGGTCCACACCCCCCTACGACCCACCCTCCCATTCTGGCACTTTCCCCTGCCACCGCAGGAACTGTAAAACCTGTGCCCACACCTCCTCCCTCACCTCTATCCAAGGCCCTAAAGGAGCCTTCCACATCCATCAAAGTTTCACCTGCACATCCACCAATATCATTTATTGTATCCGTTGCTCCCGATGTGGTCTCCTCTGCATTGGGGAGACTGGGCGCCTCCTAGCAGAGCGCTTTAGGGAACATCTCCGAGACACCCGCACCAATCAACCAAACCGCCCCGTGGCCCAACATTTCAACTCCCCCTCCCACTCTGCCGAGGACATGGAGGTCCTGGGCCTCCTTCACCGCCGCTCCCTCACCACCAGACGCCTGGAGGAAGAACGCCTCATCTTCCGCCTCGGACCACTTCAACCCCAGGGCATCAATGTGGACTTCAACAGCTTCCTCATTTCCCCTTCCCCCACCTCATCCTAGTTTCAAACTTGCAGCTCAGTTACTGTCTCCTTGACTTGTCCGACCTGCCTATCTTCTTTTCCACCTATCCACTCCACCCTCTCCTCCTTGACCTATCACCTTCATCTCCTCCCCCACTCACCCATTGTACTCTATGCTACTCTCTCCCCACCCCCACCCTCCTCTAGCTTATCTCTCCACGCTTCAGGCTCACTGCCTTTATTCCTGATGAAGGGCTTTTGCCCGAAACGTCGATTTCGCTGCTCGTTGGATGCTACCTGAACTGCTGTGCTCTTCCAGCACCACTAATCCAGTATTTGGTTTCCAGCATCTGCAGTCATTGTTTTTACCTTATACTTTTGCAAGCCCCACTTAATAGCACTGCCAACAACCCCTCCTATCTCTTTGCTAATGATGAAAAGTAAACTGACTTTAGTAAAGCCTTCTCCAAGGTTCTGCATGATAGACTCATTAGTAAGTTAGGTCACATGAGATTCAAGGTGTACTTGCTAATTGGATAAATGATTGCCTTAACAGCAGGAGACAAGAGTGGCAGTGGAGGGTTGCTTTTCAGACTGGAGACCTGTCACCAACAGCACTGTGGGTCCTCTTCTTTTTTTTTTGTTTGGCACTTATATAAATGATTTGGATGAGAATACAGTAGACATGATTGGTAAGTTTGCAGCCGACCCTAAAATTGGTCACATAGTAGACAGTGAAGAATGGTTTCTAAGATTACAAAAGGATCTTAATCAAACGGGTCAATGAGCTGAAAAATGGCGGATGGAATTCAATCTGGATGAATGTGAGGTATTGCATTTTGGTAGAACAAATAATGATAAGGTTTATATAATTAATGGTAGGGCCTTAGGTAGTGTTGTAGAACAGAGTGAGCTAGGGGTTCAGCTATATAATCCTTTGAAGTTTGTCTCACATTTGGACAGGGTTTTTAAAAAGGCATTTACCACACTTGCTTTCATTGCTCAGTTCTTTGTGTATAGGAATTGGGAAGTCATGCTGACATTATACAGAACATTGTTGAGGCCTCTTCTGGAATACAGTGTCCAGTTCTGGTCACCCAGTTATAGGAAGGATATTATTAAGCTGGAGAGGGTTCAGGAGAGATTTACCAGGATGTTGTCGGATATGGAAGGTTTGAGTTATAAAGAAAAGCTGGGATTTCTTTTTCCACCTAGAGTGTACGAGGTTGAGAGGTGACCTTTTATAGAAATTTATAAAATAGTGAGGGGTATGAATAGAGTAAATAGTAGTTGTCTTTTCCCGAGGATGGAGGATTTCACGAATAGGGGTCATGTTCAAGGTGAGAGGGGAGAGGCATGAAGGGCAAATGTTTTACACAAAAGATGGTTCGCGTGTGGAAAGAACCTCTTGAAGAAGTGGTGAATGTGGGAGCAATTAAAACGTTTAAAAGATATTTGGGAAAGGTTTGGAGGGATATTGGCCAGGACCAGGCAGGTGGGACTAGTTTAGTTTGGGATTATGTTCGTCATGGACAGGTTGGACTGAAGGGTTTGTTTCTGTGCGGTATGACTCTGTGACTCTATAATTAGACTGTCATTGCTGAATTGGATCTTCCATTTTTTTTAATACCAGGACACCCTGGCCAGTTTTCCACATTGTCATATAAATGCTACTGTTGTAACTGCACTGGAACAGCTTGGCTAAGGATGCGGCAAGTTGTGGAGCACTCATTTTAAGTACTGTTGTCAGAATGATGACTGGGCCCATGGTCGTCTTAGTATCCACAAACAGAAATTGCTGGAAAAGCTCAGCAGATCTGGCAGCATCTGTGGACCGAAATCAGAGTTAAAGTTTCGGGTCCAGTGACACTTCCTCAAACCTTCCTCTTCTCAACATGCAATGTTTTTAGCCATTTTATTGAAATGCTGAGAAGTGAATTGAATTGGTTAAAGACTGGCATCTGTGATGCTGTGCACCAAAGGACAAGAGTTGGCATAACCTGAGAAAAGAGGAGTGTAAATTTCATAGATTTCATAGAATCTATTTCATATAGTGTGGAAGCAGGTCATTTGGCCCATTGAGTTCACACCGACTGTCCAAAGAGCATCCCACCCAGATCCACTCTTCACTTTGATTTGATTTGATTTATTGTCACGTACACCTAAGTACAGTGAAAAACTTTGTTTACGAGCAGTATAGGCAGATCATAGTAAGTTAGGATGTACAGATCATTGGGTGAAAAAAAACCTTGGACAGAGGCATACTGGTTGCATCACACAGGGTGTGCGCTAGGCCAGATCAATATTAACAAGATCAGCAATACTTGAAGTTAGAGAGTCCGTTCATCAGTCTAATAATGGCTGGGGAGTTGTTCTTAAGCTTGAATATATGCACCAGCATGTTTATGTAACTTCTGCCAGACGGAAGAGGTTGTAGGAAAGTATTACCAGGGTGGGATGGATATTTGATGATGCTGGCAGCTTTTCCTTGGCAACAAGTTGTGTAAATTGAGTCCATAGATGAGAGGTTGTCTTCTGTTTTTATCATTGAACCACATCATCAAGCCATCTATCTACTTTGTATTCTGCCTTGTCATTGTTTAATATTCATCGTTCCATGGTAGTGTTGTCAGTAAACGTGCAGTTGGTATTCATTTGGCATTTGGCAATACAGTTATATACAGGGAGTACAGTAGGGGGCTGAATAAGTATCCTTGTCTATCTTCATTGATTGTGGTTTGTAGGTCAGAAAGCTGAGGATCCAGTTGCACGGGGTGGAGCCGAGATCTAGTTTTCAGAGTTTTGAGATCAATCTGGAAGAGATAATGGTGTTGAAAGCGGAGCTATAATCGGTGAGCAGGAGTCGGAGATAGGCGTCCTTGTTGTCCAGATGCTCTACAGATGAGTGCAGGGCTGGGGAAATGTTGTTCACTGTCGACCTGTTTTGCCAGTAGGTAAATTGTAGAGGATCGAGGCAGGCTCAGAGACTAGAGTTGATGTGGGCCATGATCAGTCTGTTGAAGCACTTCATGATTATGAAGGTCAGAGTCACTGGGTGGTAGTCATTAAGGCATGTTGCATTTGGTTCTTTGGTACTGGGATGATGGTGGTCTTAAAGCAGGTAGGGACTACGTCATGTAGGAGGGATGGTTGAAGATGTCAGTGAATTTTTCTGCCAGCTGATCCACACAGGATCTAAGTATTCAGCTGGAGTCTCCGTCTGGGACCTTGGGTTGACTCCTAGGAAGACTGATCTGATGTTTGCAGCTGTGACAGTGGGCACAGGTGTGTCTAGGACTAACGGGGCAGGTGACACCTCGTCGCTGGCATTCTGCTTGAACCAAGCATAGAAGGCATTGAGCACATCAGGTAGGATGTGTCTTTGTTCATTATCTTTCTCTGCTTCATTTTGTATCTCCGGAATGTTGTTTAGGTCTTGCCACAGGTAGCAGGAGTGTGTATGGTTGGTTTGGGCCTTTGAATTGGTCCGGTACTGCCTCTTGGCATTCCTGATGTCTTTGTGGAGGTCATTTCTGGATTTTGTGTATAGGCCTGGGTCGTCTGTCTTGAATGCTGCACGCCTGGCCTACAAATTTCTGGACATTAAGGGCAATTTAGAATGGCCAATCTACCTAAACTGCACGTCTTTCCACAGTGGGGGGGAAACCAGAGCACCTGGAGGAATCCCAAGCAAACAGTTGCCTGAGGGTAAAATCCATCCCTGGCCCCTGGTGCTGTGAGGCAGCAGTGCTAACCACTGAGCCACCGTGCCGCCCCAGTATCAACCAAGATTCTGACTCCTGAACTCTCTGCGAGAAAGTGCAAGTTCAGAGTTGGAATTGCGTTCAATGTCCCACATTGATGCTACTGCCATTCCATTTCAAGTCTCTCAAAGGCAGAGTGGGTTCTTCTGTAAAGCTTGGAGATGACAAGTATCTGCAAAGCTATTCCACAAGAATCCGCACTTTCACATTCTTCACATTCATAGAGCCGTGGAATCGCAGAATTGTTATGATGCAGAGGGAGGCCATCCGTCCTATTGTGTTAGCATTGGCTCTCTGAATATTTTCATTTTGTGCCAATCACATGAATTTTCCTCATAGCCCTGCGTGTTGTCCAAGGAGAACAGTCTCATCTTCTCCAAACTTCCCTCCTAGCTGTGTCATTCTCTGGAACCATTCTTGCAAACTGTTGCTTTTGATCGTCTGTGAGGAATATTCAGTGCCCAGCCATTAGTCAGCATTGTATTATTTAACTGCAGTCACCAAGGTTAATGATTGAATTGGAAAACTACTTAATTTTAATAAAGCCAATTTTTCTTATATGATCTAGGCATTTATGAATCTATGACAGCTTTATTGCCTAATGGCTGATAAGTTAAGCAGAACATGGGCAGCCAGGCAGGACTGTTGTAGATAACTTCATTTCCAGGAGCTGGAATAACTTACTCACTGAGCTGTATTTGTTTTTCAGAACCACCTTCTTGCAGGAAGTACTTGTTCTCTGCACTTAGTGAGGCAGATAATGAAACCTCACCTTTTGATGAATCACCTTGAAATTTGTACTTAGTTTCCACCACAACCTGCATAAAAACAAAGTGCACATTTGTATAATCTTTTAATATGCTGACTTCATAACAACTATTTAAACCTCAAGATGTTAGTTTTTCAGTTCAAAGCGTTTAAAAAGCTTTTTCTTGTTTTGGAGCAAAATGTGTAGTTGTTCAGACGTAAGTGATTAAAGTACTGAAAAGATACAAGATTAGCTATGTTCTCGCATTTCTTGTAATAAAGCATGATTTGAGAGTGTTCCAAGCATTGATCTTTGAATGAAGTATTTAAGTATCTCTTTCATAGTGTTAGTAAAGAGTCCTCCAGATTCATTGTAATGGAAATAACACCAATAGCTACGTAGGTTGATTTTCACAGTTTAGTTACAACAAATTTGAAGACGTTAACTAATTTACAGAAACATTTATTTAAAACATTTATTTTTGTTTCTTGCATTATGAGATGGTTTGTTTTTTTTCACTTACTACTGTTCTGCTTCATTTAGAGTCATTGAGTCATACAGCGTCCTTCCATCCAACTCATCCATGCCAATCGGGCATCCCAATGTGACACAGTCCCATTTGGCCCATATCCCTTTCAGCCCTTCCTATTCATGTACCCATCCAGATGCCTTTTAAATGTTGTAATTGTACCTGCCTCCACCACTTTGTTCCATACACACACCACAGTCTGTATGAAAAAGTTATCCCTCAGGTCCCTTTTCAATCTTTGGGTCGAATGACCTGCTTCCACATTGTAAGGATTCTAGGATTCAGTGATTTCCCCTCTCACCTTAAACCTATGCCCCTAGTTTTGACTTCACCATGCTAGGAAGAAAGCCTTGGGTATTCACTCTATCCATGCCCCTCATGTTTTTATAAATTTCTATGAGGTCACCCTTCACCTCTGATGCCCCAGGGAAAGTAGCCTCTCCCTAAAACTCAAACCATCCAGTCCAAGCCACAACCTTCATTTGGTATCACATGATCAATTCTGCATATTTCAACTGAAATTAAATAAATTTAAGCTGTCACTGCTGTTCTAATATGAAAAAGAATCCAGCAAGGGATGAGTCAGAGATGGATCGTGTAACTGTAAAGAATTCAAAGTATAATTGATGTAATTCATATGATCAAGAGGAAGTAGAGAGTAGCATTTGCGAAGTCTGCAGTGCAGTGTTCTGCTTATCCTACAAAGAAAAAGGTACAATTGAAACTTGTGTGTTGTCCTGGTGACACCTTTCATGTCTCCCTTTAAGTAAATCTTTTTGTCGTCATCATCAGAACTATGATTTTTCAACACGAGTGCTCTATTTAGAAACATCAGTTTTGACCATTCCAGATAACATCATCTGAGAACATAGTGTAGTCAGTTTCCATTTGTTCATTGTCAACACTGGCTGCCTGTTTTTGACTTTACCATTGTCTCTCAATTCTTAGGCTGCTGGTGTAGCATTTTAAATAATGTTATCTTGGGATGTGGATTTTGCTGGCTAGGCCAGTGTCTATTGTTAACCCCTAATTTCCCTGGAGAAGCTGGTGGTGAGCTGCCTTCTTGAAGTGTTGCAGTCCCTGGATTGCTGGTTCAACCACAGGGCTATTAGAAAGGGAATTCTAAGATTTTGAACCAACGACAGTGAAGAAACAGCAATGTAATTTCAAACTAGAATGGTGAGTAGTTTAGAATGGAACTTGCAAGACATGGTATTCCAATGCATCTGCTACCCTTGTTCTTAAGTAGTGGAAATCATTAGATTGGAAGTTCCTGATGGAGGATTTTTAGAGTCAATTACTGCAATGCGTTATGTATATAGTACACATTGCTGCCACTGTATATTGGTGGTAAAGGGAGTGAACGTTGAAGGGGATGAATGGAGTGTCAGTCCTGTGTTTAGTCCTGAATGGTGTCGAGCTTCATGAGTGTTGTTGGAGCTGTGGTCATCCAGGAAAATGGTGAGTATTTTATCACACTCCTGATCTTTGCCTTGCAGATGGTAGATCAGCATTGGGGAGAGTGGAGGTGAGTTACTTGTTGCAGGTTTCCTAGCCCGTAACTTACTCTTGTAGCCAAAGTATTTATATAGCTAATCTAGTTCAGTTTCTGGTTAATAGTATCCCACAGGGTGTTGATTGTTGACAATTTAGCAATAGTAATATTATCAAGGATATCAAGGCATGAAGGTTAGATGCTGTCTTGTTGGAGAACATAGAACAATACAGCACAGAACAGGCTCTTCGGCCTGCGATGTTGTGCCAAACATTTGTCCTAGCTTAAGCACCTATCCAATTGCCACTTAAAGGTCACCAATGATTCTGACTCTGCCACTCCCACAGGCAGCACATTCCATACCCCCACCACTCTCTGGGTAAAGAACCTACCCCTGACATCCCCCCTATACCTTCCACCCTTCACCTTAAATTTATGTCCCCTTGTAACACGCTGTTGTACCTGGGGAAAAAGTCTCTGACTGTCTACTCTATCTATTCCCCTGATCATCTTATAAACCTCTATCAAGTCACTCCTCATCCTTCTCCATTCCAATGAGAAAAGGCCTAGCACTGTCAACCTATCCTCATATGACCTATTCTCCAATCCAGGCAACATCCTGGTAAATCTCCTCTGCACCCTCTCCAAAGCTTCCACATCTTTCTTAAAATGAGGCGACCAGAACTGCACACAGTACTCCAAATGTGGCCTTACCAAGGTCCTACACAGCTGCAACATCACCTCACGACTCTTGAATTCAATCCCTCTGCTAATGAACGCTAATACACCATAGGCCTTCTTACAAACTCTATCCACCTGAGTGGCAACTTTCAAAGATCTATGAACATAGACCCGAAGATCCCTCTGCTCCTCCACCTTACTAAGACCCCTACCGTTAACCCTGTATTCCGCATTCTTATTTGTCCTTCCAAAATGGACAACCTCACACTTGACAGGGTTGAACTCCATCTGCCACTCCTCAGCCCATATCCTATCTAAGTCCCTTTGCAGCCAACAACAGCTTTCCTCACTATCCACAACTTCACCAATCTTCGTATCGTCTGCAAATTTACTGACCCAGCAGTTGTGTTACTTGAACGTTAACTGACACTTATCTTTCCAAGCTAGGATATTGTTCAGATCTTGTTGCATGTGGATATGGGCTGCTTTAGTGCCTGAGGTGTCGTAAATGGTGCTCAGATTGTGCAGTCCACATATAATGTTATTGGTGATCTTATTGGTCATTTATGAAGCGTCTGAAGGTGGTGGGACCTAGGATCCTATCATGAGGAACTCCTGCAGAGGTGTCCTCTGGCTGAGATAACTGAACTCCAATAACCATAATCATTTGCCCTTTGTGCTACGTTTGACTTGAACCAGCGCTAAGATTTTTCCCTGATTCCTATTGACTTTAGTTTTGCTCGGACTCCTTGATGCCATTCTTATGTTAGATAAATGCTTCTTGATGTCGAGGACAGTCAGACTCCCCTCTCCTCTGGAGTTCAACTCTTTCGTCCGTGGTGACAAAGGTTATAATGAGATATAAAGTTTAGTGGCCTTGCCATTGATAATGGGGATATATGTGGACCCTTGTGTTCCAGTTAGTTGTTTGATTGTTCGTGCCCAATTATGATGGAATTTGGCAGGACTGTGGGACTTTGACCTAGTTTGTTGTCTATAGATTTGCTTTGTTTAATGTGTAGCATACTTACTTCTCCATTTAGCATGGATGTAATCCTTTGCTGTAACTTCACCATTTTGTCACTTTACTTTTAGTATGTGTGGTATTATTCTAGGCATATTCTTTGAACTTCTAATTGAACTAGGGTTCCTTGCTTTATGATTATGGGAGGATAAGGTTTTGTCCAGCCAAGACATTTTATAAATTGACATTTCAGTGTACACATCACCTGAAAAGTACAAAGTTCTAGCAATATTCTTTGTTGAAGGCATTTTACTTTACCCCTTTGTTGATTGGTAAGAATTCATTTACTGTCTCTAATAATTTGTTATTTTCATTTGGAGCCTCTGCATCTGCGGATGGTATCCCCAATCCTGCTAAAATTTACTTCGACTGAAAGTGTAGTTTCTGCCAGTATTTTTGCTGACATTGACAGATTTTTTAAATGTTTCTATCATTTGTAGACTTTTTTAATTGAATGAATGTTTTGCTACTTTGACAAGAAATATAAGAATATGGGGGAGACTTTCCTTGGGTTTTGCAGAGAAACCTTGATTATCCAAATGAAATGGGCGGGGGGAGTATTTTGTTCAGATAATCAAATGTACGAATAACACAGTTAAACCAAGCATCGGGACCTTGCGATCTTGTTCGGATTATCTGAAATTCAGATAATCGACATTCAGGTAATCAAGGTTCCTCTGTATATGTGTAGTGAGGAGCATATAAATTCAGGGGAATCAGGTAAGTTCTTTGTGGTTATGTGCAACATCTTGATTTCCCAATAGTCACTAACTCTGATAATCACATCCATGGTATATCCTTCCCAATACATTTCACAAGTAACAAAATCAAGAGTATACGTATTGCCTCCATCCCATTTGCAACCAGTGACTGTACATTATCTGCAAAGATTTGCATTTTTGTGAATTCTTTATTTTTGTTTGTTGGTACATGATACTTTAACACACCAAACACCTTGAAACATGCATATTTGGTTTCTCACTATTACCTTAATTGTTGCTTGGAATAAGGTTGGAGGCTCTCACCAGCATTGATTGTTTCTGTACCTTTTAGGATCTCGAACGAGAAATCTCCTTTCAAGAGGACAGTGGTTTATACTACTACTATTATAAAAAGATGTTGCAGGCAACATCAATCCAAGAAGGTATTTTTTTTTAAAACTGAGTGTATTTTTGATCGTTTTTTTTTGTCACAAGCCACAATAATTTGAAGTCAGTCATAACCTTTAGTAGATCTTCTTTGTTTTATTGTAGGTGCCTTTTTGCATTTTCTCTCTGGCCAGACCTTTACTCCATTATTGTCTTGAGTTTTTTTTTAAAGTTTGTATCTGAAGTGTAATTATTTTGTCTGGATGTTCTAAATTGTAACCTCCATTAGTTTACTTTTGTGCATATGGTTTAGTGTTTTATGTCTTTGCAACCCATCGTTCTTTTGGAGCTCTGATATTTTACATTTGCTGTGCTTCATTGCTAATGACTTCTGAACAGTTATGGTTGCTCATGCATAGCCATGTTTACCTTTCATGGACAAAGTGTAGTAGCCAAGGAACTTAATGTTGTATCAAAGTGATTTGCTCAGTACGTTTAAACCAGTTTAGACCTGTAATTTTTTTCATTCTGTATGTCACACTATTTCAATATTCCTGTTTAATGAAAAATATTTTGTTTTACCATTAGGTCTTTTTGAATTGACACATGACAACAAGACATTATCATTGAGGACCCTTAATTCAGTGCAGCAAATCAATCTGTATCCAGAAGTCTTTGCTGGTATATTGTACCGTATTACTGGTAGTCAAGTATGTATCTTCAGGTAGCCAATTATGGTGCATCTTTAGATGCTTAATTTGGATGATATTTCACTTAACTTTTTTATTCTGACAATAATGGCATTAAGAGAATTATTATTAATGTTATCTGGTGTAGGAAGAGTATATCTTTCAAAGCTTTAAAGCATCACTAATGTGGAGAACCTTGATCATCTTTCATGGTGGAGTAACTGCCCTTATAGCTTCCTCGTTACTGATTGTTCTGTCTCTCCCCTTTCAACTGCATGTGTCCACTACTACAGAACTCAGTTCCTGCTCAGTATTCCTGTTGGTAATATTTGTTAAGTATTCAGTATCTTACCATTATCCCATAACCCACTTAGAGACTTGAGAAAAGCACTGTCATTTTGTCAGCCACCAGCTACAGAATATTAAATGTTCCTATCAACAACCTCACCGAAAGCATTGACCTCACTGAAGTTGTTGACTTGAAATTCAATACTGAACTTGGCTATTAAAATGTAATTTCCATCAGAACAGAATGAGGATCCAGCAGTGGCCATATCTTCAAAATATTGGGGGCAAGAAGTTTTGCCTTTTAACATTTTTTAAATTTAAAAATAAACCCAATATGAGCCATGTGGATTTCATGTTCTATTACCAAGTTCCATTTTTGAATATGGCCCAAATAAAATAACTATCATAGCTGGGGAGAAAGAAACACAGTTACACAAAATTTGGTCAAAACAATGGAAACTTGTACTCGAACACTAAGCTTTAAACCCGTAACATACACAGTTCTCTTCTCGGCTCTATTTGCAATACTAGTTACCTCCACAGTAATAGCAATGGGGAAGATTGGATTTCAGTACAAAGGTAATGAAACAACAGATGCCTGTCACAAAAGTGAGTTAATTGTTTTGTGAAAAATGGATTCTGGAAAACAAACATTTTAATGAATGTTTATTAAGGTGATATGTTCTTATTCTAGAGCATTCCTTCAGAAGATCAGTATAATGGTTGTGGGTTTCTGGTCTGCAACATTAATAATACTATTCTTAATAACTTCTAATTAGAGTAAATCAAATTCCTTTGTGCATGTTGATTCCCTGGCACCCAGAGGGAAGTTCAACTTTCAGTGAATATTGTTTGAAGTCAGGACCGCAGTGTCATCTAATTATCTGAAGGCAGTGTTTTAGAGACTCTACTTCATACACATGTCTATTCTGTGTGAACTTGTTTTGCAGGAACTGGCATTATTAAGTTTTTTTTGTCCCCATAGGAAGCAATTGAGCCAGTGTATTTTTACATTGGCATAATATTTGGATTACAAGCAGTTTATGTGACAGCACTGTATGTCACAAGTTGGATACTCAGTGGGACATGGATGGCAGGCATGCTTACAGTAGTGTGGTATATTATCAACAGGTAAGCCTGGCTTAGTCTGGAAGTCATTATTTGTACCTTCACAAATAAGGCATCTAATTGAACCTGGTAGAGTACTCTTGATCTGTATTAAATTGTAGCTTAGAGCATTCATAATTAATTTTTAATCACCTTATCCTAATTAATATTGAATTTCCTTTTTCTGCCATTTTATACTGAAATGTGAGATGGTTGTTGAAGATCTCCTTCAAACATTTGCCCACGAATTTCTTACTATTGCCCATCATTTTTTTTAAAGCTTGTGACATTTTGTATTTTGTGTGGCACCTTATTAGTGTCTTTTGGAAATTCAAGCATGTTACATCCACTGTTTCTGCTCATTATTTCCTCAAAACACTCTACTAGATTTGTCATAAACACTATTTCTCCTTCATAACTTCTCTTTGATAAAATTACTTAATTTCTATTTGGCAAATTGATTTGCATCTTTTTGAGGATATAACTAGAAGGTAGTTAAACCTTGGTAAAACCATACTGACTTTGTCTGATTTTACTGTGATTTTCTAAGTTCATTGCTAAGATTCATTTAACAATTGATTTTAATATTTTCCTGATAACTGATGACAGGCTCACTGGCCTGTTCTCTCTCTCTTTCCATTCTTAAATAGTTGCGTTATATTTCCTAATTTATAACCTGCTGGGATCATGCTAGAATCTAGATGCCAAATTGCAATAAGTATTTCATAGTATGAGTGGTCATGCCTGAGCAGTCTCTTCAAGATGATGTAGAGTTTCCTTTTATAATATGGATTGTGCAGGAATTCACGGTTTTAATATATTCATAAGCTTTTTCTTTGGCTAATGCATGTTCAAGTAGCTTAATCAAAATTGTCATTCCAGATTTTGAATTAATCCGACTAGTTTATTGCAAAATCTTTCACGCATATTTTACATGACCTTGGGACATCCCAAATTTTTACAGCCACTGAAGTATTTTGGAAATGTAAACATGGAATCATTTAAAATATAGGAGCAGGAATAGGACATTTGGCCCTTCGAGCCTATTGCTTCATTCAGTATGATTATGATCAATCCAACTCAGTGTCCTGTTCCCACATTCTCCCCACACCCTTTCATCTCTTAGCCCTAAGAACTATACCTAACTCCTCCTCAAAAATATTCAATGTTTTGGCCTCAACCGCTTAGTGTGGCAGAGAATTCCACAGGCTCACCACTCTCTGGGTGAATAAATTTCTCTCCATCTCAGGCCATATCCTTAGACTGTGGTCCTTGGTTTTGGTTTCTGTGAGGCCTCTCCCTTTCTTCTAAACTCCAGTGGATATGATCCTGACTGATCCAATCTTAGCATCATATGTCAGCCTTGCCATTCCAGGAATTGGTCTATTCAACTTTGTTACACTTTGTCCATAGCCAGAACATCATTCTTCAGAAAAGAAGACCAAAACTGCACCAGGTATGGGGGTCTCACCAAGGCCACATACAATTGCACCAAGCCATCCCTGCTCCTGTACTTGAATCTTCTCACTATGAAGGCCAACATACCACTTGCCTTCTTCATTGCTTGCAGCATGTGCATGTTTACTTTCAGCTACCAGTATATCAGTCTTGTTGCTCCTCCCCCTTTCTCAATCTATTGCCATTCAAATAACAATCTGTCTTCCTGGTTTTGCTGCCAAAGTGAATAGTCACTGATGAGCAAATTAGCTGCAATATTATCCAAAGTCCATGAGAGATAAAATATTCCCAGTAATGTTGATTCAGAAAAAAAATCCTGCTGGGAACTTCCTTGCTTTACAGTAAATCATAAGACCATAAGACATGGGAGTGGAAGTAAGGCCATTCGGCCCATCGAGTCCACTCCGCCATTCAATCATGGCTGATGCGCATTTCAGCTCCACTTACCAGCGTTCTCCCCGTAGCCCTTAATTCCTCTAGACAACAAGAATCTATCAATCTCGGCCTTGAAGACATTTAGCGTCCCGGCTTCCACTGCACTCTGTGGCAATGAATTCCACAGGCCCACCACTCTCTGGCTGAAGAAATGTCTCCGCATTTCTGTTCTGAAATGACCCCCTCTAATTCTAAGGCTGTGTCCACTGGTCCTAGTCTCCTCGTCTAACGGAAACAATTTCCTAGCATCCACCTTTTCCAAGCCATGATTTATTTTGTACGTCTCTATTAAGTCTCCCCTTAATCTTCTAAACTCCAACGAATACAATCCCAGTATCCTCAGCCGTTCCTCATTTGCTAGACCTGTCATTCCAGGGATCATCCGTGTGAATCTCCGCTGGACATGTTCCAGTGCCAGTATGTCCTTCCTGAGGTGTGGGGACCAAAACTGGACACAGTACTCCAAATGGGGCCTAACCAGAGCTTTATAAAGTCTTAGTAGTACATCTCTGCTTTTATATTCCAACCCTCTTGAGATAAGAGACAACATTGCATTCGCTTTCTTAATCACGGACTCAACCTGCATGTTTACCTTTAGAGAATCCTCGACTAGCACTCCCAGATCCCTTTGTGCTTTGGCTTTATTAATTTTCTCACCATTTAGAAAGTAGTCCATGCTTTTATTCTTTTTGCCAAAGTGCAAGACCTCGCACTTGCTCACGTTAAATTCCATCAGCCATTTCCTGGACCACTCTCCCAACCTGTCTAGATCCTTCTGTAGCCTCCCCACTTCCTCAGTACTACCTGCCTGTCCACCGAACTTCGTATCATCGGCAAGAAGAAATCATCATAAGAAATAGGAACAGGAGTAGCCATTTTTATCTTGTCCAGCCTGCTTCATACAGGAATGTTTAATATCCATTCAATTTAACATTTCATCCAAAGACAGTCCCTCCAATCATGTGACACGTCCTCAGTACTTAGGTGTTGTATCTGATAAGATGCTTCCGTTTTTGCACTGGGCCTTGAATCTACAACTTGCTGACTAACAGTGAGCCAAGGCTGACACCTAGACTTAGAATTGAGAATTGAATTGCCATATCTAATGTTCTTCTGATTTTGTTATTTATTTTAGGATCGATACAACCAGAGTGGAATATACCATTCCTTTAAGAGAAAATTGGGCATTACCATATTTTGCATTACAGGTTGGAGCACTCACAGGCTATATGAAGACCAATGTTAATTCTACTATGGAGGTGAGTGTGTTGAATTTAGTTGACCCTTTTTGTGATATTTTGTTTCTAAATAGAAAGTTTGCATATTTATACAACCTATATTTTTAACTCCTGTTTTAACTTTTAACTGTTGCCTCCAATAGTAACACACATAATTATATGTTAGGTCCTTCATGTAGAGTCATAGTCATACAGCAGGGAAACCGACCTTTTGGTTCAAGTCATCCATGCCGACCAAGTTTCCCAAATTAAACTAGTCCCTTTGCCTGCGCTTTGCCCATTACCCTCTAAATCTTTGCTATTCATGTACCTATCCAAGTGTCTTTTAAATATTGTGACTGTACCTGAGTCTACTATTAACTCTGGCAGTGCATTCCATATAAGAACCACTCTGTGTGATAAAAGTTGCTCCTCCAGTTCCTTTTAAATCTTTCTCCTTTCACCTTAAACCTCTGCTCTCTAGTTTTGAACTGCCCTACCCTAGGGAAAAGACCATTGCTATTCACCTTATCTGTGCCCCTGATGATTTTCTAAATCTCTAAGATCACCCCTCAGCCTCCAATGTTCCAGTGACAAAGATCCTAGCCTGTCCAGCCTCTCTGTACAGTTCAAATTCTCTAGTCCTGGTAATATCCTTGTAAATCTTTTCTGCACTCTCTCTAATTTAATAATATCCTTCCTATTGCTGGATGACTAGAACTGTACACAGTATTCCAAAAGTGACCGCATCAACATCCTGTACATCTGCAACGTGATGTTCTAACTCTTATACACAATGGTCTGAGCAATTAAGGCAAGTATGCCAAATGCCTCTTTACCACTTTGTGTATCTATGACGTAACTTTCAAAGAACTATGTACCTGCACCCCTAGGTCTCTCTGTCCAATAATACTCTAGGACCCTACTGTTAACTCTAAGTCCTGCCTTTCTTTGTCTTACCAAAGTGAAACGTCTTGCATCTTTCCAAATTAAGCTGTATCTTCCACTCCTCAGCCCATTGATTCAATTGATCAAGATCCCTTTGTAATTTTAGATAACCTCTTTCACTATCCGCTATACCACCAATTTTGGTGTCATCTGCAAACTTACAAACTATGCTTCCAAAATTCTTATCCAAGTATTTTATATAAATGACAAACAACAGTTGATCCTGCACCGATCCCTGTGGAACACTGCTGGTAATAAGCCTTCAGTCTGAAAAACAACTCTCCACACCACCACCGTCTGTCTCTCACTGTCAAGCCAATTTTGTATCCAATTGGCAAGTTCTCCCTGAATCCCATGTGATCTAACAATTCCATCAAGGTGATCATCCCCTTCTTATTTCTGCTTTCCACCCAGATAGCTTCATGGATGATTCCCCAGGAATGTCCTCTACAAGTACAGCAGTAAAAGTAACGTTTTCCCTAGTCAAAAACGTCACTGTCCGTCCTGTCTTGTCTCCCTTCCTTTCTATCCTTCCTATCATGTCTAAACCCTGGAACATTGAGCTGCCAGTCTGATCCCTCCCTCAGCCATGTTTTTGCAATAGTTTTGATTATCCTGGTCATATGTTCCACCTTACCTGTGAGGCCGCTAGTATTGAAATAAACGCAGTTTAGTCCTTCAGAATGTGCTTATTCTCTAACGCGCCCTTGCTGCCAAATGAATTAACTTGCTCCCTTTAACTTCCGAGCCATCTTCATTTGTCTCTCTCTATCCTCACAACTGTTTAGGATTCCCCTACCCCCGCCCCCCCACGTCATGCTAGTTTAAAGGCTCTCCAGTAGCCTTTCTACTGGAGTAACAAATCTCCCCACCAGGATGTAGTCTCCCTCCAGTTCAGGTAAAATCCATCCCTTTTGAACCTTGTACGTTTCTCATTTTCAACAACTCATACAATTCCCTTTTTAAAATTGCTTATGGGATCAACTTCCACCACCTTATCAGGTAGGGCATTCCAGGTCCTGACAACTCAGATGGTTGGAACTCTCATCATCGCCCCACTGGAATTTCTCCTAATTTTGAGTTCATGAGCTCTTGTTATTGACTTAGCTGCCAAACAGTTGTTCTTTTTTAACCATATCCATTCCATCAACGTCTCTAAAGTTAAAAATCACACAACATCAGGCTATAGTCAAACAGGTTTAATTGGAAACACTATCTTTTGGAGTGCTGCTCGTTCATCCGGTGATTGAAACCACCTGATGAAGGAGCGGTGCACTGAAAGCTCGTGTTTCCAATTAAACCTGTTGGACTATAACCTGGTGTTGTGTTTTTTAACTTTGTACACCTCAGTCCAACACCAAGCATCTCCAAATCAATAACTCTCTTCGCCTTGAAAAGTTTTATGTGGGACTCTGTTTACTTATCTGTTCCAAGAGCAACAGATCTCACTTTTTCAAACATCTCCAAGAACTGAAGTCCCTCATTCCTGGTAACATCCTGTTAAAACATCGAGGCTAGTACAGGACTCTGGGACAATCTATCAGCAGCACCTAAAGGATACCAAGGCTCTAGGAGAAACAAAGTAAAAACTGATGATTTAATTGTTTATCTTATTCTTAAGTGGTAAAGTTCATTGGATTTTAATGCCTATATTACTACGGTTAGCAGTAGTAAGAAGTGACACTTGTTTATTAAATAATTAACTGTATGATTAATTAATTAGTTAAGATACAACAAAGATGGCAGGACAAGTGATGTGTGATGTGTTGCAGTTGCAGAATGGAGGAGCTCCTAGATACGAGTGTGATGAAACACATTTGAGAAATATTTGCTGCTTCAGTAACTTCAGCTCAAAGTTTGTTAGAGGGGTGGCTCTTAGTTATGGTGGTCTTAGTACAATAGAAGAAGATTATCTAAGTTAATGAAACCAGGAGGTAGAAGTCTTTTGAGTAATGGTGAGAAATGATAAATGCAAGAGGTCACTCCTGAGAATGATTGACAGACCCTCTACCAATAACCAGATAGTAGGATAAAGGAAGAAAGAGCAAGATCTTGTCAGAAAGCTATGATGATTATCGTGGGTGATTTTAATATACATAATTGATTTAGAAAGAAAAACTGATGAATGTAAGAAGTAGGAGCACGAGTAGGCAATTCAGCTCCTCAAGTCATCCCCACTATTCATCAGGATCATTGTGATCTGCTTCAGGCTTCAACTCCTTTTCTGTGCCCTCCTATCCCTCAGAACTCTGATATTTCAAAAATCTGTCTAGCTCCTCTTTAAATACCTTTAGTCATCTAGCTTCCGTAACTCCCTGAGATAGACAGGTTCAGACATTCACTGCCTTCTGAGAGAAGAAATTCCTTTGCATTTCAGTTGTAAGTGAATTGTCCTTTTCTCTGTCACTATATCTCCAAGTTTGAGATTCCCCCACTAGTGCACACATTTTCTCAACAACTACTCTATCAACCTCCCTCAGAATCTTGTTAGTTGCAATAAGATCACCTTCATTCTTCTAAACGCTAATGAATAAAGACCTAACCTGTTTGGCCATTCTTGATAATCAACTCTTTCATCCCAGCGAGCAGCTGAGTGAATCTCTTTTGAACTGCTTCCATTGTCTGTGTATTCTTTCTTAACATGGGGACCAAAACTGTACAGAGTACTCTAGGTGTAGCTTCACCAACATCCTTGCAGCTGCAACAAGAATTTCGTATTATTAAATTCCAACCCTTGAACAATAAAAGCCAAAATTCCATTTGTTACCTTAATTACTTGCTACCATTTTGTCTATCATGTACAAGAACACAAGATCCCTCTGGGCTGCACATTTTTGGAATCTGTCTCCATTTTACTAACAGATTGCCTTTTTGATTCTTCCTATCAAAGTGCTTGACCTCCAATTTCCTCACATTAAGCTCTATTTGTCAAGTTTTTGCCTGCTCACTCAACCTATCTGTATCCCTTTGCAGACTAATCACAACATAGCCTCCCACTTATGTTTGTATTGTCAGCAATTTTGGATGCATTACACTTTGACCCTCCTCCAAGACTTTAATATAGATTGTAAATTATTGAGGCCCTAGGACTGATCTCTGCAGCTGACAATCAGTTGTACGTTTTGAAAAAAGGCTCATTGATAACAATGTTCTGTTCTGTGTGTTAATCAATCCATGCTAACACATTGCCCCCAATTCTGTTAGCTTCTACCTTATGCAATCACTTTTTTAATGAAAACCTTCTGTAATCCATATACACTACATTTACTGGTTCCTCCTGAACAACTCTGGTTGTTATATCCTGAAAGAACTCGAGAAAATTTTGTCAAACATGATTTCCCTTTAATAAAAAACGTTAACTCACTTTGATTGTGTTAAGTGTTTCTAAATGTCCCGCTATTTCTTCTTTAATAATTCATTTAACAATTGTCATTTTCCCAATGTCAGATGCTAGGTCACATGACCTATAGCTTCTGTTTTCTGACTCCCTCCTTTCTTGAACAAGGGTGTGTGTAATGGAATATTTCAGTCATTTCAACCACCATCTCGGCAACCATTTCCTTTCAAACCCTTGGATGTATGTCATCGGGTCCTGGTGACTTGTCTGCTTTAGTCCTTGTCCCGTTATGATATACTTTGTTACAAGATCAAGATGTGTGAAAGGTAGAATTTCTTTTGGTATAGTTTCTTAAAACAGAACATTCTGGAGCCAACCAGGGAATAAGCTTGGTTTTATGCAACAAGATAGAATTAATTAATCACCTCATAAATAAGGCATGAAAATGTGTTGCTGGAAAAGTGCAGCAGGTCAGGCAACATCCAAGGAACAGGAGAATCGACGTTTCGGGCATAATCTGCTGCGCTTTTCCAGCAACACATTTTCAGTTCTGATCTCCAGCATCTGCAGTTCTCACTTTGTCCTCATAAATAAGGCATGCCTAGGTAGGCGGAATAACTGAATTTTATATTCAGTTTGAGGCAGAGAAGAATGGTTCCAAGACTAGTATTTTAAACTTAACTAGGGACTTTTATTTTTTGTTCTTTAATTGGATGTGGGTGTCATTGGCAAGACCAGCATTTGTTGCCCATTGCTCATTGAACTGTTTAACCTTTTAGGCCATTTCAGAGAGCAGTTGTATGTCGGGAGTCATATGTAGGTTAAATCAAGAAAGGACAGCAAATTTCTTTCTCTGGTAAACCAAATGGGTTTCTATGCCAATTGAGAATGATTACAGGATTGCTGTTTGACCAGCTTTTAATTCCAGATTTTATTGCATTCAAGTTTACCATCGACCATGGTGGGGCTCAAAACCAGAACATGAATCTCGGACTTTAGAGTCCTAGCCCAATGACATTACCCCTACCGTATTGTCTCTCCTCATGAGTAGGAATAGACTGCTCAGCCCTTTGAGTCTACATTACCATTTGCTACAATTCTGGCAAACCATCCACATTGGTCCCTTTTTGCCATCCTATCTCCGTATTCCTTTACATCAGGGCTTCCCAAAATGGGAGTCCGGAACCCAAGTGGAGTTGAGACTGAAATTTTGATGTAGTGTGACTAGCATGAATCTCTGCCCAAGTCATAACAGATGCACTGCCCCTTCCAACAGATTAGATCTCTGCTCTCATAGCGCCCACCTTGTACTCTCACTGAGAAGTTGCCACAATTTTCAAGTCTCAGAATGGGATCACTGTGGGAAAAGTGTGGAAGGCACTGTCTCCTGTCATTAGTATTTAGATATCTGTCAATCTCTATTTTAAACATACTCATTAATTGACCTTCCATAGCCCATGTGGGTTAGAAACTTCCAAAGATTCACAAGCCTCTGCATTAGAAAAAAAACACATCATTTTTGTCCTATATTCCCCCCCCTGCCCCCAATTGAAACTGTGACCCCCTCATTCTAGGTTTCTCAAACAAGGGATATGGCGTACTTGCATCTACTTTATTAAGTTTCTTTTTGGTTTCAGTGAGATCTCCTCTCATTCTTCAAAATTCTTGAACGTACAGGTCTAGTTTTCCCTGTCTCTTTTCAAAAGCCAGTCCCACCATCCCTGGAATAATTCTGGTGAACCTACATTGCACCCTGTTTATGACCATAATGGAGTTCTGAAGATAAAGAAGACCAAAAGAGTGCACACTACTCCAAATACACTCTAACTAAGGTTCTATACAATTAAAGACTTTGCAACTTCTGTAGTCAAATCCTGTTGTGATAAAGGTCAACATAACAAGAGCCTTCCTAATTTATTCCTGCACCAATAAGTTAGTCTTCAGTGACTGAATACAGTATCCAGTTCTCTTTATATGTCTGCACCTTCTAATCTCTTTATGAAATCTTCTGCACCACTCTCCCTCCTACCAAAATGGATACCCTCAACTTTTTTTCCACATTATATTTCATCTGCCATTTTATTTTCCACTCATTTAAATTTGACCAAATTCCCATGAAGCTGCTTTGAATCTTATTGCAACACACTCCCAAATAAGTTGGAGATATGGCATTTGATTTCCACATTCATATACTGTGAACAAGTGTGGTCCAAGTACTGAGCCTTGCAGTATCCCAGTAGTCACAGCCTACCAATGTGAGAATGACCTGTGTATCACTAGTCTGTTTTCTGCCTGTAAGCCAATACTTAAACCATGCTCGTACATTACCTCCAATCTCATGTATTTTAACATTGTTATCTAACCTCATGTGGGTGACTTTATCAAAAGCCTTCTGACTCTCTCTTATCAATTCTATTAGTAACATCCTCAACAAACCCAGACTCAATTTCTCACTCTCAAATCCATGCTGATTATTCTCATTCAGATTATTATTACCCAAGTGTTCATTTATCAATTCCTGGATAGTAGATGCTATTATTTTCCCGACTATTGATATAAGGCTAACAGATTTGGAGCTCACTATTTTCCTTTTCCCACTCTTCCTAAATACTGAGGTGGCTTTGCTATTTTCTAGTCTGTGGGAATGATTCTAGAATCCATATAACTTTGGAAGATCATCACTAATGCATCATCCCCTATCTCCAAAGACACCTCTTTTAATACTCCAGGACACATAATATCAGGTTGTGTAAATTTATTAACCTAAGGTCTCATTCATTTCTCCAATACAGCCAACTTGCCAACACAGATTTCCTTCTATCATTCATTTTCCCTTAGATCAGTAATTCTAGGAAATTTCTTGTGTTTTCCTCAGTGGAGCCAGGTACCAAGTAATTGTTTAAATTCTCTGCCATTTCTCCATTCCCCATTGTAAATTCTTCTGATTCTGCCTGAAATGGACCCACATTTGACTTTTTATGTACTTATAGAGTGCTTTTTAGCGGGTATTTTTGCTAGTTTATATCTACAGTTGGTTCTGCTATAACATGGTAGTTCCATTCTCGTTCAACCCCATGTTATGAGAAAATTGCGTAATAGCAGCACTAAACTAATTGGGTCAGAATTGCATTATAATCAATATATGCTATAAAAGTTTGCACTATAGAAACAGTGTCCTCAGTTCGTCAATTGTGTTATTGTGAATTCGCATTGACAAAACGTGCGTTATAGAACCACCTGTATTGAATTCTCTCATTGTCACTTTTTTGGTCACCTTTTGATGTGTTCTAAAAAAGGGCATAAAAGCAGAGCTAGTTAAATTGTGCTGACCAGTTAGGTTTAGGGATAAGTCAAGAGTGACAATGGTTGACGTTTTAAGAGATATTTCAGAATGTACAAAATCAATTAATTTCAGTGATTAACTAGAAAAAGCATACAATTGTGTAAGTAGCAGGTCAGAACATTGGACCGAATATAAAAAGCAGAAAAGAATGACAAAACTATTAAAAGGAGAGAAACATTCAGACACGAGAGAATGCTAGCTAGTTGGGAGTATGAGGGAAAGCTAACTAGAAATACAAAAGCAGTAAGTGTTTCCATCAGAATGGGATCACA
This sequence comes from Chiloscyllium punctatum, assembly GCF_047496795.1. Classification (NCBI taxonomy): domain Eukaryota; kingdom Metazoa; phylum Chordata; class Chondrichthyes; order Orectolobiformes; family Hemiscylliidae; genus Chiloscyllium; species Chiloscyllium punctatum. The sequence goes on along the minus strand of NC_092743.1, from coordinate 45,807,941 downwards.
GTGCAAAAAGTGTGGAAAGCATTGCTTTCTTTCACTGGTATTTAGAAATCTGTCAATCTGTATTTTAACCATACTCAATGAGTGAATTTCTGTAACCCATGTTGAGTAGAAAGTTCCAAAGATTCACAAGCCTCTGAATTTAAAAATATCTTCATCTTTGTCCTATGTCCCTCCCCACTTACTTTGCAACTGTGACCCCTCATTCTAGACTCCTCAAACAAGGGAATGGTCATTTTACCAAAGATTTAGTGAGCAAGCTTTGGTCCTTTGGATAGCGGGTCTAAGGAATTAATAGTGTAAAATAAGGAGATAGCAGACAAATTAAACAGGTATTTTGCATTGGTTTTCATGTAGATGATACAAATGACATTCTAGAAATAATTGTAAAACAGGAAATGGGAGAGGAAAAAATTACCAAGTGGTACTGAGCAAAATATTGGAGCTGAAGCCTGACCTGTGCCTGGGTCTTTGTGGACCTAAAAGAAATGCCTCGTGAGGTAGTCGACATGATGGTTTTTATTTTCAAAACTCGCTAGATTCAAAGAAGGCTCCATTAGATTAAAAAGTAGTGAGTATGTCAAAAAGGGAGGAAGACAAAAAGTAGAAAATTACAAACCAGTTAGTTTAATAGATGATATAGGGAAGGTTTCAAAGTTATTATCAAAGACATTATAGCAGGGCACTTGAAAAATTTCAAGATAAATATTCAAGAGTTAACATGGTTTTATATAAAGGGGATCACCTTTTACCAATTTATTGGAGTTCTCTGAGGAAGTGACGTGAGCTGTGGGGAAAAAAAGGAAGTAGAATGTGTGGTTTTGTTTTCAGACTTCCAAAAAGCATTTGATAAGGTGCCAAATCAAAGATAATTGCAGAAAATAACAGCTCATGATATGGGGGTAACACATCAGCAAGGATAGAAAATTGGCTACTGAAAAGAGTAGCCATTATACATATCTTCCCAATGTAAGTTGTGTAGTCAAGTAGATCATAAATTGAGATTTGTGTATAGGATATTGGGTAACAAAGCTAATGTTGTTATTTCCTCCCACCTAGATATTTTCATATCTCCTGATGTGTGCCTCTACCTTTGCCTTTATAATGATGTGGGAGATTAGTCACTATGTACTGTTTGTACAAGCCTTCAGTGTTTTCCTGTTGGATTGCCTGGATCTAATTCAAAGCCGCAGGGTATGTGCAAAATAGAGTATAAATTCTTGTTAGGAAGAGAAAGAGTGGACAAAAGGAAGGAAACAGTGAAGTTAACTAGAGCTGACCACAACATATTGATCATGCACATTTTGGTAATGGTGGTGGCCAAGTTTAAATCATTGCAACTTAATTTTTTGAAGGAAAATCTTGTGTTTGTGGAGTGTGTTTTCATGATAACATACATACACTCTGATTTTGTATCATGATATTCCTGTAGCTCACATAGAGATTGATAGTATGGCTGACTCATACTGATCTTGAGCTACATTGATTCAGAACTCCACCCCAAGAAGTATTAATATTGCTGGATCCAGCACAGTGATTGCTTCAGAATTCACAGCATGTTGTTTGTATTAGAAGTGCTTTTAATTAATGGTGTACACCTGACCCAAGCAGGTAGACTTTTGCTAGCAAGCATGTTTAATACTTATATCACGGTATGAAATAAAGGGCTCTCTGTTTCATCTGAGACTGTTCAATTGTTGTGCATCACAGGCACAGAAAATGTGTATATAGTGTATATGATAGTGTGCATACTTGGCTTTATGCAATAGCTGACTTTTAACAGATGGCATTCAACCAATTATTAGTGGTTCTTGGCTGTTTGGGTAGATCTAATGCAAACACTAGACTGAATAAATTCAGTCAGTGACTTCCTGGAAAATAGTGATAGCCTGAAGCATATAGCTGGATATTATTTTATTTGTAATGGTGCAGTGGCTGTGACTATTGATGAATAATTTTATCTATGACTATGAAACAAAATGCTAAAGTTATTATTTCTCAGCAATAAGTCTGGATTATTAATGCAAGTCTTTGAAAACTAATTGCTCAAAGTCATAAAGTTATCTTTTGATTCTTGATGACTTTGTAAAGCAGGTGGAAGAAAACAACATTCACTTTTTGTCAAATTATATAGAACCATAGTGCATCATAATTATTTTGTCATCTGCCTGAACACAAATAAAGAAACATACTGAACATAATAGCAAGTTATTTTTCTGTAGCTTTGCTATTTCTGTTGTGAAATTGTTAAAGATTATCCTCATATTTCTTTTGCAGGTGGCTGACGTGTACAGGATGTATTTAGTGTGCCTTGCACTGGGCTATTTTATACAGTTCAGAAATTCTGCTTTGCTGGCTTCCCCATTGCTAAGCTTCATTTGTGGTTCTCACCTTGCAAAATACATTCAGGTAATAAAGTGGGCTTTTAAGCCTAATAACTTAGTGTTTTAAGATTTTGATTAAGTATATTAATACCAACTTCATTTTGTCCCATTTAATACAACCAATTATAGAAAAAAAAAGGTTTTTTGCTCAAAGCATTGGCCTAGATTTTCATCTTTACGTGATCAATAATTATGTAATTGGCCATTTCCCAACATCATCATCATCGTGCTGTCTCCCGTCAGTGCCCATCCACAATATGGCGACTTGTTGGAGTCATAGCAGGAATGGAAGTAGTGCGATGCTGGACAGAAGGCATTATAGTAGCCGCCTGCCTTCATTCACTGGAATGAGTAGAGTGTGGTGTGCTAGAAAAGCACAGCAGGTCAGGCAGCATCTGAAGACCAGGAGAATTGATATTTCAGGCAAAAACCCTTAAGCAGGAATGAGACTGTGAGCTGAGGGAGTGGTGAGATAATTCATTCACTGGAATGTTAGCTCAGCCTGTACATTAGTACTGGTTTTCCTAATCTTCGCCCCCCTTCATCCTTCTCTCCCACCCACTCTGCATTTGGTATTCCCTGCTTGTCTTAGCATATGTGTGCACCTAGTAGCCTTATTAGAATATTGGAAAGTCTGAAAGTGTCAATCAAACAAACAATCATTCGTAGTTCATTTGAGAAAGATCCTATTTAGGGTCAAAGAACTGTCAAGCAATAGCCATTTGCAATCTTTTTAGGAGCTCCTAAAACTCTCAATCAAATCCATTGACAGTTGTATCAACAACTACTGCTGAGCTGCATTCATTAGTGAGGTGTACAGTTCAATCAAGCATTCAAACTGAAATTCCATTGCACACCTGTCTGTGGCTGAATACATTAAAATAGAGGAACAGTTGGGTTATCAACCAAGAAGTTAGTCATCCGAACCATTGCTTCAAATGCAGTGTAGTCAATCACTGCAAAGATCAAAGCATGAGGCAATTGACACATTAAAATTTGAATCTTGAATTTTCTGCATGTTGAATGCAGAAGACCACTTAACAACCTTATCCACACCGCAACCAGCTCATGGTATTCCAGATGTGGTTATACACTGTTCTCGTCCAGCTCACCCACCTGCTTCTGAAGACATTTTCACTTTCACAATACTTGTCAATTTAATAGCTGTTTACGTTTTCTGAACAAACCTATTATTTAATCTCTGTATTTTAAAAATACTTATCATAAAACATCTAATTGTGACATGTGAAGGTATCAACATCTTTTGAATTTGGCTTCAAAACGTTTCCTGTTCTAGTCTCAGAATTCCCCATGATATATGACACGTGTTAGGCAATGAACCATATTTTCTTCCAAGACAAGGCAGACTCTTAAAAATAGCAAGGGGTCTAAAATTTCCACTTCTAGAATGGAGCAGGTAAGGACACGATTGCTGCAAGCAGGCTTCCTATTTGTTCTCTTATCCTGCTCTTCAAAAATTGCTACAAAATGGGAGTGGAGCCCAAAATTCTGCAATTGAGTTCTACTTAACATTTTTATATCCCATCCCTCCCCTTTAGTTCCAACACAACAGAGGAATGAAAATCTATCTGTGTTGGAAACAATATGGTCAAGTTTTCTTTATGAAGTAGAGTTAGTTTAAAACTTTCTGAGCATGAGGTGAGTTTTATTAATGACTAATTTTCCCCTTTTCTTTAACAGCAAAATCTAAAGAAAGGTCATTTTGTGGCAAGACTGATGAAATTGCTGCTTCATTTCTATTTGGTTTTCACAGTTTCAGTCACTTTAAATCTTGTAATAAAAGTAAGTATGAGATACAGCAGATTGGTATGTATTTTTTGACATTATTATCTTGCATTGCATTTGTGGAAGACCATTTATATCTTATTTCAATAACTTCAATGGGAACATGGTATTCAAAGAAGGACCACGAGTGGAATTTTAGAGGGGCCTGAATAACATGGGCAATGTTGAAGTCTGTGGCAGAATCACCTGAGAAGTCTGGCGAGACCTACCTCAACATTGGGACCAACTTGCTGTATGCTTTATACAGCTGCCAAGTGGTGAGGAAAGTTTCTCGCTCGGCAGTGGCGAGTTGCCAATTATGGGGAATTATTGATGGTTAGTTTCCTTAGCAATGGTACAACTCACTTCACTTAATATTCAACTTCCTGTTTAACCACATCCAGTGAAGAAACTAGGTGTTGAGAATTCTTGATGTGGAAATTGGACCAGTTACTGCCATGTTCCTCAGTAACAGACAGCATCTCCGGGCACAATGCATGTGGAGTAACTGCAAGTATCCCTCCGTTCACGGACATTAGCATTTGATACTTACCAACCTTTGACAATCCTCATGACACCTCTCTTATGTAATTGCAGGACAATTAGGAAACACAGATGTACATTACAGGGCTTTCTGGCAACTAGTGTTGAAATACTGCTGCACGAATATCTTGGATGCAAGGATGGACCTAGCTCATGGATTGGACCAAGCTGCATCTCACGGCTGCTTGCTTCCTCAGTGCTCACTTACTTAGCACCAACCTGCATAGTCACAGCAAGCCTTCCTTGCCTTTCTGTGTCAATTAACACAGTCATACAACCAGCCACCTTGTCATGCTGGCCAACAGAACTCACCCTTTGCTTTATGGCAGTGCACTATGTCATACCTGTACCATGTACCAAGCAAACACACTGCATATACAGCAACCAAACAGCCGTGCCTCAAAGTCTAGCAGTGTAGTCCTTACCAAAGTCCTTGGAGGCACCTGTCAGTCAGAGGATCCTGCTACAGTAAGTTGAAAGGCAGACACCAATACCATTCCAAGGGATTGGCAACAGTTAGGTTCTTGGTCAGGATATCCATGCCTCTGAAGTCTGTGAATGAGTCAAGGTGAGTTCTGTGGCCTCCTAGCAGCCAGTCAGGGGTAAGGCTAACACAGGGTGATGTACAGACATCAGTCAGGAGTCTGGGCACTACTCGTCTGGGGAATGGCGGAGGAGGCAGGATATACTACTGCTGTGGGGACTTAGGGCCACAGGCTTGGGAATAGAGGCTGCCAGTTGTAAAGGGGGCAACTGGATTTGTAACATATTTATATGTAGAATATGGTGGGAACTGTGTATTGAGAGGAGTGGGGTCATCCGTGATCAGGAGCGCCCTGGCTTCAGAAGCAGGTGAGTGAGATGGGCAAGGATAGTGTATGACTACCCCTGGAATGGTCACCTTTTGTACCATGAGCTGGTTTGGGTGTGAGTAAGGTTAAGTGCCAACTCAAGTAGCAGGTTGAGTAGTGACTTGGGGAGGTGTGAAGCTGATGAGTCACTTTCAAGGCTATCAGGAAGTCAATCTGAATGTTTGGGCCCTCGATGACACAAAAGAAGAGGCTGGAAGCCACTGGCTGAGCGTTCGCTGTCATTTGAAAGTGCAAGTTGGGAAAGAAGATGATTGTAACATGAGTAGGGAGGGTACGTTCCTCAATTTGAGGGAGAGGGCTGCAAGAAACACCAATGTGAGACCATAAGACATAGGAGCAGAATTAGACTATATTTGGCCATCATATCTGCTCCACCATTCAATCAAGGCTCATAAATTTCTCAACCCCAATTTTGTGCCTTTTCCCTATAACCCTTGATCTCCTTACCAATCAAGAAACTATCTCTATCTTAAACACACTCAATGACTTGTCCTATACAACCTTCTGCTGATTCAACCCCCTGCCCGAAAAAATTCCTCCTCATATTAGTTCTGAAGGGTTACCTCTTCACTCTGAGGCTATGCCCTTGGGTCCTGGTCTCTACCACTAGTAGAAACATCTTTTCCACATCCCCTCTGTCCAGGCTTCCCGGTATTCTCTAAGTTTCAATCAGACCCCCCCCCCCCCCCCCCCCCCCCCTCCCCAAATCATTCTAAACTCTATCTTTTACAGACCCAAAGTCTTTAACCGCTCCTCATATGAAAAGCCTTTCATCTCCAGGATCATTCTTGTAAACCTCCTCTGGACCCCATCCATTGCCAGCACATCCTAACGTGGGTACTACTCAAACTGCTCATGATAGTCCAAATGCAATCTGACCAGAGCCTTGCAAACTCAGCAGTATATCTCTGCTCTTGTATTCTCACCATCTTGAAATTAACGCTAACATTATATTTGCTTTCCTGACTGCCAACTGAACTTGCATGTTAACCTTAAGAGAATTGTGAGCCAGGAATCCTAAATCCCTTGTGTTTCAGATTTCCAAAGTCTTTCCCTGTTTAGAAAATAGTCTACACCTCTATTTTTCCTAACAAAGTGCATAATCTCACACTTTCCCATATTGTATTCCATCTGTCACTTCTTTGCTCACTCTTCTAGCCTGTCCAAGTCCTTCCACAGTCTGCTGCTTCATGAACACTACCTATCTCTCCACCTATCTTTGTGTCAACTGCAGACATAGCAACAATGCCCTTCGTTCCTCCTTCCAGATTGTTAATGTATAATGTGAACAATTCTGGTCCCAACATTGATCCCTGCGGAATTCCACTAGTCACTAGCTGCCATCCTTTCAGAGATCCCTTCAATTCTCTCTGCTTTCTGCCAGTCAGCCAAGCCTCTATCTATGCTAATACCTTTCCCCGAACATAATTGGCCCTTATTTCGCAGCCTCCTTTGCAGCACTTTATCAAAGGCTTTCTGGAAATCCAGTTAGATAATATGCACTGACTCTCCTTTGACTAATTTACTTGTTATCTATTCAAAGAATTCTAACAGATTTGTCAAGCATGACCTTCCCTTGATGAAGCCATGCTGACTCAGCCCCATTTTACGAAGTAATTCCAAGTACTCTGCAATCTCATCCTTAAAAATGGAGTCTAAAGGCAGTCTTAAAGAGAAAGAACATTACATACAAATCCATGCACTGTACAGGGCGCAGGTCTGCAGGGTCCCTGCTCTAATCCCTTGCGATCCTAAGGCATTGGCTTCCTGTGTGGTGCACACTTCTCAACCATCGGAAATGCTGACTTTTCATTCACACCATCACTTTTGGACAAGGAAGCCATGGAAAGAATAGGGATGTTTGAACAGGAGAGGCCTTACAGATTTACATCCTTGCCACACCCTACATGGACATGAAGTTAGGCATCATGATGTCAGTAACGTTCAGAGCGACACAAATGATGTAGCGTGAGAACAATTAAATTTATCCAAAATGAAACTTTATTTAGAATGCATTGTCACCTGTGCCACCAAAGTGCTGTCAAAAGGTTTTTCTCTGTCTACCTGTTGTCTGAGATGGAAGGAGCCTGCTCAGCAGTGGAGTTCATTGGCCCTTGAAGATTGTTCAGCTGAGGGCCTGCTTACCAAAGGCAAGTGGACCTTCCTCAGCTTAAAATTCGAAAGGTTGGAGTGGCAGGCAGGGTGGAGATGGAGGGCTTGATCACCTCTGGGAGTATCTTCAGTGCAGACTTCTGAAGGGGATGTGTGTGGTTCCTCCTCTGGCTGGATGCCTTCTGGCATTGTTGCCGCCTTATGGGGAAGGAGCACCTGAAGTGTGCCAGATTCCCTCCAACGTGTCACATGTTGATGATCAATACCAGGGTTGATGGGAGTGCGGACTCTGGGGGTGCTGAGCTTGCCTCTCCATTGCAGCCCACAATCTATCCATGAAGGTATCCAGATGATGGTCAGCTTGGTCTACTGCTTCTCTTCCATCCAGGGCATATGGCTGGATTGCTAATATCACGCGATCATCCCCTGTACAGGAGCTAGGTCTCTGGCCGTCCTCTGTGTTCCAGTGACCTGGGCATTTCTCCCTTAGCCAGTTAAGGAGTTAACATAGTGAGGTACGCACCAGCTTGTGCTCTCAAAATTTCTGAGGCTGATGTTCCCACTGAGCAGTCAGTACTTGAGCTGGTGAGTGGATGAGTGTGGGAGGAGCTTTGCTGATGCTTCCTCATGAATCCTTGATCTTTTCGTCCTCTGAGGACAAGAAAGTTCCTTCTGGGAGCAACCTCTTTCTCCGCTGAGGTTATGGACATCCTCCTGGCACCTGCAAGACACAAAGGAAAGGAGTCGTTGCCATTGGTTAGAAGTGGTGTGCAAAGAATGACGTTGAAAGTGAGGTTGTTGTGAAAGTTGTGGTGGAATGAAAAGTGGTTTTAACTTAATTGGCAGAATATGGACGTCTCAACATCCCCTTCCTTCCCACATTTTTCCCTCATCTCGTGAAATTTATGTCTGTGCATATTGACCTTCAAAGAAGTAGCCATTCTTTATTTATGAGGCTGTACAATAATTGGAAGTTGTTGGTATTCAGTTCTCCATAGATAGCAACAAAACTTTTTTTAAGAATTGATTCATGGAATATGAGCGTCACCGACTGGGCCAGCGTTTAATGCCCCACTCCAGTTGCCCATGAGAAAGTGGTGGTGATCTGCCTTCTTGAACTGCTGCAGTCCACATGCTGTGGATTGACCCATAATGCCTGATTCTTTGTGCCTTCCTGTATGTATCATTACACAGTAGTCGGGTGGTAGTTTTGGCCTCTTGATGCATTGCACGGAGACTAATTGTATCATCCCTAATCTTATATTGGCTCATATTGTCTCCCTTTCTTTTTGTTATTTTCATATATGTTCACAGGCAACACTCTTATAAAGCTTCATGGCTGCATCTTAGAGACTGAAAATTTTTCTTTCTGGTGGAATATTAATGTGTTTCTGCCTCTTGTGTTTTAAGAGTATCTGAGTGCAACTTTCGTGTCAGTTTAAAAGTTCTGCATGAGAAACGTTTGCTTGAATCACTGGGCATGGATGTATACAAAATAATTTGTTTAATCAACTCCACAAACTAAACAGGTGATCTGTGTTTGATTCTCACAAGGATCACTTATATATTGTGTGGAGTAGGAATATCAGTTGTTTGTCTTTGTGTTGTCTATTGTATGACACTAGGGTCAATTGTAATGACCCAGCAGCTCCTACCCTACTTACAATCTTGGTTTTCTTGAACCTTTCCATATGGTTTCATGTGTTTGGATAATCTGTCCCTTACTTTTGGATAGGCCTGGACAATAAGCAGTTGTTGGCTTGTATTTGCACTGTTGAGTGCATCTTAGCGAAGCCCAATCTCATGCTAATCCAATGTTTAAATTTACATTCTTTCCAGTGGGAGGTCATTTGGCCATGATCCTGAACAGAAACCCTGTCTGAATTTAGTTCCTATCGTCCAAGAGCTAGTTATAACGTAAATGATATGCAGCCAAGATCAGCTAACTCAAACACAAGCAAGAGATTGAACCTGGGTTTCTTGTCTATATGGCTCGATATTTTTCAGTGTAGTGCTTAATAAGCAATGTTCTACTTGGTTTATTTTAATCACTGACTGTTTGTTTACTTTTTTCAATTTCAATTAAAACAGTGTGATATTCTGCACTGTATGATAACAAAAACAATAATGTGTATGTATATACATGTGTGTGTGTGTGTATAGAGAGAGAAATTGTCTCGTGCACCAGAAAACTGTTTATGCTAAGTACTTAAATGTTTCCCAGAGTAATTTCTGGCAAGAATTGCTAGAATAGTGAAACATGAGCATAAAATCTGTTTCAGATGTGGATCCTGTAAGTGAAGACGATTTAAGTACAGTTTCTCTTTTTTCTCTCTCTCTTTCTTTCTCTCTCTCTCTCTCTCTCTCTCTCTCTCTCTCTCTCTCTCTCTCTCTCTCTCTCTCTCTCTCTCTCTCTCTCTCTCTCTCTCTCTCTACCCCCCAGGTTGTCTCCTCTGCCCTGAAGGTCTTCAGCTACATCCTGAAGCAAACTTGGCACCGCCCTCTTGATCTGTCGTACCTGTCCATCTTCCTTCCCACCTCTCTGCTCCACCCTTCACTCTGACATATCACCATCAACCCCCACCTTCATCTACCTATTGCGTTCCCAGCCACCTTTCCCATCCCACCCCTTCCCATTTATCTCTTAGCCCCCTTGGGCCTCCCCACAATTTCCTGATAAGGGGCTTATGCTCAAAAATGTTGACTCTCCTGCTCCTTGGATGCTGCCTGACCGGCTGTGATTTTCCAGCACCATACTTGTTGACTCATCTAGCCTCATGCTTGTCTACCTTGGATTGCAACATCTGCAGTTTTTTTGTCTTATCGTTTTGGCCTGCTGTTAGTAGTTTTGTCTTTGCCACTTTGGCTGTGATTGCAACCCGTGAATTCACAATTGCTGTTTATTTAAATATTCACAGAAAATGGTCTCCCAAGAAGAAAATGAACATATATTCAAGTTTTTTGAAGCAAAATTTGATTTGAATACAACAAGGTATATTTGAGTTATTTACTTTTTTTAAAGTCTTTTTGGGAACAATATTTTAATGGATTCTGTAAGTTTTGAATAGAAGTTTAACTGTTGAGTATTGATGCTAATTTAACTTTGAGGTGTGATCAGTTTTGTTTGAAATACATCAGAAAATACGTAATGGTCTTGGTTAATGTGCTAGTAAAGGTGCCACAATCGGCTTCACTGTTGTGTTCTGGATGAAGGGTGAAGTTGCTTAGAGCTCCCACTACTGACCAGAATCCTGCTGTGAAAATGTGGAAATGTATATGTATCTTTGTATCTGCATGGCTCTGTTATCCCTAACAGCCTGCTAATGTTCATTGTGAATTTTGACAATGCTAAAGTCTGTTGCACAATTGAGATAACAGCATGTGGTAAAGAAAGCAGTTTTGAACTGAATTTTAGTAAATTTAGGGATCACTAATGTTTGTACCTCTGACGCATGAACTGTCTCACCATTATTTAATTTTGTTTCCAATATGCCTAATATTTTATCGCTCATAATTTGCTTAAGAAATTATTCTGAGGATTTACTAATAAAGAATTTTTCATGATATCTTTTCTAAATTCAAAAAACATTAATTTTCATTTTATATTCTCTTTGGTTTACATTTTTGGATATGCTGAAGTAACAATCAAAACAAATTTGATGAATTTCTTAATATTTTATATGCTTCAATGAAGCTTTGCCCATAACCACCATCTGTTTAGACTGTAAATCTTAGTCTTGGCTGATCATTCCTCATTTCTGCTGTACTCATCAGGTCTATTTGTCCTTGTTGGTGTTCTTTCTCATGCAAGCAAGTATTTTTGTGGATTGACTATTCATACTGAACCTAAAGCTAAACACAGTGTTCCATGTAGGTTCTGCTGTACACTGTAAAGCATTAACATAACTTTTGTGGGCTTGTAGTCTACCTTCCTGACTAGATACACTGCAAAGCAAGTTAGCAGGTTATGACTTTAACATACATTTTTCATCTTTGATCACTTTCCTTTTTCCCCTGCACTAATTCATTTACTTTATTGCTTGCATACTCCTCATCTTGTGTCAAGCAATGTATAACATTTTACATTTAACATTGCTAAGATTTAAATTGTTGTATGTCTACCTAATCTGAGCCTTTTGAAAATCTTTGATTGCTGGCTGTGCCTCTTCTATTTTATTTTGTGAAATCACCAAATTTGAGTGTTTGTGTCCAGGTTATTTATGTGGGTAAAGGACAAAAAGATTTGCCTGATTCCACTCCAACATCTTTTCCCAATCCCACTCAATGTGATGTTATACTTTCTATAAGTGTTGTTTCTCCCTTTTGGGTATTTTATATTTTGGTTTTGATTTGCCTAGTATTTAACAGGCAGTATGCCGTCCCAGTTGATAATGCTTGGCAGACGATGACATAGAGTCTGCACAGATATATAGAAAGGTTAATGGGCAAAAGCCTTGGCAGATAGAATAAAATGTGAGGTTATGTACATTGGTAGAGAAAATAGCAGAGCTGAATGTGCTTAAATGGGCAAAGACTGTAGAAAGCTGCAATACAGAAGGATTTGGGTATCCTTGTGCATGAATTACAAAAAGCTAACATCGAAGATCAATAGGGAATAAGGAAGACAACTACTTTTTTTATTATTTCAAAGAAAATAGAGTATAAAATACAGAAGTCATGCTAAATCTATACAAGGCACTGCTCAGACCACAACTGTGAGCAGCTTTGGTCCCTTATCTAAGGAATGATATACTGGCATTGGAAAGTACAGAGAAGGTTGCAATCCAGAGAAAGTTCATGTATGGAGGGACTGTCTTATGAGGAGAGATTGAAGAACTTGGGCTTGTACTCATTGGAGTTTAGAAGTCTAAGAGGAGACCTTGTTGGGGGAACCTGACAGAATGCAAGACTGTTTCTCCTTGTGGGAGAGTCTAGGACCAAGGGCATAATCTCAGAAAAAAGGGTCACACATTTAAAACCGAGATGAAGAAGATTTTCTTTTGAGGTTCGTCAGTCTATTGAAATCTTTACCACAGAAGGCTGTCAGGGTTGGGTAATAAGTGTATTCAAGGCTGAAATAGATTTTTAATCAGTTAGGGAATGAAAGATTTTGGGGACAAGCCAGGAAAGTGGGGTTGAGCATTATCAGATTATTCATGATTTAATTGAATGGCAGAGCAGTCTTAATGGGCTCATTGACCTACTTCTGCTCCGATATGTTATAGTTCAGGAAAGTAATACCAATATTGGTGCTTTTGAATTAATTTCTGAGCTGTCATTGGGTATGTAAGAAAACTCTCCATTGTAAAGTTTGTGATGCTTCACATAAGAATTAAGTATATTTGATAGCACAAGAAGCGAACAGAGCAGAAATTATCTCCCAAAATTCCCATTTTCTTTCTAAGTGCATCTGAACAGAAACAAGGAAAGAATTACAACCTTAGCTAAAATATTCAGGATAATTTGAGTTTGTGTATGTGTATTTCATATGTAATAATAACTACAATCATCTTTATCCATTTCAGCAGAATATTGGACTCTTGTATAACTTAACAGATATATCATGTTGAGGTTGTATTAATTGCTTTGCACGGAGTGCTTTGGATTTTTTGTTTTAAAACTTTTTTCCTTGTATAAATGTTAACTTATTTCTTGAGCAAATATTTTTGCATTTTGATGTTTAAATTCGATTTTATTGGAACATGTGATTAGTTCACTTTCTGAAGTTGCGAATGTTTAGATCATTAAGATGAGTAGAAATATTGGCTCTATGTCCCACTCTTGTTACTGTGTGTCATGTGTATTTTTCTCTCTCTTTTAACTTAGAGACTTCAATACAAACTTGCTGCTCTGTCAGGAAACCTTCCAGACCCCATCACAGGAATTCTTTATCCGACTGACCCAGACCTGCCTACTCCCATTTTGTATGTCTGTGTTGCTTATCTGCTTTTTCTCAACATTGGAAGTAGTTTCCAGGAAGTTTCGGTAAGGAAGGAAGTAAAACATTATCATCTAGGAGTATTGCTTGTGTGTATCTAAAAGATTTAGCTCAGTAGCCAAAGAAATATTCCACAATGAATAATTATCATAGTCTCCCAGTACCTTGCGATTAAGATTTACATGTATAAAATCATGTTAAAATGTTTATCACGGGGCTGAAGGATTAATTTATTAAATTGAATGTGCAGTGGATAGGAACGAGTGAGCGATATTGGATGCATTCAACTAATTCTAAGACAACATGCCTCATAATTTGTTTGATGAATGTTATGCTTATTAATTTGAGAGCTGCTGGGGCTGAGCAAGAGAATTTAGTATTCCAGTCATTTTGTTTGTGTCAAACATTCCCAGGTATTTCATTCCAGATCTATTTTTGCAATTGTTTAACATGTAGGAAGTTCTAACATGTAGGAAGTTCTAACAAGAGTGTACAAGACAGCCAAAGAACCTTAGCTGTGTGCAATTTTTAATACAACTCAAAGCCCAGTCAAGTTTTATTTCATAGACTATAGAATCCTTGCAGCATGGAAATAGGCCGTCCAGCCCAACAAGACACTCTGAAGAGTAACCCACCCTACATTTACCCCTAACCTACACATCCCTGAACACTATGGGCAATTGAGCATGGCCAGTTCACCTAACCTGCACATCTTTAGATTGTGGGAGGAAACAGGAGCACCCGAAGGACGACGCAGAGATGGGGAGAATGTGCAAACTCCACACATACAGTCGCCTGAGGCTGGAATCGACCTGGGTCCTTGGCCCTGTGAGGCAGCAGTGCTAACCACTGAGTCACTGTGTCACTAACTAATCTTTGGGATGAAACTGTGCCCTTAGCCGTTGATGTGTAGAAGCTTCAATATGTTCACTAACTTTGAGATCTTTCCATTTGCGAGAACTGTGCTGAATTAGTATTCCATTTCAGATGATTGCACCCAGATATTCTAAATGGTGCATTCAGTCACTGTGACAACACAGCAAGCCATTTGAGGCAGGGAAGAATGAGGTTAAATTTCATCACCTCAGAATGACTCATTATAGCAATGTATTGATCTTTAGATCTAACTAAATTTAATTTAATCTATAATTGTAATCTGATATAAAAATAGAGCATCTATTCTGCAAGAAGATAACTTTTGAATTTAGAAAGCTGAGCCAGAGGGAATAAATCCCTTTGAAATGAGATAAAATCATCCTTGTACAAATACTTCACAATTATCTTTATATTATGTTCTTTATATTTATAAATGACTCAAAAATAGGTGGTGGGACAGGTAGTGTCGAGGATGCAGGGAGACCATAAAAAGACTTGGACAGATTGGGAAAGTGGGCAAAGAAAAGGCAAATGGAATACAGCGAATTGAAGGGAACTGAATTGAATTGAATTTATCGTCACGTGTACTGAGGCACAGTGAAAAGCTTCGTCTTTTGAGCAATACAGGCAGATCAGAGTTAAGTAGCATAGATAAGTAAATAATAGGTAAACAGCAACAAAAACGAAATCACAGGTACAGGCAAATGTGAAGAGTTTGTGAGTCCTTTCAGTTTTCTAACAACAGTAGGGTAGAAACTGTTTCGAAACCGGCTGGTGCGTGTGTTCAGACTTCTGTACCTTTTTTACCTGATGATAGAGGTTGTGGAAAAACATTGCCAGGGTGGGATGGATCTTTGAGAATGCTGGCAGCCTTTCCTTGACAGCAGGCCTGGTAGATGGATTCCATCGATGGGAGGTTGGCCTTTGTGATTATCCAGGCCGAATTCACCACTCTGTAACAGTCTCCGATCTTAAATGGTAGTTACCATACCCGGTAGTGATACATCCAGACAGAGTGTTCTTGATGGCGCACCTATGAAAGTTGGCAAGGGTATTTGCAATCGTGCCAAATTTCCTCAGCTGCCTGAAGAAGAAGAGATGTTGGACCTTTGTAACCAGTGTGTCCACATGAAGAGGCCAAGAAAGCTTGTTGTGGATGACCACTCCCAGGAGCTTGACACTCTCCACTCGTTCCACCCCTGTGCTGTTAATGTGTAGAGGGGGTATGACTAACATCCCGCCAAAAGTCAATAATGTGTTCCTTAGTTTTGCCTGCATTGAGAGCTAGGTTGTTCTCAGTGCACCATTTTTTCAGGTCTTCCATCTCCCGGCTGTAGTCGTTTCGTCAGCATCTGAGATTCGACCGACTATGGTTGTGTCATCAGCGAACTTGTAAATGGCACTAGTCTGGTATTTGGTGATGCAGTCATGGGTATACAGTGAGTACAGTAGGGGGCTGAGTATGCATCCCTAGGGGCTGCAGTGTTGAGTGTTAGTGAGGATGAAATATTGTCCCTAATCTTCACTGATTGCGGCCTCTGGGTCAAGAAACTGAGGTTCCAATTGCAGAGAGTGCGGCTTAGTTCGAGATCACTAAGTTTAGTAATCAGTCTCTTCGGGATAATAGTGTTGACTACAGTTCAGCCTTCAATGAATAGGATTCTTACGTAGCTATTCTTGGTGTCAAGATATTTGAGGGAGGAGTGAAGGGCAAGTGATATGGTATCTGACATGGATTGGTTGGTCCGATAGGCAAATTAGAGTGAATCAAGAGTCGCGGGGAGGCTGAAGTTGATTAATGCCATAACCAGCCTTTCAAAGCACTTCATGACCACCAAAGTTAGGGCCCTGGGCGGTAGTCATTGAGATATGCTGTATGAGCCTTCTTAGGCACAGGGATGATGTTGGCCTTCTTGAAACCGGCAGGGACAGTGGCCTGCTGCAGGGAAAGGTTGAAGATGACCGAGAAGACCTCTGCCAGTTGATCTGTGCATGCTCTGAGTTCACGGCCTGGTACTCCGACTGGTCCCATCACTTTCCTTGGATTCACACAAAGGAAAACTGATCTGACCTGTGATGCAGTGACTGTTGGGATGGGTTTGTCAGGACTTGTTGGAAAGGTGTTACCTCTCCGCCAAAATTCTGCTCAAAGTGAGCACAGAAGGCATTAAGACAATCTGGGAGAGATATATGTTATTGTCTGCTATCTTGCACTGTCTCTTCTTAGATCCTGTGATGTCATTTAGTCCTTGCCATAGTTGCCGGGTGTCTGTCTGGGTCGCTAGTTTGGATCAGTATTGGTCCTTGGCTCTCTTAATGGCTTTGCGAAGGGCATACTTGGATTCCTTATTTGAGTGGGTCGCCTGATCTGAAGGCCTCACGCCTGGTTTTTAGCAGGTTCTGTATGTCCAGGGTTTCCTGTTGGGGAACACGTGGATTGACTCATTCGGTGTGCAGTCCTCCACACACTTGCTGATAAAGTCTGTGATGGTGGTGGTGTGGGAATGTGTGTGAGATTATGCACTTGGCAGCAAGAATAGAGGTATAGACTTTCTAAATTAGGAAAGGCTTTGGAAATCTCAAGCATAAAGAGACCTGGGAGTCCAAGATCAGGATTCTCATGCAGGTTTGGTTGACAGTTAGGAAGGCAAATGCAATGATGGTATTCATTTTGAGAAAGATAGGTTACAAGAGCAGGGGCATACTGCTGAAGCTCTGGTCAGACCACATTTGGAATATTGTGAGCAGTTTTGGGGTGCACATCTGAGGGATATTGTGCTGGTGTTAGAGGAGGTTTACAAAAATAATCATGGGGCTGAAGGGCTTATCAGATGAGGAGCAGTTGAGGACTCTGGGTCTGTACTCAGTGGAGTTTAGAAGAATGAGGGATGGATTTGATTGATATTTGCAGAATACTGATAAGCTTAGATAGTGTTGATGTGAAGATGATATTTTCACAAGACTAAGACTGAGGGCACAGCCTCAGATTGAAGGGGCCCTTTTAGAGCTGACTTGAGGAATTTACCCAGCCAGGAAGTGATGAATCTGTGGAATTGTTTGCCACGGAACGATGTGGAGGCCAAGTCATTGAGTGTATTTAAGACAGAGATAGATAGATAGGTTCTTGATTAGTAAGGGAATCAAAGGTTACAGGGAGATGGCAGGAAATGGGGTTGAGAATCGAGTTAGCTATGAATGAATGGTGGAATAGATTTGATGCGCCAATTGGCCTAATTCTGTTCCCATGTCTTATAGTCTTATCAGCTACATGGTAACAGCCTGTTGATGACTAACATAGGTAGTCACAAATTTCATTACCCATAAATGTGCCTTATTATTCCTAACTTTGAGGGCTAAATCGTTCATTTTTTTAGAAGAAGATCAAATTTTTCTAATGTAAGCTGAAGAGTATTCTACATGCAATATTGTATTTTTAAATTCATTCTCAGGCCTTGGCATTACTGATCAGGCCGTGTGTATTGCACATCCCTAATTGTATTGACACTGTGATCGAGAAACAAACACAGAGCACAGTCTAATGTAGTGGAGATAATAATCCAATTCCATCTTTAATGCTTTGATTCTGTTTCTACCATACTCTGAAATGTTGCATTCCAGACCTTATTCATATACTGCCTAAAAAAGTTTCCCCTCATGTCACCACATTGCCACAGTGTATGTGATGCACATTGCTGGAGTTGTGCTTCAGTGGTGTGGAAGTGAATGTTTAATGTGGTGCTGAGTAAACGGATTCCTTTATCCTGGATATTGTCCAATATCTTTGTTGGATCCACGAGCATCCAGGTAAGCGGGAAAGATTTCAACACGTTCCTGATTGGATGCCCTTGTAGATGGTGGACAGACTTTAGGGAGTTGGGAGGTGAGTTACATACCAGTGAATGCCCAGCCTCTGGCTTGTTCTTGTAGCCACAATATTTAGATGGCTAGTTCAGTTCTGTTTCTGGATCAGTGGTAACCTGCAGGACATGGATGATATGGGCTTCAGTGATAGTATTAGCATTGAATATCAAAGGTGGTGATTCTCCCTTGTTGGTTGTTGCCAGTGTCATGAATTTTACTTGCTACTTATCAGCCAATGCCGAGAAGTTGTTTAAATCTTGTTGCATATGGACACTGCTTGCATCAGTTCCTGTCGAGTTGTGAAGTGCGTTATGCACTATCCAATCATTATTGAACATATATAACTGTGACTTTGTATTGAGGGGGCATGTCACTTATGAAGCATTTGAAGATGCTTAGGCCTAGGACTCTCTTTCAAAGAATATTTGCAGCAATGACCAGAGTCTGAGATGATTGACCTCCAACAACTCAAGCTTCTTCCTTTTGTACTGGGTATGACTGCGATGAATGGAGAATTTTCCACCTGATTCCTGTTGACTTCACTTTTTTGCTGAACTTCCATGGTGGCATATTCAATTAAATTCTGCTTTGATGTCAAGGGCAATCACTTTCATATTTGGAATTCGGCTTTTCTTGTTCCTGTTTGGACCAAGATGAGATCAGGATGGCTCTGTTGAAACCAAAACTGAGATCAGTGAGCAAGTTATTACTGAATATCAATGATGTGTCCCTCACTTTGCTGACAGTATTGAGTAGCCTAATGAATTAGTAATTGGCTAGATCAGATTGGTCTGACTTTATTAGGACATGCCAGGGCAATTTTCCACTTTGTCAGATCGATGCTAGTGTTGTAATTGGCTGGAAGACAGGTGTACTATGGAGCACAGATCTTCAGTGCTAATGCTTCAAAGGAACCTGGGCTCATTCCATTCAGTGTCTGCAGCCATTGTCTTGCACATAGCAAGCTCCCTCAAGTAGAAATATGGTAATGACCATATAATCTATTTTTTAAAATGATATTGATAGATCCCATAGTTGTCTTCAAATTAGAGCCATGGGATCATTATATTCATTTGAGAGGGAAACCAGGGGTTTAGTTTAGTACCTCACCTGTAAGACAGCACCTCCAGTGGCTCAGTGCTGTCCAGGAGAGAGAGAGCTTTCTGACTCTGATATGAGAAAGCTGCTAATTGGGCTGTCACAATGTTATTCATTTTATTCTTTGTAGTGACTTAATGTAATTGAATGGCTTCCTCAGCCATTTCAGTGGGTGTTTAAGAGCTCAGCAGATCAGTGTTGGATTGGAGTCAGAGGCTTACACGTATTAAAAAATGACATGTCTGAATTCTCAGTGACAGTCAGGATTTCCCAACCATCTAGTAGCTTCACAGTGCTGAATTCTCAGACCTTGTTCAGGTCAGGAATATCTGCGCTGGCCAACTTGCAATTTTCATTTTCATATCTCATTTCCTGTACCAGCCATTTTTGTCAAACATCTTCGGGCTGGCAGAATAACCCACCACCCCATGAGTCAGTTAGCCAGTTTGGCGATCAAACTTCTTAATGAGCCTATGAAAGAGAAGCTGGAGGTTTCAGTTTCCCAGTGGGTGGGATGCAGTTTCACTTCCAGGAGGCTTGCACCCAGCAGCAGACTATTGGGGGTAGGAATGTGGGTGGGTGGGGGGGTGTAGGGAAATACCAAAGCTCCAGACAGATCTGAAGGCCCACCTAAGAGTGGATGCAGCCACACTGTAAAGGGATTTTACTCTCCCACAGTTGTAGACTGGCAATTTCTTTTCTGTTTATTTAGATTTAAAAAAGATTGGTGAGAGACCAGTTTTTTTTATCCTTAAGTGGAACTGATTACTCCTCCATATCTGACTGGCCCTCCAGCTTCAAGAGCTGCCTGCTGCCTTTAGGTAGACAAGGAACTTGTATCCATATCAATTAGTAGGGTGTCCTTGTCAAAATTCCAGAAAGTGTGGGTTCGACAGGATCAACATTACGGATTTGATACACTGGAACCCTCATTGTGCACAGTGTTTTGTTTTTAGCTCATTTCACTGAAATCATGTCGAGTTTGGTGTAGTTATTTGCCTTCTCTGTTTTCCTTCAGTGATATACCTCAAAAAAGTGATGGTTCACTAGAGAATATGGTGATTGGTGAGAGGCCAGAGGTGGTTTACCACATGTTCCATATGGTGCTTTTTGGTTCATTGGCTCTGATGTTCCAAGGGTAAGTGTGCTGGTGGAAATCCTATTGGTTGTTTTTAAAGTGATACCTAGAAATAAGAACTCTAGTTCTTGGAACTTGCACGGGATTATGCAGTAAATGAAAGAATGTTAGTAATCCATCACAAATCTCATTGCAGAAGTTTGTTTTAAAATTGCTAATGATAATTGATTGCTGATTAAGATTCAGTCACGTATTTGTGTTTCAGTTCAAAAATCATTAGTGTCAAGTTGGGTGAGGGAGTTAATTTGCTATTATGCTAAATCTGTCAATAGATTTTAAAAAGAATAAAAATATTAACTTTGCTTCCATGCAGATTAATTTCAGAATTGTGATGCCTTAATTTTGTGACTTTTGTAAAAGATAACAGTAAACTTTGTGTGTGTGAGAAAGAAAGATGCAACCAATTTGATCCTATCATCACCTGACATTCACATAGGCACCTTCCAATGCATAATACTCTGTACAGGAACCATGTATAACTTTCTATCTTTGTTCAATCTACTGATGATGAGTTTAGCATTCCCATTTCTACCCTGTTTTTTTTAAGATCCATTGTCCAGTAGCTTAGAGTCACCACAGTATGAAGCTACGTCCTTCATTGTCTGTACAGCCAGTGATTTTTCCAGTGAACATAAAATTACTACTGTTCAAAAGATTAAGTATTGCTTTTTGTGGTAGGGTGGCAACTCTTATTTCACACAAGTTTTAAATTAACTTTTAAAAGGGATGGACCAGAAAAAAAGTACCAGTAAGATGTAGCTAGTATCTGGAAATCAAATACACTTTTCTACTGTTAGGGTGTACATTAGATCTTGCTACTGTTTATCCTTCTTGTGTTAAGATAGTCAGCTTAGTTAGTACCAGCAGGTGGTGCTGTTGAGCTTCTTATATGTAATAGCGCTCACAATTCTGACTGGTTGACCTGGCTAATTTTTGCTTATGGTGTTTATTGCAAAAGCTTGAAGGGTTGCCTGTAATAACTGTTGCTGTGCATTGTGTTTTCACAGCTTAAAGTATTTATGGACTCCTTATGCCTGTATGTTCACTGCCTTTGGTGTTTGCTCTCCTGAGATGTGGATGACTGTATTTAAGTGGTTGCGACTAAGAACAGTGCCTCCAGTGCTGCTGGTGAATTTAGAACACTCCTTTAGAGAATTGAAGATCAAAAGTTTTTAGAATTCTTTTTTACAGAAGTAATTTTTTATTCTTTTTTTAATTTAGGCAGTTATGTTAAGCACTGCAGTCCCAACAATAATAGGGTTCAGCATGTGGAAGGATGTGAGTACATGTGCACATTTCTGTTTCACTACTGAGATATGTTAACACGTCATATCTGATATGTCTTGAAATCCTTTATGAAAATGCACAGTAATTCAGGTAATACAAAGATGGTGGAAGGCAATTTCTGGGCACGTGATGACCGTTTTTAGTTCTTGGCTAAGCTAATGGTATAGTTTGCTTAATTCACTTTAAATAGGACTCATTTTCGTTTGCTTTAAAGTTAGATAATTGAGAACTGGTTAATACATTGCCCTGTGGTTGAGGAATAAGAAATGTAGAAAGAAGTAAAAATGAGATAAGAAAGGTCTGGGGAAGTTTAAAAGATTGTGGTTAAAATGCAGAAAAAAGCAAAAGTGCTTATAAGGATATAATGGGTAAAATAATAGTTAAAGAATGGGTGGGACTAAAAGTGGAAGGAAGCATCCTTTGCTTGGAAATGAAGAGAGTGAAAATGTTTAAATATTTGCCTTATGTTTGTTATGATTCTGTTAGCGTCCATAAATGTTCAAAGAGAAATTTGGTTGCACTGTGGTTAACTTACAGAACTACACCAAAACATTTTCTACTTTTATACAAAAACAGACTGTACTGTTAAGAAAAAAATTAGGCAAAACAAGCAGTATTACCATTACATTCTAGTTTTATAATGCCAAATCCTACAAACTCGGTTCTATACTTTATCTTCCTGCCCCTCGAGTTCCCTTACATAGTTCAAGAATCTTTAAAGTTTAGTCAATTCTTTAGGGGTCAACCTAAAGATATACCACAGCGCTCCAGAAGTGTTTTTAAAAGTGGTAATGAATCTAAAAAAACCATGAGATTCAGATAATAAGCACCCAGAATTTTGAAGGAGACTGAGAAAAGAAAGCAGTGGCACTCATCATCATTTTCAAACAAATTTATATTAAATGAAGAAAAACCTGATATGGTCAACTGTTCAAAAATGTGAAATTAGATTCCCAGGAAACATAGGTCACTAAATAATCTTGGTTCAGAGGTAATTTCTGGAAATGAGTCCACACATAGTAAAGCAAAGCCTAGTCATGGATTTATAAAGGACAGGTCATGGTTGACAAACTTAATTTATTTCTTTTAAGGAAGTCACAGGAGATCTGTCTAAAGAGAATGCAGTGAATGTTCTTTGTATCTGGATACTTAGAAGTACTTGATCAGATGCTGCATAGGAAATTGCCAAGAAATGAACGAACACGAATATCAAAGCCACATGGATGAAGCGACCTGCTAGGGCTGAAAGCAAAGGATAGGAATTAGTAGAGTGTTTTTCAGCTCAGTGTGATTGGCTAACTTTTATGTTCCAAGCATCTCTCTTGTTTTCCATTTCTATCAGAGGCTTTGACTGGAGCAAGCTGAATCATATTGAAGTTGGCTGAAACTTTAAAAGAGAGGCTGGGAAACCACAGAAAAATGCAGGGTATTAAGTGAATAAAACCTTACTATTTCTGGCATTGTTTCATCTCGAGTCAGCTGCAGTCAAGTTGAGGGAGCCCCCAGACTAATCTGCCTTTGTAATGCTTCTGTAGACCAGTCTCAAAGTCCAAGCTGCTTATCTATAATGTCTTGCATGGTGGATTTAGCAGCAAACTATCTTGGGTGGTGCTAAAGAAATGGTCATTTTTTGTTGAGGTTCTGAAGGATGGATGGCGACTGTGGAACTGTACAGTAGGATGTTATAGCTTCAGGAAAAGGGGCAAGGTCAGATTTTTAATCAGTGAGGGAATCAAAGTTATGGGGAAAAGGGTGAACAGTTGAGTGAGGATTATCAAATCAGCCACAACGATACTGAATGACAGAGAGACTCACTACCCTGAATGGTCTACTTTTGATCCTATGTATTATGTCTAAAGCAAATTGTGTCATAACAGTGCATATTACTTGGCGTTAATTCTGCTGATCATCATGCATTTAACTTAAAGTACTTTGCACATCAGTTCTTTCCAGATGTAATGGCCGAACTCTCTGAACTTCAGGAATTTTATGATTCTGATACTGTAGAGCTGATGAGCTGGATTAAGTAAGTATAAATTTTGTGTATGTGTCTGTAGGTGTGAATGTATTCTTTAGTAAAATCAGTAGCTAGAAATAAATGAAAACTGGCCTGACAACAAAGACCTTGCATTTCATCCACATCGTACCACTGGCAGTCTACAGATACCACACTGTGTCCTGATCCAGTGCATCAGTTGATGACCTAAATAATTCAGCTAACGTTGACATGGGGGTACTTTCTGCATGGTACATATGTGAACCAAATGCAGTCAATTCGGCACAGTCAAAGTGCTGATTGATCTAGCTTTTGCTGCTAATGTATATTTAATTGCCAGCTCTTGAATTTAATTGAGGATTCTCGGTTTTAGCCCAATTCTCTCAGGGCAGAATGTAATCTTCCATTTGTTATCAAATTTAGATGGTAAGCTGAACATGTATGGGTAAAGCAACGGCAGTTTGTTGAGACAGAAACCAGATTATTTGTTAGTTCAGAGTGGCACGTGTCCTACTGGAAGCAGTATCACCAGTCTGCACAACTGAACCTTTTCAACAGACCCTACTCAGCATACAGCTGAGCCAGACAACTTTAGTTGAATACTCCCAACTTCATGCATAATCGCATTTTCATTTGATGCCTGACATTGCATTTTGTTACAGAAATTATGCATCAGTGAGCCTTCAAAACACATTACCTTGCATAGAACTATATCTTAGAAGCAAAAGAATTTACATTTTATACTGTGAACCTAGTAACAACTTAATAGGTCAGAAGCAGCAGTGAAAACGTATTCAACTCCAATCACTGTCGTTTCTCTTAATGTTTGCAGCATATTTTTTTCTCTTGTCTGGTAATGAAGATAGCTAAAGTAATTTGCTGAGGAAATTGAAAGCCATTCATTTCAAAATATTTTCAATCCCCAAAATTCTCTTCTATCCTCCTGTTTCTGATTTAGTTTCAAATACTTTGTTCTGTACAATTGGTGGTGGTATCATATAGAGCTATTAGAGTCATAGAGATGTACAGCATGGAAACAGACCCTTCAGTCCAACCCATCCACGCCGACCAGATATCCCAACCCAATCTAGTCCCACCTGTCAGCACCCGGCCCATATCCCTCCAAACTCTTCCTATTCATATACCCATCCAAATGCATCTTAAATGTTGCAATTGTACTAGCCTCCACCACATCCTCTGGCAGCCCATTCCATACACGTACCGCCCTCTGCGTGAAAAAGTTGCCCTTACATCTCTTTTATATCTTTCCCCTCTCACCCTAAACCTATGCCCTCTAGTTCTGGACTCCCAGACCCCAGGGAAAAGACTTTGTCTATTTATCCAATCCATGCCCCTCATAATTTTATAAACCTCTATAAGGTCACCCCTCAGCCTCCGATGCTCCAGGGAAAACAGCCCCAGCCTGTTCAGCCTCTCCTATTGCTTAGATCCTCCAACCCTGGCAACATCCTTGTAAATCTTTTCTGAACCCTTTCAAGTTTCACAACATCTTTCCGATTGGAAAGAGACTAGAATTGCACACAATATTCCAACAGTGGCCTAACCAATGTCCTGTACAGCCGCAACATGACCTCCCAACTCCTGTACTCAGTACTCTGACCAATAAAGGAAAGCATACTAAACGCCTGCTTCACTATCCTATCTACCTGCGACTCTACTTTCAAGGAGCTATGAGCCTGCATTCTAAGGTCTCTTTGTTCAGCAACACTCCCGAGGACCTTACCATTAAGTGTATAAGTCCTGCTAAGATTTGCTTTCCCAAAATGCAGCACCTCACATTTATCTGAATTAAACTCCATCTGCCACTTCTCAGCCCATTGGCCCATCTGGTCCAGATCCTGTTGTAATCTGAGGTAACCCTCTTCGCTGTCCACTACACCTCCAATTTTGGTGTAATCTGCAAACTTACTAACTGTACCTCTTATGCTCGCATCCAAATCATTTATGTAAATGACAAAAAATAGAGGGCCCAGCACCAATCCTTGTGGCACTCCACTGGTCACGGGCCTCCAATCTGAAAAACAACCCTCCACCACCACCCTCTGTCTTCTACCTTTTGAGCCAGTTCTGTAACCAAATGGCTAGTTCTCCCTGTATTCCGTGAGATCTAACCTTGCTAATCAGTCTCCCATGGGGAACTTTGTCGAACGCCTAACTGAAGTCCATATAGATCACATCTACTGCTCTGCCCTCATCAATCGTCTTTGTTACTCTGACCCATTTTCCACATGCAATAAAATGGATTTTTGATGTTGAATTTGATTTTTTTAATTGGTTTGTGCCATTTGCCATAATTTCTTTAAAACAACAAAACTTGTGGCAGGAGAAGGCATTTCAGTCCATTCGTTATGCTCATGGCTGATCCTCTGTCAGTGCCATATCCCTTGATACCTTTAATCTATAAAAATGAATCTGTCTTTTTCTAGGATATATTCAATGACTTGGCCTCCATTGTTTTCTGGTAGAGAATTGCACACGTTCACTCTCTCCTTTTTAGTGAAGAATTATTTTGTTATCTCAGTTCTAAATGGTCTAATCTGTCCCTTGAGACTGAGTCCCCTGGTTCTAGACTCCCCAGCTAGGGAATCTAGTCTATCCAACCCTGTCAGAATTTTATATGGTTCAATCAGATCCCCTCTCATCCTTCTAAATTCTAGTCTCTCCTCTTAGGTTGAACAGAGAATGATCAGGGAGAGGGTAGGGCCGATCGGGGATAGCGGAGGGAAATTGTGTGTGGAGTCTGAGCAGATAGGGGAAACCCTAAATGAGTTTTTTGCTTTGGGTTTCACCAAGGAAAGGGACCTTGTTGTAAATGAAAACTTTGAGGAGCTGGGACAAAGTCTTGACCAGATCAAGATTGATGAAGTTGATGTGCTAGAAACTTTGGAAAACATTAAGATTGATAAGTCTCCAGGGCCAGACCAGATTTATCCTAGGCTTCTCCAGGAAGCGAGAAAGGAGGTTGCTAAGCCGCTGGCGAGCATATTTGCCTCCTCACTCTCCACAGGAGTTGTATCGGAGGATTGGAAGGAGGCAAATGTTGTTCCTCTTTTCAAGAAGGATGATAGGGAAATCCCTGGCAATTACAGACCAGTCAGTCTTACGTCTGTGGTCAGCAAAGCTTTGGAAGGAATTCTGAGGGATAGGATTTATGACTATTTGGCAAAGCATAGTGTGATTAAAGGCAGTCAGCGTGGCTTTGTGAGGGGCAGGTCATGCCTCACAAATGTTATTGAGTTCTTTGAGGAGGTGTTAAGACTGGTTGACGATGGTCCAGCAGTGGATGTGGTGTATATGGACTTCAGCAAGGCATTTGATAAGGTTCCCCATTGTAGGCTCATTCATAAAGTCGGGAAGTATGGGATACATGGAGATTTGGCTATCTGGATTCAGAATTGGCTGGCTGACAGAAAACAGAGTGGTTGTCGATGGAAAATATTCTGCATAGAGGTCAATGTTGAGTGGGGTCCCTCAGGGCTATGTTCTTGGGCCTCAGCTCTTTGTAGTTTTTATAAATGACTTGGATGACGAGGTTGAGGGATGGGTTAGTAAATTTGCAGATGACACAAAGGTGGGAGGTATCGTCAATCGTATAGAGGGCTACTGCAGGCTGCAGTGCGACATAGACAGGATGCAGAGCTGGTCTGAGAAATGATAGATGGAGTTCACCCTGGATAAATGTGAAGTGATGCATTTTGGAAGGTCAAATTCGAATGCTGAATATAGGATTAAAGACAGGATTCTTGGCAGTGTGGAGGAACAGAGGGATCTGGTTGTTCAAGTACATAGATCCCTGAAAGTTGCCACCCAAGTGGAGAGGGTTGTTAAGAAAGCATATGGTGTTTTGGCTTTCATTGACAGGGAGATCGAATTTAAGAGCTGCGAGGTTTTGCTGCAGCTCTGCAAGTACCTGGTGAGATCACACTTGGAATATTGTGTCCAGTTGTGGTTGCCCTACTATAGGAAAGATTCAGAGGCTTTGGAGAGGGTGCAAAGAAGCTTTACCAGGATGCTGCCGAGACTGGAGGGCTTGCCTTATGAAGAGTGGTTGAATAAGCTTTGACTCTTCTCTCTGGAGAGGAGGAAGAGAGAAGACCTGATCGAGGTTTACAAGATAATGATAGGAATAGATAGTCAATAGCCAGAGACTTTTCCCCAGGGCAGGATTGACTGGTATGAGGAGTCATAGTTTGAAGACATTAGGAGGAAGGTATAAAGGAGATGTCAGAGGTAGGTTCTTTACGCAAAGAGTTGTGAATGCATGGAATACGTTGCTAGGTGTGATGGTGGAAGCAGAGTCATTGGGGACATTTAAGCGACAGCTGGACATGGGTAGCAGTGAGTTGAGGGGTGCATAGGTTAAGTTACTTTATTTTACATTAGGGTTAAACCTCGGCACAACATCGTGGGCCAAAGGGCTTGTTTTGTGCTGTACTTTTCTATGTTCTAAGTTGGTGACATTCTTCTGCACTCTCTCTATGACAAGTATAACCTTTCTTAGGTAGGGATACCCAAACTGCACACAATACTCAGGTGTAATCTCACCAAAACCCTGTATAACTGCAGTAAGGCATCTGACCTCGGATCCTCTTGCAATGAAAGCCAATAGATCCTTTACTTTCCTGATTGCTTGCTGTACCTGCCTAATTATTTTTATTTATTCAAGTACAAGACACCCAGTTACCTATGTACATCCACACTTCCCAATTTATCACTATTTAATTAATGCCTGCCTTTCTGTTTCTTCACACTAAAATGTATAACTTCACATATATTCGTATTGTACTGCATCTGCCACGTGTTTGCCCACTTACTCAACTTTGTCTCAATCACCTTGAAGCTTCCTTACATTCTTTTCACAACTTTCAGTCCCCCTCAGTTTTGCTTCAACAGCAAACTTGGAAATGTTTCATTTGGTTCCTTCATCTAGATCATTGATAATATATTATGTATAACTGGGGCACAAACACTGTCCTTGCACTAATTAATAGCTGCCACCTGGAAAAAGACCCATTATTCCTACTCTGTCTGATAACTAATTCAATCAATGCCAATGTATTACTGCTAATCCCACGTGCTTTAATTTTGGCCACTAGCTCCTTTAGTAGGACCTTAACAAAAGCCATTTTTAAAAATGTATTAATTTACGGGATGTGGGTGTCACTGTTTACTCCGGTATTTATTGCCCATCCCTAATTACCCAGAGGGCAGTTAAGAGTCAACCACATTGATGTGGGTCTGGAGTCACATTTAGCCAGACCCTTAAGGATAGCAATTTCCTTCACTATAAGATATTAGTTAACTAAATGTTTTTTTTTGACAATCGGCAATGGTTTCACAGTCATTGTTAGATACTTAATTCTAGATTTTTATTGAATTCAAATTCCACCTTCTGCCACTGTCAGATTTGAATCTGGGTCTCCAGAACATTATCTGGGCCTCTGGATTAAGTCCAGTGATAATACCATTGGTTATCACATCCCCATACCTGAAGATCCAAATACACCACATTCACTGGTTCAACATTATCTGTTTTATAATAAATTTATTAAGCATGGTCTGCCTTTCTTAAACCCATGCTGACTTTGACCAATCCTGTTAATACTTTCCAAGTTATCATATTGAATAATTGGGATCCATCAGCAAGCTTTGGTTTCTGAACAAAAATGTTGTTAATTTCCATCATTTATGTGCTGATTCCAACCAAAGAGAGAAACTACCATTCAAAAGATATGCTTCTAAATGGATGCTGTTGCCCTCTTTCCAACTTTTACTAGAATCATGTATTAGTTTGCAGCTTCAAAGAGTGTGCAAGGCATTGACTGCTTTACAATATTGCGCTACACTGTATGTGAAGCACGTTAGAACATTCTGACTGAAGTGATGAGCCTTCTAAGTGCAAGCTTGCTTACTCATTGTTTGGATCCTTACAGTTTGTATAAATCTTTTTATACCAGTTATCCAGGTTATTGGTGCCTTCGCTTCTAGTATTAGACACATCTATCACTTATGTACTTTTAACATTTTGTTTTAACTTCAATTTTTTTTTGTTGCTTTTATTGTCTAGACGACAAACACCAACAGCTGCTGTGTTCGCAGGAAGTATGCAGCTTATGGGTACTGTGAAACTCTGTACTGGTCGAACAGTGACCACTCACCCACTCTACTCAGATAGGGACCTACGAAAACGGACAGAAGAGGTGAGTATCAAAGGAATTGCTGAAAAAACCGAGCAGGTCTAATGCTGCCAGATCTGAGTTTTTCCAGTAATTTCTGTTTTTGTTTCTGATTTCCAACATTTGCAGTTCTTTGTTGTTTTTTTATTGAGAAGAGGTGAATACTTCTTATAGACTTTAATAAGACATACACAATGTCATATGCTGGATATACTGAAATGACATTATTGATATTGATATTGAACCACTGACTTGAATCAGCATGTTTTAGGTGTTTGCCTCTATATAGACAGGACTAGTGGTACAATTAGAAAGTACATCATTAGTGGAAGAGAAGAATACAGTCACACAAAACATAAAGAAATCAATGAAATTGGCTCTAACATCCAGTATGAACAAAGGAACTGGAAACAACAACTGTAAACCCAACCTGATCAACCCTACAAGGTCCTCCTTACTGGCATTTGGGGGCATCGGCCAAATTTCAAACAATGGTGTCAACAGCCTGACAGTCATAGTCACTGAATCGCACATTGCAGAAAATGTCCCAGATGCCACTATTGCCATCCCTGGGTATGTTCTGTCCCACCAGTTAGATATATCCACAAGAAATTATCGGTGTAGGGGAGTTGCACTGGGAGTCCTCAAAGTTGACTTGAACCCTATTGGGTGGCATCCAATGAAATATGGGCATAGGAACCTCCTAATTTCCACTTATTGCCTTGCCTGATGAATCATTACTGTTCAATGCTGTATAGCACATGGAGGGTGGTAAGGACACAGAATGTACTCTGGTGAGGGGATTCAATGTCTATTACCAAGAGTGGCTCAGCAGCACTACTACTGTCCGTGTTGTCAGATCCTGATGGATTAGGTCTGCAGCAGGTGATGAGGGAACCAGCATAAGGAAAAATCTTACTGAATCTCTTCCTCTCCAGACTATTGTTGTGGATGTCTCTGTCCATGACAATATTGATAACAGTAAGCATTGTGGGCGGCACGGTGACACAGTGGTTAGCACTGCTGCCTCACAGCGCCGGAGACCCGGGTTCAATTCCCGCCTCAGGCGATTGACTGACTGTGTGGAGTTTGCACGTTCTCCCTGTGTCTGCGTGGGTTTCCTCCGGGTGCTCCGGTTTCCTCCCACAGTCCAAAGATGTGCAGGTCAGGTGAATTGGCCATGCTAAATTGCCCGTAGTGTTAGGTAAGGGGTTGATTTAGATGTAGGGGTATGGGTGAGTACGCTTCGGCGGGGCGGTGTGGACTTGTTGGGCCGAAGGGCCTGTTTCCACACTGTAAGTAATCTAATCTAATCTAAAATTCTTATGGGGACAAAGTCCTGACTTCATATGAAGGATTTCCTCCATCCTGCAGTGTAGCATCAGTACTGTGCTAAATAGGACAGACTTCAAATAGATCGAAGGGTCTGTTTCTGTGCCATGCATCTTTATGACTGTATCTAGCAACTGAAAACTGTTCATCAATCAGGCAATGTGAGCCATTTGCGGAAGAAAACATTCAACCGTAATCTGTAACTTTATGGACTGGCGTATCTCCCTCTCCACCTTTACTAAGCTGGGAGGTCAACCCAGGTTTAGTGAAGGGGGTTGTTGGGCATGCCAGGATCAGTACTTGGCATACCTAAAAATTGGTTGACAACCTGCTGAAGCTACAACACAGATTGTTTGCTGCTTGCACCGGACAGGGATATGTGATTCAACAACCAATGGATCAAACTCTGCGGTCCTGGCACTGAATTGTGAAAGGTGGCAGACAATTAAGTAACAAACAGGAGGAGGAAGTGCCAAAAATATCCTTATCACCAATGATATTTGAGGGGGGTGTCCAGGAAATTTGCACAAAAGACAAGTTTGAATTATTTGTTTCCATTTTCAACCACAAGTGGATACTTCATCCCTGCACCTTCAGAGGGCCCTAATGTCATGGCATGCCTGTCTTCAACCATTTGAGTCACTTCCCATGGTATCAAGAAGTGCCTGAAAGCACTGAATGCAGCAACACTGACGACTTTGCTAACACGACACTTATGCTCTAGAAGTAGCCATTCTGTGAGCCAAGCTGTTCCAATACAGTTGCAAACACTGGTATTAATCTGGCAGTATGCAAAACTGTTAAGCTATGTCTGTCTACAGCAAACTAAATGAATCAAATCCAACCAATTACTACCCCATCAGTCTACTTCTGATCATTAGCAAATTAATGAAAAGGTTTGACAACATTAGTTATTAAACAGCCATTGCATGGATTAAATTGCTCAGTTTAGGGTCCACCAGAGGCATTCAGCTCCAGTTTTCATTACAGTCTTAGTCAAAACATAGACAAAAGAATTGAACACCTGAAATAAGATGAGAGTGATAGCCCTTCCTGGTCATATTAGTGGAATGCTCACCTAATGGAGAACTCCAGACCAGTGTGTACAGGAAGAACACTCATACTGACCAGATACTGAACGATAACAGCAATCACCCTAGCACCCACAAACAGAGCTGCCTTAGGACATCATTTAAACATGCAAAGACACACTGCAGCAATCCAGAACTCCACAAGGCAGAACAGGAACACCTATTCAAAAGATTTAAACGAAACAGATACCCCAAGAGTACTATCCTCTAGTATTTACAGGACAAACCCAAAGAAGAAAACGCTACATGACCAGACACAATAACGACCATACCATACATCAAAGACATAACAGTAATAACTACCTAATGACTTGGACCCCTGGGAATCTTAGTGGCTCCACAAACCAGTCAACACCTTCCACCAGCTCCTCACAAAGGTTAAAGACCCAATACCTACATCTAGAAGATACCCTGCAAAGACTGTGAAAAACACATTACATGGGATAAACAGGAAGAAAACTGACCATACGAGCTCACCACTACCAGACATGACTAGTACTCTCTCATTTCCAACCACACAAACAACGAGAACACAGATTCAACTGGGACGATGTAACCATCCTAGCACAGGCAAAACTGAGACACACCAGGCGATTCCTTGAAGTCTGGCACTCCAATTGGAAGTCAATCAATAGACAAATTGAACTGGACTTTGTATACAAACCAAAGCAGCAACTGCAAGCAGTGGAGAATTACCACAAACAGACACACAAGGACAAAGCACCAACACCTTATCAAAGACGGTCTGATGACATCACCTACTGAGGTGACAGTGTATTTGCAGAAAAACACGCCAGCTTGATGAACGAATCCATGACTTCAGCAAGGCCACATTTGACTAAGTGTAGCATTGAGGAGTCCTAGCAAAACTGAATCAGTTGGAATAGGGGAAATTTCTCCACTGTTTGAAGTTGCTGTTTTGACACAAAGGAAGATGTTTGTGGTTATTAGAAGGCCATCATCTCTGCCAGCATTCCCTCAGGATAGTGTGTTGGCCCATCCATCTTCAGTTGTTTGATCAATGACCTTCCGTCTTAAGATCAGAAATGGGGATGATTGCTGAATATTGCACTATCTGAGACTTCTTACATACTGAAGCTGTCCTTGTCCATATACAGTAAAATTGGAATAACACCAAAGCTTGGTCTGAGAAATGGCGTGTAGCATTCAGCATCGCACAAATTACAGGCAATGACCATCTTCAGCGAGTGAGAATCTAACTGCCACCTTTTGATGTTCAATGGCATAATCATTGCTGAATTCCCCGCTATCAACATCCTGTTGGCGGATTACAATTGACCAGAAACTAAACTGGAGCAGCCGGATAAAAAAGCTGGATACAAGAGCAGGTCAGAGGCTAAGAATTCTATGGCAAATAACTCACCACCTGCAGCCTCAAAGCCTGTCCAGAAATGTGATGGAATATGCTCCGTCACCTGGAAGAGTGTGATTTCAATGACTCCCTCCAGGACAAATGAAGGAATTTTTTAAAAGCCCAGTTGATTAGCACCCCACCCACACTTTGAATATTCACTTCCTTCATCACTGATGCACAGTGGCAGCAGCAAGTACCATCTGCAAGATAAATGTAGTAACTAATCAAATCTCGTTTGACAGGGGGTGGGGGGGGGGGGTGAGGGATAAGGGCAGAAGATGCAAAGGAAAACCAGCACCTGCAAGCTTCTCTCCAAGTCACATGCCACCTTGATTTGGAACTGTACTGCTGTTCTTTCAGTCGTTGGATTGAAATCGTGGAACTCATTTCCTTCAGCGCTGTGGGAATTCTTACCCCTCGCAGATTTCTGCAGTCCAATAGGCAGTTTGTCACCACTTTCTTCAGGGTAATTAGAGATGGGCGATGAATGGCTCCGCATAAATGAAGAAATTTTTTAAAAAGCAAGCATGTTCGTTTCATTGCACAGATTTTTATAAATCCATGGTTTAGGGCTTTAGATGCCAGATTACAGCTTGAATTTCTGAAATCAGTTGTTTTGTTACCAGATCTACCAAGTCTATTCCAGAAGATCTGCAGAAGATATTTATATGATTCTGATGTCGTATAAAGCTGATTATTTCATAATTGAAGAGGGAATTTGTAACGACATGGGACCTGTGAAAGGCTGCCGAGTAAAGGACTTGCTGGATGTTGCAAATGGCCATGTAAGTTTATTTAGGAACTCTTGTACATTATTCATGTATTGGTTTGGAAAGAGGTCTGACATGTTATTGGTTCGGCTGAAAGACTAGATGCTAAGTATAGGCCAGTAATTGTTCCTGTTCTTAGGAACATTGGAGCAGGAGCAGCCAATTTAGCTAATTGAGCTTAGTCTGCTGCTCTAGATCACAGATGATCATTCACCTCAATGTCACTTTCCCATCCTCTCTCTCTATATCCTTTGAACTAATTAATATCTAGAAATCTATCAGTTGGCTGAATTTCCATAGCCTTCTGGGATAAAGAATTCCAAAGTTGCATTACACACTGGGATTCCTGTTTATCTCAGCCCTAAATGGTTTGCCCCTTATTCTGAGACTCTGTCCTCTGGTTGTACACCTTTCCCAATGAGAGGGAAACCTCCTACCTGCAACTATCCTGTCTAGCCCTTTTAGAATTTTTAAAGTTTCAATGATATCCCTCCACATCCCTCTTAAACTCTAGGGAATACAGGCCCACAATCTCTCCTCCTAGGACAATCCTGCCATTCTACAAATCAGTTTGGTGAACCTTCACTGCACTCAGTCTATAGCAAATATATCCTTCCTTGGGTAAAGGATCAAAACTGCATGCAACATTCCAGGTGCAGTATCAGCGAGAGATCTGGAGTCTTGTACTCCAGTCTTTTTGTAATCAGGACCAGAGTACTGTTTACCTTCTGAATTACTTGCAGCACCTGCACATTAGCTTTTAGTGACCTCTGAACAAGGAGGGTGTTGTAAAACGTTGAAAGAGATCAAAAAAGATTTACAATGATGTTGTCTGGATTGGAGGATCTGAGCAATAGGTAGAGACTGAATAGGCTGGGGCTGTTTTCATTGGAGCATTAGAGGCTGATGGGTGACCTTTTATAGAGGTTTATGAAATCATGAGGGGCATGGGTAGGATAAATAGAGAAGGTCTGTTCCCTAGGGTGGGGGAGTCTAGAACTAGAGGGCATAGGTTTAGGATGAGAGGGGAAAGATATAAAAGGGACTTCAGGGGCAACTTCATCATGCAGATGATGGTGCATGTATGGAATGAGCTGCCAGAGGAAGTGGTGGAGCTGGTAGAATTAGAACATTTTAAAAGGCATCTGGATGGCTTCAGATGGGATTTAGATGAGGTTAAGATATCTGGTTGGCATGAACGAGTTGGACCAAAGGGTCTGTTTCCATGCTGTACATGGAGTCATAGAGATGTACAGTATGGAAACAGAACCTTTGGTCCAACACGTCCATGCCGATCAGATATCCCAACCCAATCTAGTCTAACCTGCCAGCACCCGGCCCATATCCCTCCAAACCCTTCCTATTCATATACCCATCCAAATGCCTCTTAAATGTTGCAATTGTACCAGCCTCCACCACATCGTCTGGCAGCCCATTCCATACACGTACCGCCCTCTGCGTGAAAAAGTTGCCCCTTACGTCTCTTTTATATCTTTCCCCTCTCACACTAAACCTATGCCCTCTAGTTCTGGACTCCCAGACCCCAGGGAAAAGACTTTGTCTATTTATCCAATCCATGCCCCTCATAATTTTGTAAACCTCTATAAGGTCACCCCTCAGCCTCCGATGCTCCAGGGAAAACAGCCCCAGCCTGTTCAGCCTCTCCCTATAGCTCAGATCCTCCAACCCTGGCAACATCCTTGTAAATCTTTTCTGAACCCTTTTCAAGTTTCACAACATCTTTCCGATTGGAAAGAGACCAGAATTGCACGCAATATTCCAACAGTGGCCTAACCAATGTCCTGTACAGCCGCAACATGACCTCCCAACTCCTGTACTCAGTACTCTGACCAATAAAGGAAAGCATACTAAACGCCTTCTTCACTATCCTATCTACCTGCGACTCCACTTTCAAGGAGCTATGAGCCTGCATTCCAAGGTCTCTTTGTTCAGCAACACTCCCGAGGACCTTACCATTAAATGTATAAGTCCTGCTAAGATTTGCTTTCCCAAAATGCAGCACCTCACATTTATCTGAATTAAACTCCATCTGCCACTTCTCAGCCCATTGGCCCAATCTGGTCCAGATCCTGTTGTAATCTGAGGTAACCCTCTTCACTGTCCACTACACCTCCAATTTTGGTGTCATCTGCAAACTTACTACCTGCACCTCTTATGCTCGCATCCAAATCATTTACGTAAATGACAAAAAGTAGAAGACCCAGCACCGATCCTTGTGGCACTCCACTGGTCACAGGCCTCCAGTCTGAAAATCTACCCTCCACTACCACCCTCTGTCTTCTACCTTTGAGCCAGTTCTACATCCAAATGGCTCATTCTCCCTGTATTCCATGAGATCTAACCTTGCTAATCAATATCCCGTGGGGAACCTTGTCGAACGCCTTACTGAAATCCATATAGATCACATCTACTGCTTTGCCCTCATCAATCCTCTTTGTTACTTCCTCAAAAAACTCAATCAAGTTTGTGAGACATGATTTCTCACACACAAAGCCATGTTGACTATCCCAAATCAGTCCTTGCCTTTTCAAATACATGTGCATCCTGTCCCTCAGGATTCCCTCCAACAACTTGCCCACCACCGATGTCAGGCTCACTGGTCTGTAGTTCCCTGGCTTGTCCTTACCACCCTTCTTAAACAGTGCCACTAGATTAGCCAACCTCCAGTCTTCCGCCACCTCACCTGTGACTATTGATGATACAAATATCTCAGCAAGAGGCGCAGCAATCACTTCTCTAGATTCCCACAGAGTTCTAGGTACACCTGATCAGGTCCTGGGGATATATCCACCTTTATACATTTCAAGACATCCAGCACTTCCTCCTCTGTAATTTAGACATTTTGTAAGATGTCACCATCTATTTCCCCACATTCTATATCTTCCATATCCTTTTCCACAGTAAATACTGAAGCAAAATACACGTTTAGTATCTCCCCCATTTTCTGCGGCTCCACACAAAGGCCGCCTTGCTGATCTTTGAGGGGCCCTATTTTCTCCCTAGTTACCCTTTTATCCTTAACATATTTGTAAAAACCCTTTGGATTCTCCTTAATTCTATTTGTCAAAGCTATCTCATGTCCCCTTTTTGCCCTCCTGATTTCCCTCTTAAGTATACTCCTACTTCCTATTCACTCGATCTATCCTGTCTATACCTTACATATACTTCCTTCTTTATCTTAACCAATCTCTCAATTTCTTCAGTCTTCAAGCATTCCCTGTACCTACCAGCCTTTCCTTTCACCCTGACAGGAATATACTTTCTCTGAATTCTCGTTATCTCATTTCTGAAGGCTTCCCATTTTCCAGCCGTAACTTTACCTGTGAACATCAACAACTTTCGAACGTTCTTGCCTAATACCGTCAAAATTGGCCTTTCTCCAATTTAGAACTTCAACTTTTACATCTGGTCCATCCCTTTCCATCATTATTTTAAATCTAATAGAATTATGGTCGCTGGCCCCAAAGTGCTCTCCCACTGACACCTCAGTCACCTGCCCTACCTTATTTCCCAAGAGTAGGTCAAGGTTTGCACCTTCTCTAGTAGGTACATCCACATACTGAATCAGAAAGTTTTCTTGTACACACTTAACAAATTCCTCTCCATCTAAACCTTTAACACTATGGGAGCCCCAGTCCATGTTTGGAAAGTTTAAAATCCCCTACCATAATCACCATATTATTCTTAAAGATAGCTGAGATCTCCTTACAAATTTGTTTCTCAATTTTCCTCTGACTATTAGGAGGTCTGTAATACAATCTCAATAAGGTGATCATCCCTTTCTTATTTCTCAGTTCCACCGAAATAACTTCCCTGGATGTATTTCCAAGAATATCCTCCCTCAGCACAGCTGTAATGCTATCCCTTATAAAAAACGCCATTCCCCATCCTCTCTTGCCTCCCTTTCTATCCTTTCTGTAGCATTTGTGTCCTGGAACAATAAGCTGCCAGTCCTGCCCATCCCTGAGCAATGTTTCTGTAATTGCTATGATATCCCAGTCCCATGTTCCGAACGATGCCCTGAGCTCATCTGCCTTCCCTGTTAGGCCCTTTGT
The DNA here is from genome assembly GCF_047496795.1 of Chiloscyllium punctatum. Taxonomy (NCBI): domain Eukaryota; kingdom Metazoa; phylum Chordata; class Chondrichthyes; order Orectolobiformes; family Hemiscylliidae; genus Chiloscyllium; species Chiloscyllium punctatum. The sequence goes on along the minus strand of NC_092743.1, from coordinate 45,769,213 downwards.
TTTGAAATAAAAGCAGTTTGATTTATTAGTCCTACCTTGTCCCTGCCTGCCCTGACTGTTTGTTTGACTCGCTTCTGTTCTCAACTATATCAGTCTCCGATTGATCTCTTTTCTCACGATCTCCCTGCCCCCCCCCAACCACCTTACTAGTTTAAATCCTCCCGAGCAGCTCCAGCAAATTTCCCTGCCAGTATATTAGTCCCCTTCCGATTTAGGTGCAATCCATCCTTCTTGTACAGGTCACTGCTACCCCGAAAGAGATTTGATCTCTATGACTGTTTGAACATCTATGTCTCTTTGTACATCATCATGTCCCAATTGCTCACAATTTAAGAGATACCTCTGTTCCTTCTATCATGTGTCTACATTATATTTCACCTGTTATGGTCTTGCCGACTGACAGGGGAGCCAATGGCCTTGTGATATTATCGCTAGACAATTAATCCAGAAACCCAGGTACTGGGGACCCAAATTTGAATCCATGGTAGATGGTGGAATTTGAATTCAGTAATGGTCTGAAATTAAGAGTCTCACTGTTGATTGTAAGAAGAACCCATCTGTTCACTAATGTGCACTTTTAGGAAAGGAAACTACCATCCTTACCTGATCTGGCCTCAATGTGACTCCAGATCCACAACGATGTAGTTGATTCTTAACTGCCCTCTGGACAATTAGGGTTGGGCAATAAATGCTGGTCGAGCCAGCAATGCCCACATGTGATTTTTTTAAAAAACTAACTGCCTGTCCAAATCTGCTTGAAACTGCATTGCACCTTCCTCACAAATCTCATTTCCACCTTGTTTTGTGTCCTCTGCAAAATGCAAAAATATGTGTCAACACATTTGCTATTGGCTGCTCAATTTCCTTCTGCTACAGCTCGATACTGTGGATATAGTGTAGGATTAATCATCTAAAACAAACGTTCCAGTTTGTTGGAGTGATTGGGAGGGAGATTTGGCCCTCTCCTTCCCCAACTGGCTTGAGACATAATAGATAATAAATCTTGAACAGCCAGGCTAATTTATGTTTTCTCTTCATTTGTACAGATTTGAAAAGTTTAATACTCGTTAAACTGTTTAATGATGTGTATAGATGATGGGTGAGCCGAGCCCATTACTTTTAGATATGGCTGAAGTTGACAAATTCTGTGAGCATCATGGCCTTATTTCAACGCTCATTTGAGTTAGATAATTAACTCAACATTCCAAAAAATTAGGCTGGTTGGTAACTCTGGAGAAAGTGAGGACTGCAGATGCTGGAGATCAGAGCTGAAACATGTGTTGCTGGAAAAGCGCAGCAGGTCAGGCAGCATCCAAGGAGCAGGAGAATCGACATTTCGGGCATAAACCCTTCTTCCTGAAGAAGGGTTTATGCCCGAAACGTCGCTTCTCCTGCTCCTTGGATGCTGCCTGACCTGCACTTTTCCAGCAACACATTTTTCAGCTCTGGTTGGTAAACCTGAAGTGAAGTTGCTGTAGTCTGATCAAACCATGTGGCTGCTGTCTCATTAGAGAGAGAAGACTGGTGGTGGCTTAACTTTAGGGTCACCATTCCTCAAGTAAAGGGAGAAGTTGAGAAGGAGAGTCCGTCATAGTAATCTCAGCTGGTGAGAGAATTGAGTCCAAGCATCACTCTGAATCACAAACCAGCCATACAGCCAAGTGAGCAAACCAATCCAAATTATAGTAAGCCACTATATATTGCAAAGTACTGGTGCTTATGACTGAGTTAAAATCATTCTTGTTGGATTGGAGAATTGTCATCACCATCACTCATTAATGATACAGGAGATATTTTTAAAATGTAAGTAGGCCAAGATGTTATAATGTATGGATAGCGGAAAATAGTAGTACAGAACAAAATACTGCAGATGCTGGAAATAAAAGCCAAAAATACTAAGAATACTCAACAGATGAGGCAGCGTCTACGGAGAAAAACCAAGATAATATCTCAGCTTACCTTTCAGGTGAACTTCCATTGTTCTGATGTTAAGTGGTAAAAATAACTTTATTGTGCTTTCAACTTCAATTGCCTAAGAATGTAATCAGATGGGTACAATTTTTTTTTAATTGTATCATACTGAATTTAGATTGTTTGTTGATATTAACTCTTTTAAATTTATGCAGTTATGGGATCTGGGCATCATTGGAACGACTAGAATTAATTGTCTGTCACTAATTACCCTTAGCTCAGTGGATCACAAAACATTCTAGAGGGAAGTTAAGAGTCAGTCATTTTGCTGTCAATCAGGTCTTTTAGAGACTGGGTAAGCTCAGTAATTTTCCTTAGTAATTTTCCTCCTGTAAAGGATGTGAGTGAACCATTCTGGTTTTTGTGACAATATGGTGGTAGAATATCTCGTGACTGGGCATTCTTCGGTCTTCAGTTCATGGGCAGATGAGATCAGATCACATCAAAGCTTTTGTAGATTAAGTAAATACAATGCTAACATTTATGTAATGGATATTAAAAGCTTTTCCATGTTGCCTTGAGGCACTTCAATCTTATGTCTTTTATGTATCTGCATTATTAATACATGCGTAAAATTCATAACACAGGAAATAAGTGCTAGCCCAGCGAGCGATGTCCACATCTCACAAGTGAATACAAAAAAAAGGCCATTTGACCAAACAAGCCTGTACTGTGCTGTTAATACTCCACATGAGTTTCCTCCTGCACTATCCACCATATTTCAGCTGATCTTTCTAGTCCTTCTTCTAGTTTCCTGCTGAAAGCATTGGAACAATTTGCCTCAAGACATTTTCAGTTAACACATTTCACATTCTAACCACTCTGTGAGTAAAAACATTTCTCTTTGTATCCTTCTTGGTTTCTTAGTAATTTATCCTTCAATTTATGGCTCAAAGTTTAGGATACCCCTCACAAGTGGAAACATCATGTGGAATTTTCTCTTATGAGACCAAGAGTCCAATGCCAGGAGAGACCTTTGTTTAGGGGCTTGACAGGTAATCCTGTCTAATTACATTCTTCTCAACACATTACACATGCATTAGATTAGATTCCCTACAGTGTGGAAACAGGCCCTTTGGCCCAACCAGTCCACATTGACCTTCCGAAGAGCAACCCATCCATACCCATTCCCCCTCTGACTAATGCACCTGGTACTATGGGCAATTTAGCATGGCCAGTTCACCTGATCTGCACATCTTTGAACTGTGGGAGGAAACTGACATAGACACAGGGAGAATGTGCAAACTCCACACAGTCGCCCGAGGCTGGAATTGAACCTGGGACCCTGGTGTTGTGAGGCAGCAGTGTTAACGACTGAGCCACCGTGTGGCATTGTTTCAATACCAGTCGATATTAATAGTGGATAAATCCAATTCCAGAGGGAAATCTGGCTTCTTGGATCCTAACATTTTCATGGAGTTACTAAACTTGTCACAAGAGATGGCCATCCACATTTAATGCACAAAAAAAATTGTTAAAAGGAAAAATAACGACTGACATTACACTAAGCAAATTCAAACTGTTGGAAAGATATTTCAGTACGGACATCAGAAAGGATTCAAATATTCTTTATATCCCAGCTATATCCATACAAGCACATAACTCTTGTTGAAGCATTATCGTTATCTGCACACTATGACTTCGTCTCTGTTAGGTCAGTACAACTGCAACAGTAAATACTGATGCAAAATATTCATTTAGTATCTCCCCCGTTTTCTGTGGCTCCACACAAAGGCCGCCTTGCTGATCTTTGAGGGGCCCTATTCTCTCCCCAGTTATCCTTTTGTCCTTAACATATTTGTAAAAACCCTTTAGATTATCCTTAATTTTATTTGCCAAAGCTATCTCATGTCCCCTTTTTGCCCTCCTGATTTCCCTCTTAAGCATACTCCTACTTCCTTTATACTCTTCTTAGGATTCACTCGATCTATCCTGTCTATACCTTACATATGCTTCCTTCTTTTTCTGAACCAAACCCTCAATTTCTTAAGTTATCCAGCATTCCCTATACCTACCAGCCTTCCCTTTCACCCTGACAGGAATATACTTTCTCTGGATTCTCGTTATCTCATTTCTGAAGGCTTCCCATTTTCCAGCCATCCCTTTACCTGCGAACATCTGCCTCCAATCAGCTTTCGAAATTCTTGCCTAATACCGTCAAAATTAGCCTTTCTCCAATTTAGAACTTCAACTTTTACATCTGGTCTATCCTTTTCCATCACTCTTTTAATACGAATAGAATTATGGTCGCTGGCCCCAAAGGGCTCCCCCACTGACATCTCAGACACCTGCCCTGCCTTATTTCCCAAGAGTAGGTCAATCTTTGCACCTTCTCTAGTAGGTACACCCACATACTGAATCAAAAAATTGTCTTCTACACACTTAAGAAATTCCTCTCCATATAAACCTTTAATACTATGGCAGTCCCAGTCTATGTTTGGAAAGTTAAAATCCCCGACCATAAGTACCCTATTATTCTTACAGATAGCTGAGATCTCCTTACAAGTTTGTTTCTCAATTTCCCTCTGACTTTTAGGGGGTCTACAACAGGATCTGGACTAGATGGGCCAATGGGCTGAGAAGTGACAGATGGAGTTTAATTCAGATTAAATGCGAGTTGCTGCATTTTGGTAAAGCAAATCTTAGCAGGACTTATACACTTAATGGTAAGGTCCCAGGGAGTGTTGCTGAACAAAGAGACCTTGGAGTGCAGGTTCATAGCTCCTTGAGAGTGGAGTCACAGGTAGATTGGATAGTGAAGAAGGCATTTGCTATGCTTTCCTTTATATGTCAGAACATTGAGTACAGGAGTTGGGAGGTCATGTTGCGGCTGTACAGGACATTGGTTAGGCCAGTGTTGGAATATTGCGTGCAATTCTGGTCTCTTTCCAATCGGAAAGATGTTGTGAAACTTGAAAGGATTCAGAAAAGATTTACAAGGATGTTGCCAGGGTTGGAGGATTTGAGCTATAGGGAGAGACTGAACAGGCTGGGGCTGTTTTCCCTGGAGCATCGGAGGCTGAGGGTGACCTTTTAGAGGTTTATAAAATTGAGGGGCATGGATAGAATAAATAGACAAAGTCTTTTCCCTGGGGTCAGGGAGTCCAGAACTAGAGGGCATAGGTTTAGGGTGAGAGGGGAAAGATATAAAAGAGACCTAAGGGGCACATTTTGACGCAGAGGGTAGTATGTGTATGGAATGAGCTGCCAGAGGAAGTGGTGGAGGCTGGTACAATTGCAACATTTAAGAGGCATTTGGATGGGTATATGAATAGGAAGGGTTTGGAGGGATATGGGTCGGGTGCTGGCAGGTTGGACTAGATTGGGTTAGGATATCTGGTCGGCATGGACGGGTTGGACCGAAGGGTCTGTTTCCATGCTGTGCATCGCTATGACTCTATGACATATGTAAAAGGCATCCAGACTCTGCAATCTTGGAACATCACTCAATCTCTGCTCATAATTTTCACCCACTCCAGAGATGTCCGAGACCAGGCAAATAGCAATGCTTCACTTTAGTAATGCCTACCTATATGAAGGCTCTTCAGGCAAGAAAAGGATTTTTTTCTTTTTCCCCTTTGAATGGCACAAGAGGTCATCCTGACTGACAAGGGAAGCCTGGAAGAAGGTCAGTGCCTGTGGGCAATTCAAGAAAACCTGACAGCACAGTGGCTCGGTGGTTAGCACTGGCTCCAGGGACCCAGGTTCAATTCCAGTTTTGGGCGACTGTGTGGAGTTTGCACATTTTCCCCGTGTCTGCGTGGGTTTCCTCTAGGTACTCTGGTTTCTTTCCACAGTCCAAAGATATGCAGGTTAGGTGAATTGGCCAAGCTAAATTGTCCGTATTGTTCAGGGATATGTAGATTAGATGCTTTAGTCAGGGGTAAATGTAAAGTAATAGAGTAGGGGAATGGGTCTAGTTGGGATTACTCTTTGGAGGGTCAGTGTGGACTTGTTTGGCCAAGCCCAAATGGCCTTTTTCCACGCTGTTGGGATTCTATGACACCGAGCTGCAAGAGGATGAAATGACCTGTTGTACTCTGCCTGGTATGTACCACTATCGATGCTTCATGCTCCTGTGAATTAGCATCATAAAGTCGAAACCATTTAGGACAGTATGTCCATCAGATGCCTCATATGCAATCAATGTCCATTTTGCATTTGCAGCTACCAATGTCACATTACTGGCATCACAATGGTACTGACCCTTTAAACTTGCCAGGATTTACACTTAAAAAAGAACAATATCACTCAGCAGCTCTTGTACAATCGGCTCACTGATTTCCATTACAACTAAGAGAATGTGCAGTTTTCACTAAAGCCTTGCGCAGTACAGGAAGCAACCACATAAAGTGACAAATTGAGTTGAGCTCCCTTTAGCATTTAGCTTCACTTGCCAGCCCTGGTCAGGTTTGCTGGTATCTGTTAATGTGGCTGCCTTGCTTGAGCAGGCTTGCTGACTCAGTCAGACTTCATCCATTATACTGTGAGTACTTAGTGATAATAGGCCAGACTGTATGACTGAGACTTCTCATGACCTAAGCACCATGCAGAGATTTCACTCCTAACAAGAAGTATTTGCACAATGAATAGGTTTGATTTATGAAGCATCCAAATAACCAAAAAGGTTTCTACTCAATAGAGATTCACACCTCATAAATATAATTAGATTTGTAACAGAAACACTTCGAATTTTTGGCTAACAAAATCGTGCTTGTGAATGTAATGGCAGTGGCCTGGGGTGTTGGTGAATATTCATGACTGGCTAATAAATGCAAAATAGGTCATAACCCAACTCACCTGAAAAGTTCTTGGAACTTAACAGAAAATGTTTAACCTGATGTTGGGAAAGTGATTTTTTTTGTCTCCTGCTCAATTAATTTACCCTATCTACTTTTCAGAAGGCTATAGGTGGGCCAGGAAATTTCACCCATTCTCTACATTGCTGAATCCTCTTTATTGTAAAGAAAAGAGCCCTAAGCTATTGAATATTTTTGGTAGTTATCATCTGATACCATTAGCATAAATTCTTCCTGACCTCGTGCCAACATTTCTCTGTCTTTTTGATAATAGACTGCATACCAGTCAAAGCCATACTGGAGTCCTGTACAAGTTTAACATAATTTGTCTGTTTTGTAATTCTATGTTGCTAGCAATAAATGCTAATGCTTTATTAGCATTTTTAATTAATTATTGTTTTAAATACAAAACTTTAAATACTATAATAGACAATCGGTGCAGGAGTAGGCCATTCTGCCCTTCAAGCCTGCACCACCATTCAATATGATCATGGCTGATCATCCTTAATCAGTATCCTGTTCCTGCCTTCTCTCCATAACCCTTGATTCCACTATCCTTGAGAGCTCTATCCAACTCTTTCTTAAATGAACCCAGAAACTGGGCCTCCACTGCCCTCTGGGGCAGAGCATTCCACACAGCCACCACTCTCTGGGTGAAGAAGTTCCTCCTCATCTCTGTCCTAAATGGTCTACCCCGTATTTTTAAGCTGTGTCCTCTGGTTCGGCACTCACCTGTCAGCAGAAACATGTTTCCTGCCTCCAGAATGTCCAATGCTTTAATAATCTTACATGTCTCAATCAGATCCCCTCTCAGTCTCCTAAACTCAAGGGCATACAAGCCCAGTCGCTCCAATCTTTCAGTGTAAGGTAATCCCGCTATTCCTGGAATTGACCTTGTGAGCCTACGCTGCACTCCCTCAATAGCCAGAATGTCTTTCCTCAAATTTGGAGACCAGAACTGCACATAGTACTCCAGGTGTGGTCTCATCAGGGCCCTGTACAGCTGCAGAAGAACCTCTTTGCTTCTATACTCAATCCCTCTTGTTATGAAGGCCAGCATGCTATTAGCCTTCTTCACTACCTGCTATACCTGCATGCTTACCTGCATGGGGCGGCACGGTGGCACAGTGGTTAGCACTGCTGCCTCACAGCGCCAGAGATCTGGGTTCAATTCCCACCTCAGGCGACTAACTGTGTGGAGTTTGCACGTTCTCCCCGTGTCTGCGTGGGTTTCCTCCGGGTGCTCCGGTTTCCTCCCACAGTCCAAAGATGTGCAGGTCAGGTGAATTGGCCATGCTAAATTGCCCGTAGTGTTAGGTAAGGGGTAAAGGTAGGGGTATGGGTGGGTTGCGCTTCGGCGGGGCGGTGTGGACTTGTTGGGCCGAAGGGCCTGTTTCCACACTGTAAGTAATCTAATCTAATCTAATCTTACCTTCATTGAGTGGTGTACAAGAACACCCAGATCTCTCTGTACTGCCCCTTTACCTAAATTGATTCCATTTAGGTAGTAATCTGCCTTCCTGTTCTTGCCACCAAAGTGGATAACCATACATTTATCCACATTAAACTGCATCTGCCGTGCATCTGACCATTCGCCTAACCTGTCCAGGTCACCCTGTAATCTCCTAACATCCTCATCACATTTCACCCTGCCACCCAGCTTAGTATCATCAGAAAATTTGCTAATGTTATTACGAATACCATCTTCTATATCATTAACATATATTGTAAAAAGCTGCGGTCCCAGCACTGATCCCTGCAATACCCCACTGGTCACTGCCTGCCATTCCGAAATGGAGCCGTTTATCACTACTCTTTGTTTCCTATCAGCCAACCAACTTTCAATCCAAGTTAGTACTTTGCCCCCAATTCCATGCGCCCTAATTTGCTCACTAACCTCCTATGTGGGACTTTATCAAAAGTTTTCTGAAAGTCCAGGTACACTACATCTACTGGATCTCCCTCGTCCATCTTCAGAGTTACATCCTCAAAAAATTTCCAGAAGATTAGTCCAGCATGATTTTCCCTTCATTAATCCATGCTGACTCTGACCTATCCTGTTACTATTATCCAGATGTGTCATAATTTCATCCTTTATAATAGACTCCAGCATCTTTCCCACCACTGAGGTCAGACTAACTGGTCTATAATTTGCTGCTTTCTCTCTCCCACCTTTCTCAAAAAGTGGTACAACATTAGCCACCCTCCAATCCGCAGGAACTGATCCCGAATCTATCGATCTCTGGAAAATAATCACCAACGCATCCATGATTTCTTGAGCCACCTCCTTCAGTACCCTGGGATGTAGACCATCAGGCCCCGGGGACTTATCAACCTTCAGACCTAACAATCTCTCCAACATCAATTCCTGGCAAATATAAATTCCCTTAAGTTCAGGTCCTTCAGCCACTTACCTCCGGGAGATTGCTTATGTGTTTCCCAGTTAACACAGATCTGAAGTACCAATTTAATTCTTCTGCCATTTCTTTGTTCCCTGTAATATATTCCCCTGTTTCTGTCTTCAATTTTAGTCTTAACCATTTTTTTGCCTTTCACATACCTAAAAAAACTTTTACTATCCTCCTTTATATTATTGGCCAGTTTACCTTCGTATCTCATTTTTTCTCTGCGTATTTCCTTCTTAGTAATCCTCTGTTGTTCTTGAAAAGCTTCCCAGTCCTCCATTTTCCCACTTATCTTTGCTATGTTATACTTTTTCTCTTTTAACTTTATATGTTTCTTAACTTCCCTCGTCAGCCACGGCCACCCATGCCTCCTCCTAGGATCTTTCTTCCTTTTTGGAATGAACTGATCCTGCGACTTCCGCATTATACACAGCAATATCCACCATTGTTCCTCCACTGTCATCCCTGCTAAGATATTGCACCATTTGAACTTTGGCCAGCTCCTCCCTCATAGCTCCATAGTTCCCTTTATTCAACTGAAATATTGTCACTTCCGATTGTACCCTCTCCCTCTCAAATTGCAGATTGAAGCTTATTGTATTATGGTCACTACTTCCCAATGGCTCCTTCACTTCGAGGTCCCTGACCAATTCTGGTTCGTTGCACAATACCAGATCCAGAATTGCCTTCTCCCTGGTCGGCTCCAGCACCAGCTGTTCCAAGAATCCATCTCTGAGGCACTCCACAAAGTCTCTTTCTTGAGGTCCAATACCGTCCTGATTCTCCCAGTCTACCTGCATGTTGAAATCCCCCATAACAACTGTAGTAACATCTTTGCGACAGGCCAATTTCAGCTCCTGATTTAACTTACATCCGACATCCAGAATACTGTTTGGGGGCCTGTAGATAACTCCCAGTCGCCCAAATACTCGTGACAATTATGCCTCTAAAGCTTTTTTAGCACTAGCATTTAGCAGGGGAAGGGGGTGGCGCAATGGTATTAGCATTGGACAGCAATCCAAAGGCTCAGGCCAATGTTCTGAGGACATGAACATGTTGCATAAATGAAGAATTTTGCTATAAGATGCTCTATTTGTTTTGGGCAATTGTTTGGACAACAGAAAACAAAGGTTATGGGAAGTTTCTTGAATTGAAAAATGTGATGTGTGATATTCCACAGTAGTCTTTGATGGGAACACTCTTACCCTCAACATACACAAACATTCAGACTTAAGAATTGCATGCTCAGCGTCAACCTTTTCTGATGACAATGATTTGGTAAGATTTAAAGTTAGAAAGATTCCATAATACACAGGATTTGTAGCTAGGTTATAGATACATTTCACTTTGTAAAATTTTGAGTGGAGTATGGGAATAGAATGCAGATACTTTGTTTATTAAAATGACAGTTTAATGTTAGCAATTGCAACTTCAGTTTGTTTCTTTTTCTTTTCCAGATACTTTATAATGAAGGAGAGACTGACACAAACTATGCATTTTCTCTGTACGGGCGATTTTGCCATGAAATTAAGCTGGACTATTCCCCATATATCAACTATTTCACTCGTGTTTATTGGAATAGATCATATCGTGTATACAGAGTCAACACATTGATATCATTTCAATACTAGTGAGGTTCAACGCCTTTCCAATTACTGTCTTTGTTAATGTTGTGTATATTTAATGCTTATGTTAAGTAATGTCCCATTTTACAGACAGCCTTTTAAATGGAACTTTTAAAAGCATATAAATACATTTGGTTTTTTTTTTAACTTATTTTTACAAATTATTCTGTAATGACAAGAGGGCGAAGCTTTTGTTTTGTATTCAGCCATGGGTGTTGTTCAGAATGGAGGTCTAAAGCAAAAACTTGCAGCAGGATGAAATAAATTCATCCATATCAGTTAATTTGCTGCAGAAAGTTATTGTATTTACTTGTTAGTAAAAGGAACTGACCACCCTGAGGTTCACGTTGTCTTATAAAGCTCTGCACTCTAGATGGAGCTTAAGCACACTCAGACATAGTGTACATTTATTATACATGCTTTGTTCAGATGCCAGTTTAAACATTTCTGTGAAAGTATTACTGTTGGTACTTTACTATTTTTGGTTACAGGCACACAAAGAAACAGGACCTTAATGTTAAGTCTTTGAGGCCTTACTGAAAATTGGTAGAAGTTATGTTAGTTTTTCTTAAATTACTTGCTTGGTAAGTGGAAAAGGGAACATCCTTCAGTAGAATCTGGTTTAACATTCGTGCAGTGCACATGTACAGTAAACTAACTTTTTTCTTTGTAAAATATGAATGGTTTTCATGTCATTGAATTGTTAGCAGGTGCACAGTTAAACCTTTAGTTTTAAGTTGTAAGTAAACCTTGATTTCTAAATAGTGATAAACAGAGTTGAAGATTGATCCTCTATTCCCTTTATTTTGGAAAAGTATGTTTTGAGCCCACATGCCTGGTGTCATGAGCCATGCTCCAGGACATCAGTTGAGGAAAGAAACCGAGAAGAATTGAAAGAAGGCATCTGCACTTCAAGATTACTCAAATACTGCTCGTGATATATTTTGCTGCTGTTCATATTCTTATTTATGGTCTAACATATGACTCAATTTATTAGACCCATTTTGGGAAGATTACCATTGAAGTTACAAAATTGGGAAAGAAGTGACTTGCCTAAGCCATTCCAGTGATATAAAATGGGATGTGTCAAAAACTCACTTTTAAAAAATATAATAATTTGTAAGTGAAAAGCGGTATTGCTGTAGGTTAGACATTAATCTCGAGGATATGTGCTGAAATCTAGTCCAGGTTGAACAGGTAAATGTGTTTGAACAGTTTCAAACCAGTTCCACATGGGCATGGTGTGCAACATAAAACCAGTTAGATCAGCAGCCTTACTCAGAAATTTGCAGGATACTTTAGTGTTGGAACACATTTAGGGCTGAGATTAGAAGGGTTAGGAAAATAAATCTTTGTTAACCATTTGTTCGATTGTAACAAACATGCTTTTATTTCAACTGCCAAAGAACTTAGCAAAGAGCACTATTGTATACAGTAGTTTTATAGTTAATTTATGTGATGGTAAGAAGTTAGAAAGGGGATTTGGCTGATAATGGTGAGTAGGTTAAACATAATGCATTAAAGAAATAGCAAGGTGTATGCAACAATATCTGGGGTGGGAATAAATGATTCATCCTCTCCACCATGTTCTACAGTTCAAATAGATCTTGGTTCTTTTGTAACCCAATTAAAGGTATCCATTTTTGGTGCACCTGTTGTGACTCCTTTATTTAATAAAATATCTTGAAAATTTCAGTTGTCACAACGTCGGTATTGTATGGAAGATAGAGTTCAAAGGTTTCCACAATCCTTGATGTGGGGAAGAGATGCTTCATGATTTCATTACTTTTAAAATTGTTCTCTTTTTCTGGATTCCCAAGTCAGTGGAAATACTATGTCTTTGTGCCTTTCTATCTGTTTACCATTCAAATACCTTAAATACAAGCCATGTCTGTGCAACCTGATTTCACAGTTTAATCCCTAAGCCCTAGTATAATTTTGGTGGCTTTCTATGTGTACTCTCTGCAAGACCAGTGTATCATTTCTGAAGCGCACTGTTCAAAACTAGTTTAAAAATATAAGTAAGGAGCAGATGAAGGCCTTTCCACCTCTCGATCCTATTCCACTATTTTACAACATCTGATTGTAACCTCAGTTCCATATACCCCTGACTGCTGATCACCTTTCAACCCCTTGCTTAACAAGTATTTATGCTTTGCCTTAAAAATATCCAGGCTCTGCCTCCACCACCTTTTCACAAAGTGAGTTCCAAAAATTGATTTGACCCTCTGAGAAAAAAGCATTTCACCTCATTTCTATTTAAAATTTGTGACCCTTTATTTTGTAACATTGATCCCTAGTTCTAGATACTCTCATAACAGGAAACATCCTCTCTGCATCTACCCCGTCAAGATCCCTCAATGTTATAGGTTGCGATGAAGTTGCCCCTTACCATTCTAATCTCTAGTAAGTACAAGCCTAGCCTGTCCAGCCTTTCCTCGTAAAGGAAACATTCCAGATAGTCTCTGGTAAACTTTCTCTGAACTGCTTCCTCAGCATTAACATACGTCCTCAAATCAAGTGACACCAACATTGTATACAGTACTCTAGATGTTGTAACACTAGCGCCCTGTATAACAGACGCGTAATCTCCCTACTTTTGTATTCCGTCCTCTTTGCAATTAAATACAATATTCTGTTAGATTTCCTAATTACTTGCTGTACCTACACACTAATATCTTGCAAGTCATGTCACAGCAGACCAGATCTCAATTCGTCTTAGAGCTCTATAATTTCTCACAATTTAGAGAATATCCTAGAATCAGGAAATCATACAGTACAAAATAAACTCTTTGGCCTATCAAGCTGGCTCCAACTAAACAAAAACTACTCTAAATCTATACTAATCCTACTTGACCCATAGCCTTGAATATTAAAACATTTCATGTGCTAAAGGTTGTAAGGTTTCCTGCCTCAACTGCCCTCACAGGCAGTGCATTCTACATTCCCACCACGCTCTGGATGAAAAAACCATTTTGTTACAAATCCTCTTTAAATGTTCTCCCTTTTAACGTAAATTATGCCCCTTTGTTATTGACCCTTCAAGTAAGAGGAACAGTTCTTCATAATTGCAGATATCTCACTCAAGTCCCTTTTCAGCTTTCTATGCTCTAAAGAAAACAAATTGATTTTATCCAGCCTCTCTTACATTTTCCTACTTCCAATCTAATAGGAACTTCCTCAAATTTAAATAGTTGTGGAAATTTAAAACCAATGCCTCAATATAGTGTAGCCACTTATTTAGTATCCTATGATGAAGTTCATCAGGCACTTGTCAGCCCCTCAACTACAACAATTTACTCAGTATCATATTTCGGTGATTGTGATTTCCATATTGCTTTTTGTTTCACGGTTTATAGCTGTTTCTGTCCAATCTCCTGAACTTCCACCCCTCTTTGCACAGTTATATGCTTTTTCTGAACATTTGATACTATCTTTAACCTTTCTAGCTAACTAGTGGATAGTGGGTCTGTTCTGAGGAATTTTCTTTACTTGTTGGAATTTTTGTGTATTCTAGAATATCCCCTTAGATATTTGCCACTGCGTTTCCTTTGACCTAGTCCTTATTCTAATTTGGCAATTTACTTTAGCTAGCTCTGTTTTCACACTCTCGTAATTGCCCTTATTTAGATTTAACAAAATAGTCTCAGATCCGTTCTTCTCCCCTTCAATTTGAATGTAAAACCCAATCATTTTATGGTTGCTGCTACTTGGGCCACCTTCACTATGAGGTAATGAATCATTTCTCTTTCCACAGTAACATATCATGCTTTATGTTTAGATCAGAAGATATTGTTCTCAGAAACTATCCCAAAACCATTCTCTGAAGTCTTCAAGCAGGTCGTCTTGGCCCATCTGGTTTTTCCAGCATATAAATGGATTGAAATCTCCCATTATTAATACCGTGCCTTTCTGACAAGCACTCTGTATTTCTTACTTTATGCTCCAAACGAGTGTATCGTCACTGTTAAGGATTCTGTACTCCACAAGTGACTGCTTTTATTCTTTTTCATTTCTACTCAAATAGTTTCTACATTTTGATTTCCTGAACGTAGGTTATCTCTCTCAATTGTGCTAGTACGACTGTTAACAGAGCTACCCTTCCAACTTTTCCTCGCTTTCCATCCTTCTTAAACGTCTTATGCTTTTCAATATTCAGTCCATGTTATCCTGCAGCTATGTCTTTGTAAATGGCTACCAGCTCGTACTTATTTATTCCTATTTGCACTGTCAGTTCATCTATTTTGTTTCAAATGCAATGTGCATTCAAATATAGAGACTTAGATTTTATCCCTTTTATTCCTTGCAGTCTTTTTGTATTCGCTCGTCTTATCTGTATTTTTACTCTTAGATTTGTACTCACATTTCCTGGTCTGATTTTTTCATTCCATATTAATACCTTTCTCTTTTGGCTTATTTTTAATTTACCACATATTCCTGAATTTAATGTCTTGCCCCCACTCTCTAGTTTAAAATTCTCTTTACTTCTGAGGGTCATGAGACCAGCATGGTTCAGGTAGAGATAGTTCAACTGTACAGTTTCCACTTGCCACTTCTTCCACACCATCTTTGAGCTGTGCTTTCTTCGATCTAATCTGATTTGCCGTATGCCAGTTTTGTGCCTGAAAATGCAGAGATTATTTCCTTTGAGTTTCTGCTTCTTAATTTGCTGCCTAGCTTCTCATACTTCTCATACGAATGCAGAGCATTTTCTTCGATCTGCCTCTGCTATTAATATCCATGTGAACTTCACTGACTAGATCCTTCCCCTCCCGTTGTATGCTTCTCACCCGTACTGAGTAAATGTCCCAAACCCTAACACTGGGAATGCAACACAGTCATCTGGATTCATGCTGTAGTGTCAATCTTCTGACTGTAATATCCCCCAACTACCACTACGTTCCTTTTCCTCCCCCATTTCAATGGCTTCCTGTAGCGTATTGCCATGCCAGTTAGCTAATCTTCCCTGCTGACCTCTCACTCATCCAGATAAGCTAAACGAACTTCAAAGCTGTTCGACAGTTACAAAAGCTGAAGCTGCTGTGCTCTAGTCCCTTACCTGCCTCATTCGCAGTCCCATTACATTTCCATGGATGAGGTACACCAGATGAAGTCTGATAAATTTCTATATAATTGAAGCTTGTCTTCCTTTGCAGTATATTTCAGTCCCTTTTGGATAACGTAACATTCATTCTATTTACCTTCATGATACTCTTTCTGTCTTTGTCCTATCTTTTAATGATTTGTGTATACAAATATCTAAGTGTTTGTTTGTCCAAAGCTCTGAGTTTTTCTCTAAGTAGAAAATATTTCAGTCTAATTTTTATAAGGCAATGACTTCATACTTCACTGCAGCTTAGCTATCTCATTTATTTTCTCAATGTCCTTTTGTAATTCCCTACTCCCATCAATACAATTGTGCCTCTTAATTTAGTGTCATATGCAAACATAGATACATAAAACTGTTCTTTCATGTAAGTTATTAATTTCTGGAAAACTTAAGACCCCAGTACATGGTTAGTATTTATCTATCTAGTGAGGTGGATATAGTTTGATGTTGAGGTTAATAATTCATTCAGCAGCATCAGCTGACGCAATGTGAATGGTTGTGATGCCAACAGGAACGGATCTTTCGGGGGACAGGAATTCAGTCTGTGGACAGTGGTGTGACATGGATGGTCAGACTCAGGCAGAGAACCTGAGCTGCTCCCCGTATTCTATTTCTCATTTGCTGATCGTGGAGTTAATTAACTACAATCACAGCAGATGACTTTGGAGAATTTCACAAGAGGATAAATTAACAAAGCAGTTCCTGTCTTCAGCCCTTTCTAGAAACTGGCCTCAGTATGTGAAGTCAGTGTTAGGACCTACTTAGAGCAGTTGTGACTTGAGTGAGCAGCACAATGGCTCAGTAATTAACATTTCTGCCTTACCCGGAACTTGTGTTCAATTCCAGCCTTGGGTAACTGTGCAGAGTTTTCCCATTCTCCCTGTATCTTTGTGGGTTTCCTCTGGGTGCTTTGGCATACTCCCACAGCACAAAGATGTGCTGGTTAGGTGGATTGGCCATGGGAAATGGGGTATTATAGGGTTAGCATGAGTTTGAGTAGGATGCTCTTTGGAGAGTCAGTGCAGACTTGATGGGACAAATGGCTTCTTTCTGCACTGTACGGATTCTATGATTCGTGTGAAAATCCGCCTGCTGTGGGAGGGGGAGATTGCTGTTTCAAGAGCAGAACTCAATCTGTGTATCAAGGGATGCTTGGGACCTTATGCTATTGAATGCAGAGCAATGGGACAGTAGCTATATAGATTGTTGAACAGTTGCCTTGACCAAGCTGTGGATGTTGGTAAACAGCTTTTCTAGCCGCCTCTTTCCTGTGAACTGATGTTCTTCAGGAATTCTGGTCAGCTCCTACTGCATTGCTTGATTTGTTTACCATAAGGGAATTGTCCAGTTCCTCTTTTGTAAGGGTTTGAGAAGTCTGTCTGCTTTGGGACCATTTTGAGAAACTGCATCAAAGACCCGTTAAACTTTTCTGCTGGCCAGTCCATCATCAAACCATGCTGACTCACTTCCAGCTGCTTTAATGTTTTCCATAGGTACAGACTCGATGGGTTAAAGTTCTCTTCTTTACTGTATGATACTATGACATCTGATAATGAAGGTCTTCAATTGCCTTATTTCTCTTATCCTCTTAAATAATAAAGTGACATTTGCACTTGACTAATCCGAATGCATAATTTCTGAATCTAGGGTGCCCTGAAAAATTATAACTGTTGTATCTACAATTTAAAGTCATAGAGAAGTACCGCACGGAAACAGACCCTTTGGTCCAACCCGTCCATGCCAACCAGATATCCCAACCTAATCTAGTCCTACCTGCCAGCACCTGGCCCATATTTGTGCAAACCCTTCCTATTCACATACCCATCCAGATGTCTTTTAAATGTTGTGATTGTATCAGCCTCCACCAATTCCTCTTGCAGCTCATTCCATGCACGCACCACCTTTGCATGAAAAAGTTGCCCCTTAGGTCTCTTAAAAGATTTCCTCACTTTTTTTGAATACTGTAGGGTGAGAGCCATTGTTTCTATATATTTGTCTATTTTGTGCTGGTCCATATTTGGGGAAAATCAAATATTGTGATACAGTTTAACAAGGTATAGCCTGTATATTTTGATCATCACCATCCGTATTGATTTTATTGATTAATGAGATACCTTTCTGTGTCATGTCTAGTGATCTGAGCACTACTTGATTTCAAATGCTTCATCATACTGGAATTTCTCCCATGCAGATGTTTAAAAATGTGTCATTTTAGCTCATTGCCTGAAGAGTTTAAAATTCTTTCACAGAAACAGCCGTACATGTTGCATCATTTTGATTGGTATATTATCAAACATATATGAACTTTCCTGAAAACATCAATGCCAATCTGACTCATCTTTTATTGTACTTAAATCTTTATTGGACTAGTATTGGCAAAAACTGCTTGGCTGTCGAGACATTTTTACTAGTTTCCCCATCCGTTGTAATTTGTTTCACCTATTATTTTAGCTCTTTGTTTTCCTCTGCAAAAATCCTCTAGAAGTCAGAATCCTGTCTTGTGGTCATTATGTTAAAGAAAAATATAGGAATTTGATTCAAGTTTTGTGATTGGACCCCTGGTCTCACATGAAGACATATCCACCACGTTAAAACTATACAAGATATTTGCTTAAATTAATTATCAAATACAATAATTATTTTCTGATTCCTGTCAATGTTTTCTCAACATGTAAGATTTTGGTGTTGAATATTTTCAAAACATAGATTTTAGAATTAAAACTTTTGTCCTCAATACAAAGGAGTAAAAAGTCACTTTTTAAGGCACATCATCTGTGTACTTGCTCTTTAAAGCTATACATTCTATTGCAGTGTCACCTTAAAGCCCGAAAACCTATTTGCTATGAGTGCTATTAACAATAACTCATGCATAACTATAAGCTGTGACAGCAAGATACATTGAAGTACGCTCTGGATAGAAGATAAACACTTTTATATGTCTGATACAGCATAACTGGTTCATGTGTCAGTTACAGTATCTTGATTACTTTGTATATTCTCAGTACCAGTACTGAAAAGATAGAGGCTACAGTGGTGATGGGATATGTTTATCTATCCTCCAATATAAGTGTAAGTATTTATATCTCACAATGACTACTGTTTGACCCTCAGGTTAACAGGATTATTGTGGAGATTTGCAGGAGAAATGTAGGAAACTGTTATCTGTTAAGAAATGAAATAAACGGAGAGAATCCAACCTAGTCATCTGTAAATACTCACTGAAAGATGCAAGCAATGATGAAAGAATGGATTTTCTGCAAATAAAAAGGCAAGAACAAGGAATAGCTACTTAGTTTTCCAGAATAGCCTCTATCTGCATTAAATCCCTGTAATTTTTGCCTCCTCCCTCCTCCCACTATTGACGAGTCGTATTATTCCAAATTCTTCATTGCTTAAATTCTTACTAACATTGGTGGCACGGTGGCTCAGCTGCCTCACAGTGCCAGGGACCTGGGTTCGATTCCAGCCTTGGGCTACTGTCTGTGTGGAGTTTACACATTCTCCCCATGTCTGCGTAGGTTTCTTCTGGGTACTCCAGTTTTCCCCCACAATCCAAAGATGGGCAGGTCAGGTGAATTGGCCATGCTAAAATGCCCGTAGTCAGGGGTAAATATAAGGTAGGGAACAGGTCTGGGTGAGTCACTCTTCAGAGTGTTGGTGTAGACTTATTGGGCCAAAGGGCCTGTTTCCACACTATAGGGAATCTAATCTAATCTAATCTGATCATTTGTTTTAGATTTTCGCAACGTTTAATTTATTTCAATTTGCAATACCAATTTAAAATTATCTTTACTGTACAATGTTTTTGACCTCTGTGAAGACTTCGTTAATTCTTTACTTTCAAAGGTTAAGGCTTAACGCGTTCCAGTCCTTCCTCATAATAATTTCATTCACATTTCGATATGTCATGTTTCTCCTTTCTATGTCCTCTCCAAATAATGTGGAGTTTTTTTCGTAGTGGTAGTGAACATAAACACTGGACAATGCAATGGTCAGACCACTTAGTTAAAGCACAACCTCCAGAAGCTTGATCAAATTGTTGTTTAACATTTTGTATTTTTTTAAAATGCCCTATGTTGCATTATTCTGGCATTTTCTTCTCTATATATTTGCTTAACTCCTGCATAAATGAAGTTTTGCACGATCATGGTATGACCACTATTTTGTTTTTTGCACCCTGTGACTTCTCTGGAGAATAAAGAGCATTTCAGGAATGGTATAGATGCAAAGTTCACAATATTTGAGTGATACTAGATCCTTTTTGTTTTGTTTCATAAATTTTCAATTTTTTGCAATTGACACTCACCTCTGAATTGCTCAACAATGTCCAATTGAATAAGCAAGCATTGAGTTGCTATAATTTTGTCAGGCACAACTTGAATAGCTTCAAAACCAGAGCTCTTTGAATGTCAGATATACTTTAGTAGTGGAAAAAAGCTTATATTTTGTTGTTTGCTGTATTTCTCCAACTTGCACAATTGCACATTTTGTACAATTAAAACACTAAAGGGAAACTTTATGTTGGTATTTCATTAAATGTATCTGCTGATGATTTGCACTTGTTAAAGCATTACCATGAAAATGCTACAGAGTAAATTACATTACTTCTTAAAAAAGAGAAAAGCTTCTTCTCCCATAAGATTGCGTTGTTGACCAATGCACCACCTAGTCTCTAATTGGGATGGATAGGTATGAAGATTCTTTGTTTAATATTCCTCGTTTTGTGTTGAGTTAGTTAGAGTGATAGTGTTCCATTGTTTCTAATACTCCTGTACCTTAAGGGAACTTGCTCTTGATTGCAATCCACGGATCTAAAATATAAGTGAGAACAATTTGAGGCTTTAGCTGTGATGATCTCCAATCTTGAGTAATCTATTAATATGCTTTCTGCAGACTTCCGAATATCAAATGATCACTTGCATTTTGTGTGAAAAACCTGTGAATTAGAACAGGACTCCAACATGAATTAATGTATTCAAGAAGTGATTGGTTTGGATGGAAATTAAAGAAAACTTTCTTCCAAAGATAAAAGTATGAATATCAACTTCAGCGATAAGGGTAACCTTACACGATAATCTTGTATTATTCCTTCAGAAACTTTGAGTTCAATTAGCACCCCACAGAATAGGTACTGTTTAACTACAACATATAATTAAAGTTACCACATATTGCTGAATAGCCTTAACTTTATCATGCATTATCTATGTGTATGTTGTTGTCATTTCATTTTCGACGTGTTTTGCATTGGAAACATTGAGTATATTTTTCACACAAGTGCTGTCCCAAATAAATGTTGTGAAAAATTAACTTGCTGTTGAAAACTATTTGTGATTTCCAGACAAAAATAAAAATCATAAGTACCACTCTTCCTCAAGCTACTGCCCTTGAAATGTTGATTAAAAGTAAAGAATCTGATCAAAATATTTTACATTGTCAGGGTGTCAAGGATGTAAATGTTTTTGACATATTTCATTAGGCAGTCTAACTGAGAATTACTCTGATAACTGTAAGTATTGAATGAAATACATTTTGCTGTCCATATGATCTGATGTAATATCTTGACTCCTCACAGACGTATGGTTGAATTTAATTCATTTTTAAATCCAAAACAATTTTATCAGCACACATGCACACCATATAATGGAAAGATTTAAAACATTTTTTTTTGAAGAACTAGTGCATACATTTATTAGAAATGTACTTTTTCCTTTAAGAGTTTACTGAAATCACCTTTCTAAATAATCAATGTTCCAATCTTTATTCTGAATAACAATTAACTTTATGATGAACTTATTGGTGTTTACTGATTGATTTAACTTAAAAGGCACCCACTTGCATTTTAACATTACAGTAATAGATTGGGAATGCTTCTAGTTTACTATTAAGAATCCAAACTCAGGAGCAGCAGAAGCAGCGAGAAAAGATCTGCATACGTTGCAAAAAGAACATAAGTATTCAGGAAAGGAATATCATGCCTGAAGCCTGAAGAGGAGCACTGTAACATTAGACCATTGGTGGTACTTTTCATTAGAAAAGAGAGAAACAATGTTGTATGTAGCTTGAGAGTGCCATTCAACAAGTATGGAGTAAGGTAAGGAGACAGGCCACCATTAACTACTGAAGCTGGTAAAGGAATTGGAGCTACTTTTGCCACCATCTTGCATCATACTCAAGGCTATTGAACTAACTAATCTCCACAAAGCAATATAACGACGCTGTTTTTCATAAGACCATAAGACAAAGGAGCAGAAGTAGGCGATTCAGCCATTGAATTTACTCCATTTAATGAGATCACAGCTGATCTGATCATCCTCAACACCATTTTCCTGCATTTTCCCCATCACCCTTTATCCTGTAACTTTTTAAAAATTTGTTTACCTCAGCTTTAAATATACTTCAGGAATTCAATGGATTCACTACCTTCAGAGAAATTCCTCCTCATCTATTTTAAATGTGTGACCCCTTATTCTGAAGTTATGCTCACAATTCTAGATTTTCCCATAAGGGGAAACTATCCTTCTGCATCTACCCAATCAAGTACTTGAAGAATTCTGATTTATTAGTGAATTTGTATTTACAAAAGGCATTTGATGAGGAGCCACATAAAAAGGTTACAAGGAAAGAGCTCATGGTGTTGGGGATTATATATTTGCATGGATAGAGGCTTGGCTAATAAGTTGGAAACAGTGTCAGGAAAGAAGTGTATTTTCGGTTGTTGAACTGTAACTATTGGAGCATCAGTAAGGTCACAAATATTTATATTCTATGTTGATTTAAATGAAGGGACTCATGGTATTGTAGCCAAATCTGCTGATGGTACAAAGGTAAGTGAGAAAGTACATTGTAATAGAATACAATTGGCCGAGTCTTCCCTAAACCTGCATAATGCTAGCGATGGCAGAAGGTTGGGAAAATTGCATGAAATGCTCAGCAAGGAGTTCTCGATGTTGAGATTAAAATGTCCCATTTTTCAAACAAGTATTGAACAGCAAGGCAAGATTAGAACATAGAACAGTACAGTACAGGATATTGTGCCAAACATGAAACCAAATGAAACTAATCCCTTCTGTCTGTCCTTGGTCCATTTTCCTCCATTACTTGCAATTGTAGTTGCCTCAAGCACTACCCCGGCAGTGCATTCCAGACTCCTACCACTCTATGTAAAAAAAAACTTGCCTCTCATGTCACCTTTGAACTTTCTCCCTCTCACCTTAAATGCATACCCCCTAGTATTGGACATTTCAACTCTGGGAAAAAGATTCTGTCCATTAATCCTATCTATGCATCTCATAATTTTACAGACTTCTATCAAGTCTCACCTCAGCCTCCACCACTCAAAGGAAAACAATCTGAGTTTTTCTAGTCTCTCCTTATCGCTTATACCCTCTAATCTAGGCAGCATCCTGGTAAACCTCTTCTGCACCCTATCCAAAGCCTCCCCATTTTTATTGGAGTGTGGCAACCACAATTGAATACAATATATACTTTAAGTGTGGCCTAACCAAAATCTTTTCAAGCTGCAATGTTACATCTTGATTCTTGCATTCAAATTCCCTGATAAAGACTGATAAAGGGAAACTTGCCATGCCCCCTTTTTTTTACCACCCTATCTACTTGCGTGACCACTTTCAAGGATCTATGGACTTGAGTCCCAAGATCTTTAGGCACCGTGGCTCAGTGGTTAGCTCTGCTGCCTCACAGTGCCTGGGACCCGGGTTTGATTCCAGTCTCGGGTGATTTTGTGGAGTTTGCACATTTCTCCCTGTATGTGCATGGGTTTCCTCCCACAATCCAAAGGTGTGTAGGTTAAGTGAATTGGCCATGCTAAATTGCCCATAGTGTTCAAGTATATGTAGGTTAGGTGCATTAGTCAGGGGCAAATGTAGACTAATAGAGAAGGGATCTGGGTGGGTTACTCTTCGAAGGATTGGTGTGGACTTGTTGAGCCAAATGGCCTGTTTCCACACTGCCATTATCTGTATGTTTTTCCTTAACATTTTATCTCTCAAAGTGCAACATGTCATACTTAACTGGATTAAACTCCATCTACAATTTCTTCACCCATATCTGCAACTGACCTATATCCCACTGTATCCTTTGACAACCTATTACACTATCCACAACTCCATCGATCTTTGTATTGTCTACAAACTTGCTAACATACCCTTCTACATTTTCCTGTAAGTCACTCATCACAAACAGCAGTGGTCCCAGTATGGATCCCTGCAGAACAGTCAGCCTGAAAACCACCCTTCCACCACTAGCCTCTGTTTTCTATGGGCAAGCCAGTTCTGGCTAGTGAGAGGCATATTTGTATTATTAGCATATACCAACATTTTATCATTACCTAATTCCACCTTATTAAAATGCAATTTCTTATTCTCTCACCTGTGAGAAAGTCAGCAGTTCTCTGGTGGCTTCAGCTTTTGATTAGCCATTCACATTGGACATTTGCATCAACATCTCAGAACATGCTCCATGGACTTGTGGTACTTCTGTTTGGCATGATGCTTAGTGCAGACACAGCCAGGGAGCATGTCATGATTGTCAGCAGTTGTCAGTCAAGGTTGGAGTACAGCACATTGTTATGCTAATCACACACCAGTATTTACCTACAGCCGACCCAGCCAACACACTATGTGCTTCAACTGAATGGCCATGTAGCAAAGTCTATAGGGTGTAGTTGCAAGTCAAGGGATCCAAGTATAGTAAGTATAATCCAATCCTAGTCCAGGGCTTGGAATGATCAGTAAGTGCAGTTAGAATTGGGAGGTCCAGATCAGTGCAATTCAAGGAAGAGGCCACGGTCAGTCCTGCAGGTCTAGCACAGTCAGAATTTATGTTAAGTGTGGAGTTGCACAGAGATCACTCTGGCATCTGATCACTCATCAGTCAGGGCTGTCTTTACAATTGGTCGGGGGTATGCCACATTTAGTCCTAGGATCTGTTTACTGAAAGTCAATGGAACTTATCAGGAGATACTTCTTTGTTGTGGGGTGGAGAGAATGGAGAGCTGGTCCATTGGCCAGCTGGTGGGAGAGTGTAGGCCAGGAAGCCTCCTGTGGCAATGGGACAGGACGGGCACACAGACAGTCTGCAGCCTGGAAGCAGAGCCCAATGTGTCTGTCAGCTGAGCCCAGGATCCGGGACTGAGGACTGGTGAGCTCAGGGCCTACTGTGACACTGGTTGAAAATGACTTTTGATCAGCCTAAAAAAAAACTCCCGAGT
This sequence comes from Chiloscyllium punctatum, assembly GCF_047496795.1. Classification (NCBI taxonomy): domain Eukaryota; kingdom Metazoa; phylum Chordata; class Chondrichthyes; order Orectolobiformes; family Hemiscylliidae; genus Chiloscyllium; species Chiloscyllium punctatum. The sequence goes on along the minus strand of NC_092743.1, from coordinate 45,744,074 downwards.
TTTCCATTCTGTCCAGGGCAAGGGGCAGCAATCTCCAAATAGTTATTACTTAAGGAAGCTAATATCGAATCTGCAGCACCTTTTCTGGCAGCATCTTATACATCAGAGCAAGGTATGTGAGATGCTACTTTATCCTCAGCTGGAGTTGTTGCCTCAGCTGGAGTGGTGGTGTCCAGTTTTGAGATCCACACTTAGGGAGAATGTGAACAAGGTCTTCTCATTTTCCAAAAAGAGTCAGTGAGATGTCTGATAACGGGGTAAGGTGGAGGATCTGTCTGTTAGATTAGGAATAAAACTAGAGGGCATACATTTAAAGGAGAGGGGAAAGATTTAAAAAGTACCTGAGAGGCAACTTTTTCATGCAGGGAGTGTGTGTGTATGGAACAAGCTGCCAGAGGAACTGGTGGTACAATTACAACATGTAAAAGGTTTCTAGATGGGTCTATGAATAGGAAGAGTTTAGAGGGATGTGTGCCAAGGGCTAGCAAGTGGGACTGGGTCACATTAGGACGCCTGATCTGGGCAGATGAGTTGGGCCAAAGGGTCTATGTCTGTACTGAATGATTCTAGGACTCTATGACTCTAAATGGTTTGTGCTCACATTGGTGGACTGTGACTAGGAGGGTACTACAAGGATCAGTACTTGGAAGCCATTTATCTATGATTTAGAACTTGAGGACTAAAAGTAATATTTCAAAACTTGCAGCAAAAAAGCTAATCAAAAATGTGTGCTGTGAGAAAAATGTAAAGTGATTTTAGGCAGACTTGGACAGGCACAGTAATCGGGCAAGAACATGACAGAGTATAATATGGAAAAATTTTGAGGTTATCCACTTCTGTAGGAAGAACAGATATACTGTCCAGAGTTTTTTCAAGTGGTGAAAAATTGGCAAGTGTAGATAAACAAAGAGACTTTGGTGTCCTTGTTGATAAATCAGTGAAGGCTAACATGCAAATGCAGTAAGCTATTAAGAAGGCTAATGGAATGTTAACTTTTATCACAAAAGCATTTGACTATAGGGTTTAGTGAGGTAATTGAATTGTTTCAATTGGATGGGAGCTTGGTTAGATCGCACCTTGAGTACTGTGCATTTTGATTTCCTTTTATCAGCAAAGATATTACTGCTATGGAGGGAATGCTATACAATCTCTCAGATGTTTCCACTCTTTAGCATCTAGAATCGGGGGTCACAATCGAAAAGTAAGGGGCATGTCATTTAAACTTGAAAGGGTTCAGAAACATTCACAAGGATATTGCTGGGGTTGGAGGGTTTGAGCTATTAGGAGAGGCTGAATAGGCTGGTGCTATTTTCCCTGAAGTGTTGAAGGCTGAGCGGTGACCTTATAGAGGTTCATAAAATCAAACACAGACAGTGGTATGTGTACAGAATAACCTGTCAAGGGAAGTGGTGGAAGCTGGTACAATTACATTTAAAAGGCATCTGGACGGGTATTTGACTAGGAAAGGTTTCAGGATACAGTATATGGGCCAAATGCTGGCAAGCGGGACTAGGTTAATTTAGGATATCTGGTTGGCAAGGACAAGTTGGACCAAAAGGTTGGTTTATGTAGTGTACAATTTTATGACTTTGTGACTATGACTCACTGCTGGGGATTGGAAGCAGGAACCTAGGATGATGAGGGGACAAGGATGTGAAGGGAGGAAATTCAACATACATGGGGAGAGAAGATGATAGTATACGGGCATTTACAGAACACTGTGGGTACCAGAAATCACTACCACTGTGGCCTTGGCCAATTGGCCAAGGTAGGCCAATTTGGAATATGATGGTTGACGTGACTAAAATGTAGGACCGAGAATTAATAGTTTATGATGAGAGCTGTAGACATAATTCCAGCTAATGTGTGGAGGATCAGTAGCAATGGTTCCAGGAAGAGGAACATGGAGATTTGGAAATGTGTTTGATTGCTCGACTGAGTCTGTGACTATCAAGTGTGACCTGCATTGCCTTCTATGTTCAATTGATGCCAGGAATGTGAGCTGCAGTTGGAAAATACTGTGATCATTCTTGAAGTCACATGCAGTCATTATTTTTTCATCCCAACATACAAACTCCACTTCTGAGAAACACAAAGCCCTTCATGGGGCAATTGAATCAATCATGCACTTTCACTGTGCAGATTGGTCATCTGTCCTCGTAGTACATGTGAAATGCATACAGTTTTCAACTGTCTCAAGTGCAAATGTTAGTCACGTGCAATCTTGACCATATTATTGGTCATTGCTGGTTATCTCTGTGAAGCAGAAATAGAATTATGGAATTGCTACAGTGCAGATAAAAACTGCTGAGCCCAACGGGTCTACGCTAACCCTCTGAAAAGCATCACACAGAGACCAACTCTCTCACTCTATGCCTGTAACCCTTCATTTACCATGGCTAATCCATCTAAGCTGCACAGCACTTGGAGTGTTACATACAGTTCTGGTCACCGCGTTATAGGAAGGATGGAAGTTCTATGAGGAAAGGTTGAGGGACTTGAGGCTGTTTTTGTTAGAGTGAAAAAGGTTGAGAGACAATTGAGACATTTAAGATAATCAGAGGGTTAGATAGGATGGACAGTGAGAGCCTTTTTCCTCGGATGGTGATGGCTAACATGAGGGGACAAACCCTTAAATTGAGAGGTGATAGATATAGGACAGATGTTAGAGAATAGTAGGGGCATGGAAGCACTGCCTGCAACATTTGTAGACTCGCCAACTTTAAGGGCATTTAAATGGTCATTGGATAAACATATGGATGAAAATGGAATAGTGTAGGTTAGATGGGCTTCAGAATGATTCCATAGGTCAGTGCAACATCGCGGGCCAAAGGGCCTGTACTGTGCAGTAATGTTTTCTGTGCTCTCTGTTCTATCCCAGACTCTACAGGGCAATTTAACATAGCCAATTCACCTAACCTGCAATCTTTGGACTGTGGGAGGAAACCAGAGTACCTGGCAGGAACCCACACAAACATGGGCAGAACATGAAAACTCCAAACAGTCACCAAGGCAGGAGTGGAACCCTGGTGCTGTGAACACAGTGCCACCGTACTGCCCATTTTTTTTTCTTGTATCCATTTGTATTGTGTAAGCCAGCAAGTTGTGAAAATCATAACACTTGGGGAATTTAATGTTCCAATATTAGTTACAGTGGTTTCTACTTAGCAATAAGGGTAGTTGGTCTTTTGCCAAGTTTTGTAAGTTGGCCACTCAAAACATCTCTCAGGTCACTGAAGAATAGTTTGTGTTAGAGTAGGGTGGAATTACACACAAAGAATAAAGAGCAGGCTCCATCAGGGAGAGTATTGGTAGCTGCAATGCTGAGAAGGTAATTGAAGACTGCTACATCTGCATAGCTGGCATCTCAGGAAGAAGTCTAAGAAGCTATTTGCTAGTTCCATGCTTTTAGCACTTGGGAAAAGTACTGGGAAGCAGTGAGAGCAGTTGCTAATTAAATTTAGAACTTGGGAAAAGCTCAGGGACCTGTGGAGGGCTAAGAAAAAGTCTGAGAGTCACTAACAGTTGTGTAGTAAATGTAGGATTGAAAAAAACTCACAAATAGTTGAATAATTAAGTTTGAATTATTTATTGTCATGTGTATTACAAATATAGGGAAAGTTGTGACTTAGTGTCACTCTCTGGTGCCATCTAGAATCACAAGACACAGAATATAATGCCAAAATATAAAGCAAAAAAGTTCACATTGCCTTTGTGTTACAGGCTCCACAACAATTATCTCCTCCACTGGCTCTCCTTGGGGTCATCTACCCTGCCATGGGTCCGGGGCTAACTGCTGCCTCATTGTTTCCATGTGTCATGTATTGGGTTCACCAATGCCACCGCCGACACCACTGCTGCAGCTCAATAGTGCAGCCCAAGATACCCAGAGACAGTACTAGTTTGGGGAAACAAGGTGTCCATGGAAAAGCTGGAGTTCTGCCCCTAAGTAGATGCTCTTGTGCAGTTTCCAGAATCCAAGGATTCCAGGAAAGGAGGGTGGTGTGTCCAGAATGTGAACAGTCATTAAGACAGTCCACAATGGAGTGATTTTTGAGAAAGATCTGAAGCCAGGTCTTTGAAAGAGAAGAACTGGAATCCATGGTGAAGTTTTAATGAGATTGGATGACCCATCATGTTGGCAAAATCTAGTTTGGTAGAAAGTGGGAGGGATTGCTGCCAAGTCCATGGGGATCCACCTCGACTACATTTGTTATTTGATGGATTCCATGGGATTTACAATCAGTTGGTCTGTTACCAGTGTCCGCCTCATGTTAATTCATAATCACAGGTGACCTTAAGAGTGGCACTTGCAGGCCACATTGTATTAAGATAAAGTGAGATCTCTTTGGCTGCAGAAGAATGCAGAACTGATTCCTTCTCACCTTGAACTGGAAATATTCTGCAATGTGCTTATATTTACAATAATGCCTTTCTTAGCTGATGTGGGCTGGGAGGACAACATCTCAGTGCTTAAACCGCACTTACAATTTCATTGGATTAAGGTCCAAAACTAAAGAACCATGTAAGGCCCATTCTATTGCCCTCCTTGACAGATGGATTAGTATGTTAAACTATCATGTGTGAGTGATGCAAATACTGACTGCTTATTACAATTGTATCAAGGCTATTGTCAATTGCCCCATCCTGTCTTAGAGGATGGTTGTTTTCTTTGGGAATTTTCATCCATATGGTGCATTGAAGCTGAGATATTGATTGTATTCAAGATTGAATTCACTTTTTGATTGCCAAGGGTATGTTGGATAGGCAGCAAAGTGAAATTAAGGCTGCATTTAAATCAGTCATTGTCTTAATGAGGGGTAGTACAGGCTTGGTGGGCTGAATGGCCTACTCTATTTCTCAGCATCGTGAGATGAGAAGTTTAAAAGCAGATTTGATAGAACTGTCCAGAATCATGAGAGTTCTATGTTTGATAAGAGAAAGAGAGGGGTCATAAGGCAAAAAACGTGTTCACACAGCAAGCGGTTAGAATCCGTAAATCATTACTTGAGCCCGTGTGGAGGCATTCACTTTTGCCTTCCAAAAGGGAACTGATCATAATCTGAGGAGGAAAGATTTGCAAAGCAACTTGTAAAAAGTGGGGTTTGGGATTAGCTGAGTTGTTCTTGTAGAGAGCCACCTTGGCGCCATGACTTCTTTCAGGACACCATAACTTCATTCAGTCTATAAGCATTCAGATTCTGAAGTTGAGGATGTTGTAAGCTTATGTTCCTTCGTTGTCAGTCTCGTTGGATTCGCATTCGACTTGATTCTTTGAAATTAGATTTGAGAACTCTAACTTAATGATCCATTTTTGCACTTCAACGGAAAAGAAATATTATTGAGATTATTTTACTGCAAATTTATTTCTTCATCGCAGTAACAAAGCATTATTTGGATGTTTACAAGCTGCTACATAAAAACATGAAAGAGGAATGTAGGTACAGTACATAATGCCAACGTAAAATTCTTTGCTTTTAAAGGGGCGATTGCCAAACTGGGTATCTTGCAGTGAGATAATGTTATAACAGTATGTTTTTACAAAGCTGTAGCATTTCGATAGGTTGGTCGAGTTTTTTTTAAAAAGAGGACGTTGCTAGTCAATTTTGATGTTTCACACATGATTTGTAACAGCTATTATTTTTCAGCCGAAATCGAAGTTGCACGCAATGCAAAACCAGATTTCCTGGTTCATGGATTTCACGATTATTTCAGCTGATGGTCAACAGTTCTCTCTGAAAGAATAAATAGATTTTGCCGCTTCGTTGAAAGCCGTTTCAAATCGAGGAATACTGGCCAGTCCGGAGGATAACACAACTATGTTTGATTTAACCCTGTGATGTCTCAGACTTCAAATAGGTAAAACAGATCGCGTTAACAGATAACGTTGTGTTCCACCTAAAAGAGCTCTTCATTTATGGAAGGGCTTATACCCGAGACGTGGATACTCCTGTTCCTCGGATGCTGCCCGATCTGCTGTTCTTTCCCAGCAATACACTCACGACGCCTAAAATGGTAAATGGTGTTTTTCGCCCTTCTTTATCCGTCCTCCTAAGAATGGAGGTCTTCCTCGTCAGATGGAGAAAATATTTTACAGAGTGGCTTAGGATTCACGCACAAGCGCCATTCAATTTTCGCTGCAGGTTATAGTATAGGGTTATACTTTTCAACAAAGGCACTGACAGTGTTTGAAACATGGAATTACATACACTGGAAACAATTTATATGCTTGCTAATTCTCTTTAGATAAAGTCTAGGATTCTGAGATACCGTGACAAATATGAACTGAACATCTTGCTGTTCAAGTTTCTCAAAATATCTCATACTCAGTTTGCTATTACTGATCCTTGCAAGTAGCTATTTAAAGTTACTGATAAGTGTAGCTTGACTGAGATTAGTAGCCAGTGAATATAAGAAATTAGGAAATGGATAAAGACTGATGAAAGGGTCCGACCTGAAACGTCGACTCCTCTTCTCCTATTGTGCTTCTTCCAGCTCAACTCTTTACCCACTCTGACTCTCCAGCATCTACAGTTCTCACTATCTCCTAATATAAGGAACTACACCAGGAGGAAATTTTCATCTCTATTTTATTCACCTGTAGGACGTAGACGATGTTGGCTAGGCCAGCATTTATTTCCGAGTTGCCCTTGAGAAGAGGATAATGGTGAGCTGTCTTATTGAAACACTGCAATTATGTGTTGTAGGTAGACCAGCCAGGACTTTGACCCAGCTACACTGAAGAAAGGGTGAAACATTTTCAAGTTAGGATGGTGAATGATTTTGCGGGGAACTTGCAGCTGGCAGCGCTGCCACGTACCTGCTGCCCTTGTTCTTCGAGATGGATTTGGCCTTGGGTTTGTAAGGTGCTATGTGAGAATCTTCGGCGAATGTCTGCAGTGCATCTTACGTATAGTTCACACTGCTGCTCCTGAACATCGTGCTGGAGGTAGTGTATGTTTGTGGATGTGGTAGCGATCAATCCAGATGGATAACGAGGTAACCCACTCAATGCAATTGTATCTCTGAGACGAGAAGGAAGCTATCACAATTGAAGACGCACTGACATTACGCGACTGTAATCTTCGCTTGTGCTTATTTAGAGATCTTTTCCACATTATAAAATAATTCAAAACAGTTTCTAACTTTTGTTTGTCTGTGTATATAAAATATGAATTTCAAATAGATCCCCTGGTTTAAGCTGGATGTTTTTTCACAAGAGCGATTTTAAACATAAACTCAGCTTCTGGACTAAAGTGACTGCGTGAGGGCAGCTCATTCACTCTGGACCAGGTAACACTTTCACCCCGTGGGAGGGGGCGGGGCCTGGGGAGCCCGCCCCCTGCACCACTCCTCTGATTGGAGACGGCGCCGAATGGGCGGGGTCCCCGGGCGGCCTCGCCGGGCTAGGATTGGTGGAGGTGGGCAGCGTGGGCGTGGCGCCGGTCGGCTGGGCGGGGCGGGGCGGGGTTGGCGCTGATTGAATGAAAGTTGGAGCGGGCGCTCTGTGGGAGCACCGGCCGCTTTCGGCAGCGTCAATCCCCCCAGGAGTCGGGAGTTTCAACACGGAGCTCGGAGTAGAGGCAGGGGAAGACAGAGGGAGCTCCGTTCCTTCATCTTATAAGTAGCCGCCTTGTCTAGTTTATATTTTGAGGTTGTTTTGTAAAGTGCTCTGAACTGACTTGTCTCCCTCGAGCGGATTTTATATATTTTTTTTGCTACTTTTAAGTTGTCAGCCTCCTCCCCTTCTCCCTCCTCCCGGGGTCATGCCTCTGCTGCCCGGGCTGCGCTGGAGCCGTGCGCTCCTCTCCTGCTTGGCGCTGGGGCTCCTGTCCGCCGCGGCCGCCAGGGACTCGGCTTCCCGCAGCCCCCCGCCGCTGCTCCAAGCCCAGGTTCGGGAGGACTCCCGGCCGGGCAGCCGAGTAGCCGGGCTCAGGCTGTGCGGAGCGGGGCTGCGGGCGGCCGGGGCCGGGCTCCGCTGCGAGCTGTCCGGCCGCTCGCACGCGGATTTCCGCCTGTGGCCCCGCTCCGCCTGCAGCGTGGTGCTCCGGACCGCGGCTCCCCTGGACCGGGAGGTTCGCTCCGCTTACCTGCTGAGGCTGAGCTGCTCCTGGGGGAATGGGGAGAACCCCGCCGCCCGGGCAAGGGTCCCGGCCGCTCTGCTTCGAGTGAGGGTCCGCGATGTCAACGACAACCGGCCGGTGTTCAGCCCAGGGCTCGCCCGGAGGCTGGAGGTGGACGAGCTGACCGCCGTCGGCACGGAGCTCGCCCGTGTCACCGCCACCGATCACGATGAAGGGAGCAACGCCGCGATCACCTACAGCCTGACCCCGGCGGTCCCTCAGCTGTTCGTGGTGCCGGGCACTGGTCAGATCCTGGTTGTAGACTCTCTCCTGGGGGCGCTGCCCCTCCGGCTGTCGGTGTACGCCCGGGATCAAGGTGCGGACGCCCAGCTCAGCGAGCCCCTGACCGTGCTGCTATTGCAGCCGGAGCTCCCTGCCGGGCTCCGGAGAGAGACTCGCTCACTGCCCCAGGAGATGGTCCACTCGGTCACTGTGCCTGAGGGTGATAAGCTCGGCAATGTCATTTACACTGTCCCCGACTGGAAGTTTGAGAGGCGCTGGTTTGAAGTGATCGCCCCGGACGATGCCCCGGTCCAGATCGAGAGGGATTCCGGCAAAGTTTACTTATCCAAGAGACTTCGCGGCACGTCGACCGTCCAGATAACTGTCAAAGTGAGCAATCAGAAAGGTGAGCTACTTTCCGTCTCTTACTTTTCTCCCGGTTTCTGACTGGCCCATTCTATTTCTACTGGGTGACAACCCAGTTGTGTGAAGTTGACCCAGAAGCGGAACGTCTTGCCGGGTTTCTCCCTCCTTATTCTGAGCAGTCCATGCAAGTACGATCTTACATTTATTTAACGAACGTCCCAAACTACATCGAGGTCTGAGGGAAAAAAAAAGGTTCTCAGTCAAATAATTTATTAGGAAGCGGGGGACCAGAGGCTAGCTCATGCGGGTGGCTACAGAGTAGGAGTCCAAAGGAGCACTGGGAGATAGAGTTATTCGGAGCAAAGTCCGGAACTCGGATCCGGATGGTCGAAAGAGCTTAATTTCTGACAAAACTCTCGGTCATTGGAAATGAAGTTATAATCTGCACAGAGAATTTCTATCTCTTTAGAGATGACAGTCATATCTAGAGTCAGAGTGTGGGCAAGAGTATGGTAATAGCGAATCTAGAAATCTGGCTCCAAAGCAGAAATTGTGGAGAAACTCGGCATGTCTGGTGGAATCTGTGCAGAGAAAGGAGAACTCTTAACTTTTTTTTTTAAAACAAATTTCCGGCGCCATAAGTTTTTTTTTCCTGATGAAGGGCTTTTGCCCGAAACGTCGATTTCGCTGCTCGTTGGATGCTGCCTGAACTGCTGTGCTCTTCCAGCACCATTAATCCAGTCTAATTTTTTTTTTCTCTAGTAATCAGGCTATTTGAGAGGGTTGCCAGAATGTGTTGTATACTCGATAGCTGTAAGTGCTCATGCTTTCAAATCCGCTAAAGCTGAGCTCTGCGGATCACTCTGCAACTACAGTGACAATTTCTAAAATGGAAAAAAAAAGTGACTGTACCATTTTTCTTTTTCCTAACCATAAATATAAGTTGTCAAAAGACCATCCGGAAAGCCTGATAATGTGTCTTTGCAATTACACTGCAACTGGTGTAAGAAGGCGCAATGTGACACTATTTCCTCCAGGTGGTATGAGACTACTATAAAAATTTCAGTTAATCTCCTGTCATAAAATCCAAGATACAGTTCCATTGCTTTTTTTTGTCTGAGCGATTTTTAAAAAAAAAAGACAACACGTTAACATCAACCCAGGCTCTACAATACGATTTTTAAAAAAAAGAAAATTGAGTTTAAAGTTTGGAGGTTTAATGTACAGAATGATACAAAACAGATCATTTACATCTCTGTGCAGCTCTGGAAAGCGCTACAAATGGTCTTAGCATCTCTGAGGTCTAAAAAGTGGGGGGTAGGGGAAACAGCCTTTTGCACTCAAATGTCATTTGTGGCTCAGTTGGTACACTTGCCACTGAGTCAGAAGGTGTGGGCTCATTTCAAAAATCAAACCTGATCCTTTAGTCAGTAACGAGGGAATACTACGCTCACAGCAGTGCCTTCTTTCTAGAGAAACATTAAACCCATCTGACCTCCCAGCTGGATGCAAAAGGTCCAATGCTAATATTTTGAAGAAGAGCAGGTAGTTTCCATGGTGCCCTGGCCAATATTTAAGCCTCTCAAAAAAGCAGATTATCTGGTGATTATCACATTGCTATGAGTGGAAGTTTGCTGTGCATATGTTTGCTGTTGCACATCCTGCTCAGTGACTATGTTTCAAAAAATACTTCATCGGTTGTAAAGCACATTGAGATATCTGGTGATCATGGGAAGTGCTATGTAAATGCAAATCCTTCAATTTTCTCGCATCTAACTAGAATGTGTAGTGCCATAGTATGATGCTCTTACATGTACTGGAGGCCACATATTCATGCACAGGACCCTGTCCCTTGTCAACAGAAAGAACATGTACATGCAGACAGTTTCAACTCAACAAAATGGCTAACAGCTATTTGCTTGAAATGGTTCATATCTAAGGGTAATGCCCTAATCTAGCAAAATCAACCTGCCTTGCTTCAAATAGAAACAATGTTTGGTAGTTAACTGTCAGATAATACCTGCTGCATTCTCTGTGGCAACACTTCTACCAATCTGTGCCCACTTGACAATCAATTAGCACTGTACTTTTCTACAACATAACGCATGTTGTTTCCCTTTATTGTGAATTCTTGTGATTTTTTCTGAAGAGTGCAAGATGAAAGGCTAAAAAAAGTGTTTTCTTTTTAACAATGCTCAAGTTCTGTGCTATCAGATGACTATTCCTAATTGCTAGGCTATACTTTATGCATATGTAGACATCAGACACATGCATTGTCTCCAGGGTCAAATTGTCTAATGACTGTTGGTATTGATGTTCATGTACAAAGAATGTTTATTTGAATGAGTTTGGTTGACGGTTGACAACTTAGCATAAATTGGAGTAGGGAAAGGTGTGTTTGGCAAGTCAACATAATGAAGGAGTCAGTGTTGGGTATCTTGAAATACATTAAGGGAGGCCAGTCCCCAGGGACAGATGGAATCTATCCCAGGATATTTGGAAACTAGCCTGGGCCTTAACAGATATCTTTGCATCCTCTTTGGCCTCATATGAGGTTCCAGAGAACTGGAGATTAGCCAATGTTGTTCCTTTTGTTTAAGAGAGGAAATAGCTAATCCAGGTAATTATAGCCAGTAAGCCTGATGGCAAGGAAGCTGTTGGAGAAGATACTGAGACAGGATGTGTTCACATTTGGAAGCAAATGGATGAGTTAGTGATAGGTATCATGGGTTTGTGTGGGGAAAGTGACTGCTCACCAACTTGATTGAGTTTTATGAGTTGACAAGAAAGGTGAGGGAAGGGCAGTGGATGTTGTCCACATGGACTTTAGTACAGCATTTGATAAGTTATTTCATGGCAGGTTGAACAGAGGGTAGAGTTTCATAGGATCCAGAGTGAGCTGGCTAGATGGATTACAAAACTGGTTTGGTCATAAAGACATTGAGTAGTAGTGGAAGGGTGCTTTTCAGAATGGAGATCAGTAACTAGTGGTGTTCTGCAGGGATCAATACTGGGAACTACATTTGGAGGAAAATGTAGGTGGTCTGATTAGTAAGTTTGCAGATGGCATCAAAATTGGCTGAGTTGCAGATAGTGAGGAGGATTGTTAAAGGATACAGTGGAAAATAGATTGCAGAGTTGGGCAGAGAAATGGCGGATGGAGTTTAATTGGACAAATGTGAGGCAATGCATTTAGAGATCAAATTCAGGTGCAAATCATACAATAAATGGCAGAACATTTAGGGGCATTGACATACAAAGAGATCTGGGTATACAGGTCCAAAAATGCTTGAAAGTGGCAACACAAGTGGATAAGGTGGTCAAGAAGGCATTCAGCATGCTTGCCTTTGTTGGCTAAAGTTGGCAAGTTATGGTACAGATGTAAAACACTTTTGTGAGGCCACATTGAGAATATTGTGTGCATTTCTGGTCACCACACTACTAGATAGATATGGATGCTTTGGAGAGGGTGCACAGAAAGTTTACCAGGATGTTACCTGGTCTAGAGTTTTAGTTATGAGGAGAGGTTGGATAAACTCGGATTCTTTTCCACTGGAAAGACATAGGCTGAGGGATGACCTGATAGAGATCGGAAAAATTATGATAAGCATAGATGGGGTGGATAGCCAGAGGGTTTTTCCCAGGGTGAAAAGGTCAACTACAAAAGGGCACAGATTCAAGGTAAGAGGGAAAAAGTTTAGGGGAGAAGTGTAAGCAAAAGTTTTCAGACGTTGTGGGTTCCTCGAATGCAATGCTAGTGGAGATGGTGGAAGCAGGTATGTTAGCAATTTAAGGTGGGTCTTGATAGACACATGGAGGTGAACAGAGGGATAGATACCGCACATGGATAATAAGTAGTGGGTCTAAATAAGGATTAGGAATCAGTGCAGACTTGGTGGACTGAAGGGCCTGTTCCTGTGCTCTATTGTATTATATATCAAACACAGCTTAAAAACATATTATTTTGCTTATTCCTGTTTGTGAGACTCATTAATTACACTTTTATGGTAATATAAGTGCTTTGAATGACTTGAGGGGTGTTGCGGTGTCAATGCCTGATTTTCTATTTCTATTTAAAAAAGCGTGTGTCTATTTTATTTAATGGATGCAAATCTCTGAAGCCAAGCAATAGCCTCTTCATTTTCTGAGAATAAGATGATGAGTTTGCCTTTTGGTCAGTAGAGGGGAATACTCTGCAGTAACACACAGAATTGTTTGTTTTTCCACAAGTGCCTGAAGGATTATACTGATACCCTAGTTGTGGAAGTTGGTTGCTGAGGGGATCTGGCTTGTGCTGACCCTGTTTAGCGAGGACCATTCTCACTATTGTGCCTGCAATCCAACAAATGGAGTTTATTACAAGAAATCTGTTCATGACTCCCATTTCTTGATGTTGCTCACAAAGATTGGTCCATGCAGATGGCTAAAATGGAAGCTAATGATACACTATATTAGAATGACTTCACAGTACATTGTTCTGTATGGTACAGTGTACCAACTGTTATATTAATATTTAATAGCAGAACAACTTTTGTGTATTGATTTAATTAATTCATATTAGTTAAAATTAATTTCCACTAATTTTGTTTAAGTACCCAGGTGTTTTTTTTACTACTCAGACCAGATGGGTTTTCCTGACCATCAACAATGGATTCATGGTGATCATTAGACTCTTAATTCCAGATGTTTTAACTGAATTCAAATTCCGCAATCTGCTGCGGTGGGATTTGAACCTGGATCCTCCAAACATTACCTGGGTTAATAGAGCAGTAGCTAATACCATTAGGCCATTGCCTTCCCAGGCCAACTAACACTATTCAGTGGCAGGTGGGACAGATGCTGAAGTCATTAGGCATTATTACAATGACAGGCTGTTTGATTTGTCAACTTTTAAGCTTTTTTGTAATGTTGCATTGCAATGGCAAACCACCTCCGGGCCACAAAGATGGTGCTACATTATGTAAAATTAGGGTCCTGGAATTGGGGGTAATAAATTAGTTTAAGTGGAGTTTTGGTTATCAGGCAGAAGTAGCATAGTAATTGCATGCCATTTTCATAGTCCTTCGATGTGACTGGGTACGTTTGGAGTTGGGATGGAACCAGCCAGATCAGATGAGTGAGAATGATCTTTGGGTAATTGATCTGATGTTAATTGACCCGGAAGGAAGGCATACAACCCATTTAATTCAAGCAGTGAGCGATTTTTCTTAGTCCAGGTTTTATTGGCGTTGGATGAAAGTTATAAGGGATATGAAGGACCATGCTAATAACTGCATGGTCTCAAACACACAAAAATTATGTTAACCTGACAAATAACATTAAACAGCTTTACTCTCCATTAACTTATGGAGCTGTAGTCCATTCCTACCTTTTCTTGGGGAAAACACCGATCAGATTATTGTCTATTAATATTTCTTGAGTCTAGTATCTAAATATATTTCTTAAAACCTATTATAGAAGGAGAGTGCTTTGTGTTTTGACTCTGCTAATATTATTACATCTCTGTCCGCCACAATTTTTCAGAACAATTGGCTAAACTCCCCAACATAATGCGAGCGAACAGACATGCTTCAGATTAAATCATCCTGTGGGTTTTTAATCAGCAGCTAAATATTAGCATTTTCATACGCTCTGGTTAACAAATCTTGCCCCAGGAGAGCATGTCTGTTGTTTAGTGACACATTGCATAGAGAACAAGTGAAAGTGAGAGGGAGAGATAGCAGTCCACACTTATCTTTAAGACAGGGGGAAATGTTTTGAGTTTCCATTGGATTTGATAAAAATCTGTTCAGCGATGGGTTTAGGAATATTGTAAAGGATTTCCCTGTCGTACCCCACCTCACGCCCTATGGGGAAAAAAAATAGCCAGTTAATGAAGAATGTCTTGAGCTACAAATTCCAGGAAGGCCCCTGGATGAACTGGGTCTGATACCACATGTAGCAATTTACAGTCAAAATAACTTTAAGCAACAAAGTTTACAGGAGGTGTGAGGGAAAAACATTTTCACCCAGAGGCTGGTGCTGAAACCCACTGCCATTTAGGATTGTATGGATGTAACGTACGATGCCAAGAAAGGATGTTAAAGTGAAATAATGGCTCCTGATTTTCTGATGGCTAGTTAATTGTTTCTGAAGTATGCATGAGATTGTGCATTGAAACCCTGCTGAATCACCATTGGAGTATTCTCTGAAGAAGTGTTCCTGAAATTTAAGATTTCTGTACTTAAAACACATTGAAATTATCTGTGTAAATTGGGGAATTCAAAGGGTCAAATAGTAGTTACTCAGGAAAAATTAGACTATTAAGTACCTCATCTAACTCCTGTTTAACCATTAAACTGATCCCCCAAGTTACCTCATACAGCTTCAATTCCTCCTTCCCCCTACCTTGACTCGATTACAATCATCACTCCAAATCCCACAGCTCCTATCATTCACTAGAACTCAACTCCTACTGTTGGACCTGTCTTCGCCATTTCCCCCACCAGAGAGTCCAACTGTGTCCCCTGCTAGACCAAATTTCTCCCACCTACCCAAAGCACTGCATAATGTATCTACCCCACCCATCCCTACCAATCCATCTTGTACCCTACCCTCCCAGTCACTTACCTAATGTACTTAACTTTTTGACAGCACCTATCAAAGTGCCTGTGAGTCTGGACCTTTGAATTTCAGAATATGGCAATTGATTGCTTTAAGAAAGGGCCACCATTTGCCTTCCCCAACCATCCTTCCAATGGCCAGGATGGAAGTGCAGCTTCTGACAGAGCCCTGAATGGAAGTGCCTATATAGGCAGAGTTCTTTTCTTGTGTAAGATAAGGATCAGAGAGGCAATCTCAGTTGAAATTCTCACTGCTTTGAAAATATGACCTTCTGTTCAGTGTAGGTAATTTTAGAGAGGGCTTAAGACTGTTTGAATATTGCCTGTTCTGCTGTTTTCGCCGATGAAAATCCAGCAGATTTATAATTTACTCCAATTCATTCTTTGCTGATAAATAATTCAAGGCAAAATCAATGCAAAAAAGGAAACGGCTGGAATCCAACTGATTTTTATTCATGGTTACCATTTAAATATATATATTTTTAAATGCCAGACTCTTAACTAGATGTAGGCATCTAATTAAAATTATCTCCCTTCGGTTCACTGACAATCTCCAATTTATTTCTTTTCTTTTAAAGGGATCCCAGTTACCTCTTACTAGGGCAGATCTACTCTTCTCTCCCATCTTTCAAGCTTCTTCCTTGGACTTTTTTTTTAAACTTCTAAGGGGATTTAACTGCTGTTCAGTAACTTATGATTTTCTAAGATTTTTCCCTGATCTGTTTTGGTTTAATTTATGAACAACCTTGGAATCTCATCACATTAGTTAATTTATTAGACATATGTTTTATCTTCGTTTCCCCAATCACAATAAAATACTGGTGCTGATTTTTGTAAACAGTTGCTCTCATGGACTTAACTTAGAGTCAGAGAGATGTATAAGCACAGAAACAATCCTTCAGTCCAACTTGTCCATGCCAACCAGATATCCTAGTCCCACCTGCCAGCACCCAGCCCATATCCTTCCAAACCCTTCCTATTCATATACCCAAACTTCTTTTGTTCCTTAACATTTCAACTGAAGTTCATAGCCTGTAATGTATTAATTACTGGAGACCGCAATGTTGGATTGGACATGTTAACTCTGGATAAGCTAATTAGAAATTCTAGCTTTGCAATATTTCACATATATCAATAGTGGTAGGTATTAGTCTGAAGGTCCTAGTATTTGACTGAATTCAATTGAATTTGGCTTTGATATTGAATTTGAACAGGTTTTTTTTTCTTTTCTCAGGTACAACATTTACAAAACACTTTCAATATGTACATGAATAAGAAAGGTATGGAGGGATGTGGGTCTGGAGCAGGCAAGTGGGACTAGTTTCATACTTTGTTCAGCACCCTGAAAAGCTCACCTCATCTTGTAATCTATTTAAAATATAAGTGACAGACAACTCCCAAATTCCACTATTTAAAGAAAATAATATCAATTTATTCTTTAACTCTAAAAGTAAACATTAAACAACAAGTATTCACAATTCTGAGCCGACTCCCCACCTTTTTTGTGACTGCTTATTACCTGCCTCCAACTCTATAGCAATATGCTATTCCAATAAAACTCTTATTAAATTTACATCATCTTAATTTCAAAACCATACAAGCATCTGCCATCTTCTGTGTCTTCTTCTGGCTGCAGATCTCCCTGTGTCATTTCTTTCTTTACTGTGAAGATGTTTCATATGAAAAAGGTACATTTGATAGAGTGTTTCAATGTGGTCAGTCAGTCTCTCAATGACAGTTGCTCGTTCTGATTTTCGAAAAGCCTGCTTTTTTTTTTAAAATGCCCTAATATCAGATCATCTCATTGGTTGATGTTGACAAAACAACAAATTCAAACTTGATTTGGTTTTAGTATCCTGGGACATAAATTGATTAGTTAAATTTGAATTGTCAAAACAGCAAACAACTTACATTTCACAGCCAATTTTACATATTTTCAATTTTCCAGTACACTCTGATACTGTTATCTAGTCATATGACACAGGTGCTTGTGAGCTCTTAGTGCAGAACAGCAGTCACTCTCTCTTAAAGGTACAGTCCACATCTTCAACTTCGTAACATTACTCAGGGTCACCTATTTAAAACAGATAAGACTTTTTTTTCTGAGGGTGATTAGTCTTAACAACTCTTTCTGAAAAGGTAATGAAAACAGAGTGATTTAAAGAGATTTATTAAAACAGTATATTGTTGTAGAGCTAGAGGCAGGTATTAAGCAGTTAAGGGGGGTGCTTATAGAGTTGTGAATAGTTGTTGTTTAATATTCACTTTTAGAGATAAGAATAAATTGATATTATTTATTTAAATAGTGGAATTTGGGATTCTCTTGTCACTCATATTTAATACTTTTTAAGGCAGAGTTAGTTAGATTCTTGTTAAACAAGGGGTTGAAGGCAGGAATATAGATTTGAAGTTACAAGCAGATCACGCATGATCTTATCGAATAGCAGAGCAGGCTTGAGGGGTTGAATGGCCTACTTCTCTTGATCCATGTTGCCTGTTTACTACATCTCTAGGGATAATATTAATGTCATTGGGGTAGGTTGGCTTAGTGGGTTGGCTGACTAATTTGTAATGCAGAGTAACACCAATAGCATGCGTCCAATTCCCACGCCAGCTGAGGTTACCACGAAAGACTCTCCTTCTCACCCTCTCCCATCATCTTGGTGACTTTTGTGTTAAACCATCACTAGATATATCTCTCTAATGAGAGAGCAGTCCTATGGTCTGGTAAGAATATGGCAACTTTGCCTTTACAATTTGGTAAACAGAATGTATTACCATTTTAAGAACAGTTCCAAATATCTCACTTTGATAGACATGTCAGATACAATGTAATGCTTCAGGTGGTGCGAGCTTTCTGTTCCTTTACACTCTCTTCCTTTTGCTCATTTTCTGTGTATTTTATCCAGTGCTTTTACAATCCAGATACTCTAGGAAAATGCATAAAAAATGCTAGTTGCAAAGAATATCGTAAATCACAAGAATGCCTGACTTGTGGGTGCAATGAGCCCTGGCTTGGTTCCCTATGTTACACCCAGAGAAAGAGAAAATGAACAGATGTTCCTATAGTTAAGGTTTGAACATGTACAGTTGCAATAGAAAGATTGACATAGTAAAATTCTCCTGTATACCTTTTGCCAATAATAGTTGTGAGAAAATATGAAGAGATAAAATGGCAGGAGACTAAAACAGACCCCATGTTCCCACATAACCTGCAGGCTTCAATTCCCAGGCTTTGTCAGGCTTTTCCACAGATGTGGTAATGGGATCACAGTATTTCAGATTCTTTACAGTGGAGATGGGTGCTATTTAGTCCATTGTGGCCACACCAACCCTCTAACTGAGCATTTTAACTCCGCTCCATCCTCTTGCTTTTCCCTTTAACTCTGCACATAGTTTTTATTCAAAGGAATCCTCTAATTCCCACTTGGATGCTTTGATTGATCTGCTTCACCACACCTCAAGGCAGAGCTTTCACAACTCTCGGTTTATGATAAAAGGATTTTCTTTTCAGCTTGTCTTGAACATTATTCTGTCCTTCCATTGTCGATCCTTTTTTTTTTAAAAGTGGGAATAGTTTCTCCCTAAATAAAAAAAAAAGAAAAAAAACTGCAAATACTGTAAATCAGAAGAGAGGTTGTTGGAAAAGCTCAATAGGTCTTGCAGCATCTGTGAAGAGAAAGCAAAGTTAATGTTGTGAGGAAATGTCACTGGAACCAAAATGTTAACCTTGTTTTCTCGTTACAGATGCTGCCAGACTTGCCGAGCTTTTCCATGAAATTCTGTTCTAGTTTCTCCCTGTTTACTCTATTCAGATCCTCATGATTTCTATTGAATTTCCTTTCAGCCTTCTCTAAGGAAAGCTGTCTCTATGTTTCTCACACCTGGGAGATTTTCTGCATTTTGTCCACTCCAATCACATTCTTCCTGAAATGCAATGCCCAAACTGAATACATTACTCCAGCTGAGGTCTAACTGGTGTCTTTGACAAATTCAGCATAACTTCCCTGCAGTTGTATTCTGTTTTTATTACTAAGACCTAGAAGACTGTTTGCTTTACTAACTGCTTTCTTCACTGGTACTGCCATTTTTAATGTATGCACACACCCAGGTCTGTCTGGTCTAGCCCTTCAGAATACTGTCTTTATGTACACTTTACCTAAACGTAATACTTCAAAAGGACAAATATGAGGGTCTCCTTCTCCTTCCTTTCAAACAAGGAGCCGAAGTAGGCCATTCAGCCCCTCAAAACTGTTTCACCAATCAATGTGATCATGACTGATGTCAGTGTAACCTCAATTCAGCATTCCCACTACTACTGATAACCCTTCACCCTTTTATCAGTAATTTACCTTTCTCTGACTTTAAAATATTCAAGGACTCTGTTTCTACCTGCTTTTTCTGGATGAGATGTTCAAAGACTCACGACTGTCTGAGAGAAAGGAAATACATGGTGGCACTATGGCTCAGTGATTAGCACTGCTGCCTCACAGCACCAAGGACCAGGGCTTGATTCCTGCCTTGGGCAATTGTCTGTCTTGGTGGAGTTTGCACATTCTCTCTCTGTGTCTGCGTGGATTTCCTCTGTGTGCTCAGGTTTCCTCCCACAATCCAAAGATATGCAGATCAGGTGAATTGGCCATGTTAAGTTGCCCATAGCGTTGGGTGCATTATTCAGGGGTAAATCTAGGGTAGGGGAATGGATCTGAGTGGGTTACTCTTTGGAGGGTTGGTGTGGACTTGTTGGGCAGAAGGGCCTGTTTCCATACTATAGGGAATCTAATCTAAACACCTAAACTTTCATTTAAAATGGTCAACATCTGATTTCAATCCTTTTCAGGATCTTATGTTTCATAGGTATCTGTGAGGGACCAGGAACAAGATTGTACTCCAAAACAATGCTTGGCATATCCCCCATTCTACCAATACCATCAAGCCAAGTGATTAATCCAGGATCAATGACGAATGCATGGGTGCATGTCAGGAGCAGCACCAGGCATACCTAAAAATGAGGTGTTAACCTAACATAGCTACAACACAGGACTACTTGCATACCAAATAGCTCAAGCAACAAGTGGTAGACAAGGCTAAACAATTCCATCTTTGCTTCTTTCAGAGGTCCAAGGCATCACCCTACCAGTCATCAGCCAATTTGATTCACTTCACATGATATCAAGAAATAGTTGAAGGCAATGGATATTGTCAGGGCTGTGCACCTTGATAATATTTTAGCAATAGGACTGAAGAGTTGTGCTTCAGATCCCTAGCCAAGCTGCTCTAGCACTGACATCTACCTGACAATGTGGAAAATTGCCCAAATACGTCAAGTTCACCAAGAGTAGGACAAATCCAACTCCACCAATTACTGCCTTATCAATCTAAACCTTGATCATCAGTACAACAGCACTTGCTTAGCGATATCCTAATCACTGACGTTCAGTTGGGTCCTGCCAAGGACCCTCAGTTCCTGGCCTCACTACAAGCTTGCTTCAAACATCGAGAAAAGTGCCAAATTCTAAAGGTGAGGTAAGAGGGCACACTTTTCTGAGTGTGGCATCAAGAAATCCTAACAAATCTGGAGTCCAAGGGTATCAGGGGAAAGCTATCTACTGTGCAGAGCCATTCTTGGCACAGAGGAAGATGGTCATGGTTGTTGGAGGTCAGTCATCTCAGCTGTAGGACATCTCTGCAGGAGTTCCTCGGTGTAGTATCCTCGGACCAACTAAAATCTTCAGTTGCTTCATCAATGACCTTCCTTGATCATAAGGTGAGAAGTGGCGATGTTTGCGATAATTGCATGACATTCAGCTTCATTTATGATTCTTCACACAGTACTGAAATAGTCCATGTCCAATTGTAGCAAGACCACAACGATATCCAGTTTTAGGCTAGCAAGTGGCACATAAGTGTCACCTATATTCACTTATATGCGTTGATATTCTGTAGTATTGCCATCACTGAATCGCACACGCACACGCACCACAGCCACCCCACCTCAACCAGCTGTCAACATCCTGGGTGATCTACTAGGCACAAGTCAAGTCTGTGATGGAAAACTCCCCACTTGCCTGGATGTGCACAGCTCCAACATCACTCAAGAAGCTTGATACCATCCTGCATGAAACAGCCCGCTTGATTGGCGTTGCATCTACAAACATTCACTCCCTCCATACACTGATGTTCAGTAGCAGCAGTGTGTACGATCTACAAGTTGCATTGCAGAAATTCAGCAGTGACTCCTCAGCTAAAACCTTCCAAATCCTCATACTACCATCCTAAAGGACAAGGGCAGCCGAGATATTGGAACACTGCCACCAGCGTGTTCCCCTTGAAGTTGCTTGCCATTCTAACTTGGAAGTATTTCAGTGTTTGTTAAGTCAAAATCCTGGAACTCCCTCCCTAATGGTATTGTGGGTCTACTTACACCAAATGGGCTGCAGTGATTCAAAAGGCAGCTCACCACCACCACCACCATCTCAAGGGTGACTAGGGATGGCAATAAATGCTGGCCCATCCAATGATGCCCACATGGGAAAAAGTTAGAAGTGGGCATTGATTATTGCCTTGAAGTGCAGTGAAAGCAAAATGCTAATTGCAGTCCATAAATGCTACAGTAATTTGATCTGACGCTATGAGAAAATATTTTTCATTGCATGTGCAAAGTATGAGTGAAATGATGGGGAAAGTTTATAGTGCTAAGTGAATCCTCTGCATGATAGGCACTCACTGTCAACATTGAAATTGGAAGTGTGAAGGGCAGTTAATTGCAAGTGCCAAGGATGCTTAATATAATAAATTAATTGAAAGCAAGTGTTGTTTTTCAACCTTGCTTCATTTGATAAAGCTGTTACACGTCTTCCAGCATTGTCTACTGCTTTGCAATGTGGTGCTCAGAGCTGCAGGCTCCTCCTGTCATCTTTGGCAACTCCTTTAGGGTTCGACATTACTTAATTCCAGCTAAAGGTTACTATCTACAGTCAGCTTCTTCCAAGCTTTATTAGTTCTCTGAAAAGACTAATTGCTTCATGAATCAATGCGTGGAGTAGCAGAGATTGATAGCACAGAAAAAGGCCCTTTGGCCCATTGCATCCATGCCCGTCAAAAACAAATACTTAACAATTCAGTATTGTGAACCATAAAAGAGGTTTGGCTTAAAGGGCAAATTTGTATTTTGGCTGGGAACCCCAATACAACTCCTAACCTGCACATTATGTTGTGATCAGTCACCCACCAATGATCTATCAATGGCTAAAGAACAGAGGCGATGCTCTCAAAATTGAAGGGTCAATTGGAAGTCCTGAAGCGTGGAGGGAGTCCATTATTGTGTAAGTAAGGATGAAACTGCCTTCAGCCTGAGGTATCTCCTCAGCAATTTTAAAAAGTTTGAAATATAAAATGGCTACAAATGCAGAGCCTCCATAATGCAAGGAAAACCTTCCATCTGTGGATAGGTAGGTGGTGTCTGGTCTGAAGTGCTGGCTCCCTGCTACATCACTGGTGTGCCACCTCCAGGCAGTGATCATGCTACCATCACTGCAACTGGCTCACGGGCCGAATGGAAAATTCAAGTAAGCCTGTAATCCATGGCCTTCCTTTAATCACCTTCACTGACAAGTGGGTGGCCATTCTGTTGCTGATCCAGCCTCCAGCAAAACATTTCAGGAGTGGATGGTGCTCGCCCATTGGATGGTGGTCCAATATTACGCACCTGCTACTTCCTCAAGCCTGAGAAATCATAATGTATGGACCATTCCTTTCAATTGTTGCAAGCTGTTAAGACCTACAGTAGCTGCTGATTTCCCAATCACCTATCAGCAAGACCACAGTGCCATATCTTTCACACAAGGTATTGGTTTCCATTACAGAAGTGAAATTGATACTACAAATACAACCATGGTCACTGGAAATATAGGCTGGACTGATGCACCTCTGGCCCCAATCCATGCCTGGCCTGGCTTACATCCAATGAGAACATCTATATGACTGCATTTCATGCTGACAGCTTGGTAAATGAAAGGTAAGTTGCTAATTTTGCATCTGAGATCTAACAGTACACAGCTCCTCTGAAGGGATAAAAGATTTCCACAGTATTCCCACATCTTTATACATAAATAATAAATCAATGCTATGAGTTTAGTTTCTGTGTAGGAGGGAAAACCGTGCCACAAATATGACATGTGCATCAATAATTGTCACTGTGTGATGTGAGAAACTATTCTGAGTAACATGCTGATAATAGGATGCTCATCAAATACATATTCAAAAACCAAATGATTAAAGTAAATCCTGCACATAGCATCTCTTTCAAGTTTTGAATACGGATTTTTTTGTTTTGTTCATACGTGTTGTGGACAGGATTGGCTAGACCACCATATATTGCACCTCCTCCACCCCCCTCCTGCCATGCCCTGGAGATCATGTTGGTGAGTTCCTTTATGAAGTGCTGCAGTCTTTTGGGGACTGTTAGGAATAGAGACCCTGTATTTTGACCCAACGCCAATGAAGGACTGGTGATGTCAGTTCAAGTCAGGATGCTATATAATTTGCAGTTTCCCATTCATCTGCTCTTGTCCATCCAAGCAGTAGAAGTTGGGGTTTGATGATGCTGTCAAAGGAGGCTTGGGGAATTTCTGAGGTGCATCTTGTCCTCTGTGTGCACTGCTGCTATTGTGTGTCACTGGTGAAGGGAGTGAATGAGTAAGAGGGTGGATAGTGTACTACTCAGTCAGTAGCATTGCTACCAAGCCGCATTTTGTGATGGACACTCCAGTCCCCATCTAGAGTATATGCCGAACGTAATAAAAGTAAATCCTGCAAACTAAACTAGTCTCACATGCCTGTTCCTGGCCCATATCCCTCCAAACTTTCCTACTCATGTATCTATCCAAATGTTTTTTTAAATGTTGTAATTACACCCACGTCCACCACTTCCTCTGGAAGCTCATTCCACTCGTGAACCCCACCCTCTGTGTAAATAATTTGCCTCTTATGTCTTTTTTTAACTCACACTCTCTCTCTCTCTCTCTCTCTCTCTCTCTCTCTCTCTCAATGTGCCTCCTACTCTTGAAAATCCCCATCTTAGGGAAAAGGCAACTATCCTGGAACTCTATCTATACCTCATTGTTTTACAAACTTCAATCAGGTCACCTCTCAACCTCCGATGTTCCAATGAAAAACGTCCCAGTCTATCCAGCCTTTGTTTATACCTCAAGCCTTCCATGACCATCCACATCCTGGTAAATCTCTTCTAAACCCTCTCTAACTTAATAATATCCTTCCTATAACTGAGTGATCAGAACTGGACACAGTATTCCAAAAGAGACCTCACCAATGTCCTTATTCATGGAATTATACCTTACAGACAATGTCTAGTCTTAACTAGTCAGAAAGATGTACAGCATGGATACATACCCTTCAGTCCAACTTGTCCATTCCAACCAGATATTCTAAATTAATCTAGTCCCATTTGCCAATACTTGGCCCATACCCCCTAAACCTTTACTATTCAGATGCCCGTACAGATGCCTTTTAAATGTTGTAATTTTATCATGAAGTGCTTCGAGAGGCTCATGACGAGGCATATTAAGACCCTGCTGCCCCCCTCACTGGACACCCTGCAGTTTGCGTATCGACCCAACTGCTCAACAGATGATGCAATTTCCACTACCCTCCATCTGGCCCTCACCCACCTGGAGAAGAAGGAAACCTACATCAGACTGCTGTCATAGACTTCAGTTCTGCATTTAACACTATCATTTCTCAGCACCTGTTGGGAAAGCTGAGGCTGCTGGGCCGGAATACCTTCCATTGTGACTGGATCCTGGACTTCTAGACTGGGAGACCTCAGCCAGTTTGGATTGGAGACAGCATCTCCAACACCAATACACTGGGCACGGGAACACCCTCGGAGTTGTGTGCTCAGTCCACTGCTGTTCACCCTGCTGATACACGACTGTGCAGGTCGAATCACATCATCAAGTTTGCTGATGGTACGACTGTAGTGGGTCTCGTCAGCACGAATGATGAATTAGCACACAGAGAGGAGGTGCAGCGGCTAACAGACTGGTGCAGAGCCAACAACCTGTCTCTGACCATGGACAAGATGAAAGAGATGGTTATTGACTTCAGGAGGACACAGGGTGACCACACTCTGCTGGACATCGACGGCTTCTTCTGTGGAGATCGTGAAGAGCACAAAATTTCTTGGTGTACACTTGGCAGAGAGTCCCACCTCGACCCTGAACACCAACTCCATTACCATGAAAGCCCAGAAGTGTCTCTACTTTCTGCATAGGTTGAGGAAAGCCCACCTCCCACCCCCATCCTCACCACATTCCATAAAGGGTTCATTGAGAGTACCCTGAGCTGCTACATCACAGCCTGGTTCGGAAATTGCACTGTTTCTGATTTTAAGACCCTACAACGGATAGTGAGAACAGCTGAGAAGATTATTGGGGTCTCTCTTCCCTCCATTACAGACATTTACACCATAGGCTACCTTCAAAAGGCTAAAGAGCATTGTGGAAGGTCTACACACCCCTCACTCAAAATCTTCTCCCTCCTGCCAGCAGCCAGAAGGTACTGGAGCATTCGGTGTGTCACGGCCAGACTGTGCAAAAGTTTCTTCTCTCAAGCATTCAGGCTCCTTAACACTATGATCGGACAGTTTTTCATCTGAAATTCTTTGCATGACTTTGAATTGCTGCTAAAAAAAGTGTCTATTATTTATAATTCTTTTATTATGTGTACGGTTGTGTAGTTTGTGCTGTCCATGTAGCACCCTCAGTCCTGGAGGAATGCTGTCTCGTTTTTACTGTATCAGTTGTATATGGTAGAAATGCCAAATAAATAGCTACTCTAGCCTCCACCACTTCCTCTGGCAGCTCATTCCATGCACACACCACCCTCTGTGAAAAAATTACCCTTTGGTCCCTTTTAAATTCTCCCAGTCTATTTTTCTTAGAGTATGTGGAATGCAGTACAATAAAAAAACAAATTAAGAAGTGACCATTTACCAAGAGGTCAGAGATGTCTACAGGTTCTGCTACTTCTCAGGATACAAGTCAAGTATTAAACATTTATGGTCTCCGGTTAAGAAAGTAACACCTCAAGGACTCTATTAACAGTTTAACTACATAAACAAGATTCACCCCGTTTGTACCAGATTATCTCCTCTTAAACTTATTGCGTGTTTGTGTGTGTGTGTGTGTGTGTGTGTGTTTATGCTTGATGTTTCACTTTTACATTTTCCCCTTGGAGTTGGTAGAAATAAAAACTTTTTGCACTCAAGCAAACCTTGGTAATTGGTTTCTTCATTTCCGAGTGAACTATATTTGAATTGAGGTGAGGTAGCTGGATGCAAAAAAAAACCCAAAAATACAAGGTATGACTGACCAAGAGGGGTTTAAAAGAGGGGAGCACATACCCCTCTACTCATCTTATCGTAATGTGTTGATAGGAATATCAGATATGCGCAGGATCTTTTTCTCATTTGTCTTCTGTCTACATTTTCAACCAACTTCTGTAGGTTATCTCACAGCGCCATTAGGAAGGCAATTCCCGAATTTTGACCTAGCGACAGTGAAGGAACGGTGATATATTTCCATGTTGAGATAGTGAGTGGCTTGGATGAAAACTTGCAAGTAGTAGTGTTCCTATGTATCTGATGCCCTTGTCCTTCTAGATGAAAGTGGTCTTGGATTTGGAAGGTGGTTAAAAAGGATCTAAGTAGTTTGGATGAATTTCTGCAGTAGTTCTTGTAGAGTTGGTGTTAGAGGAAGTGGATGTTTGTGCACGTGGTGTCAGTCAAGCAGGGTGCTTTGTCCTGGATGGTGTCAAGCTTCTTGAGTGTTAGTTAGAGCTGCATCCATCCAGGCAAGTGGGAAATATTCTATCACACCCCGACTTGTGCCTTGTAAATGGTAGAGGCTTTGGGGAACCCGGAGATAAGTTACTCACTGCAATATTCCTAATTTCTGATCTTCTCTTGTAGCCAATGTATTTAAATGGCAAGTCCAGTTGAGTTTCTTGTCAATGATAATCTCCATAATGTTGATAGTGGGGGATTCAGTGATAGTAACACCATGTCAATGGGTAGTTGTTAGATTGTCGCTTTTTGGAGATGGTTATTGACTAGCATTTGTATGGCGCGACTGTTATTTGCCACTTGTCAGCCCAAGCCTGAAGATTGTCCAGGTCATTTTGCATTTGAACGTGAAGTGCTTCAGTATGAGTGAATGGTGTTAAACTTTGCACAATCATTGGTGAACACGATGGAGGGTGAGTGTTTTACCTGATGTGACAATGCTTTGATTTTTTTTCTCCCATAATTTAGAAACCCAGCATGAATATTGTGGTATTCAAGAAGCAAAAACAGACATTTATCACAATTAACTACTGTGTATAAACAGTATGTTCCTCATACACATAAGTGTCTGGGTTCATATTTAGCTGTTAAGTTGTAACAGAGCAACATGCGTCAGTAGCATGACATGCTTCAAGTGGCCTGTGATGATCTATGAGACCAATATATCCTACAATGCAGTGAGTATGTCATGAGCATGATTTTTAAAGGTTTTTGACTTCCTGATTATGACACATTGTACAACAACAGTTTAATTGGCACTTACATTGTCCAATGTTGGACAGGAGCAAAGAAGAAAGCAAGTAGAATACCTGACAATGTTCTAAAACAGTAGAGCTTCAGTGTGAGACTAAAGTTGCCTAATGCTATGTAATCTTATATATTCTGTCTAATTTGGAGTTCCTGGCTCTAAGGTATGAAAGCTCAGCAAGTCCGGTAGCACCTGTGGAGAGAAATCAGAGTTAATGTTTTGGGTATAGTGACCCTTCTCCGAACTGGTGTGCCACCTCCATGCAATGACTGTGCTGCCAATGCTGTGAGAGGCTGACAGGCTAAAGCAAAATCCCAGTAAGTCTTGAGTCCATGGCTTTCCTTTGAACACCTCACTGGTAAATGAGTGGCCATTCTGTTGCTGATCCAGTCTCCAGCAAAATATTTCAGGAGTGGATAGTGCTGGCTCATTGGGTGGTGGCACAAACTCACACACCTGCTGGCTCCTCGTGCCTTGTATGGGGGTAGAATGCCTGTCTGAAAAATCAGAAGCTGGCTGGACCATTCCTTCAAACTGTTAAGACCTACAGCAGCCTCTAATTTCTCAGTTACCCATGAACAAGACCCCAGTGCCATATCTTCCACAGAAGGTACTGGGTTCCATTATAGATGTTATATTGATACTTTCATCCATGAAAGATCTCTGATATAGGTTAAGTCACCATATTGCACTTCGTTACAGAGAGGTAGCTGATTTCATGTTTTACCTGAGGGTCACCACATAGAGTCATAGAGATGTAATGAAAATTTGGGATCTTTATAGCAGCCTTGGCTGGTGCAGGAATTGAACCCATGCAGTTGGCATTATTCTACATCACAGGCCAGCTATTCAGCCACAAGGAGCCAATGCAGACTGATGTCAATAGATGAATTCAGTTCCTGTGATGGCTGAGGTTACCATAAAGGTCACCCCTTCTCAAACTCATCACTTATCTGAAGCATGGTGACCCTCAGGTTAAACTCACTCCCAGTCAAAGGTGTTTAGAATGCTTGCCTTCATTGCTCAGTTCCTTGAGAATAGGGGTTGGGAAGTCATATTGAGGTTTACAGGGCATTGGTGAGGCTTCTTCAGGAATACTGTGTCCAGATCTGGCCCCCAGCTTTGGGAAAGATGTTATTAAGCTGGAGAGGGTTCATAAGAGATTTCCCAGGGTGTTGACGGATGTGGAAGGTTTGAGTTATAAAAATAGTTGGATGGACTGGGACTTTTTTCATTGGAGCATAGGAGGTTGAGAGGCGACCATAGAAGTTTATAAAATCATGAGGGATACAGTTAAGGTTAATAGTAATTGTCTTTTCCCTAGAATGGAGGATTTCAACACTAGGGGACACATTTTTTAAGGTGAGAGGAGAGAGATTTAAAGAAGACACGAGGGGCAATTTTTTTACACAGAGTTTGGTTCATGTGTGGAGAAAATGAGGACTTGCAGACACTGGGGATCAGAGTCGAAGATGTTGTGCTGGAAAAGCACAGCCGGTCAGGCAGCATCTAAAGTGCAGGCGAGTCAACATTTCAACTATAAACTCTTCATCACGAATGACCTTCCTGTGGAAGTTGTGAATGTGGGTACAATTACAATGTTTAAAAGACATTTGGATAAGGACATAAAAAGGAACATTTCGGGGGGATATGGGCAAGGAGCAGGCATGTAGGATTAGTTTAGTTTGGGATTGTTTGGACCGAAAGGTTTGTTTCCATGCTGTATGACTCTATGACTATTAGATTACTTACAGTGTGGAAACAGGCCCTTCGGCCCAACAAGTCCACACCGCCCCGCCGAAGCGTAACCCACCCATACCCCATCATCTACATCTACCCCTTACCTAACACTACAGGCAATTTAAGCATGGCCAATTCACCTGACCTTCACATCTTTGGAGTGTGGGAGGAAACCGGAGCACCCGGAGGAAACCCACGCAGACACGGGGAGAACGTGCAAACTCCACACAGTTAGTCGCCTGAGGCGGGAATTGAACCCGGATCTCCGGCGCTGTGAGGCAGCAGTGCTAACCACTGTGCCACCGTGCCGCCCACTATGACTCTTGATTGACAGAGCAGCCTCCTCCCTAAGAACTACTGGGACTATGGTGACTTTCTGGTATGGCAATCAGATAATGGAAACTAAAGTATATTAGTCCATATTTGCCATTATTATAACAAATAAAATCTTATATTTATATAGTACCCTTGATTTAGTAAAATATTAAATTGGCATTTAATAGGAGAGTTATCAAAATAATTCAATGCCAAGGAACAACAGGGGATGTGAGGACATGTGATAAAACATTTAATGAAAGAATTGGGTTTTAAGGAGCACCTCAAGTGAAAAAAAAATGTCAAGAAGAATTAAGAGTGGGAATTTCAGATATCACTGCCTCTGTAACTGAGGGCATGATCACCTGTGAAGCACTTAAACTTTGGGTTGCTCAAGAGGTCAAATTTGAAGAGGCTAGCGCACAAATGATATGGCCACTTGAATAAAATATAAGAAGACAGACTGACAGCATGCATCTAAACCAGAATCTCTCAAAAAAGGGGTCAATAAAAATGCTGGGAGAGAAATATTCAACCCATAAGGAAATACAAGGGGAAGGAAATGACATGCAAATGGTATTTTAAGTTACACAAATAATACTGAGCCTTCCTGAACAGTCCAATCTTAGCCTCACTAGCTTGATGAGATGCTGAGGAAAGGCCTCAAGCTTTCTCACGAGAAGTGAAAACAATGTCTTGCCCATCTCTCTTGTTTCAAAAAAAACAACAGCTGGCAAGGTGCCAGTGGCTCAGCAGAGAAAGGGAATAAAGAAAATTGAAAAATAAAGAGTAAGGCAAGCCCTATTACGTTAATAGGAAGTTTACAGGCCTTTTACCTAAGCTTAAAATGTAAGGTTGAATGGTCAAATAGACTGCTGATGCTCACTATCAGTAGTCACATATGAAAAATTGAACAAAATTTGATGGCTTTAAAGGTTTGAAGCATCTGTTCTCAGCCCTCCTGTTGTTGGTGAGTAAATTCAAAATACACCATGCAGCAGTGATGTTTCCCAATTCCACACTGGCAATTCAGATGGTCCCAGAGGCCCAAGAGTATAAGCACAAATTAATTGAAATCCTGACTCCTGCAAGCTCCACAGAGGGCACTGCCAGTCAGCAATGAACTACCAGGAGTGGCAAGCTATGAATGAGGCTAAAGCCAGATGAAAGCGCACACAATACATTTTTTTTAAAAAGCAATATACTGCAGATGCTGGAAGTCTGAAACAATTACTAAATGCTGGAAATAGCTGCCCTGCCTTCACCTCTACCTCATGTGCTGCACTACATATCAATAAAATACAAGTTCATTTTTACATTCTCAATAGATCTAGGTAGCTTAATAGTTCAGGACTGTGCAACCAGATCTGAGTTTGATACTCACCACCTTCTTTAAACTAGTTCAGCTTAACTTGTTCAGCACAGACTAGGAATTAACTCTGCAAGGTTTGAGTCTTCAAGTCCCCATTTGAAAAGCATTTTTAAAAAATAGAATGTACCAAATGGCAATATAGGAACAACAGGGGATGTGAGGACATGTGATAAAACATTTAATGAAAGAATTGGGTTTTAAGGAGCACCTCAAGTGAAAAAAAAATGTCAAGAAGAATTAAGAGTGGGAATTTCAGATATCACTGCCTCTGTAGCTGAGGACATGATCACCTCTGAAGCACTTAAACTTTGGGTTGCTCAAGAGGTCAAATTTGAAGAGGCTAGCGCACAAATGTTCAATCCTGAACTATTCAGCTGTCTTGGTCCACTGAGGATGTAGCTATGTATTTGTGTTTTGTTATCTATGGTGTGACACCAAGACTGGAAGGTTTGAGTTATAAGGAGAGGCTGGATAGGCTGGGACTTTTTTCCTGCGTAGGAGACTGAGATGTGATGCAACAGAGATTTAGAAGATCATGAGGCATAGATCAGGTGAATAACCAAGATCTTTTTCATAGAGTGGCGGAGTCCAAAACTAGAGGGCATAGGTTTTAGGTGAGAGGGGAAAGATTTAAAAGGAACCTAAGGGGCAACGTTTTCATGCAACATTTTCAGGGCCTGTTTCCATGCTGTCTGACTCCATGACTCTGACACATGAGGCAAAGGTGAAAGCAGGACAGTTGCCATTAGAGCAACAGTAAAAATCTTCCATGGACCTTTTCAATCATTCTTGCACAGTGCCACCATTTACAATTAACCGTTCTATCAAAAGGGCAAAAAAAAAGATTCACAGGAGAGATTTCACAGTGATTGATTAAAGCATGATCATTGCAGACCTCCATAAAGCTGTCCTGGCAAGCTCCCACATAGTTACTGTCTGGTGAGGTTAGTAAGGTCAGTTGGCTGGCTGGCTGGTTAGTGATGCCAGTTGTGTAGGGTCTATTTCTGCCCTGGCTGAGGTCACTATGAAGAACTCTCCTTCTCAACCTGTCTCTTACCTGAGGTGTGGTGACTCCCAGATTAATCCATCATCTGTCATCTCTATCTGATGAGAGAGCAAGACCATGCCAATTTTATGTTTTACTCTCTGAACACAGTAACCATTACCAGGCATTTTAAAAATTCTTTTGCACAAAAAGTTTGTTCCAAAGTTTAACATTACTCTCATCTTTTGTTCATCTTCAGTTTCTGGTTCTTTCCATTTGAATCTAAAATGAGGAGGCAGGTCATTGATAATCTGTAATCTAACTTCCTGACTACTGGCACAAAATGATTGCCGAGGTAAAAACAATGACTGCAGATGCTGGAAGAGCACAGCAGTTCAGGCAGCATCCAAGGAGCTTCGAAATCGACGTTTCAGGCAAAAGCCCTTCATCAGGAATAAAGGCAGTGAGCCTGAAGCGTGGAGAGACTGCTGTGCTCTTCCAGCACACTAATCCAGAATCTGGTTTCCAGCATCTGCAGTCATTGTTTTACCTCGTTGATTTTAACCCTATTGCGAATCCTCTTGCAAGGATGCCTGCCTTGAAGAAGTTTTCCTCCTCTCTCTACAAGAATCTCAGGGAGTCCCTCTCCCACTGCAACTCCCAGGTCATTGCTCCTCGCTGACCTATCACCTTCATCCCTCCCCCACTCACCCATTGTACTCTATTCTACTTTCTCTCCACCCCCACCCTCCTCTAGCTTATCTCTCCATGCTTCAGGCTCACTCTCTTCATTCCTGATGAAGGCTTTTATCCGAAACGTCGATTTCGAAGCTCCTTGGATGCTGCCTGAACTGCTGTGCTCTTCCAGCACCACTAATCCACAAAATGATTACCTGGCTAGTTTTATAAGTTTCTACTTCATGTATTGTGGTTTGAAGTGTAAAGTGTTTTGAATATTAGCAGCAGCTAATGTAGGGTAATGTGAACTCAAGACAATAAAAATAAATTCCAGAAAGTGCAATTTTATTGGGTGGAAGAGGATGCTAAATTCTATTCTACACTTACTTTTAGCTGTAAACTTAGCTATAGTACACCTTTTATATAACACAGTTATATGAAAGTTAAAGCATTTCATTCATGTTTCCTCCAAATTTTTCAGTATTTTGATATTGGAAAAACAGCTTAAAATAATGGGAAGGAATTTACGAGTGGATAGCTTATTTATCACCCATTTTCACCCCTCCACTCCATACAACCCGAACTTAATATCAGTTGGCACCTTGCTGATGCCATACAGTCATGATATACTGGGCATGACCTTAATTAAATGCACGTGGATGTTGCAACCTTTGGGGACAGAAAATCTCAACCTGATTGAACTTTTGTTTGGAAACTATTCTTTGGAAGTTGTGTGGTCCCATTAGCACCAGAAGGTTTTAGTGGCCACTGCTGGGACTACAAAGATGTAAAAATATCTATTGGGTTTCAACTAACTTTGGGTGGAAAAGCCCAGTGAGGGCATTGAGAAACGTTGAAGGGAGGGAAATAGTAAGGTACCGTTTTGGGGATGGTGTCCCACCTCCTCTGCTATAAGCCAATGGGACCATTAGTATATAGGACTTTGTGTCCTGCCCAACAGTAGATGTGCTACTGTAGTTACCAGGCTTCCTGTTTTCCATTTCCCTTCTGCAAACTAACAAATTGTAGCAATGGTGGAATAAACAAGTAGCTGTGCATTGTCCTCAACAGGACCCCAATAGACTTATAGGTGGCTTGCCTGATGCTTTACCCAGCCTCTGGTAACATCAGAGCTGGTCAGAGCTGGAAGGGTAGGAAATGGAATAGTCACTCACTTTGTTTTATGTGACCCCCATCACATGGTGATAGAAGTGAGAGTGCTGCCACTGTTCCTACTTTCTACACTTTCCAAACAAAAGTTTAATCAGATTAGACATTAACAAAAATAAAATCAAACAGTCAAATTGTTAAAACAAAGAACTGTGGATGCTGGAGATCTGAAACAAAAACATTAATGACTGAAGAAACTCAGCAGGTCTGAAAGCATCTATGGGGCGAGAGCAGAGTTAACGTTTCAAGTCTGGTGATTCTTCATCAGAACGCGTCAGGTCACCGGACTTGAAACATTAACTCTGCTTTTGTCCCACAGATACTGCCAGAACTATTGATTTTTCCAGTCATTTTTGTTAAAATCAAACAGTAAATGGATTTTTATCAAAACAAATCCAAATATCCTTATGAGGGACAATAATGCAGCTAAGCTCCTGCAGGGCTTAGCAATCTCAATTTAGAAATGAATTTAAATTCCATTACCTGCCATAGTGGAATTTGAACCAATGTTACCAGATCGTTAGTTTGGAGCCCTTAGTCCAGTGACGCTGATACTATGCCACCTTCTCCCTGTATTCCTACTCTCAATTCTGAACCTATGGGCCTCTCTATATATTTTCGGTAGAAAATAGGCCAGTGATGAGTGAACAAAAATTGTAACTTGTCTTACACAACAGTATTTTATTGCATGTAAGCAATAAGTACAAGGTGCCCCCATTCCACTTCTTCCAGACCCCTTACACATCCAGACTCTAATATGCCTTCCACTCTATCCTCTCCCCAACTGCCTGACCTGATCACCTCTTCCCCCAGTGCTGGACCTGACAACACTGTCTGCCCTTCTCCTTCAGGTAACCCCTCAACAAACAATATCTCTTGCCCCGAACTACCCTAAATGCAGCATTACTTACCTGACCCATTCTCTCCTTGTACCCAAGCAATCCAGCAAGCTACCACTCTACCTATCTAGCCCCCTACTATCCCAGCATTCTTACCTCACACTTGAGTACAGGAGCTATCAAATTGGCTGTCTATAATGCTGAACCTTTAAAGTATGGCTGATTTCTGATCAAAACATCCTTTGGGACCTCATGCTAGTCTGCTTGATTCTACACCGAGAATCATAGAATCCTTACTATGTGGAAGCAGACCATTCAGCCCATCAAGTCCATACCGACCCTTCAAACAGCATCCTACCCAGATCCAATCCCCTATTCCTATCCCTGCAACTTTGCATTTCCCTGGTTAATTGACCTAGCTTAAACATCCTTGGACAATATCAGCAATTTAGCATGGCCAATCCTACCTAACCTGCACATCTTTGGACTGTGGGAGTACCTAGAGGAATCCCACACACAGACACAGGGAGCATGTGCAAACTTCACACAGACCGAGAGTGGAATTGCCCGAGAGTGGAATTGAACCCGGGTGTGTAATGCTGTGAGGCAGCGGTGCTAACCACTATGCTATGTGACATTACCAGATTAGTCGTAGCCCAATACAACTTTAATATTAATTGTTTCAGAATCAGTATTTTGTATGACACCCATGATCTTGTAATCTGCATGTGAGTCGGGGAGGGGGAGGCACAAAATTCACATTACTGTCTTTTGGCAAGGTAAGAATTGACTCCAAAAGTGAATTATTTAGTCAATCAACATCAAAGAGGTTCTGGGGTTTACATATTAATCAATCAAAACCTGCAACCCCATTCTAAGTGAATAAAGACTTAACAATGATCTAGATTTGTTCAATACATCGCATCAGTTGTATGACACTTTTGCTGTAAATTCTGCGACCTGTGATACTGCCCACTAGCTACCTGATGAAGGAGCAGTGCTGCCAAAGCTAGTGCTTCCAAATGAACCTGTTGGACTATAACCTGGTGTTGTGTGATTTTGAATTCTTTCTGAACAGCAGAACTGTAGGCATGACCAGTTAAACTAAAACCATGAAGTACCAAGCTGTCCATCCTGGTGAAACTGCCACACTCTGCAGCATTCTCCAGTGCATTTTTTAACCTTGTCCGATAATCCACATAAAATGGTTTGTCATGAATTCTTCAACCTAAAACTCAGATGACAACTGACCAGGCTGTAAACCAGAGAGATAATGAGACTCATGTTCTGTCTCAGTGTTATGATCCCGCTATTGGACAAATCAGATCCCAGAATGAAATTTGACTTAATGGATATTTTTTGGTTTTTAACAAGGTGTTCTCCCACTGAAACATTAACATGCAATGCTGCAGATTTTGGTTTAACAATGCAACATAAGTTTATTATGCAAAAGAAATTAAGATAAAATAGAATAAATCAAACTGTTTATGTAAACATGGGTTTAAAGATTTTGACACATGGGGAAAATATAATTCCATTAATCCCAAAAGCACCTCTTTACAGTACTCACAGTGAAGAGAGCTCCCTTATTTATCACCCCTATGGAGCTTAATTTAATTTTGGCTTCAACTAAAAGTCTTGAAAATGTAACAGCCTCTTCCTGAATAATTCATACACCTGAGCTTAAACTCTTTCAACTGCAAATAGCCCTTTCAGTGTTTTAACAAAACACTCCTGGTCTGCAATTTTTAGTAAACTTCTAAAACTAAGGAAACCTATTTATGATAATTCTAAACTCTCTTCTTTTTTTCTCAGGACCAACTGCTATACACATCCAGCATCAGTTCAGTGGCCTTTAGAACTACCTGAACTGAAACTAAAAAAAATCCAAGGCTGTGGATATTTTGCCTAATAAAAAGACAAAAAGACCAATCTCTCTTTCTAAACTAGAGCTTAATGTACAACTGTTTAACTTGTTTACACTGGTAGAATTTTATGAATGGACAAGAACCCATTCCTATCTAGAAAGCTCTTTCTCACACTGTGTTTAAAATTAAATCAACATGGCTTCAGAAATACGTTTTTAAAAAATCATTAAAAACTGATATGCCACCAGTTCAAATTCAAAACTAACTCAAAAGTACATGGTATTAAATTACAGATCACACTGGTAGGCTGTCTGAAAGTTGACTCCATTATTTTAACTTTGAAATATTATTAGGAGAGTTCAGAGTAGGTGATCCAACTAGGGAAATGGGTGTATTGTTGGGGCTGGGGTAAGAGTAGTTATGTTCTCTTGACTTCTGTAACATAACCTTCCATTTGGACAGGAAACAGGGATCCACCAGCTTTTGATTCTGTGACAGCTCATGAATTTTGACATAATGAGTTTGATGTAAAGGACTCACTCCAGGGCTCCAGTTTTATTTTAACCGAAAAGAGGAGACTGATCTGACAACTTCTGGGAACAGGCATACGGATTGCAAACAAAAGCTCAGCTAATCGTATCTTCTATAGTGTTGAGGCAAGAGTCATCTTAAGGAGGAAGTCATGTCATTTTTCTCCTTCCCCTTCCGTCCCCACTGTAGGTATTTATCTTTGTATAGGAGATGATTTCTCAAACAGTGAGCACCTTGGGTATCTTTCTCAAATAGTCAGTCTTCAGATCTGAGTCCAGAAGCAAATGTTGATGAACATTTGATCTGAGGATACAATTCTTTTTTCATCCAACATCTGTGTGAGTGAATTTTGCAAAGATGACTGGTTGGCAATTGAGAATGAGAACATCAGCAAATTTTTGCCTTGATAATGCTGAGGCCATTTGAGCTGTCCTATTTACTGCTCTGGTTTCAGTCAACTATAGAGATTAGAAATGAAGCTTGCAATTCTCCTGATTGTACATGGCTCAACTACTTCCTGCCTGAAAAGAACTGAATCTGGTGATCTGTGATTTTTTTAAATGAATCTAACTATAAAGGCCAATCCACCTAGCCATCAATGGGTTGCAAGTCAGCTGATGCCCAGAGAAATAGACTTACACATGCCATGGTGACAGTCACACCTAAAGAGTATAGTGCAACATTTTTAAACATGTAAGGAATCAAATCCCAAATCACTTCTTGTGACCTTTGTTCATTATTTGAACAAAAAGGCAATGAGATTTGAGAACAATTGTGGGACTGCCCTGTTCATAAATGGTACAGAATTTTATTATTAGTATGAGAGGATTGTCAATGTGTGAACATGTAAGGGAGTCAGATAATTTAACTCAGCAGATGTAATTGATACAATAAAACAAGGAGTTTTCAATGATTATAATTATGTATTTAAATAATTATTTTTATTCTTTCTGTTTCTCACTCAGCTGAGGGATTTGTCTGACATTGGCAGCATCTGCGCTTCACAGATATTCTTACATTTGTGTTGTATACAATGCTTGCAGTACGCTTTCAGTCAATCAGTGCTGAAACTATCATTTGTTATTTAGAGAAAGATGCTTCAGAGACTGATAAAAGTAACAAACACAATGTATGATAACATGAAAATAAAGTTTGAGCAGTTTGTGGTTGTTGCTTGAATTCCGAGTTTGTGTTGCTGCAGTGAACACATTCCCAGCTATTACCTGTGTTAGAATTTACAAAATTTTGTGTTGATTAATTTTTTCTGAAGTTTCCCTATCTCAGTTGTGCCACTTGATCTTTGTGATCTTCTGGTATAATTAATCCATTCTGGCTCCATTTGCACCTCAACATTGTGAAACCTCACACTTTTGAACTTTACCCTTAGTGTGTAAAATGGGGCTGGTGGTCAGATGGTCACTTCTTCTTAAAAGTAACACCCAACCTTCCTCAAAAATGAAGCTTCCCCACTTTAAAAATACATCACAAATTGGAGTGGCAATTGATTCTTACCTCTGATTTAATTTATACAGAGTTTGTGCTTTCTGTTGTTATTTTGAATGTAAGCATATAGAATTACAGGTTAGATTGGATGGCCCTTCAAGTCCACACCGACCCTCTGAAGACCAACCCTCCCAGACCCATTCCCCTACATTTACCCCTTCACCTAACACTACGGGCAATTTAGCATAGCCAATTCACCTAAACTGCACATGTACAGGAGAGAAATTGGCCGTTCAGTTAAATTTGCCTGTTCTGTTGTTTATGTTCCACACAAGTCTGGATTTATGCAGTAGGTAGAAATGTTGCTTATAACAAGAGATTTGCAATAACTTTGAATAAAATAACTTGAAGAAAACTGTTTTGTCAGCCTAAAATGAGAAGCTGCAAAACGTTAAAATGATTTCTAGTTCCCTGTAGTTGGGTGTTTCAACAAACTCATGAAAAATGGGTGTTGCTCCTCCAGATTAAGCCAGCCTTGTCCTGTTGTTCCTCTGCTACAGTTTGTATTGAATTGACTTTAAAGAAGCCAATGAAATAGCTGTCTTGGGTGATATGGTGCACTGGGGCGGGAATCGGAAATCTGTGACTGGAATTTGCAACCCCCCCTCCCCCCAGCAGGTTAGATTGGATGGCCCTTCAAGTCCACACCGACCCTCTGAAGAGCAACCCTCCCAGACCCATTCCCCTACATTTACCCCTTCACCTAACACTACGGGAAATTTAGCATGGCCAATTCACCTAAACTGCACATTTTTGGAATGTGGGAGGAAACCAGAGTACCTGGAGGAAACCCACACAGACACAGGGAGAATGTGCAAACTCCACACAGCCAGTTGCCTGAGGTGGGAATTGAACCTGGGTCTCTGGCGCTGTAAGGCAGCCGTGCTAACCGCTGTGCCACCGTGTCACCTGTTTGAAGGTGGGAATCGCATAAAATTCAGAGTGGCCTTCCTTTCGTCTATGCACCCTGCCTCCATCCTGTCTCAGGGTGAGGAGGAGTTGTCAGTGCAGTCTACCTATTCCAGGGCCAGTTGATGTCTTTAAATGGTTGATAGAAGGATTCCACCCAACAACATCGTTATTTTACCCATAAGAGGATACGGCTGCTGGCATGCGGAAAGCCTGGAAGTTTATGCTGTGTAAGCTGCTGCACCTCTTTTGCAGGTTCCTTGGGACCATGGGAGGCACCCCGATCTAAAGAAAGCCCCTCACTGAAACTCTTGGCCAGGATTTACCTCAGTTCTATGGCATGGGTCACTCCCTATTGTTCGTGCGACTGGGCAGCCATCACAGGCAGACTGTGTTCAGGAATATGGGGTCCACAGACTCTCTTAAATCAAGCCTCTAAGATAGAATCCTTACTTTGTAGGCGGGGGGGGGGAAAGTAGTGAAGAAACTAAGAAGTGATCGAGTCAGGTTCAACAAAGATACATCATTCAGACCTATAATTTGATGTTTCCTATCTCACTCCCTGCCTTTTGAAAATGGGAGTCGCATTTGCCAATTTGTAAACCCCAGCAATTTGGCTCCAATCTTAACACTGACAAGTATCCACAAAGTACTTTCAATTGTTGCAATCAGTTCATTCAGAATCTTGAACAAGGTTGTCAGAGCCAGGAACCTTAATGTCTCTGAGCTTTAATGATCTCCCTAATTTGGCCTTTCATGTAAATCTACATTCAACTTCAAAGTGTACCCCTCTGTTTTAGCATTCAATCCCCCCAGTTTTATTTTGAGTAGTGTAGAGCAAATTAAGTAGAGTAGAACATAATTTGAAGGAAGATATGCTGAAATAGCACTGCATTCTGATCATACTATAGCTTGAGCATCCAGCCCAATTCTGGCGACCTTAACCCAGTGGAATGCTCAAGATCTAGATGGGGTTAGAATAATAGAATTCCTACAGTGTGGAAACAGGCCATTTGGCCCAATAAGTCCACATAGCCAACAAAGAGACAGGCATAGCTGGGGCCCATACGTGTGCCCATGGCTACCCCTTTGGTTTGGAGGAAGTGGGAGGATTCAAAGGAGAAATTGTTAAGGGTGAAGACCAGTTCGGCCAAATGAATGAGAGTGTCGGTGGAAGGGTACTGTTGGGGACGTCTGGAGAGGAAATAATGGAGGGCTTGGAGGCCCTGGTCATGGTGGATGGAGGTGTAGAGGGATTGGATATCCATGTTGAAGATGAGGCATTGGGGACCGGGGAAACGGAAGTCTTGGAGGAGGTGGAGGGCGTGGGTGGTGTCTTGAATGTATATGGGGAGTTAGATTTTACTACAATTTCTAACCTCTCTCAAGTACTCATGCAGATGTGCCCAGGGCTGTATTGGAATTTTCAGTGCTTTGTAACACAATTTTCTAGCAATCAACTATTTGAGTTTCAACCATTGTGATTCACTGATAATTTATAAAGCAGGATTTGTATTTTCTCTTTTTATTGTGTGGTTTAGGATTCAGTTATTGAGTTTTTGTTTTATACAAAGGCAGAAAAATAGCCTCCAGTTTCATTTGTTCAATAAAATTAAATTAATTATCAGGATCCCTGTCTCCCAGGAGTGAAATTTCCATTTTATTGTATTTCTTTGGGCAATTGGAAATAATTGGAATTATGACTTAGACAATGGATAGGTATTGTGGAATTTCATGTTACCAGAGTACTGCTGGTATTCTTAATCATATTAAATACATTCTATATGAAAATGGTAATAATACAATTGTTCTACATAATGTGCTAAATATGCTGACAGTGGAATCTTGTATTATAATTTAACTACCAGAAAAGATAACCAGACTTGGGATTTTTTAATCTCAAAAAATGAAAAGTGAGAGGTAATCTGAGTAGTGAAATAAATCTCTAAGTTTATGAAAGGGTTTTCTATACTTCTATTTGCAAATAGTTCAAAATTAACAATAGTTAATATCACATTGTGACTAATAAATTCAGTAAAAAATGCAGGAGAAGCCTATTTATATAGTGTTTGCACAGCATTAACAAAAAAAAAGATAAAGTTGGAAAATTAGTGAGAGTGGACTTATCTTGAAGCAGTGTCTGAGTAGTTCGAAAACTGAAATTTAGTTTAATGTTTAAGACCATAGGACCATAAGAAATAAGAGCAGAAATTAGTCTATTCAGCCCATCGAGTTTGCTCCGCCATTCAATTAAGTTTCTTAACCCCATTCTCTTGCTTTCTCCCTCGAACCCTTGATCGCCTTGATACTCAAAAACCTATCTATTTCGGTCTTCAATATACTCAATGACCCGGCCTCTGTGGCAATTAATTCTGTAGATCACCAGTCTCTGGCTGAAGATGTTTCTCCTTATCTCCATTCTAAAAGGTCTTTCCTTTACTCTAAGGCTGTGCCCTCACGTCCTTGTCTCTCCCACCAATGGAAACATCTTCCTAACATCCACTCCATCCAGACCATTTAATATTCTGTATGTTTCAATTAGATTCCCCCCGCAACCCCATCCTACTAAACTCTATCAAGTATAGATCCCGAGTCCTCAACACTCCTCATATGTTAAGCTTTTCATTCCTGGGACCATTCTTGTGAACCTCCTCTGAAAACACTGCAAGGCCAGTACATCCTTCCTGAGACATGGGGCCCAAAACTACGCACAATACTCCAAATGCAATCTGACCAGAGCCTCAGAAGTACAGCTCTGTTTTTATATTCAAGTCGTCTCAAAATAAATACCATAATTGCATTTGCCTTCCTAACTATTGACTCAACCTGCAAGTTTACCTTGAGAGAATCCTGGACTATAACTCACAAGTCTCTTTGCACTTCAGACTTCTGAACTTTCTCCCCACTTAGAAAATAGTCCATGCCTCTATTCTTCTACCAAAGTGCATGACCTCACACTTTCCCACATTGTATTCCATCTACCACTTCTTTGCCTATTCTCTTAACCTGTCCAAATCATTCTGCAACCTCTCCACCTTCTCAATGCTACCTGTCCCTCTACCTATCTTTGTACCATCTGCAAACTTAGCCAGAATGCCCTCAGTTCCTTCATCTAGATCATTAATGTATAAT
This sequence comes from Chiloscyllium punctatum, assembly GCF_047496795.1. Taxonomy (NCBI): domain Eukaryota; kingdom Metazoa; phylum Chordata; class Chondrichthyes; order Orectolobiformes; family Hemiscylliidae; genus Chiloscyllium; species Chiloscyllium punctatum. Next base: position 45,701,105 of record NC_092743.1, on the reverse strand, counting down.
GTGAAAAGTTGTGGTCCCAACACTGACCCTTGTGGAATGCTACTTGTCACAGACCATCATCCTGGGAAAGACCCCTTTATCCCCACTCTCTGTTTTCTGCCAAACAGCCAAGCTTTTATCCATGCTAGCACTTTGCCTCTAACACCACGGGCCCTTATCTTACTCAGTAGCCTCCTGTGCAGTACCTTGTCAAAGGTCTTTTTGAAGTCCAGGTTGATAACATCCATTGACTCTCCTTAGTCTAATCTGCTTGTTACTTCCTCAAGGAAATCTAGAAGATTTGTCAGGCATGTACTCCCCTTGATGAAACTGTGCTGACTTTGCTGTATTTTACCATCCACTTCCAATATTCAGAAATCACATCCTTCACAATGGATTCCAGGATTTTAACCACACCCGAGGTTGTGGTTAATATTATATTGGTCAATATTATACCGATAGTATAACCAGTCATTTAATATATGATTATATTACAGGTAATCAGTCTGTAATTTTCCATGTTTTGCCTTACTCCCTTTTGAAATAGGGAGTTAGCGATTTTCCAGTCCTCTAGAAGCCTTCCAGCAATTCCTGAAAGATCACCACTACTGCATCCACTATCTCTCAGCTTTCTCCCTTGGAACTCTGGGGTGTAGTCCATGTGGTCCAGATGATTTATCCACCTTCAGGCCATTCAGTTTTTCTAACACCTTCGCCTTGGTGATGGCCATCATACTTAACTCTAAGCCCTCACTCTCTTGACTCTTTGGGATATTACTTATGTTCTCCACTGTGAAGACTGACCCAAAGTAATTATTCAGTTTCTCAGCCATTTCCTTGCTATTTCTTTGGTGTCATTTTCCAGCAGACATTAACTTGAAATTTCAAAAACTAAAATAAACTGCAGGTAAGGACGACATTTGACAGGAACTACCTGTTAACGGCAGTTTGCAATTAATTGTCAATCAGTTGTAAGTGATTATCTTATTAGGGTCCAGTTACTGTGAGCAGGGCACTAAATGAGCATTTGTAGTTTGGGTGGGGCCATTTTTTGTGTTAACCTATTGTTTCCTCCTGTTGTTGCTGTGCCTTAGTAGTCTGCCCAGTTTCATTCCTTTCTTGAGACATTTTGGCAGTTAGTGCAACTGCCTGGGTTGCTTAGCCAGTTCAGAGGTCAGTTAAGAATTAAACACACATTACTGTGGAACTAGGATCACATGTTAGCCAGGCCAGGTAAGTAGAGGAGTGGGGGCAGGGTGGGATGCTCTTTGAAGTGTTGGTGTGGACTCAAAGGACCGAATGGCCTGCTTCCACATTGTAGAGATTCTATGATAAGTTGCCTGGTCCAGGTTAAAGAAGCTAGGGAAGCTAAAACAAGCTTCCTTAGTTAATGCAGCAGTACTGTAAGACTGGAAAGTGGGGAATATGACACATTTGCTTAAGTAAGAGTGTAACCCCATTCCTAGAAACTACACACTGGGCAGTGATGGGTAAGCTTTTAGAGAAAATAAGCAGGAAAAAAATTAACATGTTTGTAGAGGCTTGAGCTAACTAAAGAGAGCGAGCATGGATTTGTGAAAGGGGCATCACGTTTAGAGTAATTAAATTCTACTCATCAAAAATGCTTTAGCTTTGCTTCAATCTGGACAGAGCAGATAAAGGGAAACTATTCCCTTTGGCAGAAGGATCATGAACCAGAGGACATAGATTAAAGATAATTGTCAAAAGAACCAAAGGCAATGTGAGGAGGAATATATTTTACACAATGAGTCATTAGGATTTAGAATGCACTGTGTGAGAGTGTGGTAGAGTCAGGTTCAATAATGCTTTCCCAAAAAAGGAATTTGATGAACTCCTGAAGGTAAGAAAATTATCGGATTATGGGAAAAAAGAACTGGTTAGATTTCTCTTACAGAGAGCTCATGTAAACTTGGTGGGCTAAATGGTCTTTTTCTGTGTTGGAAACATTCTGTGATTGATTGACACAACATTCGCTCCTTCCATTACTGGCGCACCTTTGTTGCATTATGTACCAATTACAAGATTTGAAGCAACAACTCACAAAGCTTCTTTAAGAGGCCTTCAGGTCTATGAGCTGTATGACAAGGTCTTAGGGGTGCATGAAAATCTGCGAAATCCGCTTTGCTTGTCTCATCCTGTCTTGTTCAAATTTCACTATTCCTTCTTCTCTTGTTCAAAATCCTTGAACTCCGTCCTGAACAGCACCTTGGGTCTCCCTATAGCACTTCACTTTAGTGGATGAAGAAATTGGTTCACTATCACCTTAAGGGCAGTTAGGGCTGAGCGATAAATATCGGTCTTGCCATCAGTGTCCACATGTCAAGAATTCACTTTTTAAAAAGTGGCCTACTGACCTTCAGTTCCCAAGTGTGCAGCCGTTAATTTTATATTCAAACAAATTCATCACAAGAAATGTCATACTAAGGATGTTATAATTCCATGGTTTCTCACTTACACCTCTCTTAATTTGTACAATGTCCATGATATGGGCTCACTATCAGGACCTGTTCTAAATAATTATCTTTGACCTCAAGATCCTTTTGTTCTGTTTTTCTCTGGCTACCTTCAGTTGAGTGGCTGAATGTTTTTGTTTTGTTGTTGGGAGAAGCAGGGGCTTGGCTCAAAGAAATTATTCAGCTTGACAGTGTGAGGGAGCTGAACTGACTTGCACACAGTTGAACTGACAGCCTTGAGCTAACATTTGTCTCTGTTGATGCTGCTGGAGCTTCTTTTTTTGCTGATGGGCGAGTTCGTCTACTTATATTAAGTATTCAAATAAGTGAACAACAGTGGAAAGAAACACGTTAACATTGATGCAAATTTGTTTTGCACTGTTTTGCCAAGCTTTTATTTTTAAAACATGTCATGATCTGTTGTTCATGTTTATCTTATAATTGTGAAGCTTGTTAAGAACCCCCTGAAGGACAGTAGAAAGCCACAATCAGCATACTTAAACTTCCACACAGTTTTAAACCTCTCCCAAAAAATATTCTGGGTTTAATGAAGATAAGAAAAAGTAACGTAAAGAAAACATGACAAATCTGTGACAAATTGGGGTCAGTGTAATACCTTACCATCAACCAGCATGAGATGAGTTGATCTGTTTCTACAGGGCTATGGGGAGTGTACCTAATTGGACAGCATTTTCGAAAAGACAGCACACATACAAAGGGCTGAATAGTCTCTTTTCATTCTGTCTGATTGTTTGATTATCATCCTGCATTTTATAGAAACATTATTAATCATTACTGCCTTCATCATAAAATTAAACCTCAAATGAATTCTTCACGTCGGGTTGTTTGTTAATGCTTTACAAATTATGTAGAAAGCTCCATTTGACTTGATGCAAGTTCTTTCTCAGGAAACCTGCTGGGAGGACTGAATGAATTTGTGCAGAATACAAAATCCAATATTGTGTGAGGTGGATCTAAATTTTGAAGATGAAGGCACAGTACATTGACAAGTTTATGTGGACATTTTATGAAAGTGAAAAATGTAAAAAAATTTCAGTACATTGAAGAAGAGTGAAATCCTGTCAGCTGAACTTTTTTTATGTTAGTGTTACAATTGACCTTTTTGCTGTTGTCTGTTCAGTACAATTTATTGAACATCAGGGGACCTTTTGTAGTGGCAGTCACAATGGAAAAGCAATCAAGTCTTGCTTAGCTTGAGAATTGAATTGTGAGAGGCATCCCTGATGCCCAGATTGTCAAATATCATACAATTTAAGTGAACGCTTCTGGTTTTGCAAAGATGGCAGAGTGACATTGGTGTGCTAATTAACTGATGAATTGATCACTCAGCTTTGTTCAGCCATTCAGCGGGGAAGCTGATCATCACAGCGGAAGTTATAACGTCACCGGACTCATAATCCAGAACCCCAGGCTAATGTTCTCACAAGATGGATGCAAAATCCACCACCAGATGGTGAAATTTGAATTCAATACACAGACTTAAAAATCTAGCCTAATGATGACTGTCTAACCATTGTTTTAAGCATCGATTAGGTTCATTAATTCCCTTTAGGAAGGGAAACCTCTCCTCCTGACCTGGAGTACTCGTGACTCCAGATCTACAGCAATGTGGTTGACTCTTAACTATGCTCTAAAATGGCCTAGAGAGACAATTGATTCAAAGGTAGCTAGGGATGGGCATAACATTCTGGCCATTGGCAGCGATGCCATGCAAGAATAAAAGTAACACTAGAGACATCATGCTAATTCCAAATAGTTCTGGCTAATGCTTTGACAGTGAGAGAATTATACATTTTGCAGGAGATGAACTTAGAGAAATACAATTATCCGAACTAGATGGGGAGGCACTATTTTGTTCGGATAATCGATTATTTGGTTAATCGACTAAATGCCTTTCTTCTGGGGCTCAGAGTTTTTTAAGACAGCTCCCCATTCAGGAGACAAGGCAGCAGCACACCGCACGCGAGCCCCCGCCCCCACTGTCACACACCGCCCCCCCCTCCCATAATGCCCCCACCCGCACCACACCTGCCCCATCCCCATCCCAGTGCCCGCCCGCCCCAACCCCGTTCAGCACTGCCCCCTGCCTACCATCCAACCCCATCCAACACTGCCCCCCCCACCCACACTCCTAACCCCGTTCAACACTGCCCCCGCCTGCCCCCAACCTCATTAACATCGCCCCCCACTTGCTCCCCAACCCCGTCCAACACTTCCCCTGCCTGCCCCCAACCTCATCCAACATCGCCCCCCACTTGCCCCCATCCCCGTCCAACACTGCCCCTGCCTGCCCCAACCTCATCCAACATCACCCCCCGCCTGCCCCAACCCCATTTAACACTGCCCTCCATCTGCCCCCCAATCCCATCCAACATCGCGCCCCGCCAGACCCCCAACCCCGTCCAACACTGCCCCCCTGCCCACCCCAACCCCATTCAAAACTGCCCCCAACCCCATCCAACATCGCCCCTGCCTGACCCCCAACCCCATCCAACATCGCCTTCTGCCCACCCCCAACCCCGTCCAACACTGCCCCCCTGCCCACCCCAACCCCATTCAAAACTGCCCCCAACCCCATCCAACATCGCCCCTGCCTGACTCCCAACCCCATCCAACATCACCTTCTGCCCACCCCCAACCCCGTCCAACACTGCCCCCCGCCCACCCCACAACCCCGTTCAACACTGCCCCCCACCTGCCCCCTGACCCCATCCAACATCGCCCCCGACTGACCCCCGACCCCATCCAACACTGCCCCCCGACTGACCCCCCCAACCCCATTCAACACTGCCCCTCACCTGCCCCCAACCCCATCCAACGTCGCCCCCCCGCCTGACCCCCAACCCCATTCAAAACTGCCTCAAACCTTGTCCAACATCGCCCCCCTCCTGCCCCAACCCCATTCAATACTGCCCCCTGCCCACCCCCAAACCCCATTCAACACTGCCCCCCACCCACCCCCAACCCTGTTCAACACTGTCCCCCCACCCACCCCCCCAACCCTGTTCAACACTGTCCCCCCCACCCACCCCCCCAACCCCGTTCAACACTGTCCCCCCCACCCACCCCCCCAACCCCGTTCAACACTGTCCCCCCAACCCCGTTCAACACTGTCCCCCCCACCCACCCCCCCAACCCCCCAACCCCCCAACCCCATTCAACACTGTCCCCCCCACCCCCCATCCCGTTCAACACTGTCCCCCCCCACCCACCCCCCCAACCCCCCAACCCCATTCAACACTGTCCCCCCCCACCCACCCCCCCAACCCCCCAACCCCATTCAACACTGTCCCCCCCCACCCACCCCCCCAACCCCCCAACCCCATTCAACACTGTCCCCCCCACCCCCCCATCCTGTTCAACACTGTCCCCCCCCACCCACCCCCCCAACCCCCCAACCCCATTCAACACTGTCCCCCCCACCCCCCCATCCCGTTCAACACTGTCCCCCCCACCCACCCCCCCAATCCCGTTCAACACTGTCCCCACCACCCACCCCCCAATCCTGTTCAACACTGTCCCCCCGTTCAACACTGTCCCCCCCCACCCACCCCCCCAACCCCCCAACCCCATTCAACACTGTCCCCCCCACCCCCCCATCCCGTTCAACACTGTCCCCCCCCACCCACCCCCCCAACCCCCCAACCCCATTCAACACTGTCCCCCCCCACCCACCCCCCCAACCCCCCAACCCCATTCAACACTGTCCCCCCCCACCCCCCCATCCCGTTCAACACTGTCCCCCCCACCCACCCCCCCAATCCCGTTCAACACTGCCCCCCCCACCCACCCCCCCAACCTCATCCCACAACGCCCTCGCCTGACCCTCAACCCCGTCCAACACTGCCCCCGCCTGACCCCAACCCTGTCCAACATCACCCCCTGACCTCTCCCCAAACCCCATCCAGCATTGCCACCCCGCCCGCCCCCAACCCTGTCCAACACTGCTTCCCACCCGCACCCCCCAACCCTGTTCAGCATCGCCCCCCAACCACCCCAGCCCTGTCCAACACTGCCCCCGCCTGACCCCCAACCCCGTCCAACATCGCCCCCTGACCTCTCCCCAACCCCATCCAACATCGCCCCACGCCCACCCCTACCCTTCCCAACATTGCCCCCCACCTGCCCCCAATCCCATCCATCAGCGCCCCTGCCCGCCCCCAACCCTGTCCAACACTGCCCCCACCTGACCCAACCCCATCCAACATCCCCCCACATGTCCCCAACCCTGCCCAACACTGCCCCCCACCTGCCCCAACCCCATCCAAAATCGCCATCCCATCCACCCCAACCCCATCTAACTCCGCCCCCTGACCTCTCCCCCAACCCTGTCCATCACCATCCCCGCCTGCCCCCAACCCCATCCAACATCGCCACCCTGCCTGTCCAACCCCATCCAACTCCACCCTGACCTCTCCCCAACCCCATCCAATACCACCCTGCACCCCCAACCCAGTCCAACACCACCTCCCTACACCGCCCCCGCCCACCCCCTACATGCCCCCCAACTCTATCCCAGCGCTTACCCACCCCCAATCCCCTTCCTACGCCCCCCCTGCCTGCCCCCCAACCTCATCCAACACTGCCCCTCCGTCCACCCTCACCCCCTCTATGGGGCAGCCGGACTGGACACCAACAACAAGACTTCTGCTGCCGCTGTCTTTGGCAGGGGAAGGGGGTGAGTCTCCAGATGGAGCGCGCGTGCACGCGCACACACACACACACACACCTTTTAACTGCAACTTTTTGACAGGTTCCACCTTTGCCCTGTACAGGGCAATGTTGGAGAGTTTATCTGGGGAAGGGGGGGTTTAGAGTACATCCCTCTGTAGAACTCTGTAGGGAAAGTGTGGGGAGAGAGAGGGGGCAGGAGGTCAGTCATTTAGAGACGGTGCCTGTTTGATCATTGTAAACAAAACACACGATCAGTGTTGGAAACACGTCTTTGATGTAATATTTCTATCGGAACCTCGAGATCTACTTCATATAATCGGATATTCGGATTATTGATATTTAGATAATTGCGTTTCCTCTGTATTCATCAGTGAGTAATGCCTTTGAGCCAGAAACCCTGGGTTTGAGTTCCATTGGAGGATTTCAGAGCCATGGGTTCTCACAATGCATTCATTATACAACAAAACAGATTGATTATAAACCTGCAAATCCATCCAACATGCCTGAAACAGGTGGTAAGAGTGAGAGCATCCTTGTCATCTGTGGATGACGCAGTGTAGCATACTGCAAATTTATAGTCTCTGGTTGCAGGCGAGTGAACTGTTGCCAGAAAAATTAAACTCATAAGTTGATACAAGGGAATGGAGTCTTTGACCTGGGGTCTAAAGATGGTGGCTTCAGGTCTTCTCAATATTCAATTGAGCAGACATAGTTGGGTTTTGGGGAGTAGATGACGGCTCGGCTGAGGGGAAATTTATAAAGTTGAAGCAAATATGGCCTGAGGAGGGGAAAATAGTAAAAAGAAAGAATTAAATTCTCCTCATGTGAATTTGTGCATCATTCAGAAAATAAAGTAATCGATGGCAAAAATAAGTGAGTATTAAATAATAATTTTTTTTTAGAGACCTGTTTGCAATTAGCCAACACTGGGAACTAAATCTTCAAGATTATTTGTCATTTTAAGGTTATAGGAAGAAAGGAAGGAGATGGGGTAGCTGCGTTAATGAAGCATAGTATCAGCATAGAATTGATAAGACCATAAGAAATTGGAGTAATAGCTCCTCAAGCCTGCTCCCCATTTAATAGAATCATGGCTGATCCGACATTTCTCATATCTTCTTCCCTGCACTTTCTTTTTATATTAATCATTCATGGGACAACGGCATCACTGTCTGGACCAGCATTTATTGCCCATCCCTAATTGCCCAGAGGGCAGTTAAGAGTCAGCCACATTGCTGTGGGTCTGAACTCACATGTAGGTCAGCCCAGGTAAAGATGGCAGATTTCCTTTACTAAAGGATATAGTGATCCACATGGGTCTTTCCAACAATTGACAATGGATTCATTGTCATCATTAGATTCTACATTCCAGATTTGGGGTGCCCAGGACATTACCTTGGTCTCTGGATTAACGGTCAAACAGTGTGGGGCTGGAAAAGCACAGCTGGTCAGGCAGCATCCGAGGAGCAGGAGAGTTGACATTTTGAACATCAGCTCTTCATCAGGAATGTGGGACGTGTGAGGTGGGGGTGTGTGGTTGCAGGAGGGGAGGTGGCTCAAGGAAGCTGAGAGATAAATGGAGGTGGTTGGGGCTGGGGGGAAGTAGTTAGGAATGAGATAGATAGATGAGGGTGAGGGGTGATGGTGATCACTTCAACTCCCCCTGCCACTCCACCAAGGACATGCAAGTCCTGGGCCGCCTCCACCACCAAATCCTAGCCACCTGATGACTGGAGGAAGGACACCTCATCTTCCGTCTTGGGACCCTTCAGCCACATGGAATCAATGTCGATTTCATCAGATTCTTCATCTCCCCTCCCCCACCTCATCCCAGATCCAACCCTTCAACTCGGCATCGGCCCCTTGACCTGTCCTACCTGTCCATCTTCCTTCCCACTTATCCGTCCTATCCTCCCCTCTGAGCTATTACCATCACCCCCTACCTTAATTTACCTATCGCATTCCTAGCTACCTTTGCCCCAACCCTAACCCCCTCCTATTTATCTCTCAGCCCATTGAGCAACCCCCTCCACATTCCTGATGAAGAGCTGATGCTTGAAACATCGACTCTTCTGCTCCTTGGATGCTGCCTGACTGGCTGTGCTTTTCCGGTGCCACACCTTTTGACTTTTATCTCCAGCGTCTGTAGTCCTCACTTTCTCCTCTCTGGATTAACAGTCCAGCATTAATACCACTAGGCTTTTGCTTCCTCTTCTCTACAAACCTTTACTTCCCTACTGAGCAAGAATCCATCTCTCCCAGCCTTAAATATACTCAAGGATTCTGCCCTTACAGCTCTTTGTGTCATGGACTTCTAGAGACTCACAACCCTATGAGATAAAAACATTCTTCCTTATCTCTGACTTAATTTAGCAACTCTTAATTCTGAAACTATGCCCTTTGGTACAAGACCCTTCAATGAGGGGAAACATCCTCTTAATTTTTACTCTGTCAAGTGCCTTAAGAATCCTAGATGATTTAACAAGATCACCTCTCATTCTTCTAAGTTCTAGTGAACAGAGTCCCAAACAGTTTAGCTTTTGCTCATAAAACAATCCCTCCATACCAGGGATCATCCAAATGAACCTGCTCTGAATAGCTTCCAATGCAATAATACTTATCCTTAAATAAGGGGACCAAAATGCTCACTGTACTCTGTGGTATGACCAGCATCTTGACCTTGGCTCAGAAGGATCAGTACAGATTCAATGTAGAATCAGTTGATGGAGAGATAAGAAAGAGCACTGGAAAGAAATCACTGGTGGCAGTAGTTTATAGTCCCTATCGCAATAACTGCCCTGTAGGATAAAGAGTAACTCAAGAAATAATGGGAGCTAGCAAGAAAGATACCATGGTAATTGTGGGAAATTTTAATATGAACATAAATTGAACATCAAAATTGCAACGACGACCACCTGATGAAAGAGTGGCGCTCTGAATTTTTCAAGTTTGGTGATCCTTCAACCGTTCGGACAGCTAGAACCTCCCAGCATTCCTGACTGTGAGAACCAATGGGGCCAGACTGCTGTCACTGGAACCCATCGATTGTGGCAAAGCTTACATAATATAACAGGCTCCAAAGTGAAGTCAAGTAGAATCACTGACACCAATGTATCCCTCCCCGACAGGATCAATGCATTGCTCATTTTGAACTGAAGGTCCGTGAAATGATGTTACCTGCCCTGACAGCCTTGGATTCACCTGTACCCACAGTCGCTGCCGCAGACGTTAGATCAGCCTTCTTGAGAGTGAACCCAGGGAAAGCAACTGGCCCTTTGGAGGCTCTGGCCATGCACTCAGATCCTGTGCAGATCAGCTAGTGGGAGTATTCACTGACATCTTTAACCTCTCCTTGCGATGATGTGAGATTCCCACTTGCTTCTTGAAGATCATTATCATCCTGGTACAAAAGAAAAATCAAGAAACATGTCTTAATAACTACCTCCTGGTGGCTCTGACATCTATCGTTACGAAGTGCCTCGTGAGGTTAGTCATGGCGCACATCAACTCCAGCCTCCCAGACTGACTTGATCCCTTACAATTCAACTAGCGTTGCAGCAGGTCACAACAGATGCCATCTCCCTGGCCCTACACTAATCCCTGGAACATCTGGATAATAAGGACATCAATGTCGGACTCCTACTTATTGACTATAGCTCCACCTTCAACACCATAATTCCACATACTCATCTCCAAACTCTGCTTTGGATCCTTGACTTCCTGACCCACAGTCAGAAATCAGTAAGGATAGGCAACAACACCTTCTTCAAAATAATCCTCAAAACCAGTGCCCTGCAAGGGGCATACTCAGCCCCTTAGTATACTCTTTACACACTCATGACTGTGTGGCCATATCTGGCTCTAACTTCATTTACAAATTTACTGATGACACCGCTGTAGTGGGTCATATCTCAAACAACAATACAACAGAGTGCAGGAAGGAGATAGAGAGCTTAGTGGCATAGTATAAAGACAACAATCTCTCCATTAATATCAGCAAAATGAAGGAGCTGGTCATTGACTTCAAGAGGCAGAGTGGACGGCATGCCCCTGTCTTGGTCAATGGGTCTGAGGTGGAGGTGGTCGAGAGAATCTAGTTCGTAGGAATAATGATCACTAGCAATCTGTCCTGGTCCATCCACATCGTTATAAAAGCACACCAATGCCTCTATTTCATTAGAAGATTAAGGAAATTTGGCATATCTGAAATGACTCATCAACTTTTATATATGCACCACAGAAAACATCCTAATAGATATATCACAGTTTTTAATGGCACCTTCTTTGCCCAAGATCACAAGAAATTACAGAAAGTTGTGAACACAGTCCAGTCCATCAGGAAAACCAGCCTTACTTCCATCGACTCTGTATATTTTTCCAGCTGTCTCGGGAAAGTTGCCAACATCTCCTTTCACTCCAGCTATCTGTCACCCTTTTGTCAGGAAAAGATACAAAAGTTGAAAACACATACCAAACAGATTCAAGAACAGCTTCTTGCCCATTGTTAGCAGAGTTTTGAACAGACCTCTCAAATATTAAAGTTGACTCCACTTTGCACCTTCTCTGTAGCTGCAGCACTATACAGAGGAACCTCGATTATCCAGCATTCGATTATCCAAAAATCAGATTAACTGGCAAGATCGCAAGGTACCGATGCTTAGCTAAACTATGTTATCCAGCATTCAATTATCCAGAATTAACCAATTAAATACTGCCCGTCATTGTCCTTTGGATAATCGAGGTTCCTCTGTATTCTGTCTATTACCCTGATGTACTTATGTAAGGCATGATCTGGTTAGCAAGCAAAACAATCCTTTTCCCTGTATCTTGGTATGTGTGACAATAATGAATCAAATCAAATAAAATTAAATTTGAAGTCATAATTAGATCAGTCATTATCTTATTGTATGGAAGTGTAGGCTAGAGGAGCCTAATGGCCTACTCCTGGTCCTAATTGATACATTTTTATCAATGTCAAGAAAAGCAGTTTCACCATTTGGAGAACATGGGAAGATGCAAGTTTGTGCTTTTACCTGAGTTCTATTTGAAAATTCATCATTTTACAATTGCTCAGTTTCAGGTCTGAACAATACATCCTGAGGGTATTGTGTAGGTAATCCAAACAAAAGCATTTGAAAACAGAGTAGACAGTGTTTTGGCTTTTAAGATAATAAGGATTGCAAATAGCAGTTGACTGCCGTCAAACAAAATCATTGCTTTTATTTTGATGGACTGTAAGTTAAGCCAGCATTTATTGCCCATTCTTAGTTCTTGTTGACAGCGTGAATATAATGCTGAGTGGGAGATTATGGTGATTATGCTGTGTTTATTTAGTCAGTTTGAGATTTTCTGTTCATTTTGGTGCTTAGTTGGGTTAGTATATATTCTAAGGTGAATTTACATTCTTTGAAATATTTCCTGGAGTTTGCTGATGTCAAGATTCATTCTTGCAATTCAGCAATAAATGAGGACAAAGAGCTACCCACAGTACCAAAAAACATTTCAATTTTAAGGAACAAATAATAGGTAGCTGGAAGTAACATGAGAACAAACTCACAAAGGGGAGTTCATATGATGCTATGAGAGTGTAGCATGAATGTGACCTGAAGCTCATTTTTAAAATATTCCTTTGGAGTGCCTTCACGATGGGCTTAATCAGTATTTTTTCCGTTTGTTGCTGACAGTAGGAGTCAGATTTTCAAAGAGCCATGGATTCAGGACCCAGTGCAGGCAGCATTTGAAAATCATGGCCAAGGAGGTTACCTCAAGTTTGCAGTTTTCAAAGGGCTGGTTGAGAGAGCTGAAAGCTGGTTAGCTGTCAGCCCACTGAACCCCTTCAGGAGCTTGTTAAGGAGCGGTCTGGTTCAGAATTCAAACTGAGGCAAACCTGAGGAATCTAATGCACTTTAGTGCATAGCTGTCAAGTTCAATTCAGGTCTGATAAAAGTATTCTGGAGAAGAGTCATACTGGACTCGAAATATTGACTGTGTTTCTGTCTCCACTGATGTTGCCAGTCCTGCTGAGTTTCTCTATCATTCTATGTATTTACTCCAGTAAAACATTATCAGCTTTTTTTTATTACTTGTTTTATCCTGGAACATTCTCTGCTAGAGCAAGCACTGAACTATCTTTTTTTTGTTTCATTTCCCCTGCTACTGCTTTAACAGCGTGGATATAATGCTGGATATGAGATTATGGTGATTATGCTGAGTTTGTTCAGTCAGTTTGAGATTTTCTGTTCATTTTGGTGCTTAGTTGGGTTCGTATATATTTTAATGTGAATTTAAATTCTTTGAAATATTTCCTGGAATTTGCTAATGTCAAGATTCATTCTTGCAATTCAGCAATAAATGAGAACAAAGAGCTACCCACAGTACCAAAAAACATTTTGATTTTAAGGTAGCAAACATGGCTACTGCCTGCCTTCACTGCTACTGCCAGTCAGCTCCCACTACCTGGCAGTGCTAAGTGCCACTAATTAGACATCAGGTTCATAGCCAGAATTTAAAATGTAACCTTGCTCATAGGTATGGAGCCTTTAGTGACTGGAATGATGTCAACCAGGTGGATCTCATAGAATATGAGTTCCCTGATTGGGGCTGTTAACCTAGTCCAAACAGGGAGTCCTGGCTCACAGATATAAGCAGGAATATCAGAGGTTATATTCACTCTAGGAGCCGGCTCTGAGCTAGCTGGGACAGTGTCATGTACTACGCACCTATAAATAAAGGGTGACTTGATGATGGGTAACCAGCCTTCATAAAGTTATTTCAGAATTGAGTGTAGTATCCTGATTGAGCTTTGAAAATATGGTGTAAGGTAACAGCTTGAAAAGGTTAATAACTTTGACATCAGCACAGGTGATTTATCAGTAAAGACACAAACACAACACAGTGCCTTTTGCATGCTTAGGATGTCACAACACACATCTGAGGGCAGGTTAGAGGACCTCCTTGGCATCCTGATGATAGTAACCATCAACCAGTCCAGGCAGTCGGCCATGGTCATAATTCCCAACTCCTGCCTCTCGTCCTCGGTTATTCCTTGGCCTGGGTGCCCTTGGACGGGGAATATACGGTACCCACTAGTAGCCTTGAATGACTTATTGGAGAGTGGGCACTGTGGGGCTGGGGTGCATTATCACCATTTTGTTTTCTTCCTTTTTTGATTTTTGACTTTTTTTGTTTTGTTTTTTTTTTGTTACAAACAGAGCAGTGTTTGTAACTTATTCACTAGCTGAATTGTAAATTTGATGATGGTTTTGTCTTGTATATTAAAAAAAAGTTTTTATAGCATGGTTACCTTTTTCGCAGTACCCAATTTGAAAACAGGCTCCCGTAAACAGAAGTAAGTTGAATGAGCAGCTAAATAGTTTTGCAGCTGAAAAATGAAAGTGAGGCACAGAAATAGGGAGAAAATGAATGAGTAAGTGATACAGAGAGAAAGTGATGATCTACGAAGTTAACGAAGCAAAGATCAGAAATTGAAGAAAAGGAGGGGATGTAACATAAATTTATGTAAATGTGGGAGAAATATGATCTTTGGCACTCAATAAAACAAATATTTTTAACACCTTGAATGGTGTGCAGCTAGCTAATCATGGCCTAGCCTGGAATTGTCCTAAAACCAATGAATCAACTTTTGGTGCAGCTACACTTCATGGGCTGTAGCAGTTCAAAAAGGATGCCTTGATTTGGAATTGCATAGCTGGAGAGGTGGACGTACCCGCTGCAATCAGATCATCTGGTCTTTGCTGGTGCTATGTTTAAAGCTCAGGTGCACACTACCTCATACTACATTTCAACAGTGATGCTTGAGCCTTTTCATTCATGACATGGTTCAGAGGAGAGGGAAGCTTTCTCCCTGCTTCCTGGTCCGGAATTAGAGGTCATTCCAGATGGGATGGTGGAGAGAAGGGCAATTGGTTTTCTACCTCACTGCCAGAAGGGACCACTAAACCTGGTCCTAAATTGCAGCTGGGGCCAGTGTTATGTCCCAGGTGAAGTGGGATGCAAGGTAGAACAGGAAGACATGCAATGATCTTCTGCACTCTGCAAGGGGATGCACTTCCGAAGATCATCTCTCTGCTACCTCAAGGCCACCACTACTCACTCTTACTCTGCCATTGTACCCACCTCTCACCAAGGCTCATGAACTGCAGGCCTCACTATTGCATGTATCATGTCATTGCAATGGCTTTTGCCCACCTCATCCTCCCAAATTACCAACCTTTCCTTCCTTCTGTGCTTCCTACTTACTCACTGGAGCTATCTCATTATCTCTCTTGCTGCTCCATTGTTGCCAATTTCTCAAGGGCAGCCAGGAATGGGCACCTGGCCAGCGTGTCTTCATCCCACACATGAAAAACAGGATGAATAATAATTGTTCTACCATTCACTTAGGTTATCTTCATCTTTTTCTTTGTCTTACCTGGACTGATTGGTAGTGACTCAGTTTCTGGACTGTAAGAGCCTGAATCACCAGATTCTGGTAACCGTGTGCCTGACAGGTGATGGCCAAGTCCCTAGACTGGAAAACCCTTGACTATGTGGGACACCCAGACTGACCATTATCCCTCTTCACCTTTGTACTTCACGCATGGCCATTTGCTTGAAGAACATACAATGTGTTTTCCATGTGAACTATTGGCACACACTACAGGTATGAGGTTGAGTTAGCAAATTCTGTGCAGCAACATGTGGAGTCCCTTGACTTTTGTCAGAAACAGAACATTTGTCTCTTCCTTTGTGCTAAAAAGGGCCTGCACAGAGGCTGGCAGCCTGTAAATGAGCACTAAAGACCCAGTGTGCTACGAAAACATGACCCACACAGAGGTTGCCAGCCCATATGCCAGTGCTAAAGTCAGTGAGTGTGTACTAAGAAAGCAATATGAAGAACACAAAGGTTAGCAGCCTCCAATTAAGAATAAGGTTATGCCTGAAACATTGACTTTTCTTTTCCTCAGTTGCTTTCTGACCTGCTGTGCTTTTTCCAGCGCCACGCTTTATCAAATCTGACTTTCCAGCATCTGCAGTCCTCACTTTCTCCTAGCTGCCAAATAACTGGGAACTGAATGAGCACTAAGAAAGCAAGCTAAGAGCCATAAGATGGATCTGAAGAGAGAGCTAAGAGCAGCAAGGAGGGGACATGAAAAATCCTTAGTTGATAGGATTAGGGAAAACCCAAAGGCTTTCTATAGGTATGTCAGGAATAAAAGAATGACTAGGGTAGGAATAGCCTTAGGAATAGGTCCAGTCAAGGATAGTAGTGGAAGTTGCGTGTGGAGGCTGAAGAGATTGGGGAGACACTGAATGAATACTTTTCGTCAGTATTCACTCAGGAACAGGACATTGTTGCCGATGTGAATATTGAGTCACAATTAATTAGAATGGATGGCTTTGAGGTATGTAGGGAAGAGGTGTTGGAAATTCTGGAAAAGGTGAAAATAGATAAGTCCCCTGGGCCTGATGGCATTTATCCTAGGATTCTCTGGGAAGCAAGGGAGGAGATTGCAGAGCCATTGGCCTTGATTTTTATGTCCTCGTTGTCTACAGGAATAGTGCCAGAAGACTGGAGGATAGCAAATGTGGTTCCCTTGTTCAAGAAGGGGAGTAGGGGTAACCCGAGTAACAATAGGCCGGTGAGTCTCACTTCTGTTGTGGGCAAAGTTTTCGAGAGAATTGTAAGGGATAGGATTTATGAACATCTGGATAGGAATAATGTGATCAAGGATAGTCAGCATAGTTTTGTGAAGGGCAGGTCGTGCCTCACAAACCTTATTGAATTCTTTAAGAAGGTGACTAAGGAGGTGGATGAGGGTAAAGCGGTAGATGTGGTGTATATGGATTTTAGTAAGGCATTTGATAAGGATCCCCATGGTAGGCTACTACAAAAAATACAGAGGTATGGCATTGAGGGTGAGTTGGAGGTTTGGATTAGGAATTAGCTCGCTGGAAGAAGGCAGAGGGTAGTAGTTGATAGTAAAGGTTCATCTTGGAGTGCAGTTACTAGCGGTGTTCCGCAAGGATCTGTTTTGGGACCATTGCTGTTTGTCATTTTTATAAATGACCTGGAGGAGGGGCTAGAAGGTTGGGTGAGCAAGTTTGCGGATGATACAAAAGTTGGTGGAGTTGTTGACAGTGAGAAAGGATGTGGCAGGTTACAGCGGGATATAGCTGCAGAGCTGGGCAGAAAGGTGGCAAATGGAGTTCAATGTAGGTAAGTGTGAAGTGATTCACTTTGGTAAAAGTAACAAGAAGATGGGGTACTGGGCTAATGGTCGGATACTTGGTAGTGTGGATGAGCAGAGGGAACGCAGGTTGAGTCTGTGATTAAGAAATGCAGGTTGAGTCTGTGATTAAGAAAGCGAATGCAATGTTGTCTCTTCTCTCAAGAGGGTTGGAATATAAAAGCAGAGATGTACTACTAAGACTTTATAAAGCTCTGGTTAGGCCCCATTTGGAGTACTGTGTCCAGTTTTGGTCCCCACACCTCAGGAAGGACATACTGGCACTGGAACGTGTCCAGCGGAGATTCACACGGATGATCCCTGGAATGACAGGTCTAGCATATGAGGAACGGCTGAGGATACTGGGATTGTATTCGTTGGAGTTTAGAAGATTAAGGGGAGATCTAATAGAGACGTACAAAATAATACATGGCTTTGAAAAGGTGGATGCTAGAAAATTGTTTCTGTTAGGCGAGGAGACTAGGACCCATGGACACAGCCTTAGAATTAGAGGGGGTCATTTCAGAACGGAAATGCGGAGACATTTCTTCAGCCAGAGAGTGGTGGGCCTGTGGAATTCATTGCCACGGAGTGCAGTGGAAGCCGGGACGCTAAATGTCTTCAAGGCCGAGATTGATAGGTTCTTGTTGTCTAGAGGAATTAAGGGCTACGGGGAGAACGCTGGCAAGTGGAGCTGAAATGTGCATCAGCCATGATTGAATGGCGGAGTGGACTCGATGGGCCGAATGGCCTTACTTCCACTCCTATGTCTTATGGTCTTATGGTCTTATGGTGTCCATGTACACAGATCTCTGAAAGTTGCCACCCAGGTAAATAGTGCTGTGAAGAAGGCATATGCCGTACTGGCTTTTATTGGTAGAGGAATTGAGTTCCGGAGTCCTGAGGTCATGTTGCAGTTGTATAAGACTCTGGTGCAGCCGCATCTGGAGTATTGTGTGCAGTTTTGGTCGCCATACTATAGGAAGGATGTGGAGGCACTGGAACGGGTGCAGAGGAGGTTTACCAGGATGTTGCCTGGTATGGTAGGAAGATTATATGAGGAAAGGCTGAGGCACTTGGGGCTGCTTTCATTGGAGAAAAGAAGGTTTGGGGTGACTTGATAGAGGTGTACAAGATGATTAGGGGTTTAGATAGGGTTGACCATGAGAACTTTTTTCCACATATGGAGTCAGCTATTACGAGGGGGCATAGCTTTAAATTAAGGGGTGGTAGGTATAGGGCAGATGTTAGGGGTAGATTCTTTACTCAGCGAGTCGTGAGTTCATGGAATGCCCTGCCAGTAGCAATGGTGGACTCTCCCTCTTTATGGGCATTTAAACGGGCATTGGATAGACATATGGAGGATAGTGGGCTAGTGTAGGTTAGGTGGGCTTGGATCGGCACAACATCGAGGGCCAAAGGGCCTGTACTGCGCTGTATTTTTCTATGTTCTATGTTCTATGATGTTGTGAAGAAACCATTTGGAAAATGAGCAGGCCATGCAACTGAGCTGCAGGAAACCAGGTATCTGCTAGGACTTGCACATTGATGCATTGCTCCACCAAGCTTATTGAGGAAGGAGATGAGAATTGGAAGTCGTACATAAATGAAGTAAGGTAGGATATTAATAAGCTACAAATCTGTGAAAATAAAATAGCCACTGCTCAGTGGCAAGAATCTGAAGTCACCATTTAAGGCTTGAGGGGAAGATTGGACTCAGTGGGTTGGATTGAATTCACACCTGAATACAAGAAGGTTTTCGACTTTAAATGAGACAACATGAATGCCAAATATCCACCACCACAATCTCTACCAGACAGAATTCCTTCCCAAAATAATGCTAGTTTCCTTCAAGGTCCATCTCTAATGATGATTAGAACACACTGAATTGAGCGCTAGAGTGTGTACTCAATCCTTCCACTGCATTGCTCCTGACTCCAGCCCAAGTAATTGTCTCTGCAAAGTATTGCCATATCATCCTGCATGGCTAACAAAGTACAGGGAGGGAAGAAAATGATGGCTTCATATTGCGAAGCATTTTGCTAAAAACACCAACTGAAGGAGAATTCAAGCCCAAATTTTGAAACAAACAAGCTATAGTCAAGTATTGTGGTACCATTAGTCATCAATTATTTGTCAAAAAGTTGGCAAATATTTTTGAGTCTGTCATTTGCCCTACTGGCTTCACCTTGAGATTCAGGTAAGCATAATGCATTTAACAGTCTGCAGCTTTCCCCATTAGATATAAATTGGTCTCGGTATGAAAGAATATATCTTCCACGTCTTGAGGTGGTGACACAGAATGTTCCAGGGTAATCACTTTTAAATGATCTATGTCACCTCCTGGATCCAGTTTCATTGCTTGTGTGAACTGCCCCTGTGACTTGCGATTTGAGAGATTGACAAGCTGTAATTCTCAACCAACTGAGGATGGATCAAACGATACAGTTCCCAAGCACAGGACCTATTATACCCTGCAAGCTCCATAAAACTGATGTTGCATGAAACAATAGTTCCTGTATTTGGGTATTCCATCAGCTTCCAATGGAAAGCTGAGCTGAGAAACAGAACAAACCATTTGGGAATAAAGCAAAAACAGTAATAACAGAGAGCAAGTTAACATAAGAAATATGAACAGGAGTAGGCCATTCAGCCCCTCAAAACTGCCATCGTTACATAAAATCATGGCTGATCTGCCCAGGCCTTGAATCCTCTTTCATGCTAGTTGTCCAAACCCTGAACTCCTTGATATTTTGAAAATCTATTGATACCTTCTTTCAATACTTTTAGTGATATAGCCTGTGTAATTCACTGAGTTAGAGAATTCCAGACATTTACTATCCTCTGGGGAAAGAAATTCTTTAACAACTTGGTTTTATATGAATGTCTCCTTATTCTATAATTACATTCCCTAGTTTGAGTTTCCTCACGAATAGAAACTTCTTCTCAACACCTAGCATGTCAAATCCCCTTCATCCCAGGAATCAGCCGAGTGAACCTCTTTCCAATTGCCTCTAATGCAAGTATATTCTTTCTTGAACTGTGCTCAGTACTCCAGATAAGGCCTCATTAACAACTTGTACTGTTATAACAATATTTCCTTACTTTTAAATTCTAGCCCCTCCAGTCAACATTCCATTCACCTTTTTAATTACTTGCTGCACCTTTATGCTAACTTATTGTGTTTCAAGCATAAGAACACCCAGAGATTTTTTGGTGTCTTCAAACATATAACAATAATATTAAAATAAATATGATATAATATAATAAAAGAAACAATACTCTGTCTTTTGAACTTTTCTACCAAAGGAGATAACTTCACAGTTTCCTATGTTAAAGGTTTTTGCCTAATCACTCAACCTATCTACATCCCATCACAGCATGCTGTCCCATTATTTGTATCATCAGGTTATAGTAATACATTAGACTTTGCTCCCTTTGCCAAGTCATTAATATAGATAGTAAATAATTGAGGCCCTCGGACTGTTCCATGGGAAAAAGACCCAATAATCCTGACTCTCTGTCTTCTGTGTTAACCAATCCTCAATCCTTATTAATATATTACCCCTTAAACTGTGATTTTGTGCAAAAACCTTTTATGTAGCACCTTATCATATGCCTTCTGGAAATTGAATGCACTCCATCTATCAGTTTGCCTTTATCGAATCTGCTTGTATATCTTTGAAAAACTTGAGCAAATGCGTCAAGCATAATTTTCCTTTCACAAAACCAAGTTGACTCTGTTTGATTGTGATAGGCTTTTTCAAATGTCCTGCTATTTTCCCCTTAATAACAACTGTTTCCCATGAATGATTTTAGGCCAGCTAGCCTTTGGTTTCCTGCTTTCTGCCCTCTTCTGTTCTTGAACAAGGATGTCACTTTAGCAGTTTTCCAATGCATTAGGATCCAATGAGTTCTGGCTTATTTTGATGACTGTCTCCGCTATCTCCACAGCCACTTCATTTAAAACCTTTGGATGTAGACCATCAGGTTCTGGTGACTTGTCTGCCTTTAGTCCCATTAATTAATCAAATACTTTGTTCCTTATTACAAGACCTTTCCTCCCATTAGCACCTTGCTTATGAAATATCCTTGGTATCTATATATACATTGTCCTTTATTATGTAGACTAATGCAAAATGTTAGTTTAAATTATTTGCCTTTTCCCTGTTGCCAATATAAATTCTCCAGTCACATCCTCCAAGGATCTAATACAGTTTAATTTCCTTTTTTTTTATATACAAAGAAGCTCTTGCTGTTTGATTTTATATTTCTTATTCATTTAGTTTCATCATCAATTGTCTCCATTTTTATTCACGTTTTATTCACTGTTATTTCCTAAAAGGAATTGCCTACCATTAGTTTCCACTTCTTTATATGCCTTTATTTTTGATTGGATACAGATCTTGACTGCCTTCTCACTGAGTCCTTCCTTTTGACCAGAATTAACTTTTGCTCAGCATTATGAAATGTCTACTTAAATGTCTATATGTGATTTATGTGGAGTAAATTTTGTTGTTTTGAACAAAAGCTGAGAACCTGACTTTTCTAGTAAAACTCTCAGATGTTTTCTCAGATATTAAATCAATTTAACAATTTTAACTTTGATCAACAAAACCCGTATTTTTACAAAGAAATTCAACCCATTTATAGAGACAGAATTGTGTTTGCGTCTGAACATGATGCCATCTGGAGGCCATCAGTTCAGCATATGTTAACGCTATGTGATCATATATGATTACTCTGACAAATGGGTTTCTCATCTGCATTTCACTATGTGGAGAAATCCATTTGAAGATGTTCCACTGGAAGATTATGAAAGGGTAACAATTCTAAAAGCTATAAAGTAGAAGTCTTCTCTGGTCATCAGTTAAATAAGGTTAAGCAAAGCTCAGGTAGAGAAGAAAATCAATAGAACTAACACCAGAAGGAAATCGGTTTTGATTTCTGTTGGTATATTTTTATGCATCACCACCTGGTAGCTTGCTGGAATGGCACTGGAATAACCCTGAGAGCAAGAAAGCAGCAGTTTAAGATTAAGAAAAAGCCGATAAATAAAATAAACCCTCCTAACTACCATGGCAAAAGGATTAAACAGCGAAACAAAATCCAAACATCATTTTTCCTTCTGCTGGTTTTACCTGTGTACCTCCCAGAAACTATTTCTTACTGAAGTTGCCCTGTTGGATTGCCAGTCTCATTATCTGCTTTCATTAGCAGAGCCATTGCCACTTAACACTCCCCTGGGTAAGTAATTATGTTTATATGTACACAGATGACAAAGCCAGCACTTACCAAGACTATTTGCAAAATGTTAAAGTTAACCCTTTCTCTCCTGGTGACTCATGCTGGTTCTTTTTTTCTACAACCATTTCCTATGGGCGTGACTCTGAATGTTGAAGGTCAACAAACTGTTTAACTGCGAGATCATTAAAATTGAGCTTCAACTTGATTTCACTTGACTTGTGTACAGATTTCCAGCATCACTAATGGGGCTGCAACAATTTAGCTGAAATCAGCTAATTAAAATCATAGAATCTCTACAGTATGGAAGCAGGCCATTTGGCCCATTGAGTTCATACCGATCCTCCAAAGAGCATCCCAGCCAGGCACAACCCTCTACCCTATTCTTGTAACCCTGCATATCCCATGGTTAATCCACCTAACCTACACATCCCTGAACACTGTGGGTAATTTAGCATGGCAAATCCACCTAACCTGCCCATCTTTGGACTGTGCAGATTTAGCAATTTAGCAGATAAACAACTTAGCAATTTGCGTACCTTAGTACAATATCACAACTTGTATTTATCCATTAAAACATTGAAATAAATGAATTACTTTTAAAGTCAGTTTTTTAAAAAAAATCTTGGACAGATCTGCATGGTGATGAAATGATTTCTAGGATTACTTTATTAGCTAAAAGTGATATCTTTCACAACCTCATAGCACCACAACCAACTTTAAATTGATAAAATATTGTTTTGCAAACTAAATCAGATGTCCTTGCATTATGACAGCAATGGTTGTTATTGAGGCAGGATAAGAACTAATATAAAATATATATCCATTATTGAAATAAGTTATTTCTGCAATTCCTGCACCATTCAAATGTCAGTTTGAATTGGTGGTTGTTTCTCTTTCTGTTTGATATTGAGAGTTGTAATGCTATGCCAGAATTAGAGCATAGAGCCCCATGCTGAGATTTTACTGCATTAATGAGAGTGTTGCATTTTTGGAAGTAGTGTACAGTGAGTGAATGTTACACCAAGGCTATTTGCTTGTTCATTTGAGTGCTAAGATCTTGTAACAAAACAGGGAGTTCTCCTGGTGTTTTAGTCAACACTTCTCTCTCAATCAAAACCACTGAAGCTATTTTCACTTGTCACGTATCACATTGATAAATCTTTGCTGACTAAAAATGGATTGCTGTATATATCCACATTATAATATTCAGTATACTTTGAAAGTATGGAAAACATTTTAGAGCTTTCAGAGTACACAAAAAACTGTTTAAAGCATTTTGCATTTAAATTATCTTAATTAACATTAATGGGCTGAAGAATGTATGCCACTCACAACCAGTACAATGCAATTTGTACTGATTTATAGTGACATAGATGTTCAATGAAAATGCTTTATGATAATAGATCTGTGTATAAATCTAAGTTTAGTTATATATTATAAAATATCTGGTCCAAAGTTTATTTTTAAGATTGAGGATCATATTTGTATATTGAATAAACCTTGTTGTACTATCACTTCATTCCACATCATAACTGACCTTAAGTAGGGTAGTAAGTTATTTTGGGAATGGTTTCTGTCAGTATGACTTATTTTGTGACTGTGGTTCCTGATGAAAAGCTTATGCTTGAAACATTGATTCTCCTGCTCCTCGATGCTGCCTGATCGGCTGTACTTTTCCAGCACCACACTTCACACTTCTGATCTCCAACGTCTGCAGTCCTCACTTTCTCCTGCTATGGTAAACTAGCCCACTTATCCTTCTTGATCAGTATGAAGTCTTTGACATAGCTGGTCACACCTTCATCCTCTTGGATGAGAATACACTCATCTAGTTCCATTTTCATTTCTCTAGTCTAACCAGAGAATCACCAGCAAAGTTTCTTTTCCCCGTAACTGCTGCTCTATTTCTATTGTCGTCTCCCAGGGAACTATCCTTGACTGTGTCCTATTCCTCCACTACATGTTGTCCTTTGGTGATGTAATCTGATATGTCAGTTTTTACATTTATGCTAATAGTATCCAGCTCCATCTCACCACCACGCCTCACTCCACCTCTCCACTCCTTATCTAATATCGAAGATTGTTTCCTTTAATTAAATTTCGGGAGACCAAAGCCATTTTTCTTGGTTTCTACCTCATATTCAGCTCCCTAGCCATCACCACCCACACTGTCCTTGACAACTGACTATGGCTGAACCAGTTTATTAGCAACTTGTTTATCTAATCTTGAAACATGCTTCCCAATGAATATTTATACCATCATTGAGACTTCCACTTTTGTAATAATGCAGAACATATTAGCTCATCTGCTGCTGAAACTTTCTTCCTTGTCTTTGTTAGCTCTAGACTTGACACTCTTGGTAGGCTTCCCAACTTAAATCCTCCATGTATTTAAGCTAATCTGCTTCCAGGATTCTAACTTGCCCCAAATCCTATTTCACCGGTGCTTGCAGACTGACATTTGCTCCATCAAGTGATTCCTGGAGTTTAAAATTCTAATGCATCCATCTATGACTTCACCTTTGTTACCTCTGTCACCTCCTCCAGTCTTGCAGCCCTATGAGGTAGCTGTCCTCAAATTTTGGCCTCTTGTGCATCCCTGGTATTAATTGTTTATCATTGAAGGCTGTGCCTTCAGTTACAGTGACTTTAATTTGCGTCATCCCTTTCTAAACCTCCATCTCTATCTACCTCACTTCACTCAATTTTAATGCGTCTTCCATTCTGCCTCATTGATACTGCCTTAATGTCACCTTACATGGATCAGTGTCCTATTTTGTCAGCCATTACTTCTGTTACATCACTGCAACTAAAGGCACAGTCTTCAATGGTAAACAATTAATACCAGGGATGCACAAGAGGCCAAAATTTGAGAACAGCTACCTCATAGAACTGCAAGACTGGAGGAGGTGACAGAGGTGAAGAACATTGGGACATTTTACAACATTAAGGATGCTATATAAAGGCTAATTGTTATTGAATTGCTGTGTCTTACCAAATGTGATTTGAGAAGCTTCATGAAGCTGATTTTATAGTTAGTTAGTTGAGAGGAGCAGGTGTCCTGTTACCCACAAGCAATCCTAAGACCTATCTAAAGGGGTACTGTGAGTCCTTGGCAATGGTACTTGCTATGAATCAACCTTATTTTACTTCCTTTCATAATGTTTTGCTTCTCAAACAGAGTCAACTGAGGGAGTACAGGGAAAGGTATCTCAATTTTCTGAATAATATTTTTCTAGGTTTGTACTGATTGCCAGTACAAAATTCTGTTGGACTTTGGAAAGATTTAACAAGGATTTGTTAAACATCATAAAAAGTCTCAAGTGAATTGGAGTAGATGTTCAGTTAACAATGAACAAGTACAGTTTATCATGGCTTACTTAGGTGATGCTGACTGCCTTTTTAACCTGAGGTTCTTAAAGGAGAAAGAACACAATTCTGTTTCCTGCTGAGACATGTATGGCAGTCAATAATGGAAGGTGCTGAAAGGGAAAATAAAGCTGTGCTGTCAGCAGGGATGTTAATCAGCATGGCATTTCAGAGGTGCCAGTTCTGAGCAGCCAGACGCTGAAGACCATTAGGGAGACATGTCACGCATAATTTCACAGCAAGTTTCTCAATTAACCAAGTCAGCAGTACAAAGTTTTCTTCTAGGAGAACAATTTTGATAGGACTCCACTTATTTTAAAATGTGGATGGAATGGAAGTCTTTAGAGAATTGAAAAAACAGATGATATCATATCCTAGTTACTTACCTTAAAATACACTGCCCATTTCATTCCTGAGAATTGGAAAACTTTGTAAGTGCATTTTCTCTGACACATAACTTGAGCTTGAACATGAGAAGTTGTGAATCGCCATTATTTAAAATAAAATGCCATTTTTCACTTTTTCTAAATCATTCCTACTTGAAGTATAGAAACTGACATTTTTGGGTATGAGGTTTGGAATACCCTTGTTTGTAAGGTGTATCTAACTAGTTCCATGTGGTGACGGTGGTGGAAGAAATAGTGTGGATGCAATTTCAGGAGATGTTGGTAGTGAAATTTGGAACTACACCATTGCTACCTAAAAGCCCTGAATTGGAGACAGCACTGAACCTGAATGATATTGATCATTAAGAGAGAAAACATCATATTGATATGGTAAGAATTTGGATTTCCAAGTGGTACTGAACATACCATAGACAAACCAATTTTTCTTGCATCCAACACAGATGTAAAGTTATCAGCTGAACAACTCACTGTTTTCCGTCTGGTAAAATTGAGTATCAATGTCCCAACCCATTCAGAGTTCATGCTGCTCTCAAGATGCCTCAGGATGTCCACCATAACTGATCTTAGATATCTTCTGACCAACATAAGTTTTATATTGTTTCCATTTAAGCTGCTTGACTTTTTTTTGTTCCATATTCAATATTAATTAAGCTGCTACCAGAGTTAGGGAAAGGGAAGAGTTCAATAAAGTACGTTCCCAGTTGTTCTTCATTTCTGGGATAAAACAGTATAAATGTTCAACCTCTAACAAAAACCAATTCTCCCTAATTTATATTTATTTAAATTGGTCATCTTTCAAGGAAGCCAAGAAAAGGAAAAAAAGGTTTCATTATCTTATTCCCCACCCCTGACCCCCACCATTCCCATCCCTACCTTTTGTCCTACTTAGCTATTCTTTATAAATGAGTTTTAACAATAAGAGTTGTCAGTCTTTTTGAAGGGGCATCACAGCTGAGTTCTTACTTGATATTGATATACATACTTTATGGAGGTTAATCAGACAAAATGGCAGATTTTACTCCCCCGTTCATATTGCAGTCAATTGTAGCAACACAAGTGCTTCTTGTTTGTGATCAACTAACTTGACAGATTGGAAATAGAACCCTTTATTTTGTAAATCACAGCTACTCTTCCTGATTTTAACTGAGATTTATTTAACTGCTTAAACTAACTGTGAAGGTGGTTATTAACATAAAGGGTATCAGCAATGGGTACTTTGGAGAAAGCATGTTGCTGTGTTTCTGGGTGAACATGTGCCTAAAAACACAATAGGAAACTTTAAATGTTTATTTTACTATATCTCCTAAAGTGGCTCATGAAAGCTGCTTCAATAGTTTTGTAAGTGATATACACACTTCGGGTACAGTGAACATAAATATCCAAGTAGTGTTTTTCAGTGAAGCTTTAATTCCAGACCAAAGCATAATTAGTTGTTAGCTTCTATCTACAAATGCATCACAAAATAGTAAAGATGTCTTTTTTGAAGTGTGCTGCTCCAACATCAATGAATACAGAATGCCAATGATAATTGGTCTGTAATGAATGTTCATATCTAACAGGGGCTGAATGATGGCTGCTTATACTATCCTGTGGTTGGTTGATGTGTTTTGTATTACCTCAAGCATCAACTTAGAATGTCTCATCTCACTTTTTAATACTATGAACCCTTTAGGCAATGATACAGTAGATTGCCACTGGAATGCATTTCAATCACAGGAAGTGATTAATAAATGATGTATTGGCTTTCGGAGAATTGCTGTATTAAATGTTTTAAAGCGTTTGTTTCATGTAGTTGAAATAATTTTTAAATAATAGATGGTTGTGTCCAGGGTAAACAGGGCCTCACAGCTACGTTTTAACGTGCTCACAAATGGGATGCCATGGCTGGGGAATACTGTTTGGGTTTGGATGTTACAAATTATTTGGTATATTAATGTTAAAAATGTCTTTTGCCTTAAAACAGAGGATGCTGAGGGGAGACTTAATTGAGATATGTGAAATAATGAGGAACTTGGATAGAGAAGATTTGTGGAAAGGGCAATTAGCAGGGAGCACACATTTAAGGTGATTGATAGAAGGATTAGAGAGGACAGAAAGAAAAGCTTTTTATCTGGAATTTTAGTTTGCTACCTAGTTTAGTAGCTAAGGTGGAAACCCTTAACTCACTCAAAAAGGAACTTTTCAAGGCTGTAGACAAGGTGCTACAAAGTGGAATTCAAATAAGAAGCTAGGTGCAAACACAGTGGGTGAAATGGGTTCTTTCTGGGCGAAAACGTTTTGATAATGTTTGTAGTTCTGAAGCACGTTGACTTTGTTTGGTATCTCCTTACATTTGTGTGGCTGATTACAAGAATGGCCAAAGGGTTGTGAGACTTTGGAACACTCTGCTTCAGAAGATTAGATTAAATTCCTTACAGTATGGAAGCAGGTTCTTCAGCCCACACTGACTCTCCGAAGAGTAACCCACCCAGACCCATTCCCCTGCCCTATGTATGCCCCTAACTAATGCACCTAACACTATGGGCAATTTAGCAAGGCCAATTCACCTGAATTGTACATCTTTGGACTGTGAGAGGAAACTGGAGCACCCAGAGGAACCCCATGCAGACACAGGGAGAATGTGCAAACCCCACACAGACAGTCACCCAAGGCTGGAATTGAACCTGGGTCGCTGGCACTGTGAGGCAGCAGTGCTAACCACTGAACCACCATGCCGCCCCAAGATGTTGAATATTTTTACAATAGAGGTGGATAGACTCTTGTTAGGCAGGGGAAGCAAGGGTTATTGGAGGTATTTGGGAATGTGGAATTCAAACTGTGAACAGTTATGATCTTATTGAATGCCCAGAGCAGGCTTGAGGGCCAAATGGTCTGTTTCTGTTAATATTTTGTATGCTCATATACTGTCTCTCGACTAGCAATCCAGAAGCCCAAGCCAATGTTCTGGTGACACATGTTGTAACCCACTGTGGCAGATGGGATTGAAATATAAATTCAATAAAATCTGGAATAAAGAGCTGGTCTAATGTGACCATGTGAACACAGTCAATTGTCATTAAAAAGCTAAGGATTGTTAATGTTCTTTAGGGAAAGAAATGTTCTTTAGGGAAGGAAATCTGCCATTTTTATCTGATCTGGCCTACATGTGACTCCAGAACCAAAGCAAAGTTGTTGACTCTTAACTGCTCTCTGGGCAATTAATGATGGGTAATAATTTCTGGCCTAGCAGCGATGCTCACATTCCATGAATTAATAAAAAAACAAATTAAATGCTTGGATGTATGTGAATGAGCCTGTCTCTAACTTTTCCCATTCTATGTTGGAGGTCCTAGTTTTAATTTTCATGAGCTTCAAATTATAAAAGGAAGGTTTTTTTTTGACATATATTTGATGCTGCATGTTAGAAGAAATCTTCCTACTGACTACGTAAGAGCTTCATCTAAAATTCTGCTACTGATCAAAACAAGTTACAGCACAGTGGCTCAGTGGTTAGCACTGCTGCCTCACAACACCAGGGTCCCAGTTTTGATTCCAGCCTCAGGTGACTGTCTGTGCAGAGTTTGCACGTTCTCTCTGTGCATGGGTTACCTCCGGGTGCTCTGGTTTCTTCCCACTGTCCAAAGATGTGCAGGTCAAGTGAATTGGCCATGCTAAATTGCACATAGTGCTAGGTGCATTAGTCAGAGGGAGATGGGTTTGGGTGGGTTACTCTTTGGAGGGTCAGTGTGGACTGGTTGGGCTGAAGGGCCTGTTTCCACATTGTAGGGAATCTATTCTAATCTATAGCTTTGCCCTTGTTATAAATTTTCAAAATTATCTCCACTTTACGCACATATAAAAGGACGTTATTAGAGCAAAACAGTGCTTAGAAAATTTTACAGATGTATGAGCCGAATTATCAATACTATGTGAATGTGCAAAATTGCATTTAGTTGATTGGGATACATAATGTTTAGTCATATGGAGGGAGGATACTTTGTGTGAGAAAAGTGGACCCCTTTAAGCTATCCTTTGTTTTAATTGTGCCATGGTATTTTTGTGTATATGGGTTCTGTTCCTCAGTAGAATTTCTTAAAAAATTTAACTAATTGGGTGGAATTTAAGGAAAAGGGCAGGAGGTATAGAGGGGATGTGAGGAATTTTGTTTTTCACACAGAAGGTGGTGGAAATCTGGAACTCACTGCCTGTGAGGGTGACAGCAGCAGAAACCTTTACAACATTTAAGATGTTCATTTGCGATGTCAAGGCATACCAGGCTGTGGGCCAATTGCCGGAAAATGGGATGGAATAGTTAGGTGATTGAGTTTAACTGGAGCACATGCGATGACTTGAAGGGTTTTTTCTGTGTTGGAGATCTCTGTGGCTCTATAATATTCAATTCTTCTGAATCATCATTACATTTTCTGTCCATTGGATAACCTACCTTATATATTTTTGTCTGTTCCTACATTTTAAGCATTGTCATCGTCATTGACTGTTTGGACTTCAAGTTTTTCATTTTCTCTTTGAAGTAGAATTAGGTTCTGCAACCAACTAACCAAAGAAGTTGAAATATGGGAACGGGATGTTGCACAGGCTTGAATTTTGAAGGTTTAAAAAAAACAAATGCAGCATATGTCAGACATTCAAAAGTAGATCATATACCTTCAAAGCATTTCACAAACTAGCTAATAGATAACAAGTGCTTGCCATCAGCCTTCTATAACCTTAGAAATCATTTCCAGATGGATGAAATTCTTCCAAAGAAATCTGCTTTTACCAACTATTTTGTGTGGCTCACGTACCTCTCTTTATTTTGCCTTGTTAGGGTGATGTTTCTCTTTCACTGTTTTGAAGTGAAAACCAATCAGAGAAGCCTGCTTCTGCTTGTGGCATTTTTTGTAAACATTAATCTCTTTTAGATCTTGTATCACAACAAATTTCCAAATCCATTAGCCTTTGAACTTCTTCACCTCCTCCACCCTGCCCCCTTCCCCAAGGCCCCACATATTTTCTATTTCTTCCCTTGGTCTCTTTGTTTCTTTCCCCTTGATCTCTTTTCGACTCTCAATGTCAGTCATGGAACTTCAGAGAGATATTAGCATGCGAGAATGTAATACCCATGACTGAAAAATGAAAAATGTTTGTGCGTGCATTTGAAAGCCAAGCCGTAGTGCTGACAGCAGCATTAGACTCGGAGAGCAGTGTTCATTATTTAAAGTTAATAGAGTATCTGAGGGCAGGAACTTTACTAATACACCGTGACTGTCCTGTGAGTCTTACTAAGGCAACCACTGAATCCACTTTATGTCCTAGTAAACTGCAAATACCTAAGGCATTTTTACTCCTTTTCCTTGGTAATCTACTTGTTAATAATTTGTTGGGTATCCACTAACTTAGAATTTAGAAAATAATACATGATGTCAGGAATGTTTTAGGCTGAATGCTGTTTGATTTAAGCAGTGTGGAACTCGCTTTGTTACATTGAATTCATAATTACATAAATATCAGTATTCATTTACTTTAAAGTTCAGTTGTTCTATTGTAGGTTACTGGTTGTTCTTCTAATCAATTTCAGTACTTAAGTGGTTGTTTCCTATGTTAACGAATTCACTGCAGCCAAAACTTGATAGTCTGTGGTTGATGGTACTCTGGCAGTGAAAAATTATAAATCTAAAGAAGATATAAATGTTATATTCATGCAAAACGAACAGATATCCAAGAAAACTTATATCCATGATGATACTCATAATAAGTCATTTTATACTGACATCCTTTTCCTGTTTAATACTCAGTTGAGAGGAAGCCTAATTCAGGAGGTTTACTTCAACTGTTTTGTTTCTACTCTGCTTCTGCATCTGACAGCCCCTGGATATGGAGCTAATTGGACAGCTCTTTCAAGAAGCAGTGTCAGAGGCAGAATGGGCCAAATAAGCTCCTACTATGATCCATGAACCTGTGATTTTTGTATGTTTGAGACACTGTATCAGAATTTTGTGGATATGAACTCATGTCCCAACACTTGATGATACATATTGATCTCGCTTGTTTTTTTCTGAAAGTTGTCAGTATGTTCTTAAGTATATTGGAAATTGCTTTAATAGTACTTGTTAAAACTTGTATTTTCTTCTAAAATTTCAACTGAAAATTTTACAAACTATGTGGCCATGAGGCACAAACTGAACCAGGAGATTTATATTAGGTAGTACCCATACATGGAAAACAAATAATGAGAATCTGGGGCCCCAAGCTGTATGCTATATTACCCGTCTGGAAGAAGAGGTAAAAGTTATATTTAAGTAAAAAACACAGACAGATATCCAAGAAAATTGGACTTGGAAAGGTAACTGTGCTTCTGGTTGCATAGATGCTGCCAGACTTACTGAGCTTCTCCAGTATTTTCTGTTTTTATTTTAGATCTCCAGCATCTGGAGAACTTTGCTTTGATTTGTTATGTGATAGTGTTTTTATAACACACCTGGTCCTTACGTTGTTTTGAATTCTCGAAGTCCACAGGGGGAAAATGCAAATTAAATTTAATAGGTTGTACATTTTAGAAGCGTATAATGGAACTCTTTCGTTGTTCAAGATACTCTTATGTCTGGGATCCATTCAAATTTTAATTCTTTGACTGATAATGAGAATACGATGTGTGTCTGAGAATGATTTGCTGCTGGTGTCCAGCTGCTTGATGGAGACGATGTAACAGATATATTTGAGGATCAAAAATGCAGGACTGGCATGAACAAAAATCTCCTGCTGCCTCTTTCCAGCTCTGACCCGAATGATAGAATCACAATTATCAGCTGCTACTCACATCTTTCACTCTTCCCTTATGTTTGTGCAATTTTCCATTTCTCTTGATCAAGTTATTGTGATCTTTTCACAATCATTTTTTTTTCGCTGTGTTCATTTTCATTTCCATTTTGTCTCTCTTCAAATTGAAATTTATGAGGGGCAATTTTAGTTTGGAACACTTCCCAGAAAGGAGTGTAGAGAGGACCTAACAGTGTGTGAAATTAAGAAATCAGTCCCAATGGATTGCTACTCATTCTTCACATCAAACAGTTTCCAGTCAGAACCTGCACACTTAAATTTGGAAATGGTGAAATAGAGTATTCTGTACCTACTGTTATGGACCAGACCATACTCCGTCAAAAGATTCAGAAGATAGTCTAGACTCCTACCTTTTCTTATTTTACAGTTAAATGTAAGGTCTTGCGTTCCAGGTTTGATTGGTCAAATACCTGATTAAAAGCAAAATAAACTTTATTTATCCACTATCATTAAAATACAAGAAAAGAAAGAAGGAATTGGAATAACTTAACTTGATTAGAAACTGAACAGAATAATAAATACAGTAACTGTTACTAATTAAATGTTCAATATAGTAACCACCCTTGGAAAAAGGAAATTCAGAACAAAGATTATCTCACATGCAACTCCCATAGTAGGGAGAGAACCCTAACTATTGGCTGTAATTGAGAGAGGGAAAAAATAACTTCAACTTCTTCAAGACCCCAACAGCAACAGCTGAAAGCTTAACTTAAAAACTCTGGTTCTGTGGGAGTTTAACCATACCCATTCTGGTTGCTTCATTTTCTCGAACCTCTTTAAAAAAACACCCAAGGCTGCACAAGTTGTTTATCTTCTCGTAGGCTACTTGGTACCTGTCCCCAAATCTCTGTCTAAAAGAAACAAGGACAAAGAACACCTCTTAGAGCCACAGTACTGTCACACTGCACAGCTGATGAACAATAGGTCCAGCAAGTACTGCATTGAAGAAGCCAGATATCCAAGCTTGTCGGGGACTGAAAGGTCTGAAGGCAGTGAAATGCATAACAATACAAAGCTTGAGTATTATAAGTCATCTTTGATCATTTCTGGCAGTACCTTTGGTTGCTTGAGCTTTTTGGGTGAAATTTTCTCATTTTCAGTTTGTGTTTTGTTGAGTGAGATACATGGCACCTGGTCTATTGTGACTTGGAGCAGCTATTCATTCCTCACCTCATTAGCTATACAATCAGGCTCTTTGGTTCCTTTCTCATGGAACTGTGTGGCAGAAAAAGTATTAATACTGAGATCTTCTACTGGTGCCATAATTAAAGGCCAAGTGACACCATTTCAAATGCTGCAACCCAGGGATGCCCTTTACACTGGTGCTCCACCCTTTTCACAAACACACAGGCTCCTCACCTCGCAGACAGAGACTTGGAGTTGCTGGTGGAGTGGAGAGCCATCCTTTCTCCTGCTGAGCACCAAAGAAGTCTGCACCATCAGGCCAAGCCAGTCTGGGCCCACAGAGCAGTCCAGCATCCTGGGTGATCTGGGACTCCCTGCGATGCAGCGAGAAGGTTAATAATCTTCTAAATTCTGCACAGGTAAGAGCTACCATCTTCTCTACTGTTTAATACTCACAGGCACACCACACACTTTAAGTCTTTCACTACACATGTTTCACAATAGGATTTATGGACTACAACCCTTACATTTGTATGCATTGTTTCCATTCAACAGCTCACCCACGTTACCCTCTAATTTACTACTTTTCTTGCTCTTTTTGCTTCATGCTCACTCAGTGGAAATACTCCAGTACCTCTCCTGGTCTCGCACCAACACTAACTGCTCTTCCATCTACATTCATCCTATTTCCATTGAGAAAAAAAATGTCAAATGAAGACAAGAGGCTGTCAGGTTCTTCACACTTTACAAGAAGACAGTACCCAAGCCAACTGGCAGAGAACCCAGCTCACGTGGGAATGGGGAGAGCTTAATGGGCAACCAGAACATTAAGCATTCACTTCAGCTTTGGAAATCACCTTTCACTTTTGTATGTATATGTTCACATGTACTGTTACAATGTATACTGGGGACCTGGTTAATTCACATCCCTGTGAGAGATGAGCAGCTTCATTAAAAACACTCCAAAATGAAAGAGGTTGTAATGGCCGAGCGCTGATCAGCTCTCACAAGTAAGTGACTCCTTGTGTGCAGAAAACTTCAGACGTCACGGATCTTTGAATCGTGGTGTTCAGGACTGCAATCAAGCTGTTACACTTTAATGTGGACAAAACTGAGGCCAAATGCAGTGCCAAATGTTTTTCCAGCACCACCCTTTCTGACTCTGACTCTCCAGCATCTGCAGTCCTCACTTTCTCCATCTCCCAACCTTGAATGGCAGTGCACTCCCTTGAAAAGCTGTTAACTGTTCATCCAGATTAATGGGTACATTCTGCGTGGCAATGCTTCAATCAATCAGATTCCATTTGACAACCAATAAGCATTCTCCTCTCATGTAGTATAGATGTTGGTTTTTCCCCTTGAATTGGAATTCTTGTAAATGTGATGAGCTCAAGATAAAAACCTTTGACACAATGTAGACTTTTTTTCCAGCAATACTCAAGTTCTGTATTACTAAAGATGCATTCTATTGGGGAAACAAAAAAGATGAGAAGGATGTTGCTAACTCAGATGTTCAGGAGCATATGAAATTGAAAGAAAGATTATATAATGCTCCAAAGATTAGTTATAACACAAAATAAGATTGATTGGTATATATTCCTATTCGAATAAAAACATTGGGGAATTTTAAAAAGCAGCAAAGGACAACTAAGAAAAAGAATTGTGAGAAAAAACTAGCAAAAAATGTAAAAGCAGACAGTAAAAGCTTCTGCATGTATTTGAAAAGGAAGAGAAAGTAGCTCAAATAAATATTGGTCCTTGAGAAGCTGAGAGTAGGGAATCCATAATGGGAAACAAGGAAATGGAGAGTTTGAGCAAGTATTTTGTATCGGTCTTCATCGCAAAAGATGCAGAAAGCATGCCAAACATAGTAGAAAATCAAAATTCATAAAGGAGAGAGGAACTTAAAATGATTGAGATGATTGATTATCCAATCACAGGGTTCGACATCAACCACTATTTAAGGTGCTGCACAATTAGCTGAATCTCAAATTATGGTCTAAACTAATAAGAGTTGTTACTCTTGTATGTTCATACTCATCCCTTGGACGACAGTATTAAGGAGAGGAAGGAATGGAAATCTAATCATAAGCCTTACAGTCTGTGATATTAAAACTAATTTTAGTGCTGTCACAACAGTTGGTATACCTGCCTATAATGTGGCTATTCTGATTTGGCAGGAGATTTAAGAGGATTAAGAGACCTTATGATACAGTTGGATTAACCTATACCCAGCAGATGTGAGCATACTACTGGATATCAAATTAGAATTTGGAATAAGATTTGCATTTGAATTCACTTAAACTCTCTAGAGTGGGATAAAAATACTGCTGGTATGGAGGCAGCAAACTATTTAATTGGCTGTGAGAGTTCTGAATGGGGATGCAGCCACTTTTCCTTCTCTGGTCTTATTAGGTCCAGGGCAGAGAGGCTCCGAGATGGTCTTCCTGCCTCACCATCAAATGCCCAGTTCAGGGGGAGATAATAACGTGAAGGTAATGTTATTGGACTATCAATAAAATTACCTTGGTCCAAGCTAAAACTCTGGGAACATTGGTTCAAACACCACCATTGCAGCTGGTTTAATGTATATTTAGTGAATAAATGTGGAATAAAAAGATAATCTTAGTAATGGCACTTTCAAACTACC
Organism: Chiloscyllium punctatum; assembly: GCF_047496795.1. Taxonomy (NCBI): domain Eukaryota; kingdom Metazoa; phylum Chordata; class Chondrichthyes; order Orectolobiformes; family Hemiscylliidae; genus Chiloscyllium; species Chiloscyllium punctatum. Next base: position 45,664,114 of record NC_092743.1, on the reverse strand, counting down.
ATCAATTGTTGTAAAAATCCATACAGTTCATTCATGTCTTTTAGGAAAGAAATCAGCCAAATTTACCCAGTCCAACCTACCCCTGACTTACAGAAATACAATCGAATCTTGGACTTTGCAAACCACTCAGTTTAATGGTATTTGAGGATGGGCAACAAATGTTAGCCTTCCCAGCAATGCCGACACTCCACAAAGAAAAGGGAAAAAAATGGTTTCAAACTGTCACCACTGATATTTAATCCGAGGCTGAGAGACTAGTCACCACACAGACAACCCAAAAAGCAAACCCAGAGCAGAGTCGGATTGAAAGTAACGGCTGGATGACAACATTTCAGCTCAATAAGACAGCAAAAGCAGAATTTAGATTTGTGGAACCTGTTTCAAATGTATTGATTCCCTTTAATGGACCAAAAGACAAATCCCAATGGAAGGTGATGATTATTTCTGCTTTCTACTCTGTTGTGATACTAAGTTTGGACATGGAAGATAGCCATCAGCTCCATTTTCTTTGCAACCAGTGATCAGTGTACCTGCATTGTTGTATTTGAACTCCATCAAATAGTAACTAAGTAACAGGCAAAAAAAAATTGGAAATATGAGGACCAAGACAACATCAGTAAAAAATAGCTGTAAGCGTCAGATTGCTATAAAAGCCCACTGGTTTACTGATGTACTTTGTTTTATGGAAGAAGACTTGATTATGTGTAATTCCAGAGAAACATAGTTAAATCTTAACGACCCGCTACAGTAACCACTACAGTAAACTTCTCAGTCAAAGCTTCTCAGCAACTATAGATAGACAATAAATGCCAGCTTTTCGAGAGGCAACCACATTGCTATAATTAGATTCCCTATGGTGTGGAAACAGGCCCTTTGGCCCAACAAGTCCACACCGATCTTCCGAAGAGTAACCCACCCAGACCCATTTCCCTCTGATTGATGCACCTAACACTAGCATGGCCAATTCACCTGACCTGCACATCTTTGGGCTGTGGGAGAAAACCGGAGCACCCAAAGGAAACCCACACAGACACGGGGAGAATGTGCAAACTCCACACAGACAGTCGCCCAAGGCTGGAATTGAACCTGGGATCCTGGTGCTGTGAGGCAGCAGTGCTAACCACTGAGCTACTGTACCGCCCTAAATAAGCGAGTGACAATAAAATAAAAAGCTTCATAAAAAAAATTCCTCATCACACTATAATGACCATGTATGGCTAACAATGGATTCCGTGCAGGACAGCATCCTTTTGTAAAATAAAATCAAATGGCTACTGAAGACTGATGACATTGCCACAACAATGAAACGAGCAATAAATTGTATTTTGGGCTTCAGTTTATTAACTGGGTAATTGACAGGTGTTGGTTGAAGAATGTATGGTGTACTTCAGCGGTGTTTCACTCAACTGAACTGCAGGCATTACCAATAACCAAGAAGCCTTACAACCTGCGTGTGAAATTGAAAAACCATTCAATGCTGAGGGTGGGAAATAGAAACAGAAAATGCTGCAGCAAACAACTGGGCCATCCACATGTAAAGATAAATTTAAGACAGGTTAAAGTTTAGCCTCCAGTCCTTCAGAACCAAAACTGAAAGATATATTTGTGGACTGGAAAATTAAACAAACATTAGTGTTTCTAATGGCGAGTTAGAAACACTATTCACCATTGGGAGGCTAATTGAATGATCTGAAAACTGGATAGTAGAAAATCTATTAGATTTTCTGTGCCTCTGTGGACGGGCACGGTGGCACAGTGGTTAGCACTGCTGCCTCACAGTGCCAGAGACCCGGGTTCAATTCCTGCCTCAGGCAACTGACTGTGTGGAGTTTGCACATTCTCCCTGTATCTGCGTGGGTTTCCTCCGGGTGCTCCAGTTTCCTCCCACAGTCACAAAGATGTGCAGGTTAGGTGAATTGGCCATGCTAAATTGCCTGTAGTGTTAGGTAAGGGGTAAATGTAGGGGTATGGGTGGGTTGTGCTTCGGCAGGTCGGTGTGGACTTGTTGAGCCGAAGGGCCTGTTTCCACACTGTAATGTAATCTAATTATATAAAATATCATCTCTGTTAGACAATAAAAAGACATGAATTGTTAAAAAGTGCTATGAATATTAAATTAAAATAGGAAATGATGGAAACCTGCAGTGATTGCTCAAAAATTGAATTGAAAAAGTTGAGAAAGTGAAACTAACAATTAAACGCAAAGGTCAGGGAAGTCACCTGAGAAGAACTGGAACAAACTACATGTTCAGAAAGGACTGGAAGGCCTGGAACCAGTGGAAGTTCAACTTTTTGTTGTGTGTGAACTTTGTACTCACCGACTTCATAAGACCATAAGACCATAAGACATAGGAGTGGAAGTAAGGCCATTCGGCCCATCGAGTCCACTCCGCCATTCAATCATGGCTGATGCGCATTTCAGCTCCACTTGCCAGCATTCTCCCCGTAGCCCTTAATTCCTCTAGACAACAAGAACCTATCAATCTCGGCCTTGAAGACATTTAGCGTCCCGGCTTCCACTGCACTCCGTGGCAATGAATTCCACAGGCCCACCACTCTCTGGCTGAAGAAATGTCTCCGCATTTCCGTTCTGAAATGACCCCCTCTAATTCTAAGGCTGTGTCCACGGGTCCTAGTCTCCTCGCCTAACAGAAACAATTTTCTAGCATCCACCTTTTCAAAGCCATGTATTATTTTGTACGTCTCTATTAGATCTCCCCTTAATCTTCTAAACTCCAACGAATACAATCCCAGTATCCTCAGCCGTTCCTCATATGCTAGACCTATCATTCCAGGGATCATCCGTGTGAATCTCCGCTGGACACGTTCCAGTGCCAGTATGTCCTTCCTGAGGTGTGGGGACCAAAACTGGACACAGTACTCCAAATGGGGCCTAACCAGAGCTTTATAAAGTCTTAGTAGTACATCTCTGCTTTTATATTCCAACCCTCTTGAGATGTGTCTTGATGCTGGAAATGAAGCCTTGTCTGTCTCAGTGCCCAGGTTGAACTATAGTTCCATGCCCCAGAAATTGGGCAGAATTTGTAATTGCTGTAGGTTCAGTCCATCAGTCAGTGAACCAGTGGGAGTCCTGTTCTGAGAGGTAGGCCCAAACACACTCAACTGAAAATGCCTTCTAAGACAGGAAATAACAATCAAAAGCTAATGCTAGGAAATAAACATAATGGTGCCCCATCTTGAGGAATTTGTCAAGTCTGAACAGTATGCATCAATTGCAAGTTTTATTAGTTTTTGCTTCTGGCTTGTCTTAAATTTTGGGACCCTGGATAGACATCCCATCCACCAAGACCTGTTGGTTAATCAGTAGTAATGGGTCACACTACTGGGGGAGAGACCTAACACTGCCAATAGACCCAAACAACCAGTGAGTGAAAACGGAGCTCATGAGAAAGGCTCAGTAGGTTGGTGGGGACATTGCAGGAGAGGCACCTCTATCAATGTCCAGTCCTTTGAAACAGGGAGCCTCCCCTCCCTGAAGACCCCAGGCAAATCCGACAGAGATTTTCAGCAGTCTCCCAGAGGCAGGGAAAAGCTGCGTCACTCAACCTAGTCCCTCTGCCATGTCTAACTTCCAGTGAGTTCAGTCATAATTGGGATAAACTGGCTGAATAGTAAGCTGAATTGATAACATGCCAAAAGCAGGTGAGCCATTTGTTCCTCGAATTTAGGCTCAAGAGGCTTGTGTGCTTCTCGGGGCTAAAGTCCAGCGTCTCCCTTCCTTGACAAGCAAGTTCACTTCTTGGTATCAACTGTACTCCAGCCCCCAATGCTTGCTATAGAAACAAATGATGTAAGGGAAAGACTGAACTAAACAGGAAAGTCTTGTTCATGAAAATTCTTTGCATCCGTTGATTTTATTTGTAAGAAAATAAGTACTGCTGCTGATAGCTCTTGTCCAATTTTCTGACCAATGCAGACTGGTTTTTGAACTTGCCTACAGATCCATGGATGAGTGAATAATAAACTTTTGAATATCTGATCCGTGCAGCTGGTGGGCAAGATTCCCTATCACAGATGCATACTTGGAAAAGTAACTTGATATTATTTACAGGTTGTACGACTATTGCGCTGAAAGTTAAAAAATGTCCACTGGTAGTTTTAAAATGTGATAAAATATTATGTTATGAAATGCTATAAAAATGTGAAAAATTAGCTAAATGACAATGGAGACAGCAAGTGGGAAGACCTGTATTTTTATCATAGTTTGTAATAGCCCATGTTATGGATGTATGGAATATTGTTTAACTAATAGCCAATATTTTAGATGTTTGAAATGCCTCCTATTCTTGCATTAAACAATTAAATCCTGCTTAAAATCTAGAGTTTTCCACAGGCCAACTTCCCACTATTATACCATGGATTAGGGAAGATCAAGTTAACCCGTTGCTTCTCTTCTGATTGCTATTCAGATTCTGATGGCAGGACTGATCTTATTGATGTTGTCAGGTTGAATGGTTGCTGAACTCGCTGTCAAGATTATCACATGAACAATTGCTGTTCGGGCAAAATCCAGGTAGTACGGGAATCTTTGAAATTGGGGCTCAGATCAAACAGAACCTTCATGAGATAACAAAATTGTAGAGATGAAAATCAAGAATAACAGAACAATTCAAACCATGTTCTGTTTTTCCAGTGCCAAAGAGTCCCAATGTTTTCAATTTCTATAGCTGTCAAACTAGGACAGAGTTGGAATGAAATCCTCTTCCTGTCAGAAAGTTGAAACCTTATAAAGCTTATGAATTGTCAAGATGAGACAATCTGATACAATCCCAATAAAGGATGTATATTCAAACATGAAATAAAAGTATTTTATTTAATGTACCATGGGAAATGTGCCTATTTGGTGATTTTAATTATTCGAACATTGTTTATTATTTTGAAATGATATTACAATAAATATTTCACTGTAAAAGCAATTAGTGTTAATAATACTGGATAATGCTGTATATGAAATTGCTGATGGTGGCACTTGGGTTTTGTACTTAGCTGCTGTCAGATGCTTTCTGGAATGATATGGCAAGGAGAAAACAACCTAATTTATTGAAAAAGAAATTCAAAGATTTTCATCATTGCAAGACTGGTAGGATGGAAGTGACTGGTTTGATAAATATACACCTGAAGAACTGTTAGAATTTGATCCTCTTATCTAAAGAAAACTGTCCTAGCTATGGAACAGTCCAGACAATGTTTAAGAGAATGATCCCAAGTATGGAGGGATTGAATAGGTTAAGATTGTATTCATTGGGGTTTAAAGAATGAGAGGTGACTTTATTGAAACTATTAAGATTCTTAAGGGGCTTGACAGGATAGATGTAGAGAAGCTGTTTCGCCTTGTGGTAGAGTCTAGGATCAGGTGGCATAATCTCAGAGGGAGGAGTTGCTCATTTAGGGCAGAGATGAGGAGGAATTTCTTCTCTGAGCGTAGTGAATTTGTGGAATTCTTTACTGCAGAGGACTATTGAGTCTGGGTCATTAAGATGTTCAAGGCTGAGACAGCCTGATTTTTAACACTAAGGGAATCAGTAGTGATGAGATAAAAGCAAGGAAGTGGAGTAGAGAATGATCAGATCAGCCATGAACCCATTGAATGGCATATCAGACTTGATGGGCTGAATGACCTACTTTTCTGCCTATGTTTTACGGTCTCATAGCATCTGACAGGGAATTGAACAAGATAGACCGAAGAATTTCAGGTTTGAAACTTTGTGCTGAGCTAGATAATGGGAGCTAAGAAACAGTCAGTGTTGTATTTATGCATTCAGGAAAGGAAAAATCTGTCTGCTTACTCAACTCTGAATACATCCAAATTCACAGTGCAATTAGTATATGAAGACTGGACTGTGCTATGTGTGATGACATATATGTTTGAACAGTAGACTCATTTACGAAGAATAAAACATCAGAATTAGTGCTTTCAGGACAGGAGGAGAACAAAATACAAGGGGCAAGTCATGAAAACAAAATACTGATTGCACAATGTAAATGAAAGACTGTCTTTGAATGACAGGTTCTCAAAATAACAAAAAAAAACAAAAATTGCTGGAGAAACTCAGCAGGTCTGGCAACGTCTATGGAGACAAATCAGAATCAGTATTTCAATTCCACTGACTCTTCAGTTCCCAGAATGCTTGCACCTTCTATTTCTCAAAAGGTGAAGGCCAAGCATGCGAATGTAGTCCAGTACCAGGGGAATGCTTGCACTTCTCTTTCCTCTGGGGATCTGAATATGGATGTTAAACTGGCTAGTGTATCACCCTGCAAAATGTCACTTTTCACTGCTGTGCATCTCCTGCCAACGCATTTGAAAATGAAGTCAGCGCCAAAGCCGTCATCATTGAGCACTTGCATTGCACTGGAACTGGAGGTTGGAACTGGAACCAGAGGTGATGTTCCCATTGTTACCCACCCTGTTCTTCACTCCCTTCTCCATCTCTCTCTCTGTACTTCCCACCACCTGCTGTCCATCCTGTTCTTTGCACCCTTCGCCATTCTACTCTCTGTCCAATGTCCCTTCTGTTCCCTCACTGCCTTGCTTTCTGCTACCCTCACTGCCTAGTTTTCCATTTCCATCACTCCCCTGCCCTGCTCTTTATTGCCTTCCAAAGCCTGATCTCTCCTCTGTTCTTCGCTTCCTTTGATACCCTCTCACTTCCCTCATGGCTCTGCTCATGACCCCATCCTCTGCTCCCCTCTCACCTCCTCCCCAGTTCTTTCACTGCTCTGTTCTCTGTTTCTGTGATTGTCATATTCTCCACCCTGTTCTCTGCTGCCTTCAATATTCCACTCACTGACCCATTTTGATAGTTGTTATCTCAGTAATTCAATCATTTTATATCATCCTTTTAGATCCAAAGAAATAATATCACAAAACGTATATCTTGATTCAAAAATATCATCTTTGAATAGCAGTACTTGCATATATATATATGACCCTGCAGCTAAGTTGGTGAAAACAGTCTTTCCATTAACCTTTTATGACCAAGAATATACTGGAAAGTTCCACAAAATAATTGATTCTTCACGAAGAACATTTAATTCCATAACTGGTGAAAGGATACATTCCAATTTCCTTTTAATTCTGAATTTTATAATTTGTTGAAAACACTGGATTTTCCTGAGCTGGCCTTTCAATTAATCTTTAATCTTAGTTTATTCACTCCTTATGTAAATCCTAAATTAGCACATGGAGATTTGCATTAGCTTTCCAGAGCTGACCCATCGTACTAATTCACCATCTATCAGTTGCTATAGGCTGATTATGTGGTTGGAATTCGAAATGTATTGCAATTGATAATTTACAGAGAAGTATTGATTGTTTTTAAGTAGACAAGATTGCTATCGAAATGAATAAAATTGGGTAAGGGAAAGAGAAGGGCGTGGAAAGCAGACATCTGTTCATTTTAACAAATTGCATCGATACTGATTGCATATAATTGGGTTTGACTGCACCTGAATATTTATTTCAAGCTTTCCCACTGTTAAAGAATTTGACATTAATTGAAGTAATGAAAGCAGCTTTTCTTCTCAGCCGGAGAATTCAAACCAATAATACTATAATGTATCAAAGGGTTCCAGTAAATATTTTCCTAGGCTCTATAGCATACATATTCAGATGCTCCTTCACTGCCAAGCTTTCCTCCGGTCTTAATTTGAATCTACCAACAGTCAGCCTTTAATCCACTATCTGTTTAATGAAGATAAATATTACAATGTTCTGGTTTTTCCCATTCTTAGCTACATTGGGACTACTTGCAGGGGTGCTGTCATGAAGTAACAAGCTCCTCAGTGGTAACCTTTATTCACTCTGAAAGTATATTCACTTCATCCTGAAATGTGGATACCTCAATGGGGAAATCTCATGAATGACAGCCACATCTGCAGCCTGTTTACCCTGCAGGGAAGCTCAATTGCATTATTTCTTCATGCTAAAGGCAAAGATATGGCCACATCATGTCTTCTTTATCTGTACTGAATGTAGCTCAACCTAACACTGATGTTTGTTCCTAGTAACCTGAAAGCGACTTGTTACACCAAAAGAAACTAAGCTGTTTGAGTATGTCACTAAATCTATCTTCACATTCAACTTTGCAAAAATATAGAAGGTTCAACAATGAATTGGGTGTGAAATTGGAATGGCTTTGTATGATAAGCTAAGTTCTTTAGGGATGAAGATCATAATATGGTGGACATTTTGAATACATCATTTACTGCAGCCACTTGCCAACTTCTGAATACATATTATTGTGGATAACATTTGAATGCTAATTTCTGAATGATTAGACATAAATAGTTAGACAATAAGATGGGCAGCAACAAGATGATAGACAGCAGTTACTGTCTTTTAAAAATGAGTAAAACAAAAACCCTCACAGCTTAGCATTGAATTTGAGCTCCAAGCTCTAGAGGTTTTGCTCCATTCTTTACTGAAATGAACAAAATGCAAAATGCATGTACAAACAAAATATATGATGCTATTCAGTGCATGGTCTTTTGTTGACTCTATGCTGGGGCCAACAAAATTAATCCCATGGCTTTCCTAACTCCCCATTTCCTGTTCCTTCATATTTTATTCAATTTTCCCTTAAAAGATTTAGTGATCACTGCCTCGGCCACTTTCTACAGTGAAGCAATTCAGTCTACAAATAAATGTCTCCTAACACCTTTCCTCATTATCTTTCTGATGACTTTTATTAAGATATGGATGGCACGGTGGTTCAATGGTTAGCACTGCTGCCTCACAGTGCCAGAGATCTGGGTTTGATTCCACCCTTGGGTGACTGGCTGTTAGAGTTTGCATATCTCCCCATGTCTGTGAGAATTTCCTCTGGGTGCTCTGGTTTCTTCCCACAGTCCAAACATGTGCAAGTTAGGTGAATTGGCCATGCTAAATTGCCCATAGTGTTCAGGGATATGTAGAGTAATAGGGTAGGGGAATGGGTCCTCCAAAGGGTAGGATACTCTTTGGAGGATCGGCGTGGACTTGTTGGGCCAAATGGCCTGTTTCCACACTGTAGGGGTTCTATGACACAAGGAACTGTTCTTGTCTGATTCTTGTTTCTCCAACTCTATACAGAAGGTTTTTAACAATGCCTTCACTTTCTACACCTTCCCCGAACAAATGACTTTAAAGCTTCCACAGGTATATGACGAGGAAAAATATTAGTGAAGCCAAATTTTGATCCTTTCCAATCTGAAACAGGGGATGTTATATCAGCAAATAAAGAGATAACAATGGCCTTGGGTATTATCGCTGAGACTATTCATCCAGAAACCCAGGTAATGTTCTGGAGACCTCAGTTCAAATCCTGCAATAACAAGTGGTGAAACTTGATTTCAATAAAAACAAATTGATTTAGATTAGATTACTTTACAGTGTGGAAACAGGCCCTTCGGCCCAACAAGTTCACACCGCTCCGCCGAAGCGTACCCACCCATACCCCTACATTTACCCCTTACCTAACACTATGGGCAATTTAGCACGGCCAATTCACCTGGCCTGCACATCTTTGGACTGTGGGAGGAAACCCACACAGACACGGGGAGAACGTGCAAACTCCACACAGTCAGTCGCCTGAGGCGGGAATTGAACCCGGGTCTCAGGCGCTGTGAGGCAGCAGTGCTAACCACTGTGCCACCGTGCCGCCCATCTGGAATTAAGAATCAAATGATGACCATGAAGCCACTTCCAATTGTTGGAAAAGCCTATCTTGTTTACTATTGTCCTTTAGAAGAGGAAACTACTGTGGATAACATGTGACTCCAGTGCCACAGCAATGTGATTGACTCTTAACTGTTCTCTGGGCATTGAGGGATGGGTAATAAATGCTGGCCTAGTCAGTGATGCTAAGATCCCATGAATGAATATAAAAAAATACATGTTTTGAGTCAGCCTTCATAAAAGAGGGCACAAATATCACCCCAAAAACGTTGGGATTGCAAGGTCTCATGAGAGGGAGATCAGGAAATCTTTTGGGGGAAATTGATGAGATTAAAGGCTGATAGATTCCCAGCACCTAATATTCTATATCCCAAAGTACTTTGGAATGTGGCCCTAGAAATAATGGATGCATTAATGGTCATCTTCCAAGATGCTATAGACACTAGAACAGTTCCTATGGATTAGAGGTTAGCTAATGTAACCCCAATATTTAAAAAAAAAGTGGAGAGAAAACAGGGAATAGATTGATTAGCCTGACATCCGTAGTGAGGATAATGCTGCAGAATAGCCTCCTCCCACCCTGCCTCCTGCAAAAATGCTATTCTCAGTTCCTCCATCTCAGCCTCATCTGCTCCAAGGAGGACCAGTTCCATCACAGAACACACCAGATGGCCTCCTTATTTAAAGATCACAATTTCCTCTCCCACATGGTTGATGATTCCCTCCAGTGCATCTCATCACTTCCTGCACCTTCGCCCTCAAACCCCACCCCTCCAATCGCAACCAGGACAGAACACCCTGTTCCTCACCTTCCACCCACCAAGTCCATATACATCGCATCATCCTAGCCATTTCCACCACCTACAAATGGACCTCACCACCAGATATATATTTCCCTCCCCACCCCTCTCTGCTTTCTGTAAAGACCGTTCCCTTCGCGACTACCTTGTCAGGTCCATGCCCCCAGTAACCCACGCTCCCCTCCTGGCACCTTCCCCTGCCACCACAGGAATTGCAAAACCTGCACTAAGACCTCACCTCCTCACCTCCATCCAAGGCCCCAAAGGAGCCTTCCACATCCATCAAAGTTTCACCTGCACTTCCACACGTCATTTACTTATCTGTTACTCCTGATGTGGTCTCCTCTACATTGGGGAGACAGGATGCCTATTTGCAGAGCACTTCAGAGAATATCTCCGGGACACCTGCACCAATCAATCCAATCGCCCCATGGCTGAACACTTCAACTCGCCCTCCCACTCTGCCGAGGATATGCCTCCTCCATCGCCACTCCCTTACCACCTGACACCTGGAAGAAGAATGCCTCATCTTCTGCCTAGGGACCCTCCAGCCCCATGGCATCAATGTGGATTTCACCAGTTTCCTCATTTCCCCTCCCCCCACCTTATCCCAGTTCTAACCTTCCAGCTTAGCACCGCCCTCATGACCTGTCCTACCAGTCCATCTTCCTTCCCACATATCTGCACCACCCTCCCCTCTGACCTATCACCTTTACCCCCACGTCCATCTACTTATCACACTCTCAGCTATCTTAACCCCAGTCCCACCCCTCTCCCATTTATCTCTCCACCCTCTAGGCTCCCTGCCTCATTCCTGATGAAGAGCTTTTGCCTCAAACATCAATTCCCCCGCTCCTTGGATGCTGCCTGACCTGCTGTGCTTTTCCAGCACCACACTCCTGACTCTAATCTCCAGCATCTGCAGTCCTTACTTTTGCCTATAAAATATTTAATGTCAGAGCACTTGGAAGTCAGTGCCTGGATTGGATAGGGCCAACTTGGATTTACAAAAGGGAAATCATGCTTGACAAGTCCACTGGAATGTTTTGAGGATGAAACAGAGTTGGTGGGGGAGATGAAGTGGATGTGGTTAACTTGGACTTTCAAAAGGTTTTCCATAAAGCCCCACAAAAGAGATCAGTGTGCAAACTTAAAGCACGTGGGATTGGGGCTAGTGTACTAGCATATATAGAGAACTGGCCATCAGACAGGAAACAAAGAGTCGGACCAAATGGATCTTTTTCTGACCGGCAGGCTTTGACTAGTGGGGTACAATTTGACAAGTGGGGTACAATAGTGATCAGTGCTTGGACCCCAGCTGTTCACAATTGTGAGGAGGATGCAGAGAATCTTCAGGGTGATTTTGACAATTGAGTAATGGGGAAATACAAGGCAGATGTGGATAAATGTGTGGTTATCTCTTTGGTAGCAAAAGCAGGAAGGCAGGTTATTATCTGAACGATGATAAATTGGAAAAGGGAGGTGCAACAATACCTGGGTGACCTCAAACACTAGTCACTGAAAGTAAGCATGCAGATGCAAAAAACAAATAGTCTGTAGGCCTTCATGGTAAGAGGATTTGAGTGCAGAAGCAAGGATGTCTTGCTGCAATTGTACCAGTCTTTGGTGAAACCACACCTCGAGTATGGTGTGCAGTTTTGGTCTCCTTATCTGAGGAAGGATGCTGTGGTTCTTGAGGGGGTTAGCAGGACTGCCATATGATGAGAGACTAGATCAGTTAAGGCTACATCCACTGGAGGTTTGAAGAATGAGGAGGAATCTCACAAAAACCTGTAAAATTCCAATGGGATTAGATAGGGTAACTGCAGGAAAGGTAATCCCAGTGTCTGAGGAGCCAGAACCAAGGGCAACAGTCTAAGCAAATGGGATGGACCACTTAGGACTGAGATGAGGAAAAATGTTTTCACCCAGAGAATGGTGAGCCTGTACAATTCTTGGGTGCAGAAAACAGTTGAGGTCAAAACATTGAATGTTTTCAAGAATGTGTTTGGTATAGCTCTTGGGGCTAAAGGGATTAAATGATGTGTGGAGAAAGCAGCAAGACCATACTGAGTTGGATGAGTGGCTATGACTATATAAAATGGTGGAGCAGGTATGAAGGCCTGGATTGACTAGTCTGGCTCTTCCTTCCTATGTTCTTACATTTTGATGTTTACACTGTTATCTTTGAAGATCTCATGGATCTGTACTTTCTCCCCACTTCTTGATCCGCATGCTGTATCTTGGTAACATCATTCTGAGATATGGGCTCAGGTTTCATATGTAGGCTGATAACACCTAGCTCTGTGTCCCATCATTTCTCTCTTGCTTCCTCTATGATGTCTATGTGTTAGGGCTGCTAGAGTCCTGGATGAGCTTCTATTTCTGAAAAGGGAGAGAGCTGGAAAACAGGAAACTTTGAGCCAATTAATTTAATGTCTAGCATGGAAAGGTGTTACAATCAATCCTTAAATAGGTTATAGCTGTGCACCTAGTCAAATTGAAGGTAATCAGAAAGAGTCATCATGTTTTGATCAAAGGGAAATCATATTTAGTCAATTTTTAAGAATTCTTTAACTGCCATCAAAAACAGAACGCATGACATCCAGACAAAACCATAGTCCCACTGTAATATCACCTGGTCAATTTTTATCTCTAATAGTAGATTAAAGTTTTTAAATTAACGTGCTGTTGTTAGTTGCACAGGCTGGAAATAAAAAAAACTTCTTAAAATATACCAGCTTTGCAGAATTAGCAGAAATATTTTCCTGCTAGTCTCTTCCGAGTTTTTCCCCGTTGTCTTTTCACAGGTTAATGATATATGCTTATGATATTGTTCCATTTAAAAATCACAGTGTTTCTTGACATGATGCAAGCTTACGAATACAACAGCTAAAGCTTGCCTTTGATCAGTGTACTGTCTCATCTTTTTGAGAGAATGACCCAGGGTAGCACTACAGCCAGGGCTATTGATGGTGCACCAGCTTTCTCCAACTGCGTTTATTTGGAAAATGAATTCTATCTCTTCAAATATTTGAAACCTCAGAATTGATTACTTTTTAAATTAGTTATTTTGTTTAGTCTTCAGGTTTGATAATGTGCTCTTAGAGTCAGAAAAAAAAGTATATTTTTTGTCTAGCTATTTGAGTGGAAAATCAATTTGATGGTTCAGTCACCTGTGCTCCAGCTTCTGTGAGTTAGCATCAGAGATCCTGCCGAGACTAAGAGTGGGATTAGTCTGAATAGTTTAACAAGAAGCTGTCAAGGCTCACAGCAGGCAAGCTTTAAGGCTGTTAGACCCCTTTATCCTGAGCCTTTTAAATGCCTACTTCACAAAATCCATCACTTCTCTTAGGGCTGTCTGATTGACGTTGAGAAGTATTTAAAGATACAGCTCACAAAAGAATTCAGTGTTGGCATTATACAGATCTTTGCCTACATGTCCCATGGGACACAAAGTAGATCAAACAAGATGGAATGATTTGGTGTGAAATTTGACGAGAATAACAAAAAAAAAGGATTGTGGTGAAGACATCAGAAGTCACAGTCCAAAATAATGAACTTTGAAATGTTCGTATTTCCCTTCCCAACTAAAGTGACATTTCCTAAAGATCTGTGTGTGATGAGAAAAAAAACTCAGCAACGCCTTGCTGTGCTGAGTACATGATTACAATGGTTGTATTTAGCATCAAGTGACATCCTTATTCAGGCGACCATATAAAGACAATCCTAGCAATTACAAGCTGACTGGCTTAGTATCAGTTCTGAAGAAGGATCACTGGACCCGAAATGTTAACTCTGCTTTCTTTCCACTAATGCTGCCAGACCTGTTGAGTTATTCCAGCAATTTCTAATTTTGTATCTGATTTCCAACATTAGACTTAATATCAGTACTGGAATCCATAACTATGGAAAAAAAAATCAAACAACATTTGAAGAGATTTAAATTAGTTAAGAAGAATCAATGCAGTTTTGTAAAGGGCAGATCATACTCGACTAATCTAATAGATATTTTTGTTGAAATAACCAGGGAAAGTTGATATTGGGAATATGATGGATATTGTCTGTGCTGATTTTAAGGAAATGTTTAACAAAGTGCCATATAAAAGGCTGGTTAGCAGAACTGATGCTCATGGAATAGTAAGGGTAATATTTGACCTCAGAATGACGGAAATGTTTAAGTGCAGAAGGAGGCCATTTGACCCATCATGTCTGCACCAACTCTTCAAAAGTATATCATTACCTAGTGCCAGTCTCCTGTTTATTCCCAATACCTTTGCACATTATTTCTATCCAAAATATCATGCTGTGCCACCTTGAATCTCTCAATTTAACCTGCGCCTCCACCATATTTTCAGGCAATGCATTCCATGCCCTAACTACTTGCTGTGTGATAAAGATTTTTCTCAATCACACTTGCTTCTTTCACTTTAAATCTATGCCCTCTCAATGAGTGGGTACAGGTTCTCTCTACCCACTTAATTCAGTCCCTCATGATTTTGAAAACCTCTGTCAGATCTCTACTTAGCCACTTTTTCTCCAAAGAGAACAGTTCCATTAGAAAAAGTGCTACATCCTGCCTATTTTGTACCAGAACTATACTCAATATTCCTGCTGAAGTTCAACAACAGACCTATACAAGTTCAATATCACCTCTTTGCTCTTGTACTTTATGCCCTTATTAACAAACCCAAAGGTACTGTATGCTTTATTGAATGTTCTCTCCACCTGCCTTACCAACTTCAAAGACCTATAGATATATACCATGTCCCTCTGCTTCTGCACCCTTTTTGGACTTCTACCTCTTAGTTTAAATTGCCTTTCACTGTTCTTCCGGACAAAATCCATCACCTCACACTCCTCTGCCACCTACTTGCCATCTCCACCAACTTATCAATATCCTTTAGTAAGAAAAAAATCCATTTATTGATAGAAAGCAGTGAGTGGCAATAAATGGTTGTGTTTTGGACTGGAAGGTGGAAAGAATGGTATTCTCTAAGATCAGTGCAAACAGCATTACTATATATAAATAACTTGGTTCTCGGGATATGGCATGAAGTATCAAAATTAGTGGATGCTGCCACACTTGGAGGTAGTGAACATCATTTGAATCACCTGCAACAGTTCATAGAAAACTAGCAGATTGGACAGACATGTAATGGATGGAATTTAAGCCGGAGAGGTGTGAAGAAATGTATTTTGGCAGACAGAATACTGGAGAGGCAATGTAGACCTAATGTAACAGTTTTGAGCATAATGCAGGTATACAGGAACCTAGGATGCATATGCATTGATCTTTGAGGATAGCACAACATATTAGAGACTGATAAGCAAAATGGAATCTTGGGCTTCTAAAACAGTGATATTGAGTACAAAAACAGGCAAGTTATCTTGAACCTTTATAAAGTTCTGGTTAGACCACAACTAGAATGTTGCATCCAATTCTGGTCCACACAATTTAGGAAAGGTGAGGATTTTGTTGAGAGGGTTTGGATGAGTTTTACTGGAATGGTTCCAGGGATTTCTTTTTTAGTTTCAAGGTTAGTTTGGAATGGTTAGAGTAAAGGAGATATAAAAGAGATTTAGTAAAGGTGTTCAAGGCTAAGATAAAGTGGACAGAAGAAACACCTTTCCTATTCTCTGGTGGTAGAAGGATTTTCGGATACAGATTTAAGATTTTGAGGAATGGACAACATGAAGAAGAACACTTTTATGTTGCAAATACTAAGGATATGGAACTCTCTGGCACTGAGGGTGGTGAAAGAGGAGTTAGGCATTAATTTTAAAAGGAAGTTGGATGGGTGCTTGAAGGAAATAAACTTGCAGGAGTGAGGGACAGAGACTGATTGGATTGCTCTGTGGAGAGTCAGCATGAACTCAGTGGGCCAAATTACCTCTTTCTATGCTGTAAATGGTCCTATGATTCTAAATCATAGCAGTTCCCCTATCACACTGTCTTGAAGATAATTATGAGAGGGTGTAAGAATATTAGAACAAGGCAACCGGAGTAGAAATAGACCAAGAGGTTCCTCAAGCCTACTCCACCATTCAGCATGACCATGGCTTCTATCTCAACTCCACTTCCCTTTTCACTTTGGGTATCCCTTGATTCCCAAAAAGACCAAAATCTGTCTGTCTTAGTTTTGAAAACTGTCAATGACAAAACAAAGCACAATCCTCTGGTACACAGAATTCCAAAAATTCATTATCTTTTGAGTGAAGAAATTGTCTTCATCTCAGTTCTAAATGATCAACTATTTGTCTTGAGTCCCTTAAGCAGCAATTGGTCTCTTTCTTCTATACAAAATTGAAAAAGAAGTGATTGTCATCTAGAAACCATGGAGTGAATCTCTTGACGCCAGTACCCAAACAAGAAACAATGTGGAGTAACTTACACAGTGCAACAACAGCAACTCAACATTGTTCAAAGTAGGTATTGATCTCAAAATGCTCTTTTGCTTGCAATCATCTAAATATTTCTATTTCATACTAAATAGTTTAAAATAAATATCACCAAGTATAATTTCTTCCTCTGTAAAATGGACTGGGATCTATTATTACCTACAAATTTCTTTTCTTGCGGTTACGGTCAGACCTGAGGCAAAAATTGCAAGTTTTAGTCCCTGCTGAGACAAAGGCTTTCACAGTGGTTCCAGAGCCCCTTGGGATCTGCCTTAGACTTTGCTGTGGCTCTCTGACTCAGGCACAGCATCAGCATCCCACCTCTAACATTACCAACAAATTAGGAGTGTGGGATTCTGTCAAAGGAAAGATTTCTGATTCAAGGGACCCCAGCAAGGTCACAAGTACAATTGGACAGTAAGAATATAAAGAGGGAAGGTGCCCTTGGCCAATCTCTCCCTTTTGTAGTCGGTCCTACTGTGGGATCTGTGGCACAGCATTGAGGTGTTTGTTCAGCCTCTCAAACTAAGCAAGCTTAAATGATAGAAGCCCAAGAAGTTAACAGCAGGAATGTGGTCCCTCCAACCTTAAGTCAGTCCACCAGAGAGATCGAGGATGTCAAGAGGCTGGGCAAGGTGGGTAGTATAGTTCTTCCAGGTGTCAAACATCATACTCTGACTTGTCCAGCTTTCTCTGGCATAGTATTATGAATGACAAGATACCTCACAGCTCCATCCATTCCTTATTGTCCAGGTATCATTTCTAAATTAACAGCCAACACTCCCACTCACACTGTCCTATTGTTCTTCTGTGCCCACGTCTGTCACTCACTCTCCACCAATGTTATCCTTTTCTCCTCTTTTCATCAGCCATTTTTGACACATTGCCTTCTGCCTCAGTTCCTTCAGGAGAAGAGAGCACACAATTTTGGGAGAGAGGAAGATACATCATGGGGCTGTGAGGAAGGCTTTTTCGTGAATGAGAAGCACCCTGACAGCTTCTTCCAGTGTGTGGTCACCTGGTTAAGGAAGTCTTATTCCGGGAGGCTGCAGATGTCAGCCATGAAATCTTGACCATTTAGCCAGTTTTTTCTCATTGTCATATCATGGTATAGTGTAGACTGTATATCCTATATACATGAATGGTATCAATGCCATTGGAATCAGTAAACTTCAATAGCATTCAAATGATTAAGTGAATAGGCAAACCAGCATCTTTTGCAAGCTGCTGCTGTTCTTGGAAGTCCAGATGTTTACTTTGTCACAAAGCTACTATGATTATCATTGGTGGAAATTATGGAGATTTATTTACCAGGGCTGGATATATCCTGAATAGATTTTGCAAAAAAAAACTTGTAAACTATACTTCGAAAATGAGTTCTCAATGCACTAGCAATAGCATAATTGTTAAAAACTTCACTCAATCTGACCAAGTCCTACATGTTCAACATATTTTTCACACAATACCAATTGTATTGTCACATCCCATTGCTTCCCTTGCATGTCATGCGAAGAAAGTATATGCATCTTTTTTGGTTCTGCTATATCCTCACAGAATAAAGATCTCAAAACGTTTCATGAGTGCACTTTCCCTTTAATTTTGTCCTGAAATATTGAAATCGGCAAGTGTCTGTGTATTCTTACTACATATAAAAATTACCCAAATATTGATCATAAATGATTTAGCCGCGATCTTTTCATTGAAAGCAAAGATTAAGAGGTTGTTTGATCTAGTGTTCACACAGTGGTCTCAGTTTTTCTCACCATGCTCACACTGTTAGGATAAATCAGAGAGAGAAATAATTTGGGAAAGCACACCTGCTGTCCTTGCTGAGACTGGATCTCAAAAGCAATCTCTTGGTTCCAGCAGAATATGACCAGACATGGGTGAAACAATTACTAAAATGAAGTCAAATGCATGGAAGCACACACAACAATATGAAGGTTTCATTATAGCTGGAATATTTGTGTTTTTGCCTCAGTTCCTTTGACTGCAGATTACAAAAACACAAATTTGACTTATTTTAGTTTGAAGGGATTATAATTCTTATGGCCCCTGTGAACTTCATACGCTGCATTGAGCAATTTAGTAATAATCTGCTCCCAAGTTACTTCAACCAATCTCATAGTGTCATTATTTTCTTGATTCCCAAGGAGAAGATTTAAAAAAGCAGCAGTGCTTGTGACCTGAAGGTGCAAAAGCAATCATAAAATTAACATTAACATTAAAGTTAACATAGAAAAGCTTAATATAGTTGAAAAATGAAAGAAGAGCAATTGTTCTACTGTTGAGGCTAGATGTAACTGTGGCATTGTTTTTAAGTTGATAACTTACCTGTTTTACAACCAGATCTAACTTTTCCTGTTACATTTGTTCCCACACAGTTCAGAATTCCAGCTTTCAACCTTCCTATTTGCGGTTAGTGCAATAATCAACAGTACTGTTTCAAAATTTTTGCATCATTACATTGCATCCTGCAGGAAGCTCCCTGCAGTGTTTTTGAAAACAGATGAGTTTCTGTAAATTCAGTTGCAATAGTACAATGGGTCTTATTATTTGGTCTGCAAATATTTTCTTGGATCCAATGTTTCATCCTCCATCTTCCCCACTAGAACCTGACCTTTGATCTGGGTTAGATTAGGGTTATATAAAGTCTTCACTCTCTCTGCTGGCAATTGGAGTTCCGGGGTGAGTTTGGAATCATATTAGTCCATTTCTTAACAGATCTTACACAACCTCCACAAATTTCAACATTCATTGACGATGAAATCAAATTGTATTTACACATTAAAGTTTCAGTGTGCCAAGCTGTAGTAGAGAAGCTGTGATATTATTATGGCCAAACATATATTTTGAGGAGACTTTAAAGCAGGCGGTGAATGTAATCTGGCAGAAGTGTTTAAGACAATAGTTCTGGAAATTAGGACCACTAGGACCTACCAGTGATGAAGTGCACAGAAGGGCAATATCCAGAAAAAACAAGTTGGATGATAAAAAGGGCTTGGTTTGGAACAAAATACAAATTGTGGAAGTTGACTGGTATGTGCTGAGTTTGTGAATGAAGATGATTATCATGAATTTAATGCTTTAGGCACAATAAATCAATGAATGTTAACACAAACAGGGGTCACGGTCAAGTAAGAGTATGTTGAGTTGAATGTGGACAACACAGTTTTCAATTCAGTTGTGTAGGGCAGGTTCAGATGACTAATGGAGACGGCTCTGGTGAAGGCAAACCAGGAGATGACCAAAGCATTGGCTAATTACTGGATAAGGTGAGGCAAGCAATTTCACAAGAATCAGAGTATATAGAGGATGTTGTGTTGAAAGCTCAGCGATAACTGAAATGGAACATATTATACTGTTACAGGATCCATAACAAATACATTATTGTAGCAACATTCAGGGAACTTTACTGTGCTTTCAGTCAGAACAACCCTTAATGTAGTTGCTTTAAGCTAATACTTGGTGCAAAAGTTTGTAAACAATGGGCAGAAATTTCTTGTTTGAGTCTGAATGTGGAGGTAGGCCTAATAGTGGGAAGGACTTGCATTTGGGGCTGGGTGATTTTTCTTGGGTAATTATGCTCTCCTCAGGTCAGTATACATGCAAATGCAGTAAACATCACATTTTATAGGCAGGAAGTTCTGAAGCCTGTTGCGACCTTCCAGGCACCGTATTTAAAATGCACCTGCACAGGTCTTCTCTCTGCAACCCAGGAGTATAACCCAATCTCTGCTCATCATGCCCACCTATCTCTGAAAATGTCAGAGGCTAGGCAAAAAGCTCTACTCCTCATTAGTGATATCTCCCCGGAGGTTCTCCTGAAGGCTTTTCAGGTCAGAAGGGAAGTTATTTTCCCTGTGGATAACAAAATGAACCCAATTTCAACTGCAATCTGGACCAAGGTGTGTAAAGCTTGATCGAACCTAGCTCTGTGCTGCAGGAAGCGAATAACCTGTTGTACTCTACCAGGGTAGGCACCAATGGTTCACACTCCTATGAGTGAGAGTTACTATTGTAAGGTTTTCACTGCAGACCTTTGTCCCACAGGAGGTTGGCTTCCAGGCAACTCTATCAGATGCTTCACATGCAATCAACGTTACACCCATTGGCATCACAATGGTATTGTCTCTCAAAATCTGCCAGGGGTTCACATTCAAAACGGAAATAATCTACAATGCTCAATAGCTCAGGTTAGGTCACTGAGCATTCATCACAATTTGAACATATGCTCTGATAACTTATCACCATAGGTTTGTATGAGACAAGCTAGAAAAGATGGCCTTTTGAGTTGCGCCCTCTTTTGAGTTCAGTTCTGTCAGACTATCCCAGTCAGATATGTTGCTCTCAGCCAGTGTGAGCATCTCACCTCAGCAAGCTTGTTGGCCCAGTCAGAGTTCACCACTAACACTGCTGGGACTTAATAAGAACAACCCAGACAACATGTGACTGAATCTTCTCATCAGCAAGATCTGGTCACTGTGAAGAGGTTTCACCCCAACACGTAGAATTTGCTCAAAGGAATTAAGAATTATGAAGGAGCCAAGTAACTTGATAGAAGCAGTTGAAGGCTTGCAATCAATGTTGAAGTGAGTGGGTTTCATAAGAGTCTGGAATCAGAGGAGAGTATTAGGAGGTTGGGATAGCGGTGACAGAAGTAGTGAAGTACAAGCCACAGAGGACTTTCAATACAAAATCAGAATGTATCTGTTTCATTATCAGAAAACCTTTGCATTTATTTCTGTTGTTTAAAATATTTTAATTTACTGTCACCAGAGGAAAGAACACAGAAGTGTCACTGAATATGTGTACCACTGAAATGTTGAAGTGCCTAAACTAAGCATAGTGTGTGCCCTCTGTAATTTTGTTGAAGTTATTCCACCACTGTAATCCCACAATGAAGCTAATGTCACTTTAAAAATATAGTCCTAGATCATTACATTTTAAATATAATTGCGATTCTTTGTCATTTTGACAACAAAATTATGGTAATAAAAACTAGGCGAGACCGTTGCTTAATTGAATCACTATTATTGGAACTGAAGTTGAGCATGCTAGTTTTACTTCCCAGAAGCAATACTAGCTTCTGAAAGAATATTTTTGGTTCAATGCCTGAAGGGTTAAATATCTTGGTAGGTTCAACCCAGTGCTACAGAAAGCCACTATTCCCTATTATAAGCTATGTGGGGGTTACAGTACTGGTCGTTCAACACTGTCATTTTTCAAAGCTGTCATCACGCTGTCTGTCTAGGGAGGAGATGAAAACTAAGGAGGTTGGAATCTGGAGGAGAGGTCTGCCCTCTCCCAGCACTAGATACCTCTTGAGTAACATGTGACAGGAAACCTAGTAACAAGCAAGAGGCTCATCGCTTATGGATAATTAAAAGCATGACACTGACAGCAGCTGCAGGTTGTTGTAAGTGTTTCTGCAGGATCTCCAATAAAAGAGATTTTAAATTTGGAAGTGGTTCAGACCTCTTCTGTGGAGAGAAATGACCTTCATTTTATAAGACAACTTAATTTCCATTATGTGATATTCTACGTTCTCTTATTTAAAGCTCTTTATTTATAGATGTATTTCAGTTTTGTACTGAAGGTAATAATAATCTGAAAATTACTGTTTGATTTCCATAATAAATAATAGTCATATTAAATTCAGAAAGGGTTTTAGTAATTTTTTAAAATTTCCATTCTTAATTATATGCAAACTTGAGCACAAAGTAAAGACTGCTTTAATTATTGAAAATGGTAACTGGTCTGAAAGATCACCATAATAGTTTTTCATAGATTTAAATCAAAATTTTAACACACAAGAAAGGTCAATTGTCCTGACCAGTCTCTGTTAATGTTTAATCTCACTCATGAGGAGAAACCTGAATCCTACGTATCTTGTCCATTACTCTTTTTTTCTCAAACCATCTACCAAACCTATTTTTAAACCTTCACGCGGCCTTTGCTTTAATTATTAACAGTGCATTCTATGGCCTCAGACCTTCTGTATATAAAAAAAATCCTTTCTGTCATAAATCTCTTATATTTTGTCAGGAATCTAAGCCTCCTTTGTTTGAGAACTTTCAATCATTAAAGAAACAATCTATCACTATTTGCACTCATAATGCTCCAACATGTTGGAAACCTCATCACCTCTTAACCTTCTCACCTCCAGTGAAAAAAACTCTAACTTCTGAAGTCCTCTTGATAATTATAAGCCCCCGTCTACAATATCACCCTAGCAAAACAATGATGCTGTTTTCCATAGTTTTTGTATCCTTTCTTTAATGGGATTGCATCTTCTAGAAAAATAGTAAAGTGTTTGTAATTGTGTTTATAATATTAAGATACTCTGTTTTTAGCTTGAAATGTACTTTATATTTTTCTAGTTGTTTGAATATCACATTTAAAACAAATGTGTTGATAATATCATTAGATGAATTGTTGTGGAGAAGATTACTACTCAATGACATGAGTGTGGTCTGCATCCTGTAATATATCTTTCTGATAGATTGGTATTTATGGAGCATGAAATAAAGCTAATGCTACTCGATCTCTGTCTAAACATCTGTTTGAGAGGTGCTAAATTACCATTAATGAAACCAATAGGAGAACATCTGGATAAATAATGAACACTGCCATACTTCTTGCTGTAAATTTTACTATGTAAACTGGCTACATAGGCAGATGTGCTGTTAGTTCACAGAGCTAGTTTGACAAAATTGAAAAGCAAGTATTAACTTGTTAGGACTGAATAGAGGGGTCCATGATAGGAAAATGAGTACTGCTTGGCCACATGGACGATAACCATAGTGACAGTTTCAACTACCTTAAACACACCAAGGAATGGAAGCCGTAGCTTGTGGATTATACTATCTTCAGGTTGCATTGGCAGCCAAGATTGATGAGATGCAGGAAGAGTACTGAATCAAATGCTGCTTACTTTCCTAAAATTAGCACCTTCGATCCAATCAAATCCATATTTGAAGACCCACATTTTCATTCTTGAAACAAAAGCAAATACTTTTGGGAAAAGCAAAAAGGAAACTTCTTTCCTGCATTCAAGTGAGCAGATCAGATACTTGTCCCTTCATATGTATCATAACATCAAGAATCAGGAGAATTAGGAACTATTATCTTCTTATGTAGCTAAGTCTCAAGTTCTGTGCAATAATTTCTCCTATGAAGTACCTTGGAACATTTCACTGTATTAAAGGTGCTATATAATTGTTGGGCTTTGCTGTAGTTATTTAAACCATTTAGAGATTCATATTGTTCTCACATTTAGGCGAACATTATATTAAAGAATTTATTACTGGTAACTGATGGCTTTTTCTCCATCTCATGCAACCTTCCACTCTGAAAGAACATGAATTAATTTGCAATTGAAATGACAGGTTCGTAATATAGAGAGTAGTGGAGACTATGTCTCTGGTGCAATTAACTTAATGCATACTGTAATTCCTTCAAATCTTTTCTGATATCCTTACACAGCTCCTGACTGCATAAAGCATAAAGCAAATAATTCAACATTTAGCTCACAAATCCAATTTTTGTCCATCAATATTGTTTCTTGAAAAAACCTCAGTTTTTATTCAAAAATGTTTCTGTGAATATATCACTCATTTGCATAATTTGCAAGGTTTAATTTCAAATTTAAGTTGCCAGTTGGCGCATTTATATAATCATCTTGGGAGCTAAGAAAAATGGTATTCATTGTATTTTGTATTACTTGCATGACCCCTAAAGGACTTGACCAAAGTACTGTGAATGCTGGAAAACTGAAACAAAACAGTAAATGCTGCAAATCATCAGCTATCAGGTCTTCCATCATCTAGGGTGATGGAGACAGAATTAATATTCTTCAAAACCATAGTACTTTATCATTTAGAGTTTACTGCTGTTCTCCTTCATTCTTCAGAAATAATATATAATACAAAACATGAAGGGCGTTTCAAATTGTATGGGATTTTTCTTCTCATTCAGTTCCCTTTCTCTGAGCAACTCTGAGTCTATAAGGTCAGTGAATATGATCACCATGACAGAGGGCTGTTTTCTTGTATTGGTGAATAGGCTAGCAATGTCAAATATGCACATAGACACTGAAACACATAAGAAGAGAAATTACTGAAGAAACTCAGCAAACCTGGTAGCATCTGTGGAAAGAAAACAGAGTTAATGATTTGAGTCCAGTGAGCCTTCTTCAGAATGGTGGAAACTGCATTGTTATCAATCTGCAAGGCCTGTATGATCTTCACCATTGTGGCAGAATCTTGATCACGTAAATGGAAAACTCACATAAAACTAGTTGTAACAACTTACCAAACCATTTGGCCAGTTTGTGTTGTGCATATCTGGTCATAGATAAGATAGGGCATGAAGTAACATCACATTTGTGAGCAGTGGGCAACGTATACCATAAGCAGACATTGTGAACTGGCCACAATATGAACCCACCAAATGGGTTGACAAGTTGCAACAACCATTTGTGTCAGTGTATGTGTATTCACACATGTAAATTATTGCTTCAAAGTTTGCTCCATTGGTGATCAAAATCCACATAGTAATGAAGTCCATAAGACCATAAGACATAGGAGTGGAAGTAAGGCCATTCGGCCCATCGAGTCCACTCCGCCATTCAATCATGGCTGATGCGAATTTCAGCTCCACTTGCCAGCGTTCTCCCCGTAGCCCTTAATTCCTCTAGACAACAAGAACCTATCAATCTCGGCCTTGAAGACATTTAGCGTCCCGGCTTCCACTGCACTCCGTGGCAATGAATTCCACAGGCCCACCACTCTCTGGCTGAAGAAATGTCTCCGCATTTCCGTTCTGAAATGACCCCCTCTAATTCTAAGGCTGTGTCCACGGGTCCTAGTCTCCTCGCCTAACGGAAACAATTTTCTAGCATCCACCTTTTCAAAGCCATGTATTATTTTGTACGTCTCTATTAGATCTCCCCTTAATCTTCTAAACTCCAACGAATACAATCCCAGTATCCTCAGCCGTTCCTCATATGCTAGACCTGTCATTCCAGGGATCATCCGTGTGAATCTCCGCTGGACACGTTCCAGTGCCAGTATGTCCTTCCTGAGGTGTGGGGACCAAAACTGGACACAGTACTCCAAATGGGGCCTAACCAGAGCTTTATAAAGTCTTAGTAGTACATCTCTGCTTTTATATTCCAACCCTCTTGAGATAAGAGACAACATTGCATTCGCTTTCTTAATCACAGACTCAACCTGCATGTTTACCTTTAGAGAATCCTCGACTAGCACTCCCAGATCCCTTTGTGCTTTGGCTTTATTAAGTTTCTCACCATTTAGAAAGTAGTCCATTCCTATATTCTTTTTGCCAAAGTGCAAGACCTCGCACTTGCTCACGTTAAATTCCATCAGCCATTTCCTGGACCACTCTCCCAACCTGTCTAGATCCTTCTGTAGCCTCCCCACTTCCTCAGTACTACCTGCCTGTCTACCTAACTTTGTATCATCGGCAAACTTCGCTAGAATGCCCCCGGTTCCCTCATCCAAATCATTAATATATAATGCGAACAGCTGTGGCCCCAGCACCGAACCCTGCGGGACACCGCTCGTCACCGGCTGCCATTCTGAAAAAGAACCTTTTATCCCAACTCTCTGCCTTCTGTTAGATAGCCAATCCTCAATCCATCCCAGCAGCTCACCTCGAACACCATGGGCCCTCACCTTGCTCAGCAGTCTCCCGTGTGGCACCTTATCAAAGGCCTTTTGAAAGTCCAGATAGACCACATCCACTGGGTTCCCCTGGTCTAACCTACTTGTTACCTCTTCAAAAAATTCCAACAGGTTTGTCAGGCATGACCTCCCTTTACTAAATCCATGTTGACATGTCTAATGAATGCTGTGAATAAAATTGTTATTGACAAGCAATTCATGTTCTTTATTAATGACAATCATTTGGCTGTAATGTGGTCGCTGTAGCTTAAATAATGATTTTTAAAATTAAATTAACAATATACTGGAAATAGAATTCTCCTCTTACCAACTCCAGATTATACCTTTCTTCACTTTGATGTATGGGGATACGTATGATGGCTTACATACATCCAATACTCGTATTTGTGAACACGCTCCCCCTTACAGGGATATAATTTTAAGGATCTGACATACAGATGTTTCCAGTGCTTATGAATAGCTACTATATATTATCCTGAATTGTGTTCTGATTTGCATACAGATTGACTTGAGAATGGACTCAAGAACGCAACCCCTTCTCAACCATGGGATTGCCTATTAAATGTTTGCAGGGTTTCCTGTGGTCTTAGTTATCATTTTGTGAGGTAAATCCACATTAACTTTTAAAGAAGGAAAATAGAGAACATAACACTTTCTGTCAACCGTTAAGGGAAAGTTGCCCTCAAAAAAAAGTGTTCATAAGTTTGTCCAAAGCTTTCCAGCAATTCTGTAGATAAGTATGAACCCCAGCCAGAAATAGTCAATATATAGTCAGCATGGCTTTGTGTGTGGGAGGTCATGTCTCATGAACTTGATTGAGTTTTTTGAAGAAGCATCAAAGAAGTTTGATGAGGGCAGAGCAGTAGATGTGATCTATATAGACTTCAGTAAGGCATTCGAGAAGATTCCTCATTGGAGATTGGTTCGCAAGGTTAGATCTCATGGAATACAGGAAAAACTAGCCATTTGGATACAGAACTGGCTCAAAGGTAGAAGACAGAAGGTGGTGGTGGAGGGTTGCTTTTCAGATTGGAGGCCTGTGACCAGTGGAGTGCCACAAGGATCAGTGCTGGGTCCACTACTTTTCATCATTGATATAAATAATATAAATGTGAACATAGGAGATATAGTTAATAGGTTTGCAGCTATCTCCAAAATTGGAGGTATACTGGACAGCAAAGAAGGTTACCTCAGATTATAATGGAATCTTAATCAGATGTGCCAATGGGCTGAGGAGTGGCAGATGGAATTTACTTTAGATAAATGTGAGGTGCTTCATTTTGGTAAAGCAAATCAGGGTAGGACTTCCACACTTAATGGTAAGGTGCTAGGGAGTGTTGCTGAACAAAGACACCTTGGAGTGCAGGTTCATAGCTCCTTGAAAGTGGAGTCGCAGGTCGATAGGATTGTGAAGAAGACATTTGGTATGCTGTCCTTTATTGATCAAAGTACTGAATATAGGAGTTAAGATGTCATATTGCGGCTGTACAGAGTATTGGTGAGACAACTTTTGGAATATTGCATGCAATTCTTGAAAGTGTTCAGAAAAGATTTACAAGGATGTTGCCAGTTCGGAGGATTTGAGCTATAAAGCCAGGCTGTATAGGCTGAGGCTGTTTTCCCTGGAGTGTCGAAAGGCTGAGGGGTGACATTATAGAATTTTATAAAATCAAGCAGGGCATGGATAGGTTAAACAGACAACCTCTTTTCCCTGGGGTGGGGGAGTCCAGAAGTAGAGGGCATAGGTTCAGGGTGAGAAGGGGAAGATATGAAAGGGATCTAAGGGGCAACTTTTATCACAAGAGGGTGGTGCGTGCACGAAATAAGCTGCCAGAGGAAATAGTGGAGGCTAGTACAATTACAGCATTTAAAAGGCATCTGGATAGGTCAATGATTAGGAAGGGTTTAGAGGGATATGGGCCAACTGTTGGCAAATGGGACTAGATCAGCTTAGGATAACTGGTCAGCATGGACGAGTTGGACTGAGGGGTCTGTTTCCATGCTGTCTTTTGCTCTGACTCTATGACTGTATATATATAAAAACAAGAATGTTTACCTCTGCACAATATTGTAGCAAATAGAGCATATTGTTTTGATAAGAAATCTCTGGAAAATGCAGCGGGTTTTAATTTTCATTCCTAGTTTTGACTTTATCATATAATAGAAATCATTTATAGTTTTAGTTCCTTTCATTTTCCCTTTATTTCCTAATATAATAGTGTATTGTTTTGGTAGGAGTTTATTATGGGACTGTATTATTCTGGGTTGTTGGACTATATTATTCTGGGATGTTCAGTCTTTGACTCTAGCTGTTTGCCTCCTGCTGCCTTGGCAGAATTTAACAAAGTTTTGCCTGCCAGACCCTGGCTCATTCAAATTTTGTAGTATGCAGTACGTCTAATCTCTTTAACAAACCTATCAATCAAGAACTAGCTCTGACTGAAATGAGTGGGGTGCACTACATTGGAGTATCATCATTCAGTGTCATAGAATTGGATATCGTAGCTTCACAATACCCTTCACTTCTTTCAGTTCTTTGAAGTGTGCCATGGTGTGCAGGAAGGTGCCAAGAGGAGCCAGATAGATGGTTTCAAGGGCAGAGTTTCCTTGTGTTAGTCCCAGGCGAATGCTCCTGCTTCTCTTAGCACAAAAAATAATGTTTTTTTTCCTGAAAAGTTATAAAACATAAATTTTTGGGAGGTGTTTCAGGTCCTGAGTCCTTTTCCCTTTAGGTTGACCTGATGCTGCCTTTACTGAGGTTTCCCATTAAAATGTCAGTCAAAATGATTTCATCGGAGCCAGATCTGCAATTTTAAAGGAAGACCCAATAGTGTCTGACAGATGGTCCTCTCAAATGCTTAGAAGGGTATGTTAAAATTGAAATCCATGGATTTGGTGTGAGATAATGATGGGGCATTGGCAATTCAGCTGGCTATCCACCAATTGAGCAGATAAATGCATTCTTTCTTGTGTCAAAGTTCTAAGTGTGCAATCCAATAATTGTTGTGGTGTTAGTTGGCCAAACTCATATAGATAATAATGGGGAAATAGCCATGTACTGCTGCTGGTGCCAGCAGCATGGAAGTGCAAAATTACAAAAATGTTGGCAAGATAGCCTCTTACAATTCAGATCCAGCCTGCACAGTGAATCTTTGTTGCAAGCATGCTTGTGTTCTCCACAAGTCTGAAGGATGCAAACAGGCTGAAATTGATATGGAGTCTGCCATTTTATACAAAGCAGGTGTAATGTGCATCTAAATAATTTGCGCGAAATGTCAACTTAATTGCATTTTGTTCTGTAGACATTGGTTGTGGTTTTTCAAGGTTGATCATCTTAGTGCAAGGACATTACTGTAGGACTTTCTCACAATAGGATCCTCAATTCAACCACCATCAGCCCTCTCCATCGGAAGGCCAGAGGAGAGGCTCTTTGTTGATGATTGCACAATATTCAGTGACATTCTCGACTCCACAGATTTTGTAGCAGTCTATGTCCATATCCAACAAAACCTATCCAAGCTTGAGGTGATAAGTATCAAGTAACATTCAATCCATGCAAGTGACAGACAATGATCATTCCTAGCAAAGGAGAATCTAATCATCTCCCGACCACATTCAATTGCAATACAATAACTTACTCTCTCAGAATCAACTTCCTGAGAGTTTCCTTAGTATTGAAACATGAGTAAAATATATTATCATTTTAGAATTAGATTGTTTAAAAAAAGACAGATTTATTGATTGTGGTAGTGCTCTGAATGGTTATTTTTCATTGAAAGGTCAGAAAGTCATTCCAAGACAGCCACCTAAATACACCGGTTTCAAGAAGACATATGACTGAAACAGAACCCCTTGAGTGTTAATGGAATAAGATGTTTATATTTGTGCATTTATGACAGGCAGTGTAAACACATTAAGCCATACGCTTTGCTTTGACTTCAGAGCAGCGAACTCAGAGTTCAGTGGAGAAGAGTCAAGAACTAAGTTCAGGAGCAACAGTTAGTTTCTGTCCTAGCAGAGATTGTTTGAAAATAGAACATTTCTTTCCTAAAAGATTTTAATTCGATTCAGTTCAGTTTGGAGGAAAACAGTCATTGCAGCAGCAATATTTTGCCTGGTTTGTAAAGTTTCCAAGGCAGGAAAGTTTGGGATAGAAATCCTCAGGCATTAATAAGGGTTCATGCCATCAGACTTGGAAAAGAAAAATGTCTCTACAGTTCAAAAAGGAGTTAAAAGAAGTCGTCAGTTAAGTAGAAACTTAGAGCTGAGATAGGAATATCATTTCTCTGGACTATGGATAGTGTTGGGAAACAAGTTGCAATTTGTTTTAATGTTTGTGTTAAGATATTTCTAGCTGTAACATATATATATATAGCTTGGTTAGTTTGTTTTCTTTCTGCAGGCTCATGTGAATATATTTCAGTGATGTGACAATAGTTTGGCTTTAAGAGGTGTATTTGGTCCAGGTTTTTTCTTGTGAAAAAAGATTGAGGCAGAGATGGCAAGCAGTCTGCTTCAAAGCCCAAAAATTAAGCAGCTTGTGAGGCTTTGGTGTTTTTTTTTCTAAATTTGGAACAATAGATGCAGCCTGAATGAGTGGGATTAAGCTCCCATAGAACAAGGATTTTTAGTTTCAGTTTTCTAGCAGCAGGTAGATGTGGAAGTGGTTTTTCTGCTCTTGATTGGAGCTAAAAAGCTGAGGTTCTTTTCCTGGTATTAGAATTGCACGTGAGACAACCTATTTTACTAAATTTGCCTTTGCCAAGGGTGTGTTTATGAGATGTTACTATATCGGAGCAGTTACTGTTTTGTAATTAAATAATCTATTATTCTGTTATGTTTTCCAATAGCAGTAAGTTATTCCAATTCTTTCTTTTGTCATATTTTAACTATGGTGAATGAATAAAATAGCTTCAAGAGTGGTAGTTTGACCAATTGAATTGCACCTGGAACGCAATGCCTGGCCCTTGCCTTTAAATTAAGAAAATGTTAGCATCTATCCGACCTTCTTAATATATCTTGAGGGGGTTTGGCCTTGTCCAAAACAGTGACCAACCATCATAGTAACTAACTTATAACAAAAAAAAGTCTGATCTATCACGCCAGGTTTCATTCTGACTTATTCATTAAGACCATTAGCTGGGATCATAACACCATAGACCAGAACCTTAACAGTACCAACAATGAAACTGCTGTGACTATAAGAACAGACTAGAGACTGGGAAGTCTGTGGTGAGTAACTCATCCCTTGATCCTCCAAAACCTGGATATCAATTACAAGGCTCAAATTAGGGGTAGAATAGAATCTTTTCTAGTTGCTTGAGTGAAGTGCAACTCTAACAACACACAATAAAATAGACACCAACCAAAACAAAGGAGCACACTTTGTTGGCATTCCATCTAAACGGTGCACTACAGGAACTTGCTAAGATTCCTTTGACAACACTTGCTGAATCCACAACTACTATCGCAAAGAACAAGTTTAGCAGACAACAGAGAAACAACCATCTGCAAATTCTCTGCCAAGTCACACACCATCCTGACTTGCAACAATGTTACTCTTTCCTTTACTATTGCTTTATTAAATCATCCAATTCCCATCCTAACAACATTGTGAGTATATTGACACCAAATGGAAGGAGTTGGCTCACCACCAGCCTTTCAAGTGCAATTAGAAATGTGCAATACCTACCAGTAATACTGAAACCTGAAGAATACATTTTTTTTGACAAATGTAGAGTTTCAAAAGCAAAGTGGTGATCTCACTGAAATATACATGATTCTGGGAGTTTTGATTGGATGGTCACCGAAAGGCTCTTTTCCTGTCTACATTAATGATCTAGATGAAGGAACTGAGGATATTCTGGCTAGGTTTGCAGACAATACAAAGAAACGTAGAGGGACAAGTCGCATTGAGGAGGTGGGGAGGCTGCAGAAGGATTTGGATAGGTTAGGAGAGTGGGCAAAGTAGTGTCAGGTGGAGTACAATGTGGGAAAGTGTGAGGTCATGCACTTTGGTAGGAAGAATTGAGGCATGGGACTGTTTTCTAAGTGGGGAGAAAATTCAGAAGTCTGAAGTGCAAAGAGACTTGGAAGTTTTAGTCCAGGATTCTCTCAAGGTAAACTTGCAGGTTGAGTCAGTAGTTAGGAAGGCAAATGCAATGATGGCATTTATTTTGAGAGACTTGAATAAAAAAGCAAGGATGTATTTCTGAGGCTCTATAAGGCTATGGTCAGACCATATTTGGAGTATTATATGCAGCTTTGGGCCCCATATCTTAGGAAGGATGTTTTGACCTTGGAGTGTGTTCAGAAGAGTTTTACAAGAATGGTCCCAGGAATGAAAGGTTTAACATATGAGGAACATTTGCAGGTTCTCCGTTTATACTCGATAGAGTTTAAAAGGATAAGGGGGATCTAATTGAAATATATAGAATACTGAGTGGTCTTGACAGAGTGGATGTTAGGAAGATGTTTCCATTGGTGGGAGGGACTAGGACTGGAGGGCACAGCCTTAGAGTAAAAGGAAGACCTTTTAGAATGGAGATAAGGAGAAACTTCTTCAGCCAGAGAGTGATGAATCTATGGAATTAATTACCACAGAAGGCTGTGGAGGCCAGGTCATTGAGTATACTTAAGATGAGATAGCTAGGTTCTTGAGTATCAAAGGGATCAAGGGATATGGGGGGAGAAAGTGGTTGAGAAACTTATCAGCCATGATTGAATGGCAGAGCCGACTTGATGGCCTAATTGTTGCTCCTATGTCTTATGGTCTTATGGTTACAGTCTGAGAAATAGGGTAAGGCTATTTTGGACTGCGATGAAGACACATTTCTTCACTCAGTGAATCTTTATAATCCTCTACTTCATTGGATTGTGTTTGCTTGTGTGTTGAGTATATTCAAGCCGGAGCTTGATTAGTTTTTGAACTCGAAAGGAATCAAGAAATCATATGAGATAGTAGATCGAGGTCTAAGATCAGTCATAATCTTATTAAGTGGATCAATCATGTTTCATATGTTCTTAATTTCTTATTATTTTATCACCATTATCCTCAATTTCTATGGCAATTAGATTAGATTACTTACAGTGTGGAAACAGGCCCTTCGGCCCAACAAGTCCACACCGACCCGCCGAAGCGCAACCCACCCATTCCCCTACATTTACCCCTTTACCTAACACTACGGGCAATTTAGCATGGCCAATTCACCTAACCTGCACGTCTTTGGACTGTGGGAGGAAACCGGAGCACCCGGAAGAAACCCACGCAGACACAGGGAGAACGTGCAAACTCCACACAGTCAGTCGCCTGAGTCGGGAATTGAACCCAGGTCCATGGCGCTGTGAGGCAGCAGTGCTAACCACTGTGCCATCGTGCCGCCCTAAATTGGTGTATGACCATAGCCAGAAGGTCCTGGTTGTGAATGCCAGCTAAAACATGGCAGCAACCACGATGCATTCATCCTGCACCAGTCAGCTATACTGCCATTTCTGGCCTTTAGAGAACCTCAGGCTAAATGCTAGGTAAAAATTGATAACTTCTTTACACCTGGATGATGGCTCCCTTTTGCTACCGAACCACATGAGCACTGTGGGCAAACAGGAACATATTGCAGTGAATTATTAAAGTGCTAAAAATAGACTGCTGACTGCATTGCTTGAGCGAAGTCCTCCAGCACTCACAGGAACATATCTCATGCAGTATCTTGCAGTTTCTATCTACTGTCCTAAAGGTACAGCCCTTACCACTTTGAGGCCTCCACATAGAGGAAGAGGAAAAAGGAGACATTCAAAATCCTTTTGCTTTGGATATTCAGTTGTTCACAAAAGTCTGAAACATTTTATCTTATGTTTCTTCTAAATGCCTTCACCTGTCATCATATTTTGGAACAATACTATACAAACAATTGCAGTGTAGCTGGCAGAACACTGCTGACATTTGCTGGGTGAGACTGCGGGTGGTCTTACAGTACAACGTTGAGCTGCGCTAGAAATTTCTGGAGCCGGCTTGCAACACCTCCTAATTGGGTGACAACATTCTGAGCTGACTGGCTGAATGTCAACAATAAGGGTGCTGACAGAGTAGCATTGATCATGAATGCTGCCATCTTCACAGATGATTGCAGGTTTGCACATGACTGGGTCACTGTCCCTCTCCCAAGGTGGCACCTCAGCAATCCTAGTAATTTGTTGGAGGATATTGGAAGGAATTGAAATTTTTCTGATGCTACAGCCATATCCATGGTTTCTAGAAATTTCCATTCATGGCCACCTACTCCCACTCCCTTCTCACTGTGTGGCTGAGATTATCACCTTGTGGAAACAAGGCATTTCTCCTTCTTTCGATATTCATCACTACAGCCTTCAGTTCTGCATGAGCTAGCTTCCTCTGTGGCCAATTACTTCAATTTCTGTCATTTGCTTTCCAGCTGGATCCTTCCAGAGACAGTTACGGAGGCTTCTGTTATATGAATGCACCTCCCCTTTGGAGAGCAGGCTGATGTTTCGAGGATTAGGAAGCTATGCTTGGGACACACACATGCCTGGGATCCCCTGCTGAACATGCAGCCAGCAGGGCAGCATGCTGAACCAATAAGATGAGTAGATAGCCAAGGTTTGTGTACAACCCACTTGGGATAGGGTACAGTGTCATTGAAAACATGATTTCCTTACCCCATACCATTTTAATCAATTGTTTTTATTTAGAAAACTTAATGAGGTAACTATTCCAAGAATAGGCCTCAGAGTAGGTTTGTTAAGTCCAAAGCTTTAAGCATGGATTCTAGAAATAATTATTTTTCTTTTGCAATTATTTTACTGTGCCCTGAATATGCTCATAGTTATCAGGGTACGGTTCCACACAGACATGCTGATATTCCATCCATTCTTGTGACTATTCAACTATGACGACACCACAGCCTTATCAATTCTGTTCCTAACTGATGACCAAGCAAGTACATTTTTGAGCAAGAAATTTGGCTGACCGTTCATATGCCCAACTATATGAAACCAGTTTGGACTATCCAGTTGCTTTCCTGGCCAAGATTAGCTGACTCAGCATAGGTCAGAGATTGCACAGAGTTCTTTTGCTCTGTAGGCTTTCTTTTAACATACTATAAGTGACATTGTACCTCTTAAAGTTACCTTTGACTGAACTTACAACTGAATTACACCAGGAAGCACCAATATATGAGTGATTTGGAAACAAATGCAATCAGCGGAGTGACTATGTATTTGTGTAATGACCATCAAAAAGAAACTCTTAATCTGTGATGTTAATTTGTCACCTATTTTGAGTATGGTTAATTTGCTCTTACAACAGTGCCTTTAGGATATGGCTGAGGAAAAGCATCTGCTCTTTCATTAACACAAAGACTTCAAAACACGAGTATTTTCACTGAAATGCTAGCATTCCTGATGCTTGATAAAGAAACGAAGCACTAAAAGGAACTGAACTCCTGATGAAAGTGTTGGGATTTGCTTGTCACTGATATGCAGGAAATTTTACGAGTTGTTTGTTTAGCTCTGTAACTCGAAGAGCCCCTTCCCCCATTACCACCTCCGCCTCCTCTCTTTCATCTAGCTGACATTGCTGATGAGGTTGACATACTTTCCAATACTGACACCATGTTACTGCTTATCTTACAGGTCTACATAGACAAAAAACACGTCTGTGTATTGACGCTTAATTATAAGGGCTGCTGTTAATAAACATTTCTCTCCCTTCATTCATCCACGGCCTCCCACAGCACAGCCTTAAGGCAAAAAAAGGCTTGTTTACTCTGTATCATTGTACCTATGGCACACTTCCATTACTTTTCCCACTGGATGACTGATTGCTTCTCAAATAGGAGCAGTACTGTCAACTAAACAGCATCACACCCGCAGGAGAGCGATTCAGCTTCGCAAGTTCAGCGTTGCAGACAGGAACAATAGAGGAGAGTATATATGCTAATTAGAGCGTAAATCCCATCAAGCAGATGGAACACCGTGGTTACGGCAAACTACTAAAGGGCATTTTGTCCAGACAGCCGTCACCCACTGTGCTCTTTTCTTCGCTTCGAATTTTAGCGCTATCAAGACTCCATTGATTTCTAAAGCCTGTGCTGCTGAAAGGAATGCAGTTCATTTTCTGAGCATTTTGGTTCATCAAGGAAACAATAATCCAAAGCATGTTACATCATTAAATACCAAAGAACACACAGTCTGGGTCTTAACGTCCGCAGTTGCCATGAGAAAAAGAAAAGTTCTTCAGATGGAGCTGATGCACCTACCAGCTGGCAATCTGACATCTGATGGGTTGATACTACGTTGTGTGTTGTTTATTTTATTTATTAAAACTGAGGCACAAACTAGTTCCCAAAGGAGATCTGAAGTTTGCAGTTCAAGAGATCGCAGGACTTCCATTTGTTACTCCATTATGTTCTTCCTCTTGAGTGCCAGTGGGGCAGTATTGCTGCTAATAACATGAAGCTGTGGAATATGTGTTGCCAATATTTGTCATGATTTGACATCTCCTGGCCTTGTGCTTATAATGTCTATATATCCTCCCAATATGCTCATGTATTTTGACAGCTGAATGGGAAAATTGCTTTATTTTTCTTCCCGTACATTTGTGTCTACAATACAAATAAAAAAAACCCTCCTTAAACATGATACTTGAACTCTAGTTGTTTAACTTTTTAAGTAATGTCCTAACAAAATATTGTCTCCTGCTTATCAAGCGGAGGGAGTTGAGTGCTCCAAAATGCAATATGTTCCCTTTTCAGGGATCCAGTAGTTGCAAATTCCAATAGCACAAGGCAAATTGAGACTAAAGCTTTGTCTACCCTTTCCCACGTTGGACATTAACAGTAATCTTAGGAGCCCCCTATATCTATGCATGACATTTCCACCTCCCAAGATAGTAACTAAATTTTGCCTCACTAATGAAACTGCCAAATTAATACTGAATTTCAGCAAAGTTTGTGTTGAGACTATATGCTTACTGGGAACTGACTTGAGGCGAGTGACTCATTTTGTATAAGGTAACAGACCCAGGGCGGTACGCAAAATATTGGAATTGAAGCAAAGCATTAGAATTGAAATTAAGCTTCGGAACAGAAAATATAAAGAGCTAATCCTGTGTACCCCAAGTCCCCGCCCGACTGAAGCACTTCAGGTTTCATTTTCCTTGCCTGTTTAATTTCATGAATAATATGCATTCATCTGGGTGTAAACAGCACTGGCAGTGGGTTTGCCGTATCTTCATTATGAGGTTTATTTTCAAGGGAAATCAGAAATGTGCTTCCATTTGGTTTAGATCTTGTAGACACATTAACATTTCTTCCATGACATTGCTGAGTGAGTCTGGCTGTGCCATGGGATTCTTCACATCAACCTGACCAGGCAAATGGGGCTATACAAAATGTTTTAGCAAAAGATTACAAATCTGACAGTGCAGCGCTCCCTCACTAATGTACCAAAATGTCAGTTTAGATTATGTGCTGAAGTCCTGGAGTGGGAATTGAACTTGTAATTGTCTGACTGAAGCAAGCATATTATCACTGTACTGAATTCACACTTTTACAGAGTCAAATGGGACTATGAAGAAGAACAACACTGATCCCACGTGAAAAGAGATGAGAAAAGATTAGAGAGGCTTTGGCTTTACAGTCCAGAAAAAGCAATTAAGAAAGACCTTCTTTGAAATGTGTAAAATATTAAATAGCATAGATAAATTACATCCAGATTATTATTTTTAATTAAGTCAGGGAAGTAAAATAAGAGGACATACATGGAAATGAGCAAAAAGATTTTAAATATCAGAATTTTTTATTCAAGGAGAGATAAATATTTGA
Organism: Chiloscyllium punctatum; assembly: GCF_047496795.1. NCBI lineage: Eukaryota > Metazoa > Chordata > Chondrichthyes > Orectolobiformes > Hemiscylliidae > Chiloscyllium > Chiloscyllium punctatum. Next base: position 45,625,683 of record NC_092743.1, on the reverse strand, counting down.
AATAAATCTGCCAAGCTGGATCATGGAGATAGAGGTAGACACAGAGTTGTTAAATACAATTGGATACCTTAAGAGCAAGAGTTAGCATACTGGAAGGATGCAGTTCAGTGGGGAAAATGTTCTTTGCTCATAGAGTCATAAAATTGTACAACACAGAAACAGACCCTTCAGTCCAACTCGTCCATGCCGATCAAATATCCCAAACTAATCTAGTCCCATTTGCCAGCATTTGGCCCATATACCTCTGAACCCTTCCTATTCATATACTCTTTCCAGATGCCTTTTAAATGTTGTAACTGTACCAGCCTCCATCATCTAGGGCTTCTCATATTTTATTATATATGCCATATCCGTTTCTAAGATATTTATAAATCACTGAAAGGGACTGTGTTTGTCAATTAGCAGCGACAGTGGGTTGGTGGTTGAATCATTTAGTTTAAAAGTGAAATTCTGAGTGTTTGTTAATGTTATTGTTCTGCATATGGGGCTGAATTTTACAAATTCTGGCTGGGTGACAGGGGTTGAACAGTAAGTGTGCAGTCATTTCATTCTGGTGCTTCTAGTGCTGAGTAACTCATTTCATTTGACTCCCTCAAGATTAGAGTAGTGCTGGGAAAGCACAGCAGGTCAGGCAGCTTCTGAGGAGCAGGAAAATTGATGTTTCAGGTAAAAGCCCTTCATCAGGAATGAGGGCCCTCGTACCTCATGAAGGGCTTTTGCCTGAAATGTTGATTTTCCTGCTCCTCGGATGCTGCCTGACCTGCTGCGCTTTTCCAGCACCACTCTAATCTTGACTCCAATATCCAGCATCTGCAGTCCTCACTTTCGCCTCATTTGACTCCTTGTCCACCTTCAGTCGAACCAATCTCTCCTCAAAAGACCGACCACCCATCCCCAGTAACAGCCTGTGAACCTCCATTGCACTCTGTGGGAAATATATCCATTCTTGCAAAGGGAAACAAAAGCTGCACACCATACTCCAGATATATCTCCCCAAGACCCTTTATGTTTGCAGTAAGACATTTCTACTTCTTAACTCAAATCCTCTTGTAATGAAGACCAACATACCATTTGCCTTCCTAATTGCTCACTGCACCTGCCAATCTAATTGCAATCATTGGTGTCCAAGGACACCCAGATTCCTTTACTTATCCTCATTTCTCAATATGTCACTATTTAAATAAAACTCTTCCTTTCAGTTTTTCGCAACAAAGTGTATGACTTCGCATTTAGCTACATTGTACTGCATCTCCTCATTCACTCAACTTGTCCAAAACATATTGAAACCTCCTTGCATCCTCTTCACAACTCACAAACCGCCCAGTTCTGTGTCATATATTTTGAAATGTTACATTTGATTCCCTCAATCAGGTCACTTATAAATATCATGAATAGCTGGGGCTCACACATGGAGCACTGATTCTTGCAGTATCGCACGGATCACAGCCTGCCACTCAGAAGAAGTCCCATTTATTCCCTTTCTCTATTTCCTGTCTCTCAATCAATTCTCGATCCATGCCAATACATTACCCCAATCCCATGAGCTTTAACTTTTCCCACTCACCTTTTATGTGGGAACCTTATCAAAATTGTTTTCCCCGAGCAGTTACAAAAAAGAAATAGAATTTGCTAATAGCTTGTTCATTGTTTTTGTTTTCAAAACATTGAGAAGGCTTCTGATTTCAATGAAAATGAAGTATTGCAGCCACTGGTGATCTGAAATGGAACCTGATGAGTTTCTCCAGTACTTTGATTTTATTTCTGATTTCAGTGCTTTCCGTAATAACGAAGACTGGCAGAATGACAAATGAAATGTGGATGTTTAGTGCAAGAGAAATGGAATATAAACGTTATGAGACTTTACTGCAGCTATACAGGAGCACTTTGGGAATACCATATATAATTTTGGTCTCCTTATTTGAAAATAATATAATTGCGATTGAAGCAATTTAGAGAAGTTTCACACAACTCTGTGTTTTCCCAGATGACCAGAGCTGGTACCTAGTGGCATTTGTCACTTCCACCAGTGTGTAATACCAGATAAAAGTTGTTCAGGATAGTTTGCTGCCACTAATTCTCCTTTGTCTTTGCCTTGCCTATCTAGTAGAGGATACTGCAGTGTAGAGCATCTACACAAGGGACAGTGTTATTAGATAACAAGTGGACTTGTAATATGTTAGTAATAAGTACAACTGCACTTAGTCAGGCACAAATACTAAGACCTTTGGGAGCTGGTCCAGATACATCTATTCCCTTTTAAGCTAGAATGGAACTCTTTCTCTCACCCTAAAGATTCTGTGTGTGATAGAGTAGAAGCCAATGTCATGTGAACATTAACCCCTTCAGAACTATTACTTATACAATAAATTCATGAATGGGAAGGAGGGTTTACATTGTAAAGAAAGTTTGAACAGATTAGGGCTATATCAATTGAAATTTAGAAGGATGAAAGGTGCTTATTAAAACATAAACCTTAAAGATTCTTCATAGGGTGAATACTGGGAGGATCTTTCATCTTGTTGGACACACTAGAAGTAGAAGAAGCAGAGATCAGAAGGTCTCCCTTTAAATATAGAGATGTAGAGAAAACCTTTTTCCTCAGAAGGCCATTAATATGTGGAATTCTGCTCCCCAGAAAGCAGAGAAAGTCCAATTTGAAGCTGTAAGATCTGGACTAAGGTTACACTTTAAAACTCTGCAAAAGACAATAGAGCATATGTTTTAGCCTGTTACTGTAACAGAGCTTTATTTTAGGAAACCATTGCTTTGAAACTAAATGTTAAATCGTGCTTACTCTGCTTTGTGGGTGGAATAAATTTTGCCATGATGTTAGCTGAAGAGGAGAGATTGGGATTTTGGCTTCCTTTCTTTTCTCCAATAACACTTGAGACACTTTCTGGCCTTTCATAAAGTTCAATTTTAATAGGGTATACCAGCCTTAAACCAGCTGTCAAAAGTTAAGATTTGGCTTAAGAATACTTTGGAAAGTTATTTCATATATATCATGTAGATATATATAATAACTATGGGCTCGTTGATTCTTATGCAATTGATATTCTTGACATGAAATGCTCCATTCTTCAAGGGATTTAGTGAAAAGGTATCAGTTTGATATACATTCTCCTCGAATCTGAATTAAAATCATGTTCGGTTATTTTGGAAATTTCACTTTCCTTAACTTAAAGTTTGAGTGGAATTAACTTAAGCAGTTTCAGTCATTTATATGTCCAACCTAGAAATTGGCAATAATGCTTACTAATTTGCTTTCTTATATGAAGAGATCATGATGACTGGAGTGAAAAATGTAATTGGATTGAGCCTTAGAAAAGTTGCTGTGATGTGGCATTGCATCTAAAATATCCTGAAGTATAAAAAATGAGAGTCTTGATGTCAACATTGAAGAAGTAACACACTAGGAGAGGCAGTGGTGTCATGGTAATACCACTGGGCTAGTAGTTGAAGCTCACAGGCAAATGTTCTGAGGACGTGGACTCCAAACCAACCTTTGCAGATGGTAAAATTTGAATTCATTAAAAATCTAGAATTAAAAGCTAGTCCAATGATGACTTATATAACTACTGTCAATTGTATTAAAAACTGATCTGGTTCACTAATGTCCTTCAGGGAAGGAAATCTCCTATCCTTATCTGATCTGGCTTACATGTGTCTCCAGATCCACAGCAATGTGGCAGACGCTTAACTGCCTTCGGGGTTATAAGGAATAAGCAATAAATGCCAGCCTAGCCAACAAAATCTACCTCCCACAATTGAATAAATGAAGATATAAGTGTCCACTGTGGCCTAATTGCTAGATCTCTCTGAATCAAAAAGATTTTGTTTCAAGTCTCACTCCAGGTGTTGATTGTTGAAACCTAATTGACTCTCCAGTCTATGCACTTTCTGAGATGCTGCCTTTTGGATGAGGGTATTAAACTGAGATCATATCTGCCTATTAATATATTATTTTAAAGAAAGGCTGGTGAGATATACCTGGTATATGGACCAATATTTATCCTTCAAATCAGCATTACAAAAAAAAAGATCATTATCTCATTGTTCTGGAAGCTTGCTGTGCATAAATTGGCTGCCCTTCTTTCTATATTACAACAGTGAGTACTTTTCATAAGTGCTTCATAAGTTATAGAATTCTTTTGGACATCCACAGATCATGAAAGGTACAATATAAATACAATTATTTATTTTTCTATTGTATTGATGACATTTATCGTGCTGAGGATAAAGGGACCAGTTTACAAATTTCACAGTTCTGTTTCTACAGGTTGTGACTAACAGTGTTCACATATATGTAATTGGAAAGATTAACTGTATTTTAAAAACATTATCTAGACCCACGTGGAGAAGGATGAGAGAGACAATGTGATGATTATTGGCTTTATGCAGGTGAAGACTGGTACTTATCCCATTTGACAATCAACGTGCTGAGAGAAAGCTTTCCAGAGTGGACTATGCAGCCATTCCCCTATCTAACAGTGGTACCTTCAGATGCTCCTAAAGGTACACCTGTTTTCCAGCTTTCTGCAAGGGATGATTCAGATCACTCCACTGATGGGATGGAATACTTTTTAACAGAAGGTAAGAAAGCAAGCTGAAAAGCATTCTTATATATGTCAACTGTTTCAAAAGTGGGAATTTGTTGTAGGTTTTTTTTTGTTTTACTCTCTTTTCTATGGTATGTCCTATCCCCTTGTCCCAGCTGTTGGTAATACTAGACAAGACCAAACCCAGAATGAAGCCTTGTTCAATGGATCATATATTTATTTTTTATTGTTGGTTATCATGATGATTGGTCATCAAAACATTCATATGAGGCTACACATATTCTTTAACAACAGAACACAAGTTTATTTCATAATAGGATAAATCAATGTGTGTTATATATATTATGTAGATCTTACATAAACGGTAAAACAAACAGGTTTTCCAACATTATCGTTTTACAGATACTCTGTCACTGAGAAATGAAGCTTAAAGTTAAACCCTTCAATTTTTTTATTTAATTGACTCTTCCTTATTTCTTTTCCTTGGACTGCTAAGATAGTTTTATGATTTCTTTTGGGGTTTGTTGATGTGAATCTTTTAATTCTGATGGCTTCAACCCATTTTCAATTCGGATAGCTGGAACACCTTGGAAACTCTCACAACATTAATACTTCAAAGATTAAAACCTCTTCTGGCAGGGTGACTGGTTCACCTGAATTGCAACCTTGAGTATTCTGATCTGTAACCAAGAAACAAAACCTGATTTGGTGACTTGGAAAAAATATATTAAAAAAAAACCAACTGAGACTGAAGTACTGAAATGTTTTGAGGATGAGAATTTTTGAGAATTTTTCATGATGGAAACAGTTGCGGCTATTTCAGGCTGTTGTACATGCTCAGGCTATGTTCTCGTTAGGCATCTGTGCAATCTGATAAATATGCCAAAGAATGAGGCTAACTGGATAACTCATGAGTGAATTATGAACAAGTTCACAAATGAAACTATTTGTCATTTTATTCCACAATAGAATCTACTTACAGCACTAGTATGAAATTTTAAAATAAAAGTAATATTGTATGCATGATTTTGATGCCATTCATTTCTGTAAAAATCAATTTGCAGAATGCTAATATTTCTTCAACGAGTGATATTTACTGTACTTATAGTCCAAACCAGCCCTTTGGCAATGTTGTTAATTTATGCTGAAGTTGTTCCTGTTCTTCTTATCTTAAGACATGCAGTGATTCTTCCAAGTGGAAATGTTATCAGAATAATTCAAAAGATAAAGGCTTGGATTTATATTGATTCTTCATCTTGTGCTTGACATATCATGACTCTGATACCTATAGGTGGAGAAGAGAGATTTGAAGTTGACAAGAGTGCAGGCACCATCAGGACCACTGGTTCAACTCTGCTCAGACACAATGAATATGTTTTAACTGTGATGGCTGTCAACAAGCGGGGTAACAAAGGCCCTCCTGCATCTATTTTCATTCTGGTTGGCTCCAGACCCCCACAGTTTACCAATGTGTCCTACAGTGTCTTTGTTTCCGAAAATACACCAGCAGGAGAACCGTAAGTACCAAATACTGCAACCTATCAATGTAAGACACATAGCTCAAACACAGCTAACTTAAATAGCTGCCATTCCTCTAAATGTGCTAGAAACCTTTAGTACATCTTTGATACCACTTTATATCTGCAGGAATCATATTCCAGAAAAATTTGGCAATTAATCTTGGTAAAAGAATGAAACTCTGTTTCCAAGTAAAAATGTTATTAATTTGATATTTGTACCCTTTTAAATTTATAGTAATATGTGTAATATCAATGGGAGATGACAGAATGTTACTTTATTGAGACTGTCCTCCTCTCACAAATATCCCAAGATCCACATATACTATTTCTAGTAAGAAGTTTCTGATGTAACATAGTTGTAAAGTTTATCAGAAATAAATGTGTTTTTGCCAACAATTTCCTGAGCAGCACCATTCCCCATAGCTGCTTATGTGGGAAAAAAATGGAACATCTCAATAGCTTTAGTCATCTGCCTCTTTCCTAGAGCTAAGCAACTACTTATCAAACACATCAATGAAGCAAGGCAATATCTCTGTAGATTAGGCTTCACAATACCAGTACTTGTTTTCAACATAAACATGAAAGGGATGTACTTTAACCACAAAGACATGAATCAAGACATTGAAAAGATTAGTCTCTTTGTTTATCTCATTCTAAAATTTTATACTGCATTCCACAATATCTTGATCCAACGAGATGTGTAAACATTTATCAAGGTTTTTCAATTGACTTATTTGTCATGCTTCATAATCTGAAATAAACTGCAGAAAAATTATGTAGTCCCTCCCGAGCTCAAGTATATTTCTGAAAAAAGGACTAATGAAGGTAATACCTTCATTACCTTTATGTACAAAAACAATACACTATTTACGACATGCAACAAGAACATAAACATTTTAAAGACATAGCAGATCAGAAATCAGCAGTGGAGAGAACAAATAAATTATGTTTTGGGTGCATATTCCTCATCAAAACATTTGTTTTGTGAAACTAGCCACCTCCTGCTCCAAAATGTTCCCCAAGTTTTTCCACAATTATTAAATTTATTGTACATTGACTCAAGAGGAAGCATTGACAACTTCCAGCAGCTCAGTTGGATGCTCACTTCAGGGTGGTATTTGCCATTTTGGATCTCCATTGAAAGATATTATTTTCATCCCCTATGTTAACTGATAATGACATTAACCGATACAACAGAAAATAAGGAAGCATGTTGTGAGAGATTGCAGAGCTCAGAGTTGTTGAGAGATCTGGGTATCTGAGTGAATGAATCATGAAAGGTCAGTACGAAGTACAGCATATAATTCAGAAAGCTAACAGGATGTTATCAATTATCAAGAGAGAAATTTAATATACAAGTTATGGAGATTGTATTTCAGCTGTACAGGTAATGGGTAAGTCGAGAGTGTGGGGCTGGAAAAGCACAGCAGATCAGGCAGCATCCAAGGAGCAGAAGAATCACTGTTTCAAACATAAGCCTTCATCAGGAATGAGGTTTGTGGACCGGGAGGGGGCTGAGAGAGGGGGGTGGGGCTAGAGGGAAGGTAGCTAAGAATGCAATAGGTAGATGAAGGTGGGGGAGAAGGTGATAGGTTGGAGAGGAGGGTGGAGTGGATCGATGGGAAAGGTAATGGTCAGGTCAAGCAGACAGTGCCGAGTTTGAGGCTTGGGACTGGGATAGGGTGGGGGGAGGGGAAATGAGGAAACTGGTGCAATCCACATTAATCCAGGATTGCAGGGTCCCAAGGCAGAAGATGAGGTATTCCTCCTCCAGGTGTTGGGTGGTTGGGTTTGGTGATGGAGGAGGCCCAGGACCTGCATGTCTTTGGTGGACTCAGAGGTGGAGTTGAAGTGTTCAGCCTCAGGGTGGTGGGGTTGGTTGATGCGGTGTCCCAGAAATGTTCTCTGAAATGATCTGCGAGATAGCACCCTGTCTCCCCGATGTAGAGGAGACCACATCGGGTGCAATAGATACAATAGATGGCATTTATGGATCTCCAGCATCTGCAATCCTCACTTTCTCCTAGGATATGGGTGAGACCACATTTGGAGAACAGTACACATAGAGGTATCGGGGTAACTCATAACAGATTTGCTATTCTAATACCTGAAATGAGCAGGCTGTCATAAAGAAAGGTTGGACAAGCCAGGTTTGTAACTGTTGGAGTTTAAAACAATAAGAGGTGACTTAATTGAAGCCTAAAATCCTGAGGGGTTTGATAGGGTAGATGTGGAGTGGATGTTTCCACTTATGAGAACATCGAGAACTAGGGATCATTGTTGAAAAATCAGGGTTGCCCATTTAAAACACAGATAAGTCTTTTTTTTTGTGGTTTGTGAATCCTTGGAACTCTTTTCCTGAAAAGATGGTTGAAGTAAAGTCCTTGAACACTTTTAATACTGAGGTAGCCCATTAAGCCCATTGTGTCCATGCCAGTAAACACAGATCTGACTATACTAATCCTATTTTCCACCTTTTGGCCTCTAGTTATTGACTCTCTACTAATGCAAAGAGTGACTTCCTAACAACCCTCCACCCCATAACTTCATAATCTTATCCACCTTTATCAGGTTCCTTCACAACTTTTGCTGCTTCAAGGAAAGCAACACCAGCCTGTCCAAACGTTCCTATACCTCAGATCCTCCCAAAGCAACATTCTGGCAAATCTGTTCTGCATGCTTGCTTAAAAACACATCCTTTATATCATATGGTAATTAGAACTTCCTGCAGTTTTCCATTTCTGGACTAACCAATGTTTTACATAATTTCAGCATAAACACCTTGCTGTAGTTTATTAGATTAGATTAGATTACATTACATTACAGTGTGGAAACAGGCCCTTCGGCCCAACAAGTCCACACCGACCCGCCGAAGCGCAACCCACCCATACCCCTACATTTACCCCTTACCTAACACTACAGGCAATTTAGCATGGCCAATTCACCTGACCAGCACATCTTTGGACTTTGGGAGGAAACCAGAGCACCCAGAGGAAACCCACGCAGACACAGGGAGAACGTGCAAACTCCACACAGAGAGTCACCTGAGGCGGGAATTGAACCCGGATCTCTGGCGCTGTGAGGCAACAGTGCTAACCACTGTGCCACCGTGCCGCCCATCTTTATGTCTCAGCTAATAAAAAATAAGTGTGCATTGGTGATCATCTTCAAAAATTCTGTAGTCTCTGGAGCAGTTCCTACATATTGGAATGTGGAAAATGTAACTTCATTATTTAAACAGGGAGGAAGAGCAAAAGAATTGCAGATCAGTTAGATTAACACCAGTCGTGGGACAAGCGAGAGAGTCCATAGTAAAAGACATGGTAACACAACTTTATAAAGTATTAATGGGATTGGATAAAGCCAGCATGGGTTTATGAAAGGCAAATCATGCTTAACAAGTCTGCTGGAGAGTCTTGAGGATATAATAGAATAGATAAGGAAGAAACAATGGATGTGATATATTTCAATTTTCAGAAGGCATTGATAAGGTCCCTCATAAGAGGTTAGTGGGCAAAAATAAAGCCCATAGGATATGGGGTAATATATTCACAGATATCAAGAACTGCTGGACAAACGGGAAACAAAGTGAGTATAAATGCATCTTTTTCCAAATGGAATGACTCATGATATACTGCAGGAATCAGTACTTAGACCCCAGCTGTTCACAATATATATAAATGACCTGGACGAGGGAGTCAAATGCAATATTGCCAAGTTTGCTGATAACATAAAACTGGATGAGATTTGCGTTGTGAAGAAGTGGCAAGGAAGCTTCCAGGTGATTTGGACAGGTTGAGTGAGTGAGTGAGCAAACATGATAGATGCAGCACAACATGACTAAATGTGAAATTATACACTTTGGTGTAAAAAACAGAAAGGAGGAATTCTATTTAAATGGTGATACATTGGGAAGTGGACAGGTAGTTGCAGCAAACAATAGGGAAGGCCTTCATTGCAAGAGGATTTGAGTTCAGAAGCAGGGATGTCTCATGATAGTTATACATGGCCTTGATGAGACCATATTGGAGAACTGCATGCAGTTTTGGTCTCCCTACCTGAGAAAAGACCTACTTGCCATGGAAGGTATGCAGTGGAAGTTCTTAAGGTTGACAGGAATCTCCTGTACAGAGAGATTGGTTTGACTGGGCCTGCATTCACTATAGTTTTGAAGGATGAAAGGGATATGATCAAAATTTATGAAGTTCCAAAGGCCTAGAGAGACTGGTTATTTACCCTGGCTGAGGAGTCTAGAATCACAAGATGGTTTCAGAATATGGAGTACATTGTTTAGGACTGAGATGAGAAAAAACATTTCCTCACTTAAATGATAGTGAACCTGGGTTGGGATATCTGATTGGTATGAACAGGTTGGACCAAAGGGCCTGTTTCCATGTTGTACATCTCTATGACTCTAGCAAATGTTCATTTACGTTATCACTGTGGTCGTATGGTATTGTCGCTAGACTGGTAACGTTCTGGGGACTCGGGTTAAAATCCCACAACAACAGATGGTGGAAATGAAAACAGTTTTAAAAAAGGCAGGAATTATGCAACTCATGATGACTGTGAAACAATTATTCATTGTTGGGAAGGGAAAAGAAACTGCCATCCTTACCTGGTCGGGTGTACATATGACTCCAGGCCCACAACAAGGTGATTGACTCCTAACAATCCTCTGGACAATTAGGAATGGGCAATAATTCATGGCCTGGCTTGCAATATCCACATTCTGTGAATGAATAAAACAAAAAATTGAAATATATGGTAGCGTTTTTCTGATTAACTGGAAACATGGAAAACCTATACAAAATGTTCTATGACTGTAACTTTGTATGATAACATGAAGAAGTAAGATGTAGATCTTCTGATCTACAGGAAGTTGACATCTAGATTTTACATGTAACTAATGGAGATTAGGGGTTTATATTAGGCTTGCTAGAGACACATGAGATATTTTCTATAATTGTTTGTATCTCCTTTTTGACAGATTGACAATTGTAGAAGCCATTTCATTCCAGAGGAAGCCTCTGTCATACTCATTGCTGATCAATCCCACCAGTCTGTTCAGTATCAATCAGGACAATGGGGAGCTGAGTCTGTTACACAGCATTGATTTTGAAAGTGAACACCACCTCTACCATCTATTGGTGCGGGTACTGGAAACTGGCACAGGACTCAGCAGTGTCACCGAGGTATGGTTTAGAAAGCAGAAGTAATTTGAATAGTTTAATGTCTAATTTACTGAAGCAAGTCTTCTGCTTTTTCAAGTCCAAATTTTCAGCAAACACAGATACTAAAATATAGGAAAAAAACATGTCTCATCAGAAATACAAACTGTAGTTATTTTTTGTGATTATTTTTCTCGGGTGTGTTCCTTATTTTGGGTACATTGGAATCAGTAATATTTAGCACAGAAGCAAAGTCAGTGCAAATGCTGGAAATTTGAGATAAAAACAGTAAATGCTTATCATACACAACAGTTTAGGGAACAGCAGAGAATGAATCAGAATTTCTTGTCAGTAATCTTTAACTGGGAGATCAGAACTGGAGACAATTAGAAATGTTACCGTTTTTAAGCAAGTTTGATGCCCAGGAAAGAGGGACATGAGGAATGAGCGAGAGTTCTGTTACAGGATGGGAGATCAGAAAGATTAATTTACAGAAGCCAGAAGGAGATGGTAATAGGATGAGTGAATAAATAAAAGGTGGCTCTTGAGGATGTGTGAATGGATAAAGCTGAATCACCACGAACAGCCGCTATGAGAAACAAAAGGAATGATAGTCATGATCTGAAATTATTATCTTTATGTTGAGTCAGGAAGGACCATAATACATAGCAGAAAGAGTAGGCATATCAAGTCACTGCTTCTGTACCTCCTACTGAGCACTACTACATGAGGCAGAGGTCAGAGAAGTCAGAGTGGGAATGGGAAAGAGAATTAAAATCACAGTAAGCAGAGGCTTAGAGCTGTGCATGCCAACTGAGTGGAGGAGTTCAGCAAAACAATTGTCCCATCCATAAGTTCCTTGTGTAGAGGAAATCACATTGTGAACAGCAAATAAAATACATTAAATAGAAAGTGTGACTAAATTGCTGTTTCATATCAACATTGATTTGGTTGGTGGAAAAGAAGGAAGTTAAATAACAGGCATTACATTTTCTATGCTTGCATGGGGTTGGTTGTTGAGGATGGTCGAGCAGTAGGCCAGGGCATCGCAGAGTGAACAGTGCTTTCACAAAGTTAAAAGGGGAAAGAGCTGGCTCAGCAAGATGGCGGCGATTCTGTAGACCTGCTGTGGACAGCTCTGCCTAACAGCCAAGGCATACTGGTGTTTTTTGCCATCCCTGGCCAACTTATGTGGTTGAATCATTAGTTTAAAAACTTATAGAACACATATTTATTAATATTTGGGAGTGGGAAGGATGCCAAAGGGAAAAGGGCTAAGCAAACAGCAGCAGGGAGGACACTCCCCTGCAGCACCTACCACACCAGAGACTGCAGCAACAGCAGCCTCTCCTGAACCCCCCGCTACCCCCCCCCCCCAGGAGGCCTGACAGACTCACAGGAACTGGCTGCGGCGATGGGGAGACTTACCTTGAAAGTTGGGGCTGCAGTTGAGGAGATCTGTGGGGAGATTCGTACCCAGTTCCAACCTATCGCATCCAGGCTGCAGAAGATGAGCAAGAGATCCAGGGCCTCGCGAAGTGGCTGGAGGAGGGGTGGGTCGAACTAAGGCCTCAGAAGCTGCGATGGAGACCTCAGGGGCTGGAGCGAGAGATGCAGGCCTTGCGAGACCATATCAACGACTTCGAAAATCGAGGCTGGAGGATAAATCTCTGAATTGTCGGGCTCCCTGAAGATGAGGAAGGTCAGCAGCCAGTCAGCTTTTTTGAAACTGGCTGCCGAAGATTTTGGGCCTTCGCATGGAGTCCAGCAGGCTACAGATTGAAAGGGCGTATCGGGTTACAGTGCACAGGTCAGGGCCAGTGCAGTGCCCGTGCCCGGTCCTAGTGCACTTGCACTTATATAAGGAAAAGCAAAAAGTGATAGAAGCTTCTAGATCCCTCAGAAAAGATCCACAGGCACTGCTGTACAAGGGGTCAAAAATTGTGTTTTTCCAGGATTTCTCTGCAGCTGTAATTCGAAAGAGGAAGTCCTTCGATGAAGTTAAAAAGAGGCTGAGGAACCTGGGCATCCAATACTCCATGAGATACCCCGCAGTGCTCCGTTTCAGCCACGAGGACTCAATTTATACATTAGACTCAGCGGATAAGGCTAAAAACTGTGGACACTTTAAAATAGATGGACTGGTCTGAAGAATATGGTTAATGTTTGTTCTCTTTTCCTTCTTTCCCCATGTTTTCCCTTTTTTTTGTATTCCTTTATTTCTGCCTAATAATTTCATTTTTGGAAAGGGGGTAAAAACCTTGGAATAACCTTTTTTTTAAATAACTGGATTTTCTGATGGGAAATTTTGTGGATGTTCTTTGTTGTCTCTCCCCCCTCTCCACCCCCCCCCCCTTTTCTTTTTGTTTGTTCTGTTTCTCTTTTAGTCCCAAGTAGGGGAGACATGAAGCCAGGGATGGATGGAGTGCTCATCCTCACTTTGTCTTTTATCTGTTGATTTAAGGAATATCTCCTTGGTTTTTTTTCTGGCCTAAGGCTGGGGCACAGTCTGGGTTTGAAGGAGCTATGAAGGAGGGGATGGGTAGGGTGAGTGCCCCCTATGGGCAGGGGGAAGAGTCTTCCATTCAAGGTTTTATAGTTAGTTTTCTTTGTAGTTTTTTGGTAGTAATAGTTGTTTATAGTTGTGATAGATTAGTTTTTGTAAATATAGTTCTTCGATTACTAGGATATTGCCTGGTCTGGAGGGAAGATTTTGTGAGGAAAGGCTGAGAGACTTGGGTCTGTTCTCATAGGAAAGAAAAAGGCGAAGGGGGGATTTGATTGAGACATACAAGATGATCAGAAGATTAGATAGGGTAGATAGTGAAATACTTTTTCCTAAGATGATGACGTCAGCTTGTACGAGAGGGCATAACCACAAATTGAGGGGTCGTAGATTTAAGACTGATGTTAGAGGAAAGTTCTTTATGCAGACAGTGGTAAGGGTGTGGAATGCCTTACCTGCTAATGTAGTCAACTCAGCCACATTCGGGAGATTTAAACAATCCTTAGATAAGCACATGGTTGATTTTTTGATAGTGTCGGGGGACGAGCTGAGAATAGTTCACAGGTCGGCACAACATCGAGGGCCAAAGGGGCTCTTCTGTACTGTATTGTTCTATGTTCTATGATTCTATGAGTCTTTATTTACTTGTGCTCGGCACTTTATAATCAGGGATCCCCCTCCCAGTGGTTCAAGGGTCTCTGAAAGGGAATATGGCTAAGTGTCTTATTAAATGTGCACCTGGAACATTAAGGGAAGTCATTTGCCTGTTAAAAGGAAAAAAGTGCTTTCTAGCCTTAAAGAGGGGAAGGGTTGATATTGCTTTGTTGCGGGAAACCCATCTTGATGATGGGGAACACCTGAAATTACTACAGTGGGGTTATGACTGGGTATTCTTTTCATCCTTTACTACTAAAAGTAGGGGAGTGGCAGTACTTATTCAGAAAAATCTTCCATTCACATTATTAGAGCAGGTGAAAGATGCGCAGGGAAGGTTTGTGATAATTAAAGCCCTCATACATGGGGAGGAATATGGCATCTTAAATATCTACTGTCCTCCGGCGCATCCCCTCAAATTTTTGATTAGTGCTTTCTCTAAGTTGAGTGCTTTTGGAACATGGCACATTATTATAGAGGGGGATTTTAATTGTCTTTTTGGATCCGATGGTGGACAGGATGCCTTGTGGGCCCCCAACTATTTCTTCGCAGGCCAAGCAGGTGGTTGACTTATGCGATGAGTTGGGTCTGGTGGATATTTGGAGATGTCTTCATCCTACCAGCAGGGACTTCACCTTTTTTCAAACCTACATGAATGTCACATGAGGATTGACCTCTTTCTGGCTCCCTTGGCCTTTCAGGATTTGATTATGGTTATAAAATTGGGAATATAGCTATCTCTGATCACGTGGTGGTATATTTGGAGGTTGAGGCCAAGAATGAAGGGCTAGGTTTGTGGCACAGGCGTTTGGACCCTTTTCTCCTTAAGGATTCCAAATTTGTGAAATATTTTTTGAAGGGGTTTCAGGAATTCTTGACTATCAACTCAGGCTAGTAGTCTGTCAATGCTATGGGAGACTGCTCAGGCCTTTGCTAGGGGATTAGCTATTTGCTATTCGGCTAGCCAGAAATGACAGAAGGGGAAACAGCAGTGTCTATTTGAGACGCGGTTCAAAGCCGCCGAGGTGGCATATTTTGTGCGGTCTTCAGTGACTAAGCTACAGCGGATCACGGCCCTCCGGGCTGCCTTGAATTCAATACTGACACAAAACGCAAAGGAAGAACTTGCTTTTGCTAGACAAAGGCTGTTTGAACATGGGGATAGGCCCGGGAAGTATTTAGCGTACCTGACTAGGAAAAAGTGTGCTCCCCAATCCATTACTGCCATCAGAGACTGCACCGGGGTCCTTACATACGATGCTAAAAAGATTAATGAGGTTTTTCAGAGTTTTTACTCTGAATTGTATTGGTCTGAAAGTTGCGAGGACAGGAGGGCTAAAATGGACCTTTTTTAAGAACCTGGACCTCCCAGGGGTAATCTTGGGACAGGCCTATCTCCTTAATGCCCCCTTGACAGTTCAGGAAATACAGGAGGCAGCTAGGCAACGACAGAGTGGGAAAGTGCCTGGCCCTGATGGTCTTCCGGGTGAGTTTTATAAGGACTTTGTTGGGATTCTGTCAGGGCCGATGTTGGAGATGTACAATCACTCCAATATGCATGAATGTCTACCACCATCTTTGAGAGAAGCTAATATTTCCTTAATTCTTAAGAAGGGGAAGGTTCCTGAGGATTGTGCCTCATACAGGCCCATCTCTCTATTAAATTCAGATTTCAAGATTCTGTCTAAAATTCTGGCGCTATTTCAGGATATACGATTAACTTTGCCAAATCAGAGGGTATGCCTTTGGGGAACCTGAAGGATGTGCCATAAGTTGAAGGTGGCCCTAAGATCCCCTTTAAGTGGTCTAAGGCAGTATTCCAATACCTCAGCATTTTTAATTTCCCCCAAGTTTGATCTGTTATTTCGGACTAACCTTGCTCACTTGCTCAACAATATTAGACGAGAACTCCAGAGATGGGAGGCTCTTCCAATTTCATGGCTGGGCTGAATACCTCTCATTAAGATGAATGTTCTTCCTCGTTTGCTTTATTCCATGCATGTGCTCCCTATAATGTTTCCCAGGTCAACGCTGCTGAAGCTTATGGGATACTTTGGTTCCGTTTTCTGGCATCATGGGCGGCCCCTCATCAAACTTACTAAATTGCAGTTGACTCATGGAGGGGGAGGAGTTGATTTCCCAGACATCAGGAGGTATCAATTGAGTTCCCTGCTGTCCTTTGTCTGTGATTGTGTAGGTAATGATCCATACTCAATATGGCTGGATATTGAGGCTTTCCAGGCAAAGTGCCCTCTTATTAACCTGTTGTTCATGGATAAGATGAGGACAATTATGGACCACTGCCAGAACCCCATTGTCATTAGTACAGTCAAGGCATGGAGGGCAATGCATCAGAGGGAGGGTTGTTTATCCAAGACTTCACCACTTACATCTATAGTTGGCATGCCAGGGTTCTGACCAGGGATGATGGAATCAGGGTTCAAACTATGGGCAGCGAGAGGAGCTTCTAGTTTGGGAGACTTGTTTGAAGGGGAGGTTATTATTTCTTTTGAGCAACTAAGTCACAAATGCAGGTTGCCCAGCAGAGATCTTTTCTGATTTTTTCGGGTTAGGGATTTCATCCAGAAGAAGACTACGCTTCTCACTAAGCCCTATAAGCCCGATACAAAGAGGTTGTTGCGACATTCCACAAGCACCCTTTCAGTTAGTGCCCTCTATTGCCTGCTGGGTGGCAGGGCCTGGCATGATATTAACCAGTTATGTGAGGTCTGGGAGCAAGAGGTAGGAGCAGAGATCTCTTCTGAAACATGGGAGAACATGCTTGAAAGATCTCAACCTGCAATAGGATAGGTGCTACGCAGTTAAAACTTCTGCACAGGGCTTATCTAGCACCAGACTGTCTGGCAAAGTTTAAAAAAGGGGCATCTTCAGTGTGCCCCAAATGTAAAATAAGTGTAGGGACTCTTACCCATTGCTTCTGGACATGCCACAGGCTCCATGTTTATTGGGAGGGTATTGAGGACTGAAGTCAAATAGACCCAATATCTCTCCTCTTAGGTCTACCAAATTTACCATCTTGAGATGGGCATGGGAAGAAACTATTTAATATTCTTGCATATTGTGCACGGAAGAATATTCTGGTGAATTGGGTGTCTGAGAACTCGCCGGGCTTGCTGGGATGGCAGAAATTAATTATGGAGCCCATTCCCGTGGACTTTTTTCACAAACATGGTGCACTACACAACAGACCATTTTTATAAGACATGGCAGCCCTACTTGAGTTATTTGGATATAGATTTGTCAGTTATTTTAACTAGGGGATTTGTTTAACCAGGATGATTAGGTTTGTAAAGCCCTGGGCCATGGAGGGGGTCTCCTGAGTTAATACAGGTATATATACAATGCTCCCGTTCCTTTGTTTGCAAGCTTTGCGCCGAGCATAGCTGTTCTGTCTTTTGTGGTTTTTTTTGTTTTTGTTTTGCTTTTCTTTCTTTTTTGATTTATTAGTTATTTACTTATTTATTGGTGTTGTTTTGCGCAGTGTTACGGTTTGTTTTGTATTATAAGGTAGGTTAGTAGTTAGTAGACAGTAGTTGTATTGTAATATGTGTATTATTTTCTTTTTATTATACTGATATTTGCTATTGATTATATTTTTCAATAATTTTATATGTTTCTAAAGTTAAAAAAATTTGCTAATAAATATATTTACGAAAAAAAGGGGAAAGAAAGATGTGTTTGGTAGTGGCATCAGGCTGAAAGTAATAGCAATAATGGATGATGTTTTGATTAATATGGAAGATGGTGGATGGAATGTTAAGACAAGAGAACACATTAGGATTCCAGAAGGGAAAAGAAACTGGAAGTGTAGGAAATGGGATAGAATAACAAGGGAACTTTCAGGCACAGTGGAAGAGAATCTTATTTTAAGGTAAAAGGAATTCTTATCAGCGACACTGAGGGGAGGTGGAATTGTCAGAGGAGATGGAAAGGAGATCAAGAAAGCACGAGAATGAAATACAATCCTCACAGGAATTTCTTTGGAAGAATAAGGTTGCTGTGAACTTACATTTAGATATTCTAAGAAATGGTGCAATGAAGTGAAGGGAAGAGTCAGAGATGGAGGGCATGTGCTTATGTTTAAATTCCTGCACCAAATTCTTCGATTTAAATTCTAAGCTTGTATAATTGTACTGATAACCCTGTTCCTATATATTCTTTAGCAAGTTACTAAGCAAACAATTCACTCCCGCAATAAAGCACAACAAAATGTAGCACCAGGCGAAGAGAAGATATCCTCTGCATTGGAACTGATCTGGAATATAATATATAAAGGATTGTGACAATGATTACAGCAGAGTTACTATTTCTGTGAGAGCCTAAGGGAAGAGCAGAAATTTTTTTGAAGTGGGACAAATATCCTCTGCAATCTACAGGAACATTCTGTTCCCTTTCTTCAATCTTTCTTCCTATGAAGTTTGTGAAAGAAATGCACCCACTCCCCCTTCTTTTAAATTTCAATCTAGGGTGTTAGCAGTGACTATATCTATTAGAATCGGAGAGCCAGGTTTAAGTAGTTTTCACAGAAGGATGATGTAAATTGTCTAACCAACAAATGTGAAGCCTCTGATGGGACTTAATAAGAGGAATCACCCTGGAGCTGGTCAAAGCCTGCTTTCAAGCTGCTGTGATACTGATTAATAGAGTCACTTTCTTCCAATATTAATACCATCTGTGGAATCTACACATGAAAGTGCCAGTAATCCTGTAGTGAAATGCTCCAGCACTTGATGTTTGCACTAAATGAGTTGCTGAGACTTTTTGAGCCAATTTTAATTAAATTATTTGTCATTTGTGCTATAAATTTTTTTTATTCCCAATGATTTTGATTAAGTCTCTTTCCTCCAAGTGAGAAATTTGAATTAGTGGATAAAAATAAGTAAAAAGTACAAGTAATTCCAATGTAATTATATTTTATCCAACCCAATAGATCTGTTTTGCTTCAGCCCCTGTCCAACATTTCCAATAGTAACACATTTGAAATTGGGACTTTTGTTGTTTAGTCAGCAATTCATCGTAAAACAAAAAACATTTTTTATTATTCACAGACATATATTTTGCAGATGTCATGTGACAAAGCAGTATATATTTTTAGCGCTCAAAAACACTCAGAAGTTTTACTTTATGCTGCTCAGGGGCAAATGAGTGTTTGTTAAAGGTGCAGCTGATCGTTGGGAATATTTCTTTCTTCTTCCAACCTTTCTCCCACACAGCGTACTGAGCATATGATTTAAAGATATAAGGCTCATTTCTCCATTGAGCATTAACACCTACTTTGAATGGCCCAAAGGCATTCTTTAAGAAAGCAAAGGGTTAGAAGTTAGCTGGACAGGATTTTTGAACCATGCTTACAAATATCAGTCGTGAATTATGCTCTTCTTGGGTATGTTGGCAAATTTATTTTAATTGAAAAACATTTTGAAAAACATAAATTATTCAACATAAATGACTTAAGATATTTGTAGTTCACATTACTTGCAATGTGTCCCTTTGAAATTGGATAATGTATAGTGTGAAGTGTACTTTCATATTAAATGCACTTTTATAGAATTTCCTAGAAGGCGTTAGTTTGAATGTTTAAATACCATTTCTGATTGATTTGGAACAGTGCCCAGAAATGTCCTTAGATTTGATCCTGCAATGACTTCTCCAGACGTGTGGTGGAAACTCTACTTATGCAGAAGTTTCTCTCTGTTCTTCTGGCAAAAACCCGGTGGCTGAGGGAGAGTAACAGAGGAGATTCACAACAACTAACTAGGTCACAGGAAAGTTGAACTTGCATTGAGCAACATCCGTGATGGATGTAGTAAAGAATTCAACTGGTAATTTTTTGATTGCTGTTGTAAGGAACATTTCAATTAAAACAATGGACAAAGAAGTTCCTTGCAAGCATTTGCAGTTTATACCAATATTGAACAATGAGAGTTTCCTTTCCTCTACTAAGGTTGGGCTACAGTGGATGGTGGGTGATTCTGCACTGCCTTAACCAATTAACCATTAACATGACACTAACTTCAACAAAATTGGAATAATAACATAGATTTCTTTGTTCACAAGGTGGATAGCTTTTGTCATTTTCTGTCTTGCCCTAGCCTTGGACCTGAACTTGTATCTTTCTGAAGTTCTCTCCTATCACCAGCATGCCCACTCCAGCTCATCTTATCCACGCAATTGAGCCCCTATACTCAGAATTCCTTTCCTCTCGTTCCCATTTGTAGAGATTCTTTAAAACCTATCTCTTCAAACAATCCTTTGGTCATAGCGTTAATGTCGCCTCATATGATTCAATCATATTTGAAGTGGGTTGGGATAACTTATGTTAAAGGTGCCATTTCAATGCAAGATCTATTGCCCGATGAGTGAGTGCAGCCAATGTATTTCACTGTGGCTGCATGGTTAACTCTGATCTCACTAAGGCAGTTAATTAAAACTCCTGCATTGGATAACTTTATTTTAAAGTTGCTGTAATGATTAAAGTAAGGAAAAGCCCTTGCGGCACCAACTTCTTGCTCAAATTAACAAGATTATTTTGCCATTCCGTAAAATTAGATTAGATTCCCTACAGAGTGAAAACAGGCCCTTCGGCCCAACCAGTCGTCACCGACCCTCCGAAGAGTAACCCACCCAGACCCATTTCCCTCTGACTAAAGCACCTAGTACTACGGGCAATTTAGCATGATCAATTCACCTGGCCTGTGGGAAGAAACCCGCGCGAACATGGGGAGGAAGTGCAAACTCCACACAGACTGTCACCCAAGGCTAGAATCAAACCTGGGAACCTGGTGCTGTGAGGCAGCAGTGCTAACCACTGAGCCACCGTGCCACCTGAACATCCAAGTATATGTTCTTATGATAGAAACACTGATCGCAATTGATAGCAGGTGTTGTCTCTGATTTTTTTCTTACCTCAAAGGCAATTGTAGCAACCGTACTAGTCTCCTAGTTGAGACCAGCAATTCATGACAGATCAGAAAGTGAACATATACATGGCTCACTGGGCAGTATAATTATCCATTCGACAATCAGTGACAGACTCCAAACAGTAACATTTCCAAAATGTGCCGATCAAACAAAAGACTGCTTTTAGCAGATGAATCTCCAAAGTTTTTCTGAGAGACCAACGAGAACAGACCTGCTCTCTTTGTCATACAATAAGGTATTTTAAAATGCACTTATCTTTGGGAGTTAGCAAATTCTACCTTCCTTTCACTGCCAGGCTTCCTGACCGTTGGAAGCCTGCAGACAGCAGTTCAAGTCAAATCAGGTGCCAAATTACACTGTTTGAAAAATGTTATTGAAGTGTCAAGTTTCTCCAAAATATGGCTTTCGTGATGCACGATACCGGAGTCTAAAAAAAAAATCGTTTTGGAGATCCCACTTAGCAACATTAAGAGTTTAATTCTATCCGACCCCCTCCTGCCTGTGGGGAAAGGGTGCAGGAGTAACACTGAGGCAATCAAATCTTTCAGTACAGATGTTCAGCATCTCATCCGTGCACCAGCTCTTTCAAAGAGCTATGTATAATTCCCACTTTCCCCCCCCAGTCTTACTTTTATCACCCTCTTTTTATGTACAATTCCCTCACCCGTTCCTATCCACAGATAAGAAACGATAAGATGGCATAGTTAGCTTTATTAAAAATTGGTGTCATAAATAATTCCCAATGTCCTCCCTCAGTAGCATGAACATTCAAGAACAAAACATCCATTGACATAGAGATCTACTTTCACCAAGATGTGATACACGATGGCTTCTGTACTTGTTAAAATCCATAATTTCGATAGAGTGCAACAAAAGTGCATCATAACAGAGACACTAAGAACTCTCCTAAATTTGTCATGAACTCCCCAAAATTTGTCACAGACTCTTGTCATAATAATTTACACAACTCAGCTGCCAATCCTGGGTAGATTGGGGAGGTGAGATGTGATACAGGGTGGAATTATGTGAATATGAGACTTCAGTGGCTGCAGTTATTTTGAGGACCCAGGAAGATTCCTCTCTTTTTGGCACCAAAAGAAGTGACATTTTGAATGCCTTTCTGGGGGTCTTTATTTAACATGATTTCCAGTGCCTATTTTACATGCAGCTGGTTAAGCTGCCCAAGATCTTGAAATATAAGTTGGAACTTGTGAAGTGCAATCAATACTTGAGCAAAATTTATAGTAATCCTGATTTGAAATAAATTCAGGATTGTACTCATTTTAGGCATCAATGAGGGCAACCCATTTCTCAAATAGTCATTCAGTTTGGATATGGCCCTCTGCCTTACTGAACTGGTTATTAATGCATACATCTTTGGTCAAGAAAATGGATGCAACATTACCTAAAATGGACAAATGAGTTTTTAATTTAGGATACTTCACTTGCATTCAATACATATACAGCTGTATAAAATGATTAGCTACACTAATCTATTCATTATCCACCACCTGGAAATTCTGTTGGGAAACAGCCCTTGGAGGTAAAAAATTCTTACTTTTTCCTAAGGTGTGCTACCTGTGAATAGCAATTGCCAGTGGGAATTCCAGACCATTCATCATGTGTTGCCATTAATACAGTGTTCATCTGAATCACATAAAATAATGTCACTATAGATTCCGGTTTCAATTCATTTTCATATGTATCAAATTATACACCGTACCTGAAAAGGTCCACAGTATATTGTTATCACAAACTGAGGTATTATAACATTCTAATATTCAGGGCATGGTTCTCTATCATTAATATAAATTTAATATGCTAATTTGTCAGCATTTCTATTATAATTCTCATTCACCTTGTTGTATTTGAATTTAAAATCTGGAGAGAGAGAGCATTGCCTTTTGACCTTCATTATTATTTTGTTGTTGAATGTGATGTGACCACAGCAATTGTACAAGGTCATTGTTTCAAATTAACTAAAGTCTATTCTACTTTGATCCTACGGAATTCTGATTCCTACTTTTATGCCAATTATTTTGCAGGTAGTAATTCATATCACTGATGAAAACGACTGTACACCTGAGTTCCTGCAATCTATCTACAGCCGTGACAACGTCCCTGAAAACATTCCCATTGGCACTTCTTTGTTGCAAGGTTGTACATCTGCTTCACTTTTAAAAGAAAAGCCAGATTATTCCTGCACATATTGATTCCGAGCATGGAATACTTAAAGTTTTATGCACTTTGGTATCAGCTTGGCATCTTTGCACATTGTTCCATCTGATTTAGAATATTGATGAGTCAAATACCCTGCAGGATTTGAGTGCACTACGTAAACTGCAGCTCCTATCCATTATTTGTTACTGTGACATTCAATATGCTGAAACTATTGTCAGTTTGGCAATGGTTAAAGTCAGTTATGGCTGTAATTATACTTCCTTGATATAGTTAGAAGGTTTTGGTTCAGCCACAACTTGGAGTATTTTGCCCAGTTCTGTTCACTGCGCTTTAGGAAGGATGTGAGTGTCTTTGAGAGGGTAAGGAGGGGTTTTATCAGAATTGTGCTAACGGTGAGGGATTTTCACTACAGTGTTCAGTTGAAGAAGCTAATATTGTTCTCCATTGAGAAAAGGAAATTAAGAGGAGATTTGCCGTAGGGCATAAAATTGTGTCAGGTTTAAATATGTTAAACAAAGAAAAGTTATTCCTATTAACAGATAGTACTAGGAAAACGAAACATAGATTTAAGGTCTTGGATTAGAAATGCAAGGGGGTGTGAAGAAGAATTTATTTTCATGCAGCAAATGATAAAGACCTGAAAGTTGCTATCTAAGAGAATGGTAAAAGTAGAGACACATAATTTCATAAGGAAATTATATGGGTACTTGAGGAAAATAAACCTATTGTGATAGGGCAAGGAATTGGAATTAACTGATAGTCAGTATATGATGGGCTGAATTAATCTGTGACTTCTGTTGCTACAACACATGGAAACCCCGTAGCATTGGGAGGGCTCCAGTCAACCAAGAATTTCAGATTCAACAAATGTAAAACATTGCATGCATGTCTTTGTGCACAATAATTAAGCCATCAAAGAGGGGTGGCTCGGTGCCTCAGTGCCAGGGACCTGGATTCAGTCCCACCATTGGGTGACTGTTTGTGTGAAGCCTGCACAGGTTTGCTCCAGTTTCCTCCCACAGTCCAAAGACATGTAGGTTAGGTGAATTGGCCATACTAAATTGCCCATAGTTTCCAGGGATATGCAGGCTAGGTGGATTAACTATGGAAAATGCACGTTTACAGGGGAGGGGGATGGGTCTGGGTGAGATGCTGTTCAGAGAGTCAGTGTTGACTTGATGGGTTGAATGGCCTGCATCCATACTGTAAGGATTCAATTATTCTATTAAAGACATTGGGTGAATTACACACTGGCTTCGTAGTCACCATGAGGATTGCCTCAGTGCTAGCTCTTCAGTTACACACATCCAATTTCCCAGAACACATTGTGTCAATGATGCATAAACAAAATTTGGCATTGAGACAAACCTTAGCAGTTTCCAAAGTTAAAAATCACACAACACCAGGTTATAGTCCAACAGGTTTAATTGGAAGCACACTAGCTTTCGGAGCGATGCTCCTTCATCAGGTGATTGTGGAGGGCTCGATCATAACACAGAATTTATAGCAAAAATTTGCAGTGTGATGTAACTGAAATTATACATTGAAGAATTGATTGTCTGTTAAGCCTTTCATCTGTTAGAATATAGTGATAGTTTCACTTCTTTCACATGTAAATCACAAAACCCTTTTTTTAAAGTTGCATGTTAACAATGGTGATAGCTAGACAATATGTTGAAGGTGTTAGCCCCCTGTGTTCTCTGTCTATGACCTGGTGTTTAGGTTGATTCTAATCTAAAAAGTGAGATAACAGAGTTTTACATATATTCATGCAGTTTTGAGCTTAGAGTTCCACATGAAGGTATGCAGTTTTTGAGCAAAGTGCAATGTAACTCTGCAAGTACAAATTCACCACACAAAATATATGTGTGCATGTGGGTCTTTGTCTGTCTGTGTGTGTGTCTGTCTGGGGTGGGGGTTGTGAGTGTGAGAAAGTGTGTGAGTGTGTGTGTGTGTGTGTGTGTATGTGTGTAGTGAGTGCAGAGTGTCTTAAGTCTGTGAGGGGGTGCATGTGTGGAGTGTATGTGTCTATAAGGGTGTGTGTGGGTGTCTGTGTGTACCTGTGTCCGTGTGAGAGTGTGTGTGTGTAGGAATATCTGTGTGTGTGTGTGTGTGTGTGTGTAGTGCAATGGTGAACACCTGTAATGTGACATGAACCCAAGGTCCCGTTGAGGCCCTCCCTATGGATACCGAACTTAGCTATCAGCCTCTGCTCAGCCACTTTCCTCTGCTGCCTGTCCCGAAGTCTACCTTGGAGGATGGTCATCCGAAGGTCCGAGGCTGAATGTCCTGGACCACTGAAGTGTTCCCCAACTGGGAGGGAACCCTCCTGTCTGTTGATTGTTGTGCGGTGCCCATTCATCCGTTGTCGTAGCCTTTGCTCGGTTTCCCCAATGTACCATGCCTCCGGGCATCCTTGCCTGCAACGCATAAGATAGACAACGTTGGCTGAGTCACATGAGTACCTGCCATGTACAGGGTGGGAGGTGTTCCCACGCATAATAGTGGTATCTATGTCCAAACTGCCTAGCTCTCAGGACAACTCCATACAACCATGTCACGGTAGACACTGCAAGATGTGTCAGATTGTGGACATAGATACCACTATTATGCGTGGGAACACCTCCCACCCTGTACATGGCAGGTACTCATGTGACTCAGCCAACATTGTCTATCTTATACGTTGCAGGCAAGGATGCCCGGAGGCATGGTACATTGGGGAAACCGAGCAAAGGCTATGACAACAGATGAATGGGCACCGCACAACAATCAACAGACAGCAAGCTTCCCTCCCAGTTGGGGAACACTTCAGTGGTCCAGGACATTCAGCCTCGGACCTTCGGGTGACCATCCTCCTTCGGGACAGGCAGCAGAGGAAAGTGGCCGAGCAGAGGCTGATAGCTAAGTTCAGTACCCATAGGGAGGGCCTCAACCGGGACCTTGGGTTCATGTCACATTACAGGTGATCACCATTGCACTTCACACACACACACACAGATATTCGTACACACACACATTCTCACATACACACGGACACAGGTACACACAGACACCCACACACACCCTTATAGACACACACACTCCCACACATGCACCCCCTCACAGACTTAAGACACTACACTACACACACACACACTTTCTCACCCTCACAACCCCCAACCCAGACAGACACACACACAGACAGACAAAGACCTACATGCACACATATATTTTGTGGGGTGAATTTGTACTTGCAGAGTTACTTTGCACTTTGCTCAAAAACTGCATACATTCAAGTAGAACTCTGAGCTCAAAAACTGCATGAATTTATGTAAAACTCTGTTATCTCACTTTTTAGATTAGAATCAATCTAAACATCAGGTCATAGACAGAGAACACAGGGGGCTAACACCTTCAACATATTGTCTAGCTATCACCATTGTTAACAGCTAACCCGAGAATGCAACTTCTAAAAAAAGGGTTTTGTGATTTACACGTGAAAGAAGTGAAACTATCACTATATTCTAACAGATGAAAGGCTTAACAGACAATCAATTCTTCAATGTATAATCTCAGTTACATCACACTGCAAATTTTTGCTATAAATTCTGTGTTACGATCGAGCCCTCCACAATCACCTGATGAAGGAGCGTCGCTCCGAAAGCTAGTGTGCTTCCAATTAAACCTGTTGGACTATAAACTGGTGTTGTGTGATTTTTAACTTTGTACACCCCAGTCCAACACCGGCATCTCCGAATCGTAGCAGTTTCCAATATGTGTGAATTACAAAACCTTCCAAGTTGAGATTTTTTTTGCAGCAATGTTGAAAATAATCACAACTGGGAGAAGATAGTTCATTATTGTGAAGGGTGACTTCAAACAAAGTCATTAATGAAATTCAGACACTTCAAATACACAAGGGAAAGTGTCAAAATAGGTCAATATTAAATTGACTCAGTATTGTATAAATAATTTTATCTTAATTAAATAATTTATAAGATTTACTAGAGTTAAGGCAACAAAAATTAAAACTAAGATTCAGATTTAGTCTAATCTTTCCCCTCTGGATAAAAAATGCCTGCTTGATTAGACTAAATTTGAAGTAGTAGTGAAGAAAAAAACAAATGTACCCAGGGTGTGTTTAAAATATTATGGCATATGCTGGATCCAGTCCCAACCGGAACTGAGTGGAGCCTGAAACAGTGTTTTCATTAGAGGAACATTGGAGTTGCATGTGGAATGAGACTGCTGTTGAAATCTCATCCAAGCTCATTACTTCGACCTCCATCTCCAGCATCCTTGTTGTTTTTAATGTTTTCAATGTTGACACATCTGCTAGGGCTGAACGTTATTTGTGTGTAAGATTAAGGCTCTCAATTCCATCAACAAAGGGCAAAACATTATCTTTTTATTGCTGCCATCTTGTCAAAGGCAAAATGAAGTGAGGCTTCTTAATAATGGGGAAAACCTGGCAATGCTTTTATTGACAGCAGTTTCTCCTTTGATTATTTTCAGGTTACTTTTGATGTGGAAATGTCAACAGTGACTCCATTGGTTATGCTTCACTCATTTATAAATAAATGAGATTTGAGCTTTAAAAGAAGGAGAGCCAGCAAAGTGCATTTAATTAAACCTCCTTGATACTTTAAAAGGAATATTTAATGAAAGATTACTCATGTCATGACAGAAATGTGAGATTGTTCTAAGTAAACCACCTCTGCAGGAGAGAAATAGTGAGAAGATTTGACAGTGTTATACACACCAACTAACTTTGTTTAATGAGCTGATGTCCTATGTTTGTCGCAGTATTTCCTTGTACTTTGAAGCTTCCAAACAGCTTGCCAGCTCGACTGAAGGCATATCAGGTTCCAATTTAATGTCCATTAAATTCTGCTGTTAAACAGTTCGTTTGGTGCCAGCACCATGCTGATATTGGTGTGTATTCCTACCAAATTTGTAGTGAACTTCCATTGGATTGAAAGTCTGAAGTTTCACAATATTCCATTATGATTTTTTAGGATGTTCGCCTGGTAGAGATTGTACTGAATTAATACCTATTGATGTTCCAAGTTTTGAAAGAAATTGCAGGCAAATATAATGATGCCTAAAAGACTGAGGAGGAGTGGACTTCTTCAAATTAAAATATATTCTTTTATTTTCTTCCAGTTTAAGAGCTGAGCACTTGTTGGTATTAAAATTCTAGAGGCAACAAAAGCTGTAGCTTTAATATTTTGCTGAGGTGGCTCTTCTTACAATAATCAAAGCAGCAAATTGAGCCTAGCTAAATAGTAAACATTTGATCTTATCCAATATTCACATGTGCAACGAGCCAAAAATGATGACAATATCGAGATGGAAGTAGTCTGGCTTCACGATGGAGCCTGTATTAGGTGAGAAGCTTATCTCAGGATCAAATAAAATGTCAAGGCTGCTACAGTCCAGTTTAGCCTCAGACAATGGCCAGAGATAATGATGACATTATTTATTATGGAAGAGTATCTGTGGCAGGGATTGAATTCAATGATATGTTTAATTGGAGGGAATTTGTGCTGAACCAGGGCAGCATGACAGAGCAGCAGGATTACACTTGAATTAGCCTAGCAGGACAACTCGATTGTATAAAGCAACCAGGGCAACCAAAGTTATGAAACAAATGTCAGAGTTACTGATGGAGCTATATTCCCTATAGTGTGGGAGAAATAATCCACGACCGTAAATAAGATCCTGAAGCCAAATAAGACATTACTGCCAAATTAGCTTAAATTAGCTATTTAGGTGCAGATACTGGGTCAAGCTGTAGTAAACCTAAACATTAATTGACTCATTTAAACTTAAGGAGAAAGTGAGGATTGCAGTTGCTGGAGATTCGAGTTGAAGAGTGAGGTGCTGGAAAAGCACAGCAGACCAGGCAGCATCCGAGGAGCAGGAGAATCGACGTTTCGAGCATAAGTCCTTCATCAGAAGTGAGGCTTGTAGACCAAGGGGACTGACAGATATATGGGAGGGGTTGGAGCTGGAGGCAAGGTAGCTGGGAATGTGATAGGTAACTAAAGGTGGGGGGGTGAAGGTGATGGGTGGAGTGGAAAAGTAGGAAGGAAGATGGACAGTTCAAGAGGGTGGTGCCGAGTTGGAAGGTTGGATCTGGGATAAGGTGGGGGAGGCGAATTGAGGAAACTGGTGAAATCCACATGGATCCCGTGTGGTTGGAGGGTCCCAAGGTCGAAGATGAGGCATTCTTCCTCCAGGTGTTGGATGTTTAGGGTTTGGTGGTGGAGGAGGCCCAAGACTTGCATGTCCTTGGCAGAGTGGGAGGGGGAATTAAAGTATTCAGCCATCGAGTGGGGTTGTTTAGTGTATGTGTCCCAGAGGTGTCCTCTGAAACATTCTGCAAGTTGGCGTCCTGTCTTCCCAATGTAGAGGAGACCACATCAGGAGCAACGGACACAGTAAATGATGTGTGTGGAAGTATAGGTAAATCTCTGTCGGATGTGGATGCATCCTTTGTGGCCTTGGACAGAGGTGAGTGGGGAGGTGTGGGTGCAGGTGTTGCATTTTTTGCAGTGGCAGGGGACGATGCTGGGTGCTGGAAGGTACATGGAACAGTCCATCTTCTGTTACACCGGCGCCATTTCCCACCTTTTCCTCTGCTACATCAATGACTGTATCGGCACTACCTCGTGCTTCCACAAGGAGGTTGAACAGTTCACCAACTTCACAACACCTTCCACACTGACCTCAAGTTCACCTGGACCATCTCGGATACATCCTTCCAACTCCTGGGCCTCTCCATCTCCATTTCTGGCGACCGACTCAACACAGACATTTACGACAAACCCACCGACTCCCACAGTGACTTGGACTACCCCTCCTCCCACCCTGCATCCTGTAAAAACATTCTCTCTTACTCCTAATTTTTCCACCTCTGACACATCTGCTCCCAGGAGGACCAATTCCACCACAGAACGCACCAGATTGCTTCCTTCTTCAAAGTCCGCAATTTCCCCTCCCATGTAGTCAATGATGCCTTTCAGCACGTCTCCTCCACTTCCCGCACTTCCACCCTTGAACCCAACCTAACCAATTGCAAGAAGGACAGAACCCCTCCCACCGGGTCCTCCCCTTCCACCCCACCAGCCTCCGGATACATCGTATCATCCTCCGTTGTTTCCACCACCTAGAAACAGACCCCACCAGCAGGGATATATTTCCGTCCCAACCCTATCTGTGTTCCAGAGAAACCATTCTCTCCTTGACTCTCTCTTAAGGTTCATGCACCCCCCCTCCCCCCACCACACCAACCCACCTTCAACACCCAGCACCTTCCCTTGCTACCTCAAGAGGGGCAAAACTTGTGCCTACACCTCGCCCTTCACCTCCGTCCAAGACCCCAAAGAATCCTTCCACATCTGACAGAGATTTAACTGTACTTCCACACACGTCATTTACTGTGCCCATTGCTCCCGATGTGGTCTCCTGTACATTGAGGAGACAGGACGCCAACTTGTGGAACATTTCAGAGAACATCTTTGGAACACACACACTAAACAACCCCACTGCCCTGTAACTGAATACTTCAACTCCCCCTCCCACTCCGCCAAGGACATGCAAGTCCTGGGCCTCCTCCACTGCCAAACCCTAAACATCCGACGCCTGGAGGAACAACACCTCATCTTCTACCTTGTGCCCCTCCAACCACAATATGGATTTTACCAGTTTCCTTATCCCAGATTGAACCTTCCAACTCTGTACCATCCTCATGAACTGTCCTACCTGTCCATCTTCCCTGCCACCTATCTGCTCTACCCATCACCTTAATTTAACTATCACATTCCCAGCTACCCTCCCCCCAGCCCCACCCCAATCCCCTCCCATTTATCTCTCAGCCCCCTTGGTCCACAAGCCTCATTCCTGATGAAGGGCTTATGCTTGAAACTTTGATTCCCCTGCTCTCCGGGTACTGCCTGACTGCCCATGCTTTTCCAGCAACACACTCTTCGACTCCTTTAAACTTATGCATAAGTCTGAAGTAAAAATGTTTTTTTTATGGACAATAAGTCTACTATAACTTGCGTTAATATCAATTGTGGCTTTTTACACCAATGATAGACTTGATACACAAAGGTGTATGTGTATATGACAGAACAAGAATGAATACTGTTGAAATGTTGGGACGAGCACTAGTTTCTGTATCAAGGAACAGTCAATTATTAATTTCTTCATAAAAGATCTGCTGGAAAAGAATAATCACAATACAATTGAATTCCATATTAAGTTTGAAAGTGACATATGACAATCACAAACAAGACTCTTAAACAATGGCAACTATACAGTTATGAGGGAAGAGCTAACTCAGGCTGAGTGAGTAAGTAAGCTAAAAGATATTATGGTAAATAAACAGTAGGAAACATTTAAATAAATAATTTGAAAAATATCCAAACAAAAATACAAAAAAAAAGCAAGAAAGATCTGTCCATGACATACTAAAACAAAAGATAGTATTAGTTTAAAAGATGACACTTACAATGGTTCAAAGAATACTTGATGCAGTGGTTTCACTTTTCCAAAACTCCCTAGATTACAGAATGGTCACGATGGATTAGAAGTTAACAAATGTGAAGTACTATTCAAGAAAAGGAGAAAGAGAGTACACAGGACAACTAACCTCGCAGAAATCATTCAGAAAGTGCTGACATCTATTATTAAGGATGCCTCAACAATGCACTCAAAAAATTGGATGATCAGACAAAGTCAACATGGTTTTATAAAAGGAAACTTGTGATCAGTAAACTTGAGTTTGAGGGTCTGACTACTGGGGAAGATAAAAGGGGAAGCAAAATTCATCATCTACTTGGATTTCCAGAAAGCATTCAGTAAAGTTTGACACAAAGGATTAAAATGCAAGGATAAGGGCGAAAGGAATTGGAGGTAATTTATCAGCATGGATGGAGAATTGATTGAAGGACAGAAAGTAATGAATAGGGATAAACAGCACATTTTCAAGTTGAAAGGCTGTAACTGGTGGAGTACAACAAGGTTTATTGCTGGGGCCTCCTATTTACAATCTGTATTAATAATTTTAATAATTTTGACAAAGAGTAATGAATTTGCTGAATTTGCAAAGCTAGAGAGAATTAAATCTATTTTGATGACATAAAGAGACAGCAAATAGATATAGAAAGCTTATGGGAATGCTCAACAAGATGGTCAATCAAGTATAATGTGGGAAGTGTGATATTATTCACTGATGAAGGAGCAGCTTTCCAAAAACTTGTGATTTCAAATAAACCTGTTGAACTAAAGGCTATGGGGTGACTTTATAGATGTTTATAAAATCATGAGCGGCATGGCTAGGATAAATAGACAAGGTCTTTTCCCTGGGTTAGGGGAGTCCAGAACTTGAGGGCAAAGCTTTAGGGTGAGAGGGGAAAGATACAAAAGACACCTAAGGGGCAACTTTTTCATGCAGAGGGTGGTACGTGTATGGAATGAGCTGCCAGAGGAAGTGATGGAGGCTGGTACAATTGCAACATTTAAAAGGCATCTGGATGGGTATATGAATAGAAAGGGTTTGGAGGGATATGGGCTGAGTGCTGGCAGGTGGGACTAGATTGGGTTAGGATATCTGGTCAGCATGGATGAGTTGGACTGAAGAGTCTGTTTCTATGCTGTGCATCTCTATGACTCTATGACTAAAACCTGGTGTCGTGTGACTTCTGACTTTGTCCACCCCAGTCCAACACTGGCCTTTCCACACTTTGGTAGTCAGAATGGAAAAGGAGACAATCTAAAAAGGTGTGAAATGTGTAAAGTTCGTGTTCAAAGAGATGTGGATGCGTTTGTGCAAGGAAAACAGGTATGGAAAACAATTGAAGCAGAAAGCATGTTGGTCTTTATTGCAAGAGATTGGAGAAAATTGAGCAAAGGTGAATTGCTAAAATTATACAGTACTTTAGTTAGACCACATTTGGAAAGTTTGCAGTTTGGTCCCCATATTTGGGGAAGAATATAGTTGTAATGGAAATGATAGAGTAAAGGATCATTAGTTTCCCTAGAAAAGTTCCAGGGATGCCATATGATGAAAGGCTGAGTAAATTGAGTCTGTGTTCTCTGGAGTTCAAAAGAATGAGAAATGATCACATTTAAACATACAAGGTTTTGAAGGGGGCTTAACAGGGTAAACACAGAACATTTCCCTTGGCTGGCGAGACTGTCAGGTTAAGGGGTCTATCATTTAAGAGTAGAACAAAGAGAGATTTTTCATTCAAAGGATATATGAATATTTGAAATTCTGTATCCCAGGTTGTCAATGCTTCTATATATTTAAGGATGCATAGGCAAATTTTTAGTCAGTCATGATAATATTAAATGATGGAATGCGTTGAATAGACCTTATTGTCCACTACTCCTATTTAATTTGCAATGTTCTTGAAATTTACCAGTCACGTTTTTGGCAACTCCTCCTTGCCAGAGCATTAACAATTGTAGGTTTGATTTATTTTAATGGCAAAAGATGAGCTAGCAAACTATTTGCCGACAACAATTCCAAAGATTTGTGCTGAAGCAACCTGAACAATTAAAGGAAATAAGTGAAGGAATGAACATTCTCCCTTTTCTACTCATTATAAGGGACTCAAATCAAACGTACTTGGGCAATCTTGATTCAATTCCCAATGGCACAATTACATAAGACATAAATATTTTTGTAATATTCAAAAAACTAAAGAAGTCACAGAATTGGTAACAAACAGGTTGGGTGACTTTTTTTCAAAGATCATAGAACATAGATCATAGAATCCTGTCATGTTCGAGGTTTCTGTGTGCATAATTTCTAACTGCTGTAAGTGTTGGGATTTTCAAGGTGATAGTAAAGATGTTTTGGATCTATAAAAACTCATTCACAGAAAGACTTGCACTATAGAATGTTCTTCAATATTTTTTGATAACCAACAGTATACACTATCATAAAAATGATAGTATAACAAATAGGGTTTATTTTATTTCAGATGTTTTTGTCCTTTCTCAGAAACACATGGTACAGAAGAGGCACTTTGGCCATTTGAGCCTGTACCACCAAACATACACTGCTATATGCAGGCATCCAACTTCTCCCACACTGGGCCCATAGCCTTGAATGTTAGTGTTCATCCAAGTACTTTTTAAAGGTACTTCTTCAAGGGAAAATTATCTTCTGCTTAAATAGGAGTATGAGATCAGGAAAACTTTAGGGAAATTATATCTAAATGTAGAATTTCAGATTTAAACCTCTGTCCACGAATTATCCATTCTTACTCATTCACAAATCGGATAAACTAGACATTCAAAGGGTTATCAGGATAATGCTTTTTAGAATTATCTTCTGAAACCTTTTTCAGCTTGCTTACTTTTCTCCATCTCAAAAAAGCCTGTTAAATACTCGCTCCTCGACATCTCCCTTAACTATTTCCCAATTCCTGCTTGGCTTCCCAAATTTTCTTACCCTTTTTGTGAAACTCCTAACCTTATCTTGCACCATAGCAGACTTCTATAAAAATGACAGGTGCAGTTGTTCTTGCATACCATCTATTTGCAAAATGTGTTTAGCTATATTGTTTCAAGTTTCTGGAGTTTTCAATATTGTATGCTTTAACTCTCATTTATTGCTAATTGATTGTATTTAAGTGACTGTTCTCCTTGCCTTAGTAATTGAAGCACTCTGCTTTATCCTTACACAGTGCTGGCACAGGATTGTGACACTGGGCTCAATGCAGAGATTTCCTACTTCTCCCAGGATGCAGAATTTACCATTACCCCTCAGGGACTCATCAGCCCAAAGCAACAGTTGGACTATGAGCGACCAAACCACATGTATGAATTTGTTGTTGCAGCTGTAGACAAAGGCCATCCCGCTCGAACTGGAACTGCATCAGTGAGAATCAGGATGACTAACATCAATGATGAAGCCCCTGTATTTTCACAGAGCATGTATGTGAATGTCTCTCCATGTAATGTTATTACTGTAAGGAAAAGAAAAAAGTTAAGTGAGTCGGAAAGGGGGAAAATACCTGTGGTCCAAAATATATCTGATGGATACTCTTAATTTTAATGATATTGTTCAAACAAAAACAGCAGTGTTTTTGCATCTTGGAAACATACTATTGGCTTGTACTTACACAAAAAAAAGCATTTGGGCTTTATAGAAGTTCAGAGCTTCAAAATAATCTGCATTCTGAACTGGAGTCAATTTAGGGGGAAAAGAAAACACAGACTTGGTGTTACAAGGTACTGAAAGAACTGACTTTTTCCAGTTGAGTTTGCTCTGAAACAGCCTTCAGTTCCAAAACACTCATTCCTGTAAAAATATTCAGGTGGGGCACAGCCTTCTGATATTATACATCTTTAAAGTGCTCTGAATCTCTCTGGAATGAAGCATCAATAACAGCATTTATGGCATTTCCTGAAAATTTGTTCAATTTTTTAAAACAGTACTTAGAGAATTGCTTTCTACATGCAGCATGTCTGTGATGCTTCTTTTTCCCCTTTAAATAATTCAAGCAGTTCCCCCCCCCCCCCTTTCTTAACTGATAATATCAGAAGCAGATGTTTCTCAAAAAGTGACCTTTGTTAATATAATCAAGTGCATGTCATAAGTTATAGGCTTTGAAAGAAAAGTTACTATGTTACTATGTTAACTCAATGCTTTCCCCATTTCTTTATATTCTTATCGCAGAATATGGACTGAATTTCACTTGCTGGAAATATATTTGCACATGCAGTCAAACATTTGGGCCTATACTTCAAAGTAAACCACACAGTTTGTTTGGTTTAAGTGAAGAAATATTTGCTGGCGCATTTGTAATAAGAGATGGAACAACTTCTATACTTCTTCAGTGTGCTCTAGCTTTCCTCTTTGAGTTAGAAGATTGTGGGTTTAAGTCCCTCCCTAGAACCCTATGTACAAAATCTCATCAGATATTTTAGCATAGTGCTGGGGAAGTGCAGCATTGCCTGAGGGGCTGCCTTTCAGATGAGAATATTAAATGAATGCTGTGTTTACCCTCAAGTGAATGGAAAGATTTCTGTAGTACTGTTTTCTAGAAGAGCAGGCAAGTTCTCTGATGTCCCAGCCAATATTTATCTTGAGCCAACATTGCTAAAAAATTTGTTTATCATCTTGTTGTTTGAGAGAGCTTTCTGCATGTAAATTGACCATCACGTCTCATTTATAGGGGAAGAGGGATAGTGGTAACATCACTGAAGTGATAATGCAGGCCCATATTCTCAGGATCTGAATTCAGGTGCTAACTTATGAAAAAAACAATCATGCGGTGGCACAGTGACTCAGTGGTTAGTGCTCTGACTCAGTGTCAGGAACCCCAGGTTCAATTCCAACCTCAGGGGACTGTGTGGAGTTTGCACACATTCTCCAAATGTCTGTGTGGGTATCCTCTGGGTGCTTTGGTCTCCTCCCATAGTCCAAAGATACATAGGTTGGATGGATTGGCCATGCTAAATTGCCCATAGTGTCCATGGATGTGCACCAGGTGAATTAGCCGTGACAATTACTGGTATAAGGTAAGGGGGTGGGTCGCTCTTTAAAGGGTCAGTGTGGACTCACTGGGCCAAATGGCCTGTTTCCACACCGTAGGAATTCTATGACATTCCAGTAGGGGCTACACTTCCAAGGTGAAATGCTTTAGAATGTCTTGAAGACATTAAAGCTATTCTTTTTCCCTTCACTCACTGAGTTTTTGGAATTTTTGGGCCTGTCATTTTTCTGCAGTTAATTTGTTTCAAACATTGTTCAGCATGAATGAACTTCTATTATTATTTACATACAGATATAAGACATTTCTTTCGGAGGATGCTGGACCTAACAGCTTGGTTGCTACAGTTCATGCGAAGGATCCTGATGGTGATAGTGTTATCTATACAATCTCAGGTGGCAACGAAGACAACAATTTTGATCTGGACAATCAGAAAGGTAAACTATACAAATATATTTGGCCAGGTTTTCTCAAACTACAACAACATCTTCGAGGTGTGTCACAGAGGCCTTCTAAAGAAAGTCCAACAGTGACCCATATAAGGAAAGTGGTCAAAGAAGTACCCTTGCCACTCATTGCCTTGTGGTTCAGTGGCCTTCCCAAATAGAGATAGCTTCCAAGCTCTACAACCAGCATGTGAGAGACTCCCCAGTGCCTGAACAAGTTTCCACCCAATCTCAGGATTGATACATTGGAAAACTAAACATCAGTACACACTGACATCTTTTACTTGGTCGACTCCAGTTGATTTATAAACCCTTCAAAAATGGTAAGACTTGGGTCAGGATGGCCTGGGAAGGCAATGGCCTACTGGTATTACTGCTGCTCCTGTTAATCCAGAGACAGAGGTAATGTTCTGGAGACCCAGGTTTGAATCCTAACACATCAGATGGTGGAATTTGAATTGAATAAAACATCTGGAACTAAGAGTCTACTGATCACCATGAATGCATTGTTGATTGTCAGAAAAACCCATCTGGTTTGCAAATGTCCTTTAGCGAAGGAAACTGACATCCTTATTTGCTCTGGCCTACATGTGGCTCCAGACCCAAAGCAATGTGGTTGACTCTTAACTTCCCTCCAGGATGAGCAATAAATGTTGGCCTGTCCAGTGATGCCCTCATCCTGTGAATGATTAAAAAAAGATCAATTTAAAAATGAAGCTACAGGCTTCAAATTTACTATAGTTTTAAATTTGACATTAAACAGTTACGTGTTCTGGAAGCTGGAAGGGATATTGTGTATATGCTGGATGTATGCTGGCATTTTGCCAGTACTACTAATGAACCTGGGGATACAGTTCCCCTAAGAATGCCAGCCAAGCTAACCTGATTCCCCACACCCTCTATAGTTACCCCTGTCCCATGATCAGAACCTCCATTTCTGGGTCTAATCCACACCTCAAGAGCAAGCCAGTGTTCCATGATCTTACATGAATCTCTTAACATCCATGCTATTATAGCCCACAAATGTCTCTCATCCCTCCCTCTGCCTCATTCCCATCTCTATCCTTTGATCTTCCCCTCCAACTCCCCTTATCAACCCACCAGACACTTCCAATCTACTATCCCAAAGAATTCTGCTGTCACAAGTCATACCCTTTCGCTGAGCCAGTTTTCACCTCGTCTCTGCACCAAACATTACCCTTCCCCCACCCCCCCCCTCCACACGCCCCCACCCACTGGGTGGCTTCTGATTCCTCCTTCCCTCCCCTGCCCCTGCAGTTACCAAACAAGTTCTTTCCCCACCTTCAGACTTTTCCATTCTGTACTCACGCCACTTCTTCTCATTGCACCCAACTCTGGTCTCTGACACACTTTGACCAGCCTCCAGTTTTGACCAACTCAGACCTCTGAACTCTCTGGAAATGAGGAATTGCTACTATTAAGTTCAGCAGGAGCTGAAATAGACCTGCTCTTTAGGGTTTCTCAAGTTGAAAACTGGCACTTCAATCCCTTACCATCTGTGTTAGGTTAAATATTGTCCATGTGGCTCAGGACAATACCACATGATTTTACCTAGTAAACATTCAGGGAAATGTCATTAATTGCAATAGTATTCTGTTCAATGACAGGTATTATCAAACTTCGTAGAAGTCCACTGCCAAAGCTTCAAGGACCTCAGTATGTGCTGAATATCACAGCAACAGATGACAATACCTCAGGAGGGTCCACACCCCTCAGCAGCATTGCTCAAGTCATTGTGGGGATCAATGATGTGAATAACAATAAGCCTGTGTTTTCAGAGGTATGTGCTCCCTCCAAAATATAGGAACAATTTAAATTAACTAGTATAGGGATTGGGGGAGGGGAGGTGCAAAAAAAAATTGTTTCTCAGCAATAAATACAAATCTCACATGGTGTATTAATTCTGGGCCAAGTATTCTGCAGAATGGGAGTGATTTTGAATACACCTAATATTTCTGTATGTAAGTATAAAAGAGTCTTCTTTCCAACAAGACTTGGAAATCAGAGTGTGGTCACCCTGCTCTAATTAGCAGAGACACAGGTGCTTACAGAACAGCTTTTAGGGACCTGATCTACTGCCTGTTCTCTTCTCCTATGGAACATTACTCATCACAATTCAAAAATGAATAAGAATATTTCTGGGAAAAATACTCTTCTACATAACTTGATTATTTATCTTTATTTGGGAGGTGGTAAACAGACTCAATTCTAGCCTCCAGTACCTGACAAGAATTGATCATGTTGGGGTAACCACCTTGTCTATGCCAAAAGAGCAGGCATGATCTAGGCAGCAAGTGTGCTAGGACCAACAGGCAAGGACCTCATTGGCATGGTTTAGTAAAATCAAAGAATATTTTTACTTAAGTTTAAGAATAATCATATTTAAAACTTCAAGAGGTAAGTTTTCATATTACCAACTGAGGTGGACAGACAGATCATAAATTAAATTCACAAAATCACTTGATAGCTACACTGTGATAAGAATAGCAATGTTCAATATTAAATACACATGAATAATTTTAGTCAAAAAATGTGATACTAAACAAGCCAAAAGGGACAATAATAGAAATTGCTAGAGAAACTCAGCTGGTCTGACAGCAATTGTGGAAAGAAAGCATAATTAACTTTTCGGGTCTAGTGACCCTTCCTCAGTTCTGAGTTTTTCCAGCAGTTTCTGTTTTTATTTCTGATTTCCAGCATCCACAGTTCTTTATTTTTTAAAGTCACCAAGGTAGCTATGGAAATTAGTACAAAAGCAAGAGTTTTAATAAGACATCAATAAGCCTTACAGAATGCTCATCTGTTATTTACCTGATTTTCAAAGCACATTCCCACCCATTACAGCCTAATCTAATTGAGATATCTGTTAATACTCACTACAATTTGCCATTATTTGTCATTTTGACAGATCTAGAGGAAGATGAATAAATCACTTGAAAGTAACATTCTTCAAATAAATGAAACTTTTTTTTAAAAATGAAGGATAGTTCAGTGGAATTAGTAAAGTACTGCTTAACTTAAGGAAATCAAATTAAGCAAACTGGTTCCTTAAACTGACCCCATAATTTTACTCATAGCACAGCTTTAATTGCTTAATCTGTCATTTCATTTTTACTCAGTCACATGAGAATTATGAGGTTTTGTATGATAGCTTTGTTGAGTTTAGGAAATAACTGGATGGACAGTCAACTATGTTTCTGATTTTATTTCAGTGTCTAAAATACAGTGAAGATGCCTGTGTCTTGGAAAACCAGCCTCCTGGAACATTTGTACTACAGGTCAGGGCCTATGATGCTGATCTTGGTGTAAATGGACAGGTGAAGTATGGACTCATGATTCGCGAAGGAGTTATTCCAGGTTTTCACATAAATCCGGACACTGGTGAGTGTGCTGCTCAGTAACCTTTGCAATTAAAACACAAAGGTTGCACTTATTGCTAATGCCACCTCTGGGTAGAGCAGTGACTGAGCATGTGCAGAAATGTGGTAACTGCCAGGAATAAAGATTATGTTACTCAAATGATCAGAGGACAGGGTGGGCTGTTTGGGGTGGAGGGAAGCTCATAAAGAGAGGGATGGGAGGTGAATCTTTGGGGATTAATTTGCTGTGAGGCTCAAGGAGCCAAATATCAAACCATGTGTAGGGTTGTGCCCAATCCCTACCGAACGAAAAAGAGGAAAAGATTCCCAGCCAGATTCCAAAACTAAAGATTGCCAATATCTTTAATTTTCATTCCAGGAATTTTACTCATTTGCTGATGTGTTGTTAAAGTCTCATCCTTCCAATAACAGATGGATCATGTCCACAGAAATTAACTCTTTCCTTCACCCACCTTAAATGTGGGTCCTTCCTGGACCCTGCTTCATGTCATGTGCCACAGATCTACTTCTATCAATCTATGAATGTGTCAGCCAACTTTGACAGCCAACTAGTCATTGGCAGCACACTCTGAAATAAAAGAGCTCATCGTATTTAAAAACAAATTATCCAATCCAAATGAGAATTTCTTGAAATCATGATTAATGTAACAGGAAATTGTAGTCAAATTTTTGCTCATTTGTTTAAACATTTGTGTATTATCAAAAATAATGCTGCTGAACTCTACCTGGGTAGGTCATTCATGAATTTTGAGAATTTTCTTTGTAAAATGTATATTCTGGCTGAATAAAATACTCCAGTGACTCATGGATTAAAGATTTTCCATTTGATTTGTTAGAACAGCATTGGAAAAATATTTCTGGTTATTCAATGCAGTAGTTCAGCAAATGCAGATGTTTTAATGGGATAAATCACGGCTTTTATAAAAAGAAAGAAATCTTGTATTTGTCTTAGAGCGTGAGACTTTGTATGGACTATTTTATAGTCAGCAACTTATTTAAGTCACAGAATCGGGTGAATAAAATATAAAACTAAAGAACTACTGATGCTGGAAATGAGAAACAAAAACACAAATTGCTGGAAAAACTCAGCAAGTCTCTCAGCATCTGGCGAGAAAGCAGGTTCAATATTTCAGGTCCAGTGACTCTTCTTCAGAACCCATAAAGAAAACATGCTGATCTTACAGAAGGATATAGTTTGTCCTGCACATTTAGAAGTAGGATCTTTGCATCTGCAATTCTGATCACATTTAATTGATATCATTTAGATAGATTCCCTACAGTGTGGAAACACGCCCTTTGGCCCAACAACTCCACACCAACCCTCCGAAGAGCAACCCACCCAGACCCATTCCCCTAACTAATGCACCTAACACTACGGGCAATTTAGTATGGCCAATTCACCTTACCTGCACATCTTTTGGACTGTGGGAGGAAACCGGAGCACCCGGAGGAAACCCATGCAGACACAGGGAAAATGTGCAAACTCCAGACAGATAGTTGCCTGAGGTAGGAATTGAACCCGGGTCCCTGTGAGACAGCAGTGCTAACACTGTGCCACCATGCTGCTTTATTTTAGAGCAACTTAAAGATTGGCCAGGTAAGTTTAACTGTTATCCTAATGCCTGTTCAGTTCAAGTACAGGTACATCCACTGGTTAACCTTTGTAAGTATTGTCTGTTTTATACCAAAATGCCATCACAATGGAAACTAACCATTACTTCAACATGATCACACAGAACAACAGCACTGTCTAGGCCTGATACTCAAGCAGAATTTCTATGCTGGCTCAAAATGTTTAGAGGGGAACCAAGGGTCTTGAGAAAAGAAATAAAAGTGGAGTTGACAATTATCAGATCAGCCATGGTCTCAATGAATTGCAGAACAGACTCAGTGGGCTGAATGGCCTACTACTGTTCCTATATCTGTTTCAGTGTTCATGGTCTACACACACTATCTTCAAAAGAAAAGACAGGCCATTGGTGGTCCAATAGAAAACGAC
Organism: Chiloscyllium punctatum; assembly: GCF_047496795.1. Taxonomy (NCBI): domain Eukaryota; kingdom Metazoa; phylum Chordata; class Chondrichthyes; order Orectolobiformes; family Hemiscylliidae; genus Chiloscyllium; species Chiloscyllium punctatum. The sequence goes on along the minus strand of NC_092743.1, from coordinate 45,582,802 downwards.
AGTTAAAAAGTGCTGAAAGAACAGCTCCAATCTAAGAAACTGATTCTACAGCAAAATGCAACTTAAAATGACAAAAGAAAAATTAAAACACAAAAGGCACCTTACCTGTGTCCAGACACACGCATTGAAATAACTGCACAGAAGCCAGTATCCCTGTCACCAAGTCACCCTTGTGCACAGTACACTGGCTGTGACCAGCCAGTTCCGAGTCAGTTGCCTGAACTGAGGAGAGTCTAATCTCCTGGTTATATCTTCCTGATGCACTAAATCATAAACTGGTCCATTCTTTCAATTAATTATTTCTAAGTGTGTGCCACAAATGTCAATTCTAGCTTTTCATTTGACAAATGGTTTTCATTTTGCATTGTAAATTTCCTGGTTATATTTTTTTCTTTTTCCTGTTTATTTTTATTTTATTAAACAATACAGTTTACAAAACAGCTAACATTAAGAGCTGTATACAAAGAAACAATTTTACAAGGGAGAGGAGCAGCAAAGCCAGGACCCAAGCCCCACCGTTCAACCAGTTTTCAGGGAAATGAGGATAAACCTTAAATCCCAGTTTCAAACATCACAAAACAGCAACAATGACAAGTACATATAAGACAGTTCAATTACATAAAAGACAGTGCATTAAATACCGACCCCTCCCACCTTTCGGCCACTCTTACACAGCCTGCCCTATGCTCTTTCCGGCTCTCGGTCAGCCCATGCCCCTTCTTGCTCTTGGTCCGCTCCTATGCCCCCTTCCTTCCGGCTCTTGGTCCACCCCATGCCCCTTCCAGTTCTTGGTCCACCCCATGCCCCTTCCAGTTCTTGGTCCACCCCATGCCCCTTCCAGTTCTTGGTCCACCCCAACACTGCTTCCGGCCACCTCTAGGACAGCCCGTGCTGCTTCCCCAACCCCCCAGGACAACAGCAATCAGGACAGCCTACCTACCTTCTGGCTTCCCTAACTGTCTTTCACACCTTCCGGCCACCTCTAGGACAGCCCATCCCCTTCCCTGGAATGACAGCGTGCAGGGCAGCCCACAAGCCTTCTGGATCTCAGTCTGCCCCTACATACCTTTTGGCTCTCGGCCGCTCAGACACACCTTACAGCCATTTCTAGGACAACCTGTCCCAATTACCCCTTCTCAGGATGACAGCACTCAGGACGACCTACCCACCTTCCAGCTCTTGGGGAGACCGGTTTTCGGGCAGCCTACCCACTTTCTGGTTCACAGGACGGCCTACCCGCCCTCCGGCTCTCAGGGTAACAGCTTTCAGGATGACCTATGAGTCTCCGAGCTCACAGTGAGGCCTGCCAGACCCAGGGACACACAAGACAGTGCAGGTGATAAACTCAATAAGCAACAAGACAGAGTTGATTATCAACAAACAGAGTCCTTTCTGGTACACACAGTCCATTACCATAAACAGTTGTCTTCAAAATGTAGAATCCATTCCCAGGAACAGAGTCCACTCCAGTATATAAAAATGCATTGTCAGAAATGGAGTCCACTCCAAACTGAAGAGGCAATTGCTAAAAAGAGTCCACAACTGAGGGCAGAGACCAGTCCTGCAGGCAGCAAATGTACACCCCACAGCACACAGATGTTCAGTCTCCATAGAGTCCTGGCCCATCTATAGAGAACAAGGCCCACTCACTGGAACATAGCACCATTATAAAGGGATTTGGTCCATTCCTGAAGACAGTGTCTACTCCCGAACTCCAGGATGCAGCAACTGCTCTCCTGCCAGCACACACATAGGTGTTCAGTCTTTACAGAGGCCTAGTCCCAGGGCTAGGCCTTCCTACAGGATCAGCTCATCTGGCAAGATGTATTTTCTCACAAGGGCTCAGTCCAAACATCCAGAACAAAGAAAACTAGAATGGAAGGGCTAAGCCCTGCCACAAAATCAACATTGTCCTTTTCTCAAAGTAAAGGAGAAAAGAGTAACACACAGGCTGTAACCAGCCAGTGAGACAACAATCCCCTGAGAACTAAATTACATGTGAAACACATTGACTTGTGGATCAGGCAGTTTAGAAATCAGTCTTCACTAAAACATGACCTCGTAATCAATGAGAACAACCTGGCTCCAGTCTCTATAGGCACATTCTATCATTTTCTTTTCCTGAAATGGCACAAAAATACTTGACATCATCGCTGTTTCTTTTCTTGGTATGAATCAGCACATGCCTGAAATATATAAGGAGATAACAACAATAATAATGTAAAAAGAGAAGAAAGCCATAACAAAAAAAAACAGAAAAACTTAATACTGTATACAGATTCTGACACTGGCACTTTAGAGAGTATAGTACCGCAAAAGAAAGGTGGCAAACAGACATCCAAGCTTAGATTGGCACACCACTGTCATTCTGTTGGAATTTAAGTTATTAAAAGAACACATCAATCTTTACTTCCAGAATCAGTAGAAATTGACAAAAGAGCATCAGGTTGTCAAACTTGCGGTTGTTTTTGTGCACTCAAAGGTTAAAAAGAATAAAATCCTCTGGTGTTTCTGACAATGACTGCAAAGATCATGATTATATTATCTCAATTTCAGAAGATCAAATTGCAGGTTGAGTCAATTTTTTGAGACAAAGGTTTGACGTAGTGTCATATGCCAACAATCAGGTGAACCAATTGACCAATTTGGCATCAGTTGTTAACATAAAAGTTTGGAATGTGATTTCAACAAAGATAATTTACCTGAAAGCTGCAACAACAACTACTAAATCTTTCAGAAAAGCACTTCTAGACAAATTCAAAGAATATACTACTTATATACTAATTGAAGAAGGATGGAAATTCAAAATAATTGTAGCAGGTCTGTAATACTTGCAAGTACTTGACTCTGAAACAAGTTTTCTAGCCATCACCTGATTCAGTAGAATATCCAGATCTTGCATGATGTGCTGCCTGTCTCACTCACCAAGACAGTGTCCAACAATTCATGATATATGCAAGCGACATATTATAAGAGTAAATTAGGCTAAAAGATATAGAATGCCTAATCTCTGAGAGAAACTCAAAGTATAAGATGCCTATACCAAAAGACAAAGATGGTTTACAAGGGTATTTCAGGTTTTTTGAACTTCTTATTCCCATATGTTCTGAATTTTGTAATCAAGTTATCTCCCATTCATGATGGTCTCTACATGATATATTTGGCAAGAAGATCACCATCATATATTTCAACACCATCAAAAATGCACTATCATCCAGTAAGTGTGTACTTCAGTATTATTGTGCTTCCAAGGTCGTCAATTGAAAATAGATGTATCAAAAAAGATCTCAGAGCACGTTTATTACAGAAAGATAAGCGTATTGCATTTGGTTCTAAGGTCCTTATGATAGCTAAGGCTAACTACTCTAACATCAAAAAGAGAGACTCGGCTGTTGTTTTCAGGATTCAATGGTTTCATATGGGAATTTTTGGCAAGCAAACCATTACAAATGATCCATTAAGAAACTTTCACAAGTTCACATCCTTACAACTATAACATATGATATCTGAAGATCCAAGAATACAATTTAGAAGCACAGTACAAATCAACTTCCCAAATGACCATTCAATGCCCTTGACCAACTTCAAATCCAGCTAGCAACAAATATATTCAAATATATTGTTGAATCGGACCTAGAGGATTGGCTTAACATAAATCTGATACATTCTGGTCACAGCTAATCAGAGCAGACTCAGGACGCGTCCCATGAGATGGTGATCACCTGTAACAGCTCAAAAAGATCTTCATCAACATGTGGCCCAAATACACCTAATAATTACTTCAGAAAGTAAACTCATAATGATTATTCAGAAATGTACTAGGGCTCTCCAAAAAAGTAATCTTCAAGGGTGACTGAATTAAAATTCTGCAAGCTCTACATCAAGAAATATCTGTCCTAATATTTGGATACATCTATATATGTAGGTCACATTGGTGCAGGAAAAACCAAGAGCTTGGCATGTTAATCCATATATTGACCCAACATAAGTAGGATCATTAATTCCTGATCAAGTCATGTGAAGCATGTCAATAATCAATATGTTTTTCTATCTCAAAAAACTGTGTCTGACAATGGTCAATGCATGCTTCCAAGATATGCAGGAAATGGGTTGTTCTCACTACCCTCAGTTGAAAGGTCTCACAGAGTGCACTGTCCATCCTGTAAAATTCATGATCGTTGAATGTAAAGTGACTTGTCAAGATTTTCAGACAGCAGTGTTCAAGCTACCTGCTATGGCCCCAGGCAATGGCTCACCTGCATCAGCAGCTCTCATGTTTGATAGATTTACAGAGTTCTTCCACACTCTCACTACCCAAAGAAAATAGGGAGAAAATATTTCAGAAGTATGAGCGACAAGCAGTTATCCCAACTTCAACCAATGCAAAATATTAAGGTAAATAAAAATTTAAAAATGCAGATGCTGAAAGTTTGAAACAAACACAGAAAGTACTGGAGAAACTCAACAGGTCTGGTAGTGGGGAGAAAAGCAGAGTTAATGAGTAACTCTTCTTCAGAACACACAGTCTGAGTTTTATGTTTAGGCATGTGCATAGAGCTCAAAGGTGTCTCAACTCAAAGACAACATTTTTTTTTGATTGTGTCCTTATTCCATGCAAGTCTTTGGTGAAAAACTATCAGAAGTGAATGTAATCCTTGTTGTGATAAAAGGTCTGTGACCTGTTAGTGAATGAGATACTGAGTGTTGTAGCTTCTTTTATGACATGTGTATGAACCCTGGCAGATGTAAGATAGGCAGTATTGATGTGATGTAGCTGTTGTAATGATGTAGCAGACATTGATTACACATGGGGCATTTGATAAAGAAGTCTAACATACAACACCGTGTGTGACACTCCTCTACAGTGGTAGCATTGCAATGTTAACTTACACTCATAGAAGCATGAACTATTGAGTAGTCAGTGGTACACAGTCTAGCAGAGCACCACAGATCATTGATGTGTTTGCGACATTGAGCCAGGCTCTCTGAGTGGCTGAAAGGCACTGACCTCTGCAGCTATCTCTGTCCATGGATGTCCTTATCAATTGGGATGGCCTCTTGTGAAGTGAAGTGCTATCCATGTGCTTTTTAAAGATAGTGCCAGGATGTTGGAGCCTGGTTGGTTCCAATGGACATCAGAACTTCCTGTCCATAAAATTTTCCATTTTTACCAGTGCATGCTTATGGAATGATCTGAGAAGAATGCAATTGTGTAAGAAAACTTGTCCTGTCCTGAACAAAATTCCCTCCCACATTTATGCCCACTTCCATACTTAGTCTCAGCAAGAGATTATTCTGCCCTTGTTCCGAGGAAACAGTCAACTTGGAAGAGTTAAAGCACTTTGATTTTTGAAGAGAAACATCTGTTTAAAAATACACAAGCTAACGTTTTCATCCATCACTTTTGAAAAGGTGATCTGACGGTAAGAGTCTGCCATCATTCTATGTTCTTACGCTATTTGTTTTCAATCAGGAGTTCTGTTCATCTGAATACATTCTTTCTGACGAGAATATACAGTATTCAAGAAATGTCATTCAGAAGAGTAATCAGTCCTTTGAGTTCAAATAATACGGACTCACAGGTTAAAGATTTAATTTGAAAGAGTAGAAGAAATTACAAAATGCTTTCTTGCTTGTTCATTTTTAAAATATTTGTTTTTAGGATCTATTACCACAACGCAGAGTTTTGACAGAGAGAATCAGCGAGAATATACTGTGTCAGTAACAGCGACGGACCAGGCTGAGGAGCCACTGATCGGCATTTGTCAGATGATCATACTCATAGCTGATGAAAATGATAATGACCCAAAATTTGAGAACAGTCGTTACCAATGTAAGCATCAAACACAGGAAATTACCCACAAATAAATAGTTGCACTTTGTTTCTGATTTCTTCAATGTTAGAGTAATCTTGGACTCCTGTGCATTAAGTGTTATGCTACAATACCTTGGGCCATGTTTTTCTGGCAAGTGAACAACTTCTAATTCTTTTCTCCTGTGACTCACACTGGCAAAGATAATTCAGGATCTGCTATAGAACTGCCTTTTCATCCTGTCTTATCTATTTAGGCAACACAGTTAAGTGCAGTCAATAATTTTAAACAACAGAAGACAGGAATGTAATTTCCAAATGTGCTGTCATTTCTTAATAGATGATGCTCTTTTCCTCCCCTCCTCCATGAAGATGCTGACTCATGCTGGACTCTGGGTCAACATGTATTTCTCTTCCTGCACCTTCCCTAACTAACAAGTGGCTTCCTGTGTACCTATAGATTGTGAAAGTTTCCTCTCTGTGTCAGTGTTACTGAGCTAAATTTTTGCATCTGAACTGCTGCTCCAGTCGAGATCAGTTTGGGATTAAATTGAGAAACTTTCCTGGTCAGTGTATTTTGATATTGGAAAATGCACCAAGTGAATACAGGATTTTCTTTTCTCCTTCTGGTTTAGTATCTTGTTGTAGGACTTTGCTGTATCCTCTTCTGTTCTAATTACACAGGACAGTGGCCTCTACCTCAAATTTTTCTACGTTTCATGTTGGAATTACCTTGTCTCCACTTGGTACCACAGCACCGTTGCAGAAATTCAGCATTTACATATGAGGGAATCTTACCAATAGTCTATATTTTGGAAATCTGTCAAGTATCTCAGTAAAGCAAAAACATATGCTCTTGATATTGTAATCCAGTAGTCTGTGTTGAAATGAATGCAACATAATGATATAATTCTAAGTGAGAAGAGGTGAAGTGATCAAGTTTAAATGACATTTTCAAAGGTCAGTGAACAAATAAGTTAGATAAAGTCATTTTTCTTCTGCATGCAGACTACTTACGTGAAGATACACCAGTTGGCACTAGTTTCCTGCGTGCAGCAGCTCATGATGATGACCATGGAATCAATGCAGTTATCACTTACTCGATATCCAGGCAGCAGCCGGAGTACTTCCAGATCAGTCCAAGCACAGGATGGATTTATGTCAACCATCCCATTTCTCAGGTCAGACCGGTATTGTTTATCATGAAATCAGAGAGGGCAGTTTCAAAATTCTGCCAGTTCTAACAAACATAAATGCATAACTGTATAACATTGACCTCAGTCTAACCTTACAACATATAATTTTTGTTACTCCTTGCTCCTTGGAAGGGATTCTATGAATTCTAAATATTTTGTCCTCAAAAACAGGCCGTGCTACACCATTTTATATGTGCAAACTAGGGGTTCATAATGTTTAAAATTCTTCCTGAGATACTGTGGAAATGAATCTAAAATGAGAAGGCCTAATGTCTACCTGTGGTTCACTTGCAAATTTTAATAGCACCCAGCTGTATTATGCACCATGCAGTCAGATCCTTCAAGCGCCAGTCATTAATGGGAGTGCTGCGTGCAGCTATTAGAAGTGTGAACTGGAACAGTTGTACCTCACTGCCAGGATTGCTGAAACCCCATCAGCAATATATTCCTCCCACCACCCCGTCATCTTCTGGACTCTCTCCAGAGGCTCTATATTAGGTTGACCTGAGCCTACTAGTTTTGCACAGTGATGTTCCTGCCAAACTGAGATGGGAGACTTTGAACCCACTCCGAGAAAGGATCAAGGGGGCCACAATAATTCCTGAACTTTCCTGTGTCTTGTAAAAGATGGAATTTTTGGATGGAAGAAATAGTTTGGGACAGGAACAAAACTGAGGCTGAAGTAGCCAAATTCCTATGATACTTTTTTCATAGCTAACAGACATGAGTACAAATCTCACTACAGCTGGAGAATTTAATTAAATGTGGAATTAAAAAATCAATAATAATCACAGCAAAACTGCTGTAAAACTCATCTGGTTCATTAATCTCCTTTAGGGAGGGAAATCTGTGATGTTCAATTGATCTGACTGACTGGTTTCAGGGCCATTGTCTTGTTGACTCTAAGTTGTTACTTGATATTGCTCAGTAAGTCAACTGTTTATAATCAAGGTGGCACACTGCAGCATTCTCAAGGATAAGGCCTCCTAGTGGCACAGTGTCCCTAATCCTGGATCTGGAGGCCAAGGTTCAAATCCGACCTGCTCCAGAGGTGTGTAGTAACATCTCCGAACAGGTGGATTATCCTCCAACTCACAGCACCACCATCCCCTCCCCTCCCCACTACACCCTCCCAACCTTCTGCACACCAACCCTCTACCCCAGCCCGAGACCTCTGAATCCCAAAATACCCTAGCCCACCACTGTCCCCTACACATCCAGCCACATTAAATACTCCATCACCTACCTGATATTCTAATCACCTGATATCCCAATTACTTGGCACCATACCCACCATAACCCTTTAACCAAATGGCACCCTAACCCCACTCTTATTGTATTCATTTCCTTGCACAGCAGCTGTCAAAATGTTTGGCTGTGTTACTGAACATTGCAATCTCAGAACACATTACACTCACTGCTGCAGAAGGGGGCATGGTTTGATTCCCCCCAAAATCCTGCATACAGGGGAACTATATTGCTTTCACATACGCTCCATATTTCTGAAGGAACCAGGATCGGAATTTCCAGCTGGAATTCAGAGCTCAGTACTAACAGAAAACTTAGAATAGAGATGGCAATCTGACTGTGATTGCCACTTCTTGGAATATCTAGGTCACAGTGTACGAATAAAAATCGCCAGGATCCATCATAACCATGGCGGTTATGAGCAGCTGCTGAAACAGCCTGACCTCCACAAGGATACATGTGTGCTCCACAGATGGAATCACATCTAGGTAGCAGAAATATCAATTTTTAAAAAAAATATGAACCCTGATCGACCTCTGATCTCAGGGAACTAGTAGGACAATTGTTAAAGATGGGGATGGGGCAAAGACTTAAGCAAAAGCTTCTGCCGGCCCAATTCCCATTTCCCAAATGGAGCCATGTCAGAGGTTTTGGCTACACTGTGAGATGGATACCAAAGATGCAGCCTAAAAGACAGATGCTCCTGCCTGATCAATGCTAAGAAGGTTCCCCTGACCATGGGAACCCCCACAACCTGAGTAATGCCTCAGCCTTCTGTACAAGCTGTATATCTGCAATATACTACAGCGTGCATAGTCCATGCTTAGGCTTGGACTTCCATTTTAATTGATTAATGCAATTTTTATTGTCAAGTGCAATGTTTTCACAGTGATGAATAAAATAGGCTGCTTTCAGAACAAACTTATTTAATATGTTATTCAATTTATTTTTATTGCGTTTTCAATTTACAGGGCTTTGGTACTTCATTTTATATTTTGCATTTTGAGTTTTTGTTGCTAATGTTGTTCCCATTGATTACACAGCAATAGTGAAATAAAATGTAAATTTAATGGAATTGTGTCTCTGCCAAGGATTTTACAGCAACCCTGTCAGTCAGAAGATGCATCAGGCCTACCCAATAATAGCTAGCATTTATTGGCATGTTTGTTATATTTCCCATGCTAAATGTAAAACAAAAATCTCCGATTTGATCAAATCATTATCAGTTCTTGACGTATCTTTGTGTTCTAGATTGCTCATATCAGTCGTCAAATAATAGCAACTGACGGAGGCAATCGAAGTAGCAGCGTAGAACTAACTGTTACTATCACTAATATACATAACCAGCCACCCCAGTGGGAGCAGGAAGAATATCAAGTAACTATCCCAGAGAACACTACTCGTGACTTGAGGATTGTGGTATGTAATGCATGTTAAATGATATGACTTGGTTAAATTTACAATGATTGGTTTATGAGGTTCCAAGCAAAATGTTTAGTAAAGAAGACTCAGTGTTGAAATGCAATACATTTTAAATGTTAAATGCAAGTTACATTCAAGTGCAATCATGTTCACCAAGTCCTCAACTTCTGCCCTGACTGAGATCAATACAGATCTGGAATCTAATCCAAACCATCTCCAATCCCCTGTTGCCATGTATGTCTCACTCAGTTATTGATTTTTGTGGATGTGGAAATAAAATTATCAATACAATTTTTGTCTAGTCTGAGCTAAATCATCAACGTTAAATAACACAGGAAAGTTTAGCAAATATCTTTTGTTGGGTGATCAGAAAAAATTCTTCCGTTAAATATTAGATTGACTAAAAGTGTTCTTGTTAATCCCCACAAAGTCCATTTTGATACTTTCCTAAGCAAATTCTTGAGACTAGAACCAGACTATATGCAGCCTTGGCATCCAATTTAACTCTGAGTTCAGCTTTTTACCCCATATCCTCTCCATTACCAAGTAGCTCCGTGTAACTCTGTAATCTACCACAGCTCTACTACCATATAAGATTCAGTTCAAGCGTTTTGAGCTGGCTTGATTTTCTTCACTCCTTCCCTACCTTCTGCTACCTATCCAAGCACCTAGGATTGGTTTACTATATTAGAAGTGCTATATAAATGCAAATTATTGTCATTTGCATAGAATTCCATGTATACAATTTGCTGTAAGCTCACCGAATTCCTTCAATTCTGTCCTTCTGCACATCCGTGATTTTCTTCATCCTTCTATTTACTACGGAATCTCAGTTTTCTTGTCGAAAGAGTGCCAGCCATTCCATTTTCAACATCATGGATAATCTCTCCATCCTGCAGATAGCTCATGTTGATACTTGTCTTTCCCTCCTCCTCACCCAAGACTTCCCAGGCCATAAATAAAACACTCTCCCAGACCTGATTTTCCTTCCTCTGCTAATACTATTTTGTCTTTGATCAATCTGTGTTACGAAAGGTTGACATGCAATGACAGCCTTTTCAAAAGACATATCAAACTCATGCTAGATTGCATTAACACATTCTGTAATGGTGAGCTGAAAAATAACATCAAGAGGGATAACATTCCACTCAGTTGGAGAATCTAGGAACAGAGAATGTAAGAATAACTAAGCAAACAGTTACAAGAGTATCTGATTTGGGACATTGCGAGTAGGAAATTATTCTGTCTTATTAAAAGAATCGGAGAATTGTTATAGCACAAAAGCAGGCTCTATGGACTTTGGAATCGGGTGAGAATGGGTCAAATGAATTTCCTCTTATCCCACTCATTTTTTGATTGTTTACAGGATTTTTGTGAGAACAATAGACTTGCCGATTCACTGAGTGTTTAACTGTTCCCTCACTGTAATTAAAAGCTAATCAGATAGATTTACTTGAGTTTTACCAGAGACACAGGATAGCTTTACCATACTTAACAAACAAAAAGACCCCAAAAAAAACTGCGGATGCTGGAAACCAAAAATAAAACATCTGAGGAGAGAAAACAAAGTTAATATTTTGAGTCCAGTTCAGAAACAGAATGCACAAGTGCTGCCAGACCTGCTGAGTTTTTCCAGCAATTTCTGTTTTTGTTTACTATATTTAACTTGGTTCAAGGAAACAGTTATAAAATACACTGACTTTCCTGCCTACCTACTCACGCATGTGCCCACACACATGCACACACTTGGAGTTTGTCCACATGTAAAAATAGATCACAGAGTCTAGAATGTTAGATGAATTGGATTAAAGTTCTGAGAAATACGAGGGGTATCCAGTCTGTGGAGGTTCATGTCTCAGTTGGCATAATGCTGGACCCAGTGGTCTTGCAACTTTCTCTCTGTGGTCCTGATACTTCCAATTGAAAGATAAAAAGCTGATTTTGACTATTCTTCTGAAGATAGTAGTGTATGGTTACTTACCTTCAAGACATCTCTACTGCCACAGAGGCATGACTAGGTCACATGATCAGCAAATAAGGCCTGACACTTGCAAGGTGGATTAGAGGAAGAGAGGGGGACTCAAGTTGAGATTTCTCTCACCACCATCTCAGCTGATTGTCCTCCTATTGCAGATAAATCAGAAGTTCACAGTCACAGAGGATTGGCTTGACGCACGACCAGTAATTCAAATATCAGCATTCACAATCAGCTCTTGTCTACTCTCAGCTTGGATTTCATTGTTCAACTGATTAGGTTTAAGGTAGTCCCATTGTCATTTGATAACTTGATGTCTTGGAACACCTCTCCCATGGTAAGGATCACTTAATCCAAATGATTGGATTGCCACCAGTTAAATATCTCAGGTGATTGCCTTGATGCCCTACTAATGGGGACAAGCTATTGTTGTGGTTCTGTTCACCGAGCTGGGAATTTGTGTTGCAGACGTTTTGTCCCCTGTCTAGGTGACATCCTCAGTGCTTGGGAGCCTCCTGTGAAGCGCTTCTGTGATCTTTCCTCCGGCATTTGTAGTGGTTTGAATCTGCCACTTCCGGTTGTCAGTTCCAGCTGTCCGTTGCAGTGGTCGGTATATTGGGTCCAAGTCGATGTGCTTATTGATTGAATCTGTGGATGAGTGCCATGCCTCTAGGAATCCCCTGGCTGTTCTCTGTATTGTATAGGTATAGCAACCACCCCAACACACACAAAAGAAGTTGCATCAAGACACTATTCAAAAGGGCCACAACACACTGCAGTACACCAGAACTGCAAAAAAAGGAAGAACACCTATACTATGTATTCGCGAAAAACGGATACCCGCGCAATTTCATCAACAGATGCCTAAGGGAAAGACAACGGAATGAGGACATGCCACAACCCAAAGGACTAGCCATGTTATCATACATCAAGAGCATTTCCGAACTGACAGCAGACTACTGCAACCACTAGGACTCATAACAGCACACAAACCAACAGCCACTCTCAGACAACTCACCAGAACGAAGGACCCGATACCCAGCATGAGCAAAACCAATGTAGTGTACAAAATCCCATGCAAGGACTGCACAAAACACTACATAGGACAAACAGGAAGACAGCTAACGATCCGCATCCATGAACACCAACTAGCCACGAACCGACATGGCCAGCTATCCTTAGTAGCCACACATGCAGATGACAAGCAACATGAGTTCGACTGGGACAACACTACTATTATAGGACAAGCCAAACAGAGAACAGCCAGGGAATTCCTAGAGGCATGGCACTCATCCACAGATTCAATTAATAAGACATCGACCTGGACCCAATATACCGACCACTGCAATGGACAGCTGGAACTGACAACCGGAAGCGGCAGATTCAAACCACTACAAATGCCGGAAGAAAGATCACAGAAGCGCTTCACAGGAGGCTCCCAAGCACTGAGGATGTCACCTAGACAGGGGACGAAACGTCTGCAACACAAATTCCCAGCTTGGCGAACTGAACCACAACAACGAGCACCCGAGCTACAAATCTTCTCACAAACTTTGGGGACAAGATATGTAGTTCATTCATATTTCCCTGTCCATTGTCCTTGATGGTTTCAGCAGACATGGTGCCTCAATCACAATGGCTTGGAATGAGGAAGGTAAAGTAATACAAATTGCAGAGGCATCTTTGGATTTCCATTCCTGCATCAGATGTGTAGAGCTGGAAGAATTTTCCATTTTCGGCCTGGGGTGAACTGAGAGTGACTGTCCTTGACATCATGATAGCTTTTCACTGAGTAAATCATTAAAGAGGTCGAATAAAACAGCAGCCAAGGGCAATCAGAGAGAAAGCTATCTGCTGTTTGGAGTCATGCCTGATACAAAGGAAGATAGTCATGGTTTTTGGAAGTTAAGTCATTTAAGTTAACTGCAGAAGTTCTCAGGATAGTGTCCTAGGCTCACCCAGGGTTTTTATCAATGCATTGGGGATGTTTACTGATGATTGCAAAATGTTCACTACCATTTGCAACTCCCCAGAAACTGAAATAGTCTGTATCCGTATGCATTAAAAGCTGGACAACATTCAGATGTGGACTGATAAGTGATGTGTAACATTCATGTCAGAAAAGGGCCAGGCAATGACCATATATAAGAGAGAATGTAACTGTCTCCGCTTGAAGTTCAGTAGCATTACTGTCACTGAACTGGCCACTATCAACATCCTGGGGGCTGGCCACTATCAACATCCTGGGGGCTACTAGAAACTGAACTGGACTAGTCACATACATACTTTGTCTACAAGAGCAGGTCAAAGGCTACGAGTTCTGTGACAAGTAATTCCCTCCTGTCTTTCCATGGCCTGTTGTCCATATACAAAGCACCTCAACGAGCTTTGTGTGAGTTAACTTTCCAGGAGGAGGTTCTTGATAACAATCAGGAGTGGAGATCTTTTATGAATAGTGCTCAAACAGAGCTATTTAAATAATACAATGAACATTTTATTGAGTTTTGAAATGAAATATCTGAAGAATAGTAATTTCATGAAGTCAGATAATGCAACACAGTAGGGAAATAAGACAATAAAAAATTTTAGCATACAAAATCTAACAGCACCCTGCAGCTATTAAAAGCAGATGAGTATTTCAATCATCAAACTGCTTGAGCATAAAAGTTATCAGATCCCTGAAGAAAGACAACAGGAACAGAAAAATGAGAAATATCTGCAGGTTTATGCTGGACCTATGTGCTAGAACATGACCAAGTGAGAATTTTAATTGAAACATCATTTACATTAATGTATTTTCCATTTTTTTCATTTCTACTTTTCATTGGAGCTAATTTTTCATTGTGTAATGGTGTGAAATATTTGTAATTGAACTGAAGGACTATCTTACATCCTGATTTTAGCATTGAAAGAAACTTATTACCATTTTACACAATCACAGAAAATCAAATTAACCCTTTAAGACTGTTCCAACATTAACCGCTGTTTGCCCAAATATTATTGTGAAATTTAGTTGTTTATATTAATGTGAACTGCTGAGATTCTAGGTATTTACTTTGGCTAAAATTCACAAAGCTGGGTAATTGAGGCTAGAAGTGGAGTTAATCTTAGAAACTTTTATAAGTATTTAATTACAAAAGGTAGATGTTATGAACATACACTTTCTGACACAAAGACCATAATTTCACTCCCTTCCTATTCATAGGTGTACGGTTAACTTCTCATTTATTCCCCATACATTTAAATATGATTAACAACATCAAAAGATGTGAATTTCTATCATTGATTTGAAATATTTTGTTTAGTTTTGAATAATGTGCTTTTAGAATTCACCTTATACAAATCGTATTTCTGAAATAAAAACAGAAAAAAGCTGAAATATTCAGAGGGACTGGCAGCTCTATGTGGTCAGAAAAGCAGAGTTAACATTTGAAAAACTAATGCTGTTTCTTTTCACAAAAGTGCTGCTGAGTCTTTCCTGCACTTTCTATTTTTTATCAGATTTCCAACATTTACACTATTTTGTTTTACATCAAGTGCTATTGACATTCTGTGTACTTTCAAACTTTAAAATAGCTTTGAAATCATGCCTCATATAAATATTGGCATTGATTTTCCAGTCAGTGGTAAAAGAATGATGCCAGCTAATCCTAATACTTACACTTGCTTACAGACGGTCAGTGGACCTTTGGGCTAGTCTTGTGGTAATTAGAAACCTATTTCTACAAAGGTGATCTAAGGCTTGTGTCAACAGGGTAAGCACCATATGTCTTCGGATCAAATAATTCTTCATAAACAGCACTTAATAAACAGAAATATCAACTTTGGGCCACTCCATGTACACCTCAGTTTGACTGTTTTTTTTAATCAAAGAAGTTTGATTCCAGCCATGGGCAACTCCCCGTGTGGGTTTCATTTGGTTGCTCCCGTTTCCTCCCACAGTCCAAAGATGTGCAGATTAAGTGGATTGGCCATACTAAATTGCCTATAGTGTCATGCATAGTGTGTCAGTTAGGTGGATTAGACATGGGATATGCAGGGTTACCCTCATCGTAAGGTCTGTGTGGTCTCAATAGGCCGAATGGCCTAATTCCACATTGTAGGGATTCTATGATCATAACATTGACATCAAAACCAGCACATCCTTTCTAATATAACACTCTATGACTTAAGATGGGCAAACATGTTGAATAATGGATCCTTATGTGTTCCTAACAGCTGTGCAATAATATGTCTCTCACTGTTTGCTCTTCCCATTATTAATATTGAAAGTTTGATCTGTTTCTTTCCAGTATGTTCATTGGAAGTTTATGAATTGTTGGCTCCACACAATTCTCTCCATCTCCTACTCCTCCCCCTCACTAACCCCACCCCCCCCTCCCATTCTCCACCCAACTATCCATTGAAACATTCCAGTAAGATCCAAAGCATTGAAAGACTGGCCCAACATCCGAGTGCTCAATTTGCAATGCAAGCCTACTCCTGTCCACACTGCTGTGTGCAGTTGAAAATCGAGCTCCGTGTTAGCATTAGTGTTACTGGAAAGCTTCTGGACGAAGTACTGACACAATGAAATATCTTGAGGGGCACAGCAATGTGGATAACATCATCTAATTTCCACATTTACCCCCAGAAGCAGATAATCCAGTCATTTTTAAGTTACTTAGATTCAAATGTTTCAGTTACAAATGTGACTTCCAGAGGTGAACATTACATGTAGAAAATCCTGACCACCGCTCCCTTGCCACACACATCGCTGCCACAGTATCCCACCTGTATGTGTACAATCCAACACAATGATATTGGATTGTTAACCAGCCTCAAATAATAGACCAAAATCAGCAGCCTACCATTTAAAAAAAAACCTTAATTAACACGCTATTAATTGTTACCAAGGCAATAGACATAAATTTTATGTTGCCCACGCATTTTTTGGAAGGAGTGACACCAGTATCAATATTTGATACAAAATAGATGTAAAGTTCAAAGTCGGACTGTGGCTGTGTTGATCTGAAGCTGGGAGAGTTTCATGGTATTTTAACTTTGATTTTTCATAGTTTCCAATCTCCAGCAGTACATTTGCTCAGGGAATGGGGCATAGAAAAAGTGCTTTGATCAAGTTTGACTCTTAGATTGCTGTCCCTGTGAAACTTGTTCAGTCTGTGAGAGCTTTCTTCTCCAGTGATAAAGTGAAGGAGAAAAAGGAAGGTCGCTGGCTAGGGACAGGTATACCCTACGGTTCAGAAAATTGAATAACCTACTGCTGAACAAGGGGCTGAGCAAAATAGACAGCAACATCAGGCTGGCATAGCAAGGCAAAGGCATCTTGCCAGCTGTGTCTACAGGGGGAGGATGACAAGCATCCAGATGTCTGATCAGCATTGCCTCAGAAGATTGCTTCCCTCAAGGAAGATATTCACATCTTTTTGTTACATGCCATCTGAGGAGGATTGCCTTCAGTTGTGCTAGGGCCACCCACTAACTGTGTACTTTATAGTATCTCTGGCCTTGAATGATTTCACCTCTGTATCATTCCAGATGTCGTAAAATCATAAGAGCATAAAATATAGGAGCAGAATTAGACCATTTGGCTTGTTGTGTCTGCTTCATCATTTGTGGCTGGTATGTTTCTCAATGCCATTCTCTTGTCTTTTCTCTGCAACCTTTGATCCCCTTACTAATTAAGAATCTATCTATCTTTGTCTTAAATACATCCAATGACTTGGCCTTTCCAGCCTTTTCCAGCAATGAATTCCTCAAGTTCACCACCCTCTGGCTGAAGAAATTCTTCCTCATCTCAATTCGAACTATAGAATCTTTACAGTGTGGAAGCAGACCATTCGGCCCATCGAGTCCACACTGACTCTCTGAAGAGCATCCCACCCAGACCGACGGCCTACCCTATCCCTGTAACCCTGCATTTCTGATCGCCAGTCCACCTAACATGCACAATGGGCAATTTAGTGTGGTCAGTTCACCGAGCCTTCACGTCTAGGGACTGTGGGAGGAAACTGGAACACCCAGAGGAAACCCACACGGACGCAGGGAGAATGTGCAAACTCCACACAGACAGTTGCCCAAGGCTGGAATAGAACCAGGGTTCCTGTTGCTGTAAGGTAGCAATGCTAACCACTGAACCCACAGCTGGCAGCCCATCATTCTTTCAAGCTTTTCAAAGATGCTGTTTTCAGCCATGTCCATGGATACATCTGAATTGTCCATTACCTATGTTCACACAGAATCTGCACATTGATGGAGTATACCTCCATCACCAGTAACAATCCAAGTAAAGCAGGAAGGGCCAGAGGCTTTTTTTGCCATGGCTGGTTTTCCAAATATGCAGGAGGAACTGGACAATGTAAACTCCATCTGGATAGCCAGGATCTTTTATTGTTCAGAAATCCATCAATGTGGAGGTTCTGTATGACAATGGGCAATAGACAATCCAGACGTATCCAGGGAGCAGTCTTGAGGCATACATACTTGAGCACTCCCAGTTGGCAGAGATGTTCAGTGGCCTGGAGCCTTTAGGTGGCTGGCTTCTGAATGACAAAGGGTACATTCTCAACAAATGGTTAATGACCCCAGAGAGAAATTCATGCACAGAACTGCAAATATCCAAACATCTCGAACATATGTTGAGTATAACAATGGTCTGCTGAATGATGGTCCTGGTGGAAGTGTGACCATTATCCTACTTCCTCTCATGTTTGAGATGTTTGGATCTTTGCAGTTTTACGAGAATCTCACTCATGGTCATAGACTGCCATGCCTTGGACAACCTGATTCTCCAAAGAAGTGAAGCCCTGGAACAGAAGGATCTGATGGCAAGAGCCACGTCATCTCAGGATGAGTCTGATGATGAGGGAGAGCGTGCTATCTAGCTGCACAAAGTGGGAATCAGGAGGCTTTTGATACCGATAAGATGAGAGATTCTCTAACACTATGAAGATTCCACTAGCTTTGTGTCAACTGTTTAGCTATAAGATCCTTTTGTTGTGGTTCTGTTCGCCGAGCTGGGAATTTGTGTTGCAGATGTTTCGTCCCCTGTCTAGGTGACATCCTCAGTGCTTGGGAGCCTCTTGTGAAGCGCTTCTGTGATCTTTCCTCCGGTATTTGTAGTGGTTTGAATCTGCCGCTTCCGGTTGTCAGTTCCAGCTGTCTGTTGCAGTGGTCGGTATATTGGGTCCAGGTCGATGTGTTTGTTGATGGACCCAATATACCGGCCACTCCAGCGGACAGCTGGAACTGATAACCAGAAGCGGCAGAGGCAGGCCACTATAAATGCCGGAGGAAACATCACAGAAGCGCTTCACAAGAGGTTCCCAAGCACTGAGGATGTCACCTAGACAGGGGACGAAACGTTTGCAACACAAATTCCCAGCTCGGTGAACAGAACCACAACAGTGAGCACCCGAGCTACAAATCGTCTCCCAAACTTTGAATAAGATCCTTTTCCTTATATCTCCTACACATTAACAACAAGGCTGCCTGTGCATGTGCCAAAGTCAAGGTACTAAATGAGGCTGATCAGAGGGACCACTGAATCCAAACTTCCTTCACAACATGCATTCAATCTAAATCAAAGCCATCTGGACACAAAAACGAAACACTAATGCAGCCAAAACATCAAGCAAAAAGAACAGTTATGCAATAATAAATTAAATCAACAGTTTTCACGACTCCCAATCGTGGACAATTACCTTTGTAAGTCTGTATGTAACTAATGTGCTGTTTTATTGACAGATGTTACAGAATAATGTTCTCCCACTTCCCCAGAGATAGGCTGCTGATCTACATACTGCTTTGCCTGGAATGACTTTGTCAGCTGTCTTCTGGCTATCTGGTTGTCTAAGGCTCAGGGAACCCAGATATGATAGCAGCAAGAATCTCACTTTTTAAATGTACCCATGGATGTGGGTATCACTGGCTGGTATTTCTACCACTAGTTTCCTTTGAGAAGTTGGCGGTGAGCTACCTTCTTGGAACATTGCAGTTCATGTGTTGTACATTGACCCACAATGTCATTATGGAGAGAATTCCACAATTTTGACTAAGTGACAGTAAAGGAACAGTGATATATTTCTGAGTCAGGATGCTGAATGGTTTGGATGGGAACTTGCAGGTGGTGGTGCTGTGACACTCTGTGACATTGATGCAAAAGGCAGTGGGATGGTGAAGAAGCTGCTTACTATCAGAAAAACTCTGAGAGGTGTCCCCAGATATTGAGGGCATATTGAAGTCCAGTTGGTTTTCCTGCTTTTTAGACAGGAACCAGGACTTGGCTGAGACTCCTGGCACTTCATCCCCTCTTGCCTTAGCTTTGAGCACGAGAGCTGATGATGTCTTGCATCAGTGTGTGTGGCTGACTCATATATACCTTCTGAAGTCTGTGCTGGTACCAAGTGATGCTTGAGAATGTGGTGCTGTCTTCTTTGAGGCTTCACCTTCCTCCTTAGGAGTTGATTGTCCCATTGGCACGTGGTTGCAGCTGCCAATGTTTCACCTGTGTGATAAGTGAATAACATGGCAATGGCATGCAAATGAAAGTGTATACCCACCATCCTGTCAGTAAACTGCTGGTTTTGATCCTCCATGACAGTCACCAGATTGTCAATGGAGGACATCATATATTCTGAAGAGCAGGTGATCACATTCATGACCTAGACAGACTCATCCATTGCCCATTTCAATGTGGAACGACTATCATATTTTTGTGTACCTTACACATTTCATCCATCATACACCGCCTGACTGACGACTCTGTTTGTTCAGCATCAGACTTGGATACAGCACCTCGGTCAGCTCCAGCACTCCTCTGACCACCTGGCACCTTTGCTTATTCAGTCTCTGATAGCTGGTCTCGTGACTGTAATGCGCTCGCCCCATTGTGTGGATCTCCGTTAGCTGACTCATATACGCCCACCGAAATGTGTGAGTCTGTGCTGGTACTAAGTGTTGCATGATGATGTGGTTCTGCCTCCTTTGAGGTTTCATCTTCCTCCTTAGGAGTTAATTGTCCCCTTGGCATGAGTGGGTGCAGCTGCCAATGTTTCACCTGCAAGAGAAGCTGATGATAAAATGAAGAGTATCATCTTAATTTGAAGTATGTTTAGAAAGACCTGCTTCCTTAAAAAACACAAGATGGGATTAATGGAAGGTGGTAACCATGGTGTGAACCGCAGCCCCTTCAACATTCTTCCTTGAATTCTGTAGTCTTCAAAACCAAAGCCCATTATATCCCCAGAAAATTCTCCTGCTTCTGAGATCTAACCCCTGCATTTTATTTGCAGGAAGAACTATGTACCCTTGGACTATTGCCACCCTAGGGTTGACATCTAAGCTTACCTTGATCAATGGGACAACTCCAATGGTTCTCTGCCAGTACTATGGCTTTCTCTTCTAGAGAAAGAATAGGCCAGCCTGCTTATTTTTGAAATGTACACAGGAAATTCTGGAGAAGTGTAGCAGTTATGGCAGCATTTGTGAAGTGAGAAACAGAGTTAATGTTTAACTCTTCATCAGATCTGCACACATTCAGGTTGGAGTCTGGACAGTGAAAAAGATTATCTCAGAGTACAATGGTACCTTGATCAAATGGGTAAATGTGCCAAGGAGTGCAGATCGAATTTTAACTTAGATAAATATGAGGTGTTGCATTTTGGTAAGACAAGCATGGTCGGGCTCATATAGTTAATGGTAGGGCCCTGGAGAATATTGCTAAACAAAGAGACCTCGGGGTGCACTTGCATAGTTCCTTGAAAGTGGAATCGCAGCTAGACAGGGTGGTGAAGGTGGTGTTTGGCATGTTTGTATTCATTAGTCAGAACATTGAGTATAGGAGTTGGGACATCATATTGCGGCTATACAGGACATTGGTGAGGCCACTTTTGGAATACTGCATATAATTCTGGTCACCCTTCTATAGAAAGGATGCTTTTAAACTTGAGAGGGTGTAGAAAAGATTTATAAGGACGTTGCTGGGACTGGTGAGTTTGAGTTATAGGGAGAGGCTGAATTGGTTGGGGCTTTTTTCTCTGGAGCATCGGAAGCTGAAGGGTGACGTTCTAGGAATTTTTAAAATCATGATAGGCATGGTTAGGGCAGATAAGTCTTTTTCCAAAAATGAATGTTTAAGGTGAAATGGAAAGATTTTAAAAATATCTAGAGCATAGGGTTTGAGAAGAGAAATATTTAAAAAGAGGCTACATTTTTACACAGAGAGTGGTTCATGTGTGGAATGAACTTCCAGGGGAAGTGGTGAATGTGGGTACAGTTACAACATTTAAAAGACAAATATCTGAATAAGGAGGGTTTGGAGGGAAATGGGACCAAGCACAAGCAGGTGCGACTAGTTTAGTTTGGGATTATAGTTGGCATGGACTGTTTGGATCAAAGGGTCTGTTTCCATGTAGTATGACTGTATGACTCTAATATTCCAGTATATTTGGACTGCAAAAGTCTTATGTGTAATTTAAGAGGATTTGGAGATTTCTTGTCTGAGGCACAGAACACTGAAGCATTAAACATCTGCATATTTGAATAGTGTAGTGGCAACAATGTCCTCCACTTCCTGCTCACTATTTGCAGGCAATCAGATGTTGAAATACTTTGCAAGAATTTGGAAGGTATAAAGCTATTTCTTTTCATAATTACACCCCTGGAGGATTCACCTGTAAGAAGTGTATCTCACTAAATAGTGATATGAACTCAATTTTAAAATTACAATTATGTATTGTATTAATGATCTACTAATTATGTGATTGGAGCACAAGCTCATCAATCTGCATAGAAATTAGTTTCTAAACATCCAAAATATTCCTTGTTAAAACTAATGAGGTACTTAGGGTTCTTCATGAATCTAATTAGATAGCATTATAAATGAATCATTCATGGCATATGTAAAGGTCAAAGTGCAGTGTGAAACTCCCAAAAGTGAGGGAACATGAGGAAACAATGAACAGCTTGAGAGATTATTTATTAACTTCAGGCAAAATTAGACTGTATTTGTTAATATGCTGATAGCCTTTCCATATATTTTATGTACTGCAATGATTGTAATTTTTCACTGTGAACATAATTAAAACAGTCTCAGCTGGGTCTATGGATGTTTTCAAAGGGCTGTGAGCCTAATTTTAAAAAAAATATATAAAACATCTACAGTAGAACCTCGATTATCCGAATTTCGGATTATCCAAACAAGATCTCAAGGTCCCGTGAAAATGGCATTAGGCAACTCAGCATCCAGTTATCAGTTAAACGGCATTCACAGCTTATTAAAGGTCAAAGTGCAGTGTGAAACTCCCAAAAGCATGCATTGCCTGATAACCAAGAAATTTTCGATAACCAGCACTCAAATTACCGCTTGTTTCCAGTTAACTGAACAGAATATTCCCTGCCCATCTTGTTTGGATAAGAGATCAGTTTACAATAGATCAGTTTTCGATAAATGGCACTATGGCATGCATTGCTGGATAACCAAGGAATATTTAGATAACCAGCACTCATTAATTACCACTTGTTTCCAGTTAACTGAACAGAATATTCCCTGCCCGTCTCGTTTGGAGAATTGAGGTGCTACTGTAAATTGCAAGAAGATTATTGCGCTTTTTGAGGGTCAATAATCTCAGTCCCAGTGTATTGCCACAGAGGGTTCTAGGCCCAACCATCTTCAGCTGCTTCAAGAAGGACCTTCCCTTTAATATCTGGTCGGGAAATAAGCATGTTTTCTGATGATTGCATAATGTTCAGTAGTATTTTAAACTCTTCAGTTAATATCCTCTCATGCAGCAGCAACATTCCCTCTAAGCTGCGTGACATTACTGCCCATCCGAGATTCCATGCACACCAATTGCGGACGCATTGACTTCTGGATTCAGAGATCGATGACAGGCATGGATCTTGGAGGTCCACACCCCGAAAAATTAGAAGGAATATTGGCAGCAAGAGCAAAACAACATCCAGGCTTGGGTTAATTGGTAGCAAGTAACATTCAAGCAATGACTACCTCCAATGTAACCATCTCTCATTGACAGCATTACCATCACTGAATCTTCCCAATCAACACTCTTTTCATGAAAATTGACTAAAACCCTAACTGGACTAGCCATTTTAAATACTGTGGTTACATGTCAGATACTGGGAATTCTACTGTAAGAAACTCATCTCCTAACTCATCAAAGTTTGTCCATCATCCTATAGGCACAAGTCAGGAGTGTGATGGAATAGTCTCCACTTGCCTGCATGAGTACAGCTCCAACAACATTCAAGAACCTTGACACTATCTGGGACAAAACAACCTGCTTGATCGCATCCCATGCACCATTGAACACTCTCCCCCATGTACCATGTAGATAATACACGGCAACAACTCATGATGCCATTTTTGACAACATTGTCCAAACGCACAATGTCCATTATCCAGAACAACAGCAAATACATTGGAACATCACTACCAACAAGTTCCCTGCAAGCCACTCATTATTCTGACTTGGAACCAGGCTATCACTTTACTGTAACTATCTTGAAAATCTTGGAAATCCGTCTCTTACCGCACTTTGGGTGCCCTTGCATCACGTGGACTGAAGCTATTCAAGATGGTAGCTCACCATCACCTTCTCAAGAACAATTAGGTATGAGCAACAAATGCTAGCCCATCTAATGTTACCACATACCATGATCCAACAAAGAGATTCCTCCTCAATTACCCTACTCAGACATAATTTTGGTAAAGGAAGAAATTATGGTTAAAAAGGCTCTTAATCATATATTTAATCAGCTCAATTACTTTCCATGTAACCCACTTTGGGAATAGCAGAAAGTTGATAGAATGATGTTAGAATTCCTGTCTGAAATGTTTTCCAGGATGATCCCAGCTCATCAATATACTTAACTGGGAAAGTCTTGTCCTAGGTGCAAGTTACAAACCAAGCAGAGACCCAGCTCTTATCAGGAGAAGAGATATCAGAAGATGCATGACTGCTCACTGTACATGTGCATTTCTAACAGTTGGTTCTAAAATATAATTGGAAAATACTAAAAGCAAGCTATCTCTCTTCCCACTGAATGGGAAACATGCATTTGTCTCATATAAGGATGATGACAAGGATTACAACATACAAGACCACCAGTCCCACCTCTTTTCCCCAACATTATTAGGTGTAGGAACATTGTAGTTTCACATACAATATTTCACCTTATTCAGAGTGAAGTACATAATTGTTTTCTGACTGTCCTGTTTAGTGATTACAGCACTTTTAATGTTAAGTCTTACTTTCTGTGATTTTAGACTGTCAAGGCAACATCTCCTCTTGGTGACCCACGGGTTACATACAACCTGGAAGAAGGCCAGGTTCCAGAAACAAACATGCCAATCCGATTCTACCTGAAACCCAATCGTGCTGATGGATCAGCCTCTATTTTAGTGGCAGAACCACTAGATTTTGAGGTTACAAAATTTTTCATCCTTAGAGTCAGGGCTCAGAATGTGGCTGCAGTTCCATTAGCCTCCTTTACCACCATCTTTGTCAATGTAACAGGTATGTTTGAGGTAAACTAAGTTTAGATGCTGGTCTTTGAATCTTACAAAGTTTCCCTCGCTTGCTGAACCACTTCAATATAGTGTCAGCAGTTTCCAAGAAATAAATAAAATATTTCAGCCAGTTTGTGCTTTCTATTTGAAATAACATCCCTAACTTTATGCATGGCCTGTACATGGGTGATTGTTTTAAAAGTGTCTTTTAGTAAAATTCAGTAATGATCATGTCATCTATTGATTGCAGAAGATTCATTCTGTTGTTATGCTACATCATGACCTTTCTTAATTATTCAATTTTTCAGATGTGAACGACAATGTTCCTTTCTTTACCTCATCCATTTATGAAGCCATGGTCCCTGAAGGTGCTGCAGTTGGTCTGTCTGTTGTGCAGGTATCAGCAACTGATCTGGATTCAGGACGCCATGGAAAGGTTAGAAATTGTGCTGTGCACACTGTATTTCTTCAAGTAGTTCTGCTTGTTTTACGCTATACTTGTTGGATAACCACTTTCCTCACATGATTCGTGTTCATGGACTTGGTTGGGTAGGTGCACAGCCCAGGTCAAACAGGTAACATACAGCTGTAGATGCCTTTTCGCTGAATCATTTCCATCAACTAACAGAATTGAGATCATAAAAGTCCTGTAATGCTCTGATGAGTTCCATTGGTTGGAGGAAGGATTTCTGCCCCTCACTCTAGCTGACTGGCCAGCAGCTGTGTAGATCTAACCATGCCGCTGGAGATCACAAATAGTCTCCAGGTTTTAAGACTTTGGGTCTGAAACCAGGTAAGTGTAAGTGATCTCACAATGGATGAGGAGGTGAGACCTGGGGAGGTTGAAAAGGGAAGACAGCCATGATTGAATGGCGAAGTAGATTTAGTATCATAGACCCCTTATAGTGTGGAAAGAGGTCATTTCGACCATTCAGGCTGCAGTGACCCTCCGAAGGGCATCCCACACAGTCCTACCCCCTCCCCCTATCCTCGTAACCCTGCACTTGACGGACCAAATGGCCTAATTCTGCTCCAGTGTCTTTTGGTTAGAAAGCATAATTGAAAAATGTGATGAACAAGTGACCTGTCTTCTATAGAAAACTTGCACTTTTCTCCACAGAAAGATATAGGGATGGTAACAAGAGATTATACAATACAAGCTCACCAGTCCCACCTCACTTCCCCAAGCATATTTTGTGTATGAACATTGTTACAGCCTTTCACTTTATTGAGGGTGAAGTATGTAACTATTTTGTGGCTGTCCTCTTTAGTCTACCTAATCCCTTAACTACAGTATATCTAATTTATCTACAAATTGTTGGTAAATTTTATTTCTCTCATATGTTTCTCTCCTATAGTGTAATACAGACTGTATTCTTCGGGCAAATAATTGAACATTTTTTGTGTTGTTATAAGTTCTGAAGGTAATACTAACAGTGCAGATATCATGAAACAAAATAAGTTGCAAAATGTTTGAATGTACATGCAGTTACATTGGTTTAGTTTCTATTTGAATGGATTTGAATTTATTTTGAATCAATCAGTATTCTTTGATGTATGGTAATTATAACTCTAAACGTCACAGAATCGAATGTTCATTCAAACTTGAGGGCTCACTCGTTTTCTTTGCTTTCACCTACAGATTAATTATGCTATAGTGAAGGATGTCAGTGGAGACTATAATTACTTCAGCATTGATTTTGAAACAGGAATAATATTCACGCAGACATCCTTTGACAGAGAGGTGAAAGGGTCTTATTTGATAGAAGTTCAATCTCAAGACAACTCTGAGTCTGCTCGGCCTGGCATGCATGGACAGCCCAATACTGGTATATATGTACCTGTGTTATCAGCTCTTCAAACAAACCAAGGAAATAGGTGGATGTGTTTGTCCACAAATAAGTACACAAATAGTTTGGGTGTTTAATTAACTAAGATTAATTACAAATTATGCAACCGAACAAAATAAAGTGGACAAGTAATATTATGAAATGATTTGTTTTCCATTTGGAGGTGTCATTCAACTCATGTTACTTACTTTGCTTTGACCAATTTTCTTCACTCCCTGTGATGTTCTTCGCTTCAGGCCATTGTTCTGCTCAATAATCACAGGAGCAGAGCTGAACCTTGAAGAAATGATCATCCAGGCTATACTGTACAAAATCATCCCATTGGCAAATGCTGCCTGCTTGGCATTAAAAACATTTTTCAGCACTTTCCAGATGTGACACAGAATTCTATTGTATTGTGTTCCTATTGCCGAATTTGTTGTGAATTTAAACTTCAGTAGACCACACACTTACATATGGCAAATACTCAGTGATATTTCTATGTTTCCTCATTACGTTCTATGAACTCTTTAAAAGTGAGTGGACATTTTTCTATTCACAGATACAGCGTATGTGAGGATTTTTGTCAGTGACGTGAATGACAATGCACCAGCCTTCCCACAGGAAACCTATACAATAAACATAGATGAGGACAAGGACATTGGCTTTGTTGTTATCACTGTTTCTGCAAATGATGGAGATGAAGGTACGTCTTTTTGTATCATGCAATTCTTTCATATGTGATTTCACAGAAAGGAGGTGCCTACAAATGAAATGGTGTTCCAGAATAAAATCAGTCACAGGCAATGCTGCTGATTGCTGCCTGGTGAGCCACATTGGAATAAAGTGAAGTGGGCAAAAAAAGGGTTGATCTTGTCAATTGCAAGTCCTCTCCATACCACACGCTCACAAAGTCAAATAAGCGGGTGTCCTATTCACTATCTCACATGAATTGCTACTTATGTCAGTGCCTACAGCACAATATATTCCTATTCTTGATTTAAAAACAAGAACATTTGTGAGTGGGACTTTAAAATAAACTGAGGAGCGTGGGTGTCATTGCACCAATAAATGAATCTTTAATGACTTCTTGAGATTTGGTTCCACCATATGGTGAACCAGCAGTAGTGCAACAGTACAAAGGATTCCTAATTCATCACTTACTGATCATGCATAAATTGATTGGTTTCAAATCTGCTACAGAGTGATCAATGTCAGAAAATTAGAGAGTGCTGGGATCAAATATTTGGAGAGAAACTAAGGGTGACTGTATCATCTATTTCTTAAACTGTTGCTACAAAGTGTGTTATAGATTGTAACGTAATCAAATATCATTCACTAATTCTGCCTGAGAATGGTCGTCATAATTATGTAGGACTTTCATTCTTATATCCAGAAATTTAAATACAGATCATTTGCCAAGTTATAGCTATTGCAGCTTTCACTGTGTTGTGGGACTCTGTCTCTGTGGCTCACCTGTTTGTATCATAAGTAAACCATTTCTAATATATGTTAGTGACTTGGAGGAAGAAAGCAAATGTACAAATGCAAATGCAAAAGCAAAAGCCAAATTTGCAGATGACACAACAATTAATAGAAAGGCAGGTTATGAGAGAGATTAAAAGAGTTGTGATAGGTTAAGCAATTAGCCAAAAAGTTGGCAAATGTTATAATGCGGGTATATGTGAAGGTGCTCAATTTGGAAGGGAGAAGAAAAGAACAGAGTATTATTCAAGTGGAGGAAAACTGCAAAAAGATGCAAAATAAAGGGACTTGGTGGTACTTGTGGTTTAAATACAGAAAGCTAGCACGCAGGTTCAGCAGGTAAACAGGAAGGCTCATGGAATGTTGGCTCTTATTTCAAGGGAGTTGCAGTATATGAAGAGGGAAGTTTTACTGTAAGATGTACAAAATATTGGTGAGACCATATCTGGAGTACTGTGAGCAGTTGTGGTCCCCTTATTTAGGAAAGATATCATTCCATTGGAGGCAGTTCAGGGAAGCATTATTAGGATCATTCCCAATCTCATGAGCAAAAGCTAAACAAATTGGAACTCAATTCATTGGAATTTGGAAGAATCAGATGAACTAATTGAAACATGGAGGGATCCTTGAGGGTCTTGACCCGAGTAAATGCTGAGAGGATGTTTTCTCCAATAAGAGAGTCTAGGACCAATTGACAT
Organism: Chiloscyllium punctatum; assembly: GCF_047496795.1. Taxonomy (NCBI): domain Eukaryota; kingdom Metazoa; phylum Chordata; class Chondrichthyes; order Orectolobiformes; family Hemiscylliidae; genus Chiloscyllium; species Chiloscyllium punctatum. The sequence goes on along the minus strand of NC_092743.1, from coordinate 45,553,606 downwards.
AATCTCAGAATAAAAGAGTGCCAATTTAAGACTGAGATGAGGAATACTTTTTTTTTCCTTATAGGGTTTATTGTCTGTGGAACTCCCTGCCATAAAGAGGTGTGGAGGTTGGGTCCTTGAGTACATTTAAGCCTGAGACAGACAGATTTGTGATCAGTAGGGGAATCAAGGATTATGGGGAAAGGGCAGGCAAGTGGATGTGAGGAATGTCCGATTAGCCATGATTAAATTGAATGCAGAGCAAGCTCGAGGGAGCCAAATGGTTTATTCCTGTTATTTTTATTCACTTGTGTGACGTGGTATGTCAGTGGCTGGCCAGCATTTATATCACGTCCCTAACTGCCCTTGAGAAAGTGATAGTGAACAGCCTTCTGGAACTGCTGCAGTCTGTGCACTGTGGGTGACCCACAATGTGCTAAGAGAAAGAATTCCAGGATCTTAACCTTGCAACACTGAAGAACCAAAGATATATTTCCAAGTCAGGATGGTGAGTGGCTTGGAAGTGAACTTGCAGGTGGTTGTGTTCCCATGGATCTGCTGCCCTTGTCCTTCTAGAATGAAGTGATTGTGGGTTTGGAAGGTATTGCCTGAGGACCTTTGGCGAATTTCTGCATCCTGTAGATAGTACACACTGCTGCTAATGAGTGTCAGTGGTGGAGGGAGTGGATGCTTGTGTATGTGGTGCCAATTAAATGATCTGCTTTTTCTTGGATGGTGTCAAGTTTCTTGAGTGTCGTTGGACCTGCACCCCATCCAGGTAAGTGAGGAGCAGTCCATCACACTCCTGACTTGTGCCATGTAGATGGTGGAAAGGATTTGGGGAAATGAGTTACTGTCTATATTCCTAAATGCCTTTGTCATCACTGTGTTTAAGAGTCCAGTTGCGTTGCTGGTCAATGGTAACCCCAAAGATGTTGGCAGTTGGAGATCAGTGATGGTAACACCATTGAATGTCAAGGTATGGTCGTTAGATTGTCTCTTATTGGTGATAGTCATTGCCTCGCATTTATGTGGTATAAATGTTACTTGCCACTTTTCAGCCCAAGCCTGGATATTGTCCAGATCTTGTTGCATTTGAACATGGGTCACTTCAATATCAGAGGAGTCACGGATGGTGCTGAACATTGTGCAACCAATGGCAAACATTTCTACTTCTGACCTTATAAATCAAAGAAGGTCATTATTGAAGCAGCTGAGAATAATTGTACCTGGGACACTACTCTGACAAATTCCTGCAGAGATGACTGACCTCCAACAACCAAAATCATCTCTCTATGTGCCAAGTATGACTCCAAAAGGTGGAGCATTTGCCTTGATGTCTATTAATTCTAGTTTTGTGAGGACTCCTTCATGCCACGTTCAGTCGAATGCTGTCTTGATGTTAGGGGGTCACTTTCACCTCACTTTGGAATTCAGCTCTTTGTCCTTGTTTCAACCAAGCTGTAATGAGGTCAGGAGCTGAGTGGCCCTGGTGGAACCCAAACTGGGCATCATTGAGCAGGTTATAGCTGAGCACTATTGATGACTCCATCCATCACTTTACTAATGGTCAAGAGTACACTGATGGGGTGGTAATTGGCCTGGGTGGATTTGTCCAGCTTTTTGTGTACATGATATACCTGGGTAATTTTCCACATTGTCGGGTGGATGCCAGTGTTGTAACTGTACAGGAAGAATTTGGCTAGGGGAGAGGCAAGTTCTGGAGTACAAGATTTCAATATTATTGCCAGAATGTTGTCAGGGCCATAGCCTTTGCAGTATCTGGTGCCTCTGACCATTTCTTGAGATCACGTGGAATGAGTATAATTGGCTGAAGACTGGTATCTGTAATGCTGGCGACCACTGGGGAAGGTGGAGATCACCCACTTGCCCCTTCTAGCTGAAGATTACTGTGAAAGCCTCAGCCTTATCTTTTGCACTGTTCTTCCATCCTTGGGGATAGGGATATTTGTGAACTTCCTCCTCCAGTGATAAAAGCAAATTACTGTGGATGCTGGAATCTGAAACCAAAAGAGAAAATGCTGGAAAATCTCAGCAGGTCTGGCAGCATCTGTAAGGAGAGAAAGGAGCTGACGTTTTGAGTCTAACTGACCCTTTGTCAAAGCTAAAAAAAGGGAGAAATAGGGAGGTATTTATACTAGGCTGAGAGAAGGTGAGTCATGGCTCCAGTTTGCATTGCGTGGAGGAACAGCATCTCATCTTCCGATTAGGCACATTACAGCCTGCCAGTCTCAACGGTGAATTCAACAACTTCAGATGATTATCCCATCTCGACCCCTCTGTTTTCTTTCTGCTCCGTAATTTTATTTCATTTATTTTATTTACTTTTTAAATATTTTTTCACTGTTCTGTACCTCTTATTTCTTGATTGTCTCTTCTTCTCTCGCTCCCCACTCTGTCATCACCTTTTTCCTCTTCTCTTCCCCCTTTGCTACCCTTCTCCCCTGTTTTCCATTTTGCCTCTGATCACCCATTTCCGCCCCCGACCTCCCACCCCCCACCCCCCCCCCCCCACCCCCCATCCCTCACATATTTTGTCACACAGCACTGGCTTCAGCCTTGGTCATTCACAGCTCCTAATCTCCCTATAATCTCTCAATGCACTGTCATTATCACCTCTTTATTGCTATCTTTGCTTCTGGAGCCATGACTCACCTTCTCTCAGCCTAGTATAAATACCTCCCTATTTCTCCCTTTTTTTAGCTTTGACAAAGGGTCAGTTAGACTCAAAACGTCAGCTCCTTTCTCTCCTTACAGATGCTGTCAGACCTGCTGAGATTTTACAGCATTTTCTCTTTTGGTCCTCCTCCAGTGAGTTGTTTAATGATCTATCACCATTCACAGCTGAATGTGGCAAGACTAGAATTCAGATCTGATCTATTAATTGTTAAATCACTTAGAATTGTCTATCATTTTCTGCTTCTGCTATTTGGCATGCAATCCTTTTTGGTAACTTCACCAGCTTCACACCTCATTTTTTAGGAATGCCTGGTGCTGCTCATATTATGCCTTCCTGCACTCTCCATTGAACCAAGAGTTGGTCCTCTGGCTTGATGGTAATGGTTGAGTGGGAGATAAGCCAGGCCATGAGGTTACACATTGTACTGGAATATAGTTCTGCTGCTGTTGATGGTCCACAGTCACTCATGGATGCCTGTTTTGAGTTGCAAGATCTGCTCAAAATCTGCCCCATTTAGCTGGTGATAGTGCAACACAACATGATGAACGTTATTCTCAATGTGGAGGTGGGACTTTGTCTCCACAAGGACTGAGCAGTGGTCACTCTTACCGCTACTGTCACGGACAGATGTATCTGCAGCCAGCAAATTATTAAGGATGAGGTCAAGTGCGTTTTTCCCTCATGTTCCCTCACCACCTGCTGCAGTCCCGTCTAGCAGTGATGTGCTTTAGGACCTGACTAGCTCGGTCATTAGTGCTGTTGCTGAGCCCCTGTTCATGGTGGACATTGAAATTCCCCCACTTATAGTACGTTCTGTGCCCTTGCTTCCCTCAATGGTTCCTCTAAGTATTGTTCAACATGGAGGAGTATTGATTCATCAGCTGAGGGAGAACAGTATGTTGTTATCAGCAGGTTTCCTTACCCAAGTTTAATCTGAAGCCATGAGACCTCATGGGGTCTGGTGTTAATGTTGAGGACTCCCGGGGCAACTCGTTCCTGACCGTATACCACTGTGCCGCCATCTCTGCTGGGTCTGTCTTGTCGGTGGGACAGGACATATCCAGGATGGTGACCATGATGTCTGGGACATTGTCTGTAAGGTATGATTATGTCAGGCTGTTGCTTAACTAGGCTGTGAGACAGTTCTCCCACTTTTGGCACTGGCCCTCAGATGTTAATCTTGCAGAATTGACAAAGCTGTTTCTGCTGTTGTCTTTTCCGGTGCCTAGGCTGATGCCAGGTACTCCGTCTGCTTTCATTTCTTTGTTGAGATTTTGTAGCAATTGGTACAACTGTGTGGCTTACTTGGCCATTTCAGAGGGTGAAAGTTACAGAAAGTAAGCATTCAAGTGAAGCAGGCATTGAAGAACGTACATGGTATGTTGGACCTCATAAAGGGAGAATTCAAGTACAAGGATATCTTCCTGCACCAAAACTCACAGTGGGTCAGACAGCCTTCATGGAGAGAGAGAGCAAGCTAACATTTTGAGTCTCGGTGACTCTTTCATTAGAGGGAGGTCTTTCTACAACTGTATGGAGCCCACGTGAGACCACACCTGGAATATTGTGTGCAGTTTTTGATCTCTCTATCTGAGGAAGGATATTCTGGTTATGGAAACAGTGTAGTGACGATTACCAGACTGATCCCTGGGATTGCAGGACTAACGTAGAAACAGAGACTGGATCAGTAAGGATTGTATTCACTGGAGTTTAGTCTGAATTGAGGGGGGAGGGTCTTGTAGAAATCTAGAAAAAGATAAACACAGAAAGGAGGTTCCAATGACTGGGAAGTGCAAAACGAGGGGTAATGGATACAGGATAGGCCACTTAGGACTTAGATGAAGAGAAATCTTTCACCCAGACAGTGGTGAACCTGAGAAATTCTTTGCCACAGAAAACAATTGAGACCAAAACATTTAATGTTTTCAAGAAGAAGTTAAATAGTGTTCTTAGGGATAAAGGGATCAAAGAGTATGGGAGAAAGCAGAAATAGGGAACTGAGTTGGATGATCAGCCATGACCATATTGAAAAACAGAGCAGGCTTGAATGGCCAAATGACTTTGTCTTGTTCTTATTTTCTATATTCCTATTGTGGCTGAAATTGTGTCTTCTTATAAATGTTGCCCTCACTCGCACTGGCCCTCCAACTCAAATAATTCCCCTGGCCTGTGAAGGCAATGACAGCCTTTATGCAAGTGAACAAATATTCCAATGGTTAAATACCATAAACACTGTAAAATCATTTCCTGTTTAGGGCCTTAACTACAGTAGTCGATTGCCTGTTCTTGTGGAGTGGGCATGCAATCCGATTTCCAGCCCATTCCAGGAAGGTTCTGCAGCATCAGGAATGGACTGGGGAAAGTAGGTCTTCTCCCCGTTTTTCTGCCAAATCCTACCTCCATGGCCTCCATCAAAAAGCCAGGAAAAATATAGCTCACTGCTTTAATATTCCAGTACTTAGGAAGAATGGCACAGTGAATGCATTGTAGCTTCAAGACAGATCCACTCGTAGCTCGTTTAAATATTCCTTAGAAAAGTGAAATGGTGATTTTATGGTGAAGTGTTGCAAATATAAAAACTAGAAGACATCAAATAGGAAACCCTGATAAAAATTCTTACACCATGACAAGTTAACAAAATGTTAAAGAAAATTTGCATTCTTTTTTGTCTTCATTTCATTTCAGGGGCAAATGCAAAATTGAGATATCAGATCACCTCAGGGAATGTTAAAGGAATGTTTGATGTGGAGCCAGAAGTTGGAACGATCTTTATTGCTCAACGACTAAATTATGAACAAGAACAACACTATGAGCTGAGGCTTGTGGCTTCAGACGGAAAGTGGGAAAACCAAACGTTAGTGATTATCAATGTCATCAACAAGAACGATGAGGCACCAATCTTCACACAGAATGAGTATCACGACAGCATTATGGAGGAGCTTGTAGACCTTCCAGTTCTTGTCTTACAGGTGTGAATGTTTGTATTACCATGTGGATAATAATATTGCTGTAATTTAAAGCGTGAAGTGAAAGTTATTTTGAAAATGTGGCCACTGGAGTTGGATGTTGATGGAGATTAAAACACTGTCCTTGCATCTTTGTGAATCATAATTTGAATTTAGTCCACGTATCTAGGCCATTTCAAGTCACGTATCAAGATGTGACTTGTCTTTGTCAGGTTTCCCAAATCCTTGCATTCTGTGTCTCTATCCCTATCTTAATCCTCCGTTTATTTTATTTTCTGTCTCTCTCTCTCTCTTTCTACCACCTCTCTCTCTCTCTCTTTCTACCACCTCTCTCTCTCTCTCTTTCTACCACCACTCTCTTTCTCTTTCCATCACCTCTCTCTCTCAGGCTGTCAAGTGAAAAGGGTTCGAAGAAGGTCAGATTTGTTGCCAGTACAAAATTCAGCAGAAAATAATTCTCATAATTAGAATCATTAAAAAATCATAAAATTGTAAAGAAAGGAAATGATCACAGAAATGCAGAGAACAGTGAGATAGAAAGTATATGCACAAATAGTAAATACTGTGATTACTTCCTTCCAATGTTCACAAAAAATGTCATGATCAACATTCTCTTCATCAAGTTAAGACACTAAAATCATGTGTAAAAACTATTGGGTCACAATAGTAGTATCACTACCCTTGAGCCAAAAACCGCAGATTTAAGTCCCACCTGCTTCAAATGTAAATCATCACTTGTCTGAATGGATTGATTAAAATACTTCAAATAATGAGAGCATAATGGTAATCAATAGCCAATATAAATGAGAAAGATGCTCTTAGATGGGCTGAAAAGTGATCAAAATGAATAAAGGGTTGTTTTGAATCATAAAATGAAACTATTGTGAGATAGTAGAAAATAGTAGTTGTGAGAGCAACTAAAGATTCAGCAAATATAGTTGTGGCTGTACCTTACTACTCACTATCTTGCTTCAATCCTGTGTAACCTGAACAACAAGGATGGACACTTGACAAAGCTAATGTGAACAGTGTATCAAAACCTGTGGAAATGTGCAGGATGAACAATTCACCACAGTTAGAGTCACAGTGTCATTCCTGAATTTGGTTATGGGAATTTTGGTTCTGTGAGAGAGGGATTCAAGTAGGTTACAGAAAAGATTAGCCTGAAGCTAGGACATAACAAGAGGATTAAGAAAAGCAAGATGAAGTGCAATATCAGTTTGAGAGGACAAAGGATCAGGATTGAATAGCATTGCTTGGTACTTTGGTTATATAGATTGTCTTCTCATTATGACCTAACAAGATATAAAATATTTTTCTTTATGGTAGCAACAAAATAGCATACCCTAATATCTTGCCAAATTAAAATTCTCTTCACATTTCTCTTTTTCTTTGGTGATGCATTCAAGTCAGCAAATCATTAATTATCAGAAATTGACTTTCTTTTTATTGCCTTATTCAAACCCATTGTAACATTTCGTAGTTTTATCTGATCTACAGCAGCATTGTGAAAAGAGATCAATTTTCTCTAGTTTCTTTTCCCTAATATCAAAGGAGCTGTTTGTAGCTATTTATGACATTTCCATCCCGAAAGTAAACCCAAGATCATCTATTTCACAGCCATGTATCAATCATTTATAAAGATTCAACATAAACACTTTGGGTTGAATGTCACTTATTTTTGGCTCAGTTTGAGTTCCATTTAATTTTTTGGAGGCCCAGTGAGATTTCTAGCTGTATCTTACTAGACTCATTACCTACTCCTCCTCTATGGTGACTCTTTTGTCTGATTCTGCTCCACTTTTGCCACGTGTCAGTCCCAGAACTATTTGTCACTCAGCGAATATCAGACATCTCTGCAAACTTTTAAAAAATTGCATTGTGCACTTGGACAGACAGTGCCAGTTCTGCAGTCACCCTGCACAGTTCCTGACATTTGCCACGGATGTGGCAGATGGGGAAACTGGCACCCCACTTTGCAGGCAGTAGCCTTGAGGCCTTGTTGATCAGGGTTGTGCAGGCACAAAATTTCCTCTTCCCTAGAACTAGCAGTGGAGGCCATGATATCAGATCAAGACAGCCTGGTCTGAGATTGCCACCTAGGTTACAACAATCTCAGTGATCTGGAGGAATCCATAGCACTGTAGGAAGAAGGTCAATGTCTTTATCCATACCAATAGGTGTAGGTGGTACATCTGATACCTCCCCTCAGTGTATCTCTGCTGCTGTGCCCACAACTCAGCAAGGTTCATGTTCCACCACTCTCACAATTATCTGTAATACCCACCAACCCCAGACAACACTGACCTTGCATGTTATCTATTGTGCTGCCTACTCATTTGCTCTTGACTGCTGCTGACAACCATGACAAGTTCACTCGTTTTATGTCTACGTAAAACTGCAAGGCAATACTGAAGTAATTTGAGCCTGGTAACACTGGTTGAGGGTGCACAACACAAAAAGATAAAGCAAGGCAATGCAAGGCAGGGATGCTGTGATCATTCAGGTGAAGTGAGCGATCGATATGACAGAAACGTAGCCTTGTCCAGTCTATGGTACAGGTGCCTAAGCATATAGTGTCCTTTTAGCAGCATTACAAAGATAGCTGCATGTGTAGCTAGAAGTTGATGTGCAGAAACATCCTGGTAAGTGGATTGGAGGTGTGCCTTGAGGGTTGCTAGAGGCTGGCACATGTCAGATTTGGGTGGCATAGTGGCTCAGTGGTTAGCTCTGCTGCCTCACAGCACCACAGACCTGGGTTCAATTCCACCCTCAGGCGACTGTCTGTGTATAATTTGCACATTCACCCTGTGTCTGTTTAGGTTTCCTCCGAGTGCTCCAGTTTCTTCCCACAATCCAAAGATGTGCAGGTTAGGTGGATTGGAATACTAAATTGCCCACAGTGTCCAGGGATGTGCAGACTAGGGTGGATTAGGCAGGGGAAATACAGAGTTACAGGGATAGGATGGTGGGGTGCTCTTTGGATGATCAGTGTGGACTCGATGGGCCAAATGGCCTGCTTCCACAATGTAGGTATTCTATGATTCAAGATACCATTGTCTGTGGATGTGAGGTGCATGTGGCCAGTGTCCATGGAGTGTATCCTGAGATGTTAGTACTCAGTGTCCAATATGGATGTCCTTTGAAGCAATGTGTAAATTTGCTAGGTACCTGCTCTGGTTTGCATGTTGAAAGTTCTTGACATATCGCTTGCCTGGCAAGTTTGATAAAATAGAAAGCTAAATATTGATGAGTTCAATTGTGTCATCAATAAGATGTTTAACATGAATGGTCATTGGCAATGCACTACTGCCGAGAGAGAAAATTGCTATGCAATTTATCAATAGCATAAAAGATGGAGCCAAATGCTCCGGATATCAAAACAGGCCTCAAGGCATTTTGTCTGACTTTGTCACATATTTCACCATAGGCCTGTGTAAGATTTGAAATATGGAAACGTCAAAAATAGGAGTAGAAGTAGACCATTCAGGCCTTCAAACTGCTCTGCCATCCAAAATGAATATGGCTGACTGTTCAACTGTTCCTAATTTCTTCCCCTACCCTTTAATCATTTTAGCCCTAAGAGCTATATCAATTCCTTCTTGAAGACATTCATGTTTTTCCGTCAACTGCTTTCAATGGCAGAGAATTCCACAGGCTCACCACTCTGTGGATCAAGAAACTTTTCCTTATCTCAGCCCTAAAAGGCCTACCCTGTATCTTTAAACTCTGGCCCTTGGTTCTGGACTCCACTGTCATTGGGAACATCCTTCCTGTGTTTACCCTATTTAGTCCTGTAGAATTTTATAGGTTTCTGTGAGATCCCTCCTGTCAATTCACTAAACTCTCAGGAATTTGCTCCTAAATGATCCAGTCTCTCTTCATACATCAATCCTGCCTTTCCAGGAATCAGTCTCATATATCCTCATTGCACTCTCTCTATAGCCAGAATATCCTTCCCAGATAAGAAGACCAAAACTGCACACAATATTCCAGATATTCCACCCTAAAGTTTAGTTCACTAGCTACAGGATCTTTGTAAAGGTAGTCACTATTTAAATGTTGTTTTCCACTTCCTACGAACTGAAATCCTATGATCCTACCTTAGCTTATTTTAAGTTAATAAATCTATGTTGATCTCCAGTAAATAAAATTGATTGGGAAGACTAATTTTAGGAAACCCTTCAATGCCATAGTTTGTCACAAATAATTTATCTCTATAAGAAACTAATAGATTTGAAAAACAAGTGAGGATCTGATGTTGTGGAACCATCAATATGATGAGATTGTTATCAGTTTCTTGGAGTTCAAGCTGTTATTCAAATTATTTCAATTTAGAACATTTATGACTTTTAAAACAAAATTTGTTTAAAGACTTTTGAAAATGCCAATTAGCTGATTATATTGGAGCTAATGAACAAAATGATAGAAGATTTGGATCCAGTGTCGAATCAATCAAAGTCTTGACATAGATCGTGTGCAAGTTAACAAGTTACTTCTGACAATATAATATTTTGAAGGCTAAATATAAAGTACTGCAAGCAATGAACTATTTTGAAAATTCTAACTAGCAGAAGCATTTCAATTCATACCCATACTTCCTCACCTGGTGATTTCACAGTGTTTCCATTATGAAGCATTGACCAAAAATCAGATGTTTCCTCTCAGTAGGGAAACTACATTACTGATTAAATTACACCCCATGGATACCCTAGTGGCTCAGATGGTATTGACAGATGCCCAGAGTGATGTGTCACCTTGTATTTTTAACTGCAGTCTGTGTGTTTTGAGGAAGATAAAGTAAAGAAATGAAGTTGGAATAAAATGAACAAAAAGTTTATTTGACTTTGAAAAAAATCACTTTCGTAATTGGAACCATTAGCTTTCTTCAGGAATTAGTGCATACATTGAGTGTTGGGAATCAGGACCATTCAATTGTTCTTGTTATCAGTGTTATCAGTACTGCTCTGTACTGTACTCTAAAAGTGCTACCAGATTTAATTAGTTCTGGGGATTGGTATCTCTATGGGAATAATGATTCTCTTCAAAGTGATCATCGTACTTTTCTTCGATGTCTGCAGGTTTCAGCTACTGATCCAGACCAGGGAGCAGACCAGAATGCCTTACGTTATTCCCTTCATGGCCAGGGGACTAACAGTGAATTTACCATTGATGAGCTTACTGGCAAAATCTATGCAAGAAAAAAGTTAGACCGCGAGGAAAGATCCATCTGGCGCTTCCTTGTTCTAGCCACTGATGAAAATGGTGAAGGTCTCACTGGTTTTTCTGACGTAATTGTTGAGGTGCTCGATGTAAATGACAATCTGCCACTCTTTCTATGTGCTTTTGATGGCTGCTTCATTGGATATGTTCCAGAAAACTCCCCAGCAGACACTTCTATTATGGAGATGATTGCGACAGATTTAGATGACCCCAAGACTGGGAAAAATGCTGTGTTAATATATAGAATAATCCAGAATGTTCGAAATGAAATTAATCTCAACCTGTTCTCCATCAATTCTTCCACTGGAACTATATACACTGTGTTGGGTTCCCTGGACAGAGAGAAAGAAAATAAATACCTAATTGTGATAGAAGCTCGAGATGGAGGTGGATTGACAGGAACAGGGACAGCCACCATTTTGGTTACAGATGTGAATGATCATGCTCCAGTCTTCACACAAGATCTCTTCAGAGCAAAGGTTTCTGAAAATACTGAGATCCACACTGAGATTCTTGTTGTTTCTGCCACTGACATGGATGAGGGAGAGAATGCCCTGATGACCTTCAGTATCATAGATGGCGATGAAGATCATAAATTTTTCATTGAAACAAATCAAGTCAAGAAATTTGGTGTAATCAAATTAAAGAAAAAACTGGATTATGAGAAGTCTCATGAGAGAAGGTTCAATTTAACTATTAAAGCTGAAGATGTGGACTTTTATAGTATAGCCACTTGTATCATTGATGTGGAGGATTACAATGATCACACTCCAATCTTCTTTCCACAGCTTTATGAAGCTGATCCACTGCTGGAAGATGTTTTCATTGGCACTAGAGTTGTCCAAGTAACAGCTGTCGATTTGGATTCTGCCCAGAATGGAAAGTTTACTTACAACATCACTGGAGATTCAGATCCACATGGGCAGTTTTCTGTTGACAGTAATGGATGGGTAACCATAGCCAGTGCTCTAGATCATGAGCTAATGCCACAGCATCACCTTGTGGTGCTGGCCACTGACCTGGGAAGTCCAGCTCTAACTGGGAGTGCAGGTGTTGTTTTAACTGTGCTTGATGTCAATGACAATGGGCCAGAATTTGATGCCTTTTATACACCGATTGTCTGGGAAAACACAGCTGCACCTCAAGTAATCCAGTTCAATCAAACATCAACATTGATGTATGCCAAAGACAAAGATAGCCCAGTGAATGGAGCACCCTTCTCATTCACTTTATCAACTCAAGACAGCCATTCTGCTGACTTCGCCTTGAAAGACTTTGGCAACGGCAGCGCTGGTCTCACAGCACTCCGTATGTTTGACAGAGAGGACCAAAAGATCTTCTACCTGCCGGTGATTATTACTGACAGTGGATTCCCACCCATGAGTTCCACAAACACTTTAACCATCACCATTGGAGATCTGAACGATCATCCCCATTCAGCTGGTTTTATGGAATTTCTGGTTTATAATTACAACGGTAAGGAGTTTCTCCATAAAATGCAAAGTGATCTGCACAGAGACAATGTCCATCATTCTTAGATAAAATAGTTATGAGGAATACCAGGATGGACTTGCTAAAACCAATAGTTGCCATTGCCTCCTAAAGAATGTAATTACCCTTTACATAAGAAATCGGAGCAGGTGAAGGCCATTTTCCCCCTCAAATCTGCTCTGCCTTTCAACATAACATGGCTGATGGGTGGCTGGCCTCAGTTCCTCTTTTGTTCCAGATTATCATAGCCCTCAAGTCGTTGACATTTCAGAATACTATGTCCATCTTCTTTAAATGCTTTCAGTGATCTAGCCTCCTCAACTCTCTAGGGGAGACATTCCCAGATATTCTCTACCCTCTTGGAGAAGAAAATCCTTTATATCTAAAGGGGTTTGAAATGAATGTCCCCTTATTCTGTAATTATATCCCCGAGGTTGAGATTGATTCCCCCACGAGTGGATTCATTTCTCAATAGCTACCCTATCAAGAAAACTCAGGATCTTGTATGTTTCAACAAGATCATGGGTGGCATGGTGGCTCTGTGGTTAGCACTGCAGTCTCACAGCACCAGGGACCCAGGTTTGATTCCAGCCTCAGGCGACTCTCTGTGTGGAGTTTGCACATTATCCCCATGTCTGCATAGGTTTCATCCGGGTGCTTTGGTTTCCTCCCACAATCCAAAAGATGTGCAGATTAGGTGAATTGCTAAATTTGCCCATAGTGTTAGGTGTATTAGTCAGAGGGAAATGGGTCTGGGTGGGTTACTCCTTGGAGGTTCAGTGTGAACTAGTAGGGCCAAATGGCCTGTTTCCACACTGTAGGGAATCTAATCTAACCTCTCATTTTTCTAAACTCTAGTGATGATGGCCCAACTTGTTTAGCCTTTCTTGATAACTCAATCCATTCATCCCAGGGATCAACTCAGTTAGCTGCTTTGAACTGCCTTCAATGCCAGCTCTATCCTTTTTGTTTCAATACAGGAACCAAAAATGTACAGTATCAACCTTTAATGTCCAAATCACAGCATGCCCTCCCTCCTAATTTTGCATCATCCACACATTTGGATCACTATAGTCTGCATCTCCTCCAAGTCTATAATTAGATGGTAAATAATTGAAGTCCTCGGATTGATCCTGGTGGCACTGCACATCTTTCCAATTAGAAAAAGATCCATTAAATGCAAACTTTCTGGCTTCTGTGTATTAACCATACATAGTATGGTATCAATCCTGCTAATACTTTATCCTCAATACTTTAAGCTCATAATTTGTTTAATAATCTTTTATATGGTTGCTTATTAAATGCATTCTACAGCTCCAAATACACTAAGTCTACAAGTTTCCCCTTTATTAACTCTACTTGTTCTGAAAGACCTCTAGTAAATTTGTAAAACATGAGTTCCCTTTCACAAAATTCTGTTTGATTGTGTTAAGCTTTTCTAAATGTCCTTCTATTTCTTACTTAATAATAAACTCTAGCATTTTCCCAATGACAAATATCAGGCTAACTGGACTATAGTTTCCAACTTTCTCTCTCCCTCCCTTTTGAACAGGGACATCCCATTAGCAATTCTCTAACCAGTTGGAACCATCCGAGACTCAGGTGAGTTCTAGAATACTTCTACCAGTGTTTCTATGATCTCCGCAGCCAATTCCTTTAAATCCCTTGGTTCTGGTGAATTGTCTGCCTTCAGTTTGATTGGTTTGTCAAATACAGTGTTCCTCATGTACAACGTTTTTCCTCCTTTTTGCACCTTGATTCTCTGTTACATTTGGGACAGATGCCCCCTAGTGAAGCATAAATATTGATTTCGACCTAAAAGGTCTAATGGCCTGTTTCTGTGCAGTAAATACCAAACAATTTATAACTCTGTTTTAGGCTTGTCCCACCTAACTTATATCATATCTCTTAAATTCAGTATTAGGTTCTTGATCTTTACTGAAAACTCCTTCACTCCACTAATCTCTACTAATCTCTACATGTCCAGTTGTACATTTGCACTGGTCATTGGCAACTGTGATAGTAATGTTATGATTTTTTGACAACATTCAGACATGAAAAATAACCATTTGGATGAGGTTCAAAAAGCTATGCAGTATTATCCTATTATATTTTGAAACCTTGAAGGGTGGAGGGATTAGCCATAGTCTGCAAGGGACAATACAATCTTACTCTGTTGCAAGTGGTTATGTAGCTTGATAGGTACCGATCTTGATCAAGCATAAGGTTAGGAGATAACCTTTCATAACTATCACAGCCTGTACAGTACGCTTGTACGTTGGGTGTCCTTCTGCACCATACTAGCCACTGCGCTAATCTCCAAGATGTGGACGAATAAAGTAGCAAAATCAGAGATGTTTTTCTAAATCTTTCACATATGTGGGTGTAGCAGATCGGGCCAACATTTGTTGTTTATCCCTGATTGCCTTTGAGACACTGGGGTGGGGGTTACCTTCTTGAACCACTGAAGTCCATCTCATTTAGCTTATCTGTCATGATTTGCTACAACCGAATGGCTTGATTGACCAATTCTGAGTGCAGTTGAGAATCAACCACATTGCTGTGGGCCTGGAGTCAAGTGAAAGTCAGACTGGGTAAGGATTTTCTTTCCTAAAGGACATTAGTGAACCAGATGGGTTTGTTAACCACAATCATTCATAGTTTCATGGTCATCTTTATCTTAGACTATGAGATTAGCTTTCAATTCTATATTCATTAATTAATGAATTGGATTTATATTCCATCAACTGCAGTGGTGAGGTGTGTCTCGGAACATTAGCCCAGGTCTCATGGATCACTGGTCCAGTGACGTTTCAATTGCAACATCATCCCTCCCAAATTTTTCAAACGATCTAGTTTTCTAAAAATGGTGGATGGCCAGTCTCAAGTTATTGATTCTGTGGGTAATTTGAATTTATTTTGAAAATGCATTATTCTAAACTCTGGAAATTAAGACAAGGTGCATTAAATCTCTGAATGCTATACTTTTTGAAAGCCAGGAAACCTTAATTATGAATGTATTTATGATCTCCAAGAGTCTTATTTTAGAAAATAATTGGTCTCTGAAATAGTGTGCTGTGTTGCTTATATTAGGTCTACTTGGTACTACTGAGCTAGGCAAGGTACAAGCGCCTGATCTAGATGACTGGGATGATAAAAGATACAGATTTGAAGGACTACCTCCAAGGTAAGCAAGTCTGGATTGTGTGTGTGCACATGTATATGTCCCTATGTCTGTGTGCTTTTGAACAAGAAAATAAGTAATTAAATGATATCACATTGTGTAGTACAGTATTGTTATAAAATCATTCTTGTGTGTTGATATCCCACAGTGTAATTTCACACCACAGAAGTGGAACTCAAGTTTCACTGTAAAACATTTACTCATTTTAACATTTTTAAGATCAACTTCCATGTATCTACACAGCATTTACAGATAGTAGGTATGCTCAAAACCTTCCTGAGGGTGGTTTTAATTGTTTTCACCAACTGGAAGCCAGATGCTCACTCATCCACTGTTTGGTAATCCAACTTTTGGTGTATTGGTCTAAGTAACAAGAATCTGAAGTAATGCTGTTCAGTTCTAATCATTACACTTCAAAGTTCCTCAGTGTGTGAACAAGTCCACCTGCATCTCTGAGGATTTGTGGTTTGATATATCCATAGCTCCATTTAGGTGTATGCAGCATTGTCCACAGTTTTGTAACTGTGTGTGTAACTCTTTCTAGCCCATCTACTTGATTTTAGATTGGACAATCCTATTGGAATTGAAAGTTGTCCAGGTTGGCTCATGTGATAATTTTCCCTATTGTTCCTAAAAAGAACTGTTTAACCTCCACTTTTGGAAATACAGTCAAACTCAGCAACGCACGAGATGATGGCCTGTTGGAACCTGAGCCAACAAATGCCAGCTCAGAGTAGTGTGAGAATACATAACGCTAAATTTAGGTTTTTACATTAAAATTTATATTAATAATTAAGCATTATTAATTAATTAATTATGAACACGTGCAAATTTGTTTCAGAAATTTTATCCTCAATGAAAATTCTGGTTCGCTGCATATTATTGAAGACACACCCTCTGGAGTGTATAACTTTCAGGTTAAAGTTGCAGATGGTACCTGGCCAGATGTAATTTCAACAATAAAAGTTGTTGTCAAAGAATTGGAAGAGGATGCCACACATCATGCTGGCTCACTTAGACTGACTGGTGAGAATCTAACCATTCCTTGCACTGTGCATTTAACTGAAACATTAATATAATTTTCTGATGAATAAAATAATACGGGGGGTTCTGAGCTGGGAGTTACCTTCTTGAACCCCTGAAGGCCATATCATTTAGCTTTGTAACAATTCGCTACAACCGAGTGGCTTGATTGACCAGTTCGGAGTGCAGTTGAGAATCAACTACATTGCTGTGGGTCTGAAGTCAAATGAAAGCCAGACCAGGTGAGGTTCTTTTCTTAAAAGAATTTCTTAAATGTATATGAACATAAGGAAATGAGAAAGACCATTTAACCATCTAGTCATTTCTTCCTGATAGCTTGTATAAACTAATATTAATGACTTGGACAGTAATTAATGTACAATAGTAAAAATTGACACATGACACTAAAATAGGTGGGAAGATATGTTGCAATGAAAAAATGAAATTTAGAAATAGATATCAATAGATCACTGAAAGCCAGTATGCAGGTACAGCAGCTTGTAAAGAGGACAAATGGAATTTTGGAGTTTATTGCTAAAGGAATGAAGCATAAAAGTAGTTGTGATGAAGGGTAAACTGGATTTGAATAAACTGTTTTTCTCTCTGGAGATGCTGCCAGGCCCATCGTGTTTCTTCAGCACTTTCTATCTTACTAAAAGTAGAGAAGTGTTGTTACAATTGTACCAGGCATTGGTGAGACTGCATCTGGAGTACTGTGTGCAGTTTTGGTCCCCTTACTTGGGGAAGGATGTAATTGCATTGGAAGCATTTCAGACAAGCACAAGATCAATTCCAGAGGTGAGAGGTCTGTCGTATAAGGAAAGATTGAATAGTTTAGGCCAATATTCGGTAAATTTTAGAAGATTGAGAGGAGCCCAAATTGAGGTGTATCAACTGCTAAATGGAATGACAAAGTCGATGTAGAGTGGATACTCCCCCATGTGGGGCAATCTAGAATAAGAGGTCATAGTTTTAGGCTAAAGGGTAGCAGATTTAGAACAGAGATGAGGTGTAATTACTTCTCTCAAATGGTCATAAATCTGTTGAATTCACCACTCCAGAGAGTGGTGGACTCCGGTCACTGAATACATTTAAGGAAGTGATAGACAGATTTTTAATTAGGAAGGGATTAAACGGTTATGGGGAGTGGCAGGAAAATGGAGTTGAGGATGAGATGAGTTCAGTCATTATCACATTAAATGGCAGAGCAGGCTCAAGGGGCTAACCTTAGTTCTTGTGTTCTTATTTTATAATTATATTATGCAATCTATCCAGCCTCTTCAATTTGCTAAGAAGACATTCCACAAGGATTTCCTGCCTGTACTCTGAAGGGAAATCATGGAAATTGCAAAATATCTTGTATTCAATATTTTAAAAATCTTGACAATTACTTTTTGACAGTTCCATCATCTCCAAAGCTCAGTAACCACAATGTTCGTAATATTCAACTATCTCAGTATTTATCTATGTGGAGTAATCCCATACAAATATTCTTTAGATATTCATCCAGCTCATATTAAAGCAATCAATCAGCATTGATCCATTGCTTCAGCTGGAGGTTTATTCATCATATCTATTGCTCTGTAGGGAAACCTTAATTCATACAAATCTCAGAAAGTATATGTGGTTAACTATTTAGGAGCTTTGCCTTTCAAGAAAGCAATTCATTATACCACAGATTTAGACATCTAGCTTCAAGTGATAGTCATTCACCTCAGACACTTCTGTCTGGATAATAGATAGAACCATTAGACAAGTGTCATTCTGATTTTTGTTGGCATTGCTAAATGTTCTCTTGCTCCCTCATTCAGAAACTATATCCACCTTATGGACTTTTTCTAAAAATACAAATAAAATGGAAATTCAACCTCTGCTGTTTGAATGAAATGAATGTCTGATCCAGAACAAGCAGTTTTAAGGTCAGCTGTTGAGTTCTTAGTTTCTGAGACTGATTATTGCTGACATTGTTAACTAGAAAATACTCTATGCTTCTTTGTTAACTGTTACACTTTGAAAAGACTTCATGAGGAAATATCATTTATAATTATTATGAGTTTCAATAGTGGTGAAGCTTAGAACTTAATAAGATTCATGTTGTGACAGTTTAAACAAGTTAACTTATGAATGTACTCTTTAAGCAAAATTGATTTTTTTTTCAAACAGATACCACAGCAGAGGAGTTTATCTCCCAGTCAGCTGCTGCCGAGAGCAAATACACCAAGCTAAGGAGAGTTTTATCAGAAATTCTTTCAGCACAGCTGGATAACATTCATATTTTCAGTGTTGTGAATGTGAATGGCCAGTTTAGAGAAGTAGACGTTTGGTATGCAGCACAAGGGTCTCCATTTTACAAGGCTGAAAAAATGAACGGCAATGTGGCAGCTTCTAAAGCCATGGTACGTACCTCCTGAAACTTATGAAGTATGTCATTATTTTAGTCAAAGCTATACAGCTATTTCCCATAAAGGTTCCCAATGACACACATTTTCAAATCCAATCATTTTATCAGCTGGGGATATTCTGCTGTATGGGGAACATAGAACATATGAAGAAAGGAACAGGAATAGGCCTTTCAGCCTGTTGAGCTTTCCCTTCCATTTAGGACAATCACAGCTGATCAAACAGGTCAATGTCTTTTACCCACTCCATCCCTTTAGCCCTGTACACAATTGGTAATCAGAAATCTATCAATCTCTACCTTCAACATCCTCAAAGACTGAGCTTTCACAGCTCTCTGGAGAATAGAACTGTTGTACAAAAATGGTTGTGTTAAAAGCAGCTATCAGAACATGCACCAACGCCTTTCTGTCACTTTGTGTTGCCATATTCTTTATCTTTTTGGCATTTGGTTAGAAGGATTCTTAGCAAACAACTCTGAGATAATTGTCAGAATTACTGCCGTCAATGAGGAACCCACTGATCGACATTTCACACTAGAAACAGCAATCATCCTAAATTTCCACCCATTAACTTCAATGGTACTTTCTCTGCTTTCCACTATGTACGGCTAGCAGCTAGGATTTCCAGTTCGCAGTGCAAATTTGGGAAGTTTTTCCCTCTGAAAAACTCATCACACATGACAGCTTAAGGCTCCAAGCAACTAATCTTATGGTTGGCAACTGACAAAATTTCACCACAAACCCAACAACTTTATTACCAAAACTTGAAAACAACATATAGCAATTTAAAGTAGTTCCCTTGTAGATAGTCAGGTTAGGTTAACTGCAGGTTAATTAGATTTGATCTGAATTGATCTTCCTTCAAGACTTTCCTTGGAGATGATCCTGGTCCTGACAAAACCCCTCTCATTGAGGGTTTTCACCCTGAACCCCACTCTTATCTGATACTGCTGGCCATCAGATTAATTAGGAACTCCTTAAGACAGAACTTTCTCGAAGGTGGAAGCAGACATCTTGCCTTAAAGCAATCAATGCTGCTTTCAGCATGATATTGCTGCACAGCACCAGTCAGTATGATGAGTGGATTCATTATTGAACTTCTAGCTAGGCAAAGGGAAACATATTAACCCAAAGACATATAGTAGTGATTGTAATGAAGTCAGGCAGCTGGACCTCATAGAATATGAGTTCCCTGACGGGACTGTTAATCTGGTCCAATCAGGGAGACCTGGTTGAAATAAAAAGGGTGAGTGTCAGAGATACCAATACTCTGATGCCTGCCCTCTGTATGAGGCAGGACCAAATTCCAGGATTGTACATTTGTAAATAAAGGGTGACTTTGTAACGGGATACTGACCTCTGTGGAGTTATTTCACATATTAATAGAGATTTATTTTTCATATTGAGTGGATTATAAATGTGAACAACTCTTACCTAAGAGGATTTGACAGCAACGTCGCAACAAAATTCCAACATGCTTGTTGTACATTAGTTTTTCCCCTTTATAAGTGGCTTTGTGCTCTTTAAGATTTCCTTACAGTTAGCTTTTTCTAATCTCTGGGGAAAATCAATGCTCTTCGCCTTGCCCCTTGCCAATGTTCTGCAGCTGGTCACCAGGAGTGTAGAATTCAGTGTGAAATTAATCAAAAAGGGAAACAGACTCACCTCCCTTTAACACCTTCCCATGTCATCTCTGTCAGGTCAAGAAGACAAAGGGTAAAAACTAGTGGGGTAAAACCCATAGCTGCACTTCTGTTTTGCGTCATTCATGATAACATTGTTTAGATTTTGAATGTTGTGATTTGTGTTAATTTTTAACGCATCTCGTATTTAATATACATTTAACATTGTAGTTTTTCTTTTATTGCAGCTAGAGGTTATTTTAAATGTCAGCATATCCCAGGTTGCTGTGGACGCATGTGTGAATGCAAACTGTGGCACGGCTCCTGGCTGTACAAGCAGCACCACTTTTAGCCCAACTCCAACTGTGCTGAGTGCTGGAAACTTTTCCCTAGTTTCCATAACAGCATCCACTACTGCTCAATGTGTCTGTGAAGCTCGGGAAAGGCAGAGGTTGTCTTGTTCCTCATATCCAATTAATCCATGTCTAAATGGCGGCACTTGTATTGATACTGATTTGGGCTTCAGGTAAGTAAATGCGTTTTGCATTTTGACCTCTCTATTGGTTTGATCTCTGATTAGTTGACATCTTTGCTAAAGCTATTGTACTATCAGTAAAAATTAAAAATGTCTCAAATTTTGACCTGCTGCAGGAGGCAACTCTGGAGTAGCAACATTGTAACATAAATAAGACCAATCTTCTAATCTTTCCATATTGCTGAAGTCATACACTGTCAAAGTAAACTATAGATGATTGCTATCAATACTACTGGACACTGCTCGCTGCAGTAAGTTTGAATTTGGTATCGTTGGCCTCCACAGATCTCCCTTTGATATCAAGGAAGACGCAAGGCTAGAAAATTAAAGTCAACAATCTCAATTAATCAGCAGGGTATAAGTTCATAGATGTGCAATTGTTTCATGTTACTACTGAAGTCAGAAATTTCTGCTGTGCTATAGCTCAAGTGAAGTTAAGCAGCTTCGCTCTCTGTATCTTACAGTATTTCCAGTTGTTGTGATGATGTAATCTGCTAGCTATTAGTTAAAGGATCAAACTGAAAACTGGAATATTTGGAGAGATTTATGTGACTTAAATAATTTCAGTTACCATTGACCCGTGTTCAGTAATACTTTCAGACTCTTACTTCTTATGCCCTTCAGCATCCTTTTAGCAAATCTGCTACTCACACACAAAACAAATTTGACCTGAAATATTCATAGAAAGAGGTTTAAGCCCCAATTAAATCATATTTAAAGACAAAATAACTGAGGTAACCAGTTAAGTTAAATACCTTTATTTAAATAGTGTGCCTACTCACTTTGGGCCATGTTGAATGGGGAGTTCAACAAGATTTACAGTAATGGAATGAGAAAGAGTAACAGTGTGGGAAAGGAAGGCGGAACCCACTCTGCCCACAAGGATATGTACAGTCTGAAGGGCATCATTGTTTTATATCTGATAAATGCTTATCCCTGCTTGCAGTCCCTTTCACTATCCCTCTGGTCACTCTATTTCCATTCTTGTATGTTTTTGGGTTCCCTTTAATTTATAAATGCACATCCCATGTCAATTTTAATTTTTTTTCAATTTATTCATTTGTGGGCTGTGGGCATCATTTCTGGCCAGCATTTATTGCCTGTCCCTAGTTGCCCTTGAGAAGGTGATATAGAGCTGCCTTCTTGAACTGTTGCAGTCGACCTGCTGTGGGTTTACCCACAATGCCCTTAGGGAGGGTATTCCAAGATTTTGACCCAGCAACAGTGAAGGAACGATATTTCCAAGTCAGGGGCTTGGAGAGGAACTTGAAGATTATGATGTTCCCGTACATCTGCTGCCCTTGTCCTTCTAGATGGAAATGGTCGTGGGTTTGGAAGGTGCTGTCTTGTGAATTTCTGCAGAGTGTCTTTTACATAGTACACATTGTTTCTACTGAGCATCACTGGTGGTGTGTGTGGATGCTTGCAGATGTGGTGCCAATCAAGCAGGCTGCTTTGTCCTGGATGGTGTCAAGCTTCTTGAGTGTTGTTTGCACTGCACCCAGCCAGGCGAGTGAGGAGTATTCCATCGCACTCCTAACCTGTGGCTTGTAGATGGTGGACAGGCTACAGGAGTCAGGATGGGAGTTACTCGCCACATTATTACAGTTACTTTTATCAGCTTGTTCAGGCATGTGACACCGCATCTCTGAAGCAGATTAGATTTGAAATTGGATCTTTTGGCCCAAAGGTAGGGACGCTACCACTGTGCCACAAGCATCCTCAATTACAATTATATACTGAGTTCAGGACAGCCCATCTTAAAAGGTCTACTAGTCCTAATTAGTTACCAGGCTAAGATACAAATATATTTACAAGGTACAAATACATTTTTTACAGAATGTATGAAGTTTATCAAACAAGAACAAAGGAAATGATACTCAACACTGTCAGCAGTGTTTTTTCAGTCAATCTACTTTAAAACACTAGCTCACAACTGGGCACACATCTCTGGTTCTCTCTTGACAGACGTTCTCCTTCTGTCTTTGGTCTCCCTTTTTTGATTACCAAACCACTAATGTACCCTTGCTAATTACTACCTTGTGCATGATCAGCAACACTCTGACATCTAACTGGCCTGCCAATGCAGGAGCGGCACATGATTAACCTTACATTGGCTAACAGTGTATGCCTAAATCTGAACTGTTTTTAAAAAAATGGTCAGTTTAGTAATATCACTTCCTACGGTCTCCTGTTCCATTCTTTGACATGATAATCATTTTGTAGATTCCATCTTTTCTCACAATTTCCCTGAATCCCCTTGCCAATTTTTTAATATCTTTAATAATATAGCACCAACAACATCATGTATGTTTCTGCCTGTGAGTATGTAATATAAACTCCCAGTGATTTAATATAAAACTAAATGTTCTAACTGACAAACTGAATGTTCTCAAAACCAAAGTGTATCAACATGTTTTAATTAAAAGGATCATTTATCAATCCATGACTTCACCATGGCACTGAAAACAAGGTAACTAAAATTAATAAAAGTGCAAGTGACTCCAACATAAGAATCTATGCAGGATCTACATAAACATCTGTACATGGAAAAAAACCAGTGTATTAAAACTGAGGTAACAGAATACACTTAGAAAATATAACATAATTAACAAAATCCATTCATCAAAAAAGGTTAAAACATTAATAAGTCTGGAAAACTCATACATGGGCCTGATACCTACTTTAAATTACAAAACTAAACCAATTTAAAATATGGCCATGTCTACGAGTAAAAGACTTTTACCTCGAAGTATTTTCAGATTGGTTAGCCTCAGTTCACATTAGCTTGAGCTGTAAATCTTAAACCTATCACTTTATTTTTACCCTGAGCAATATGGCTATTCTTCCTTCCAGAAAGTTTTTACAACTATCTAAAGTAAAAAATGTAATTTACTTCCTCACTTGTTTAATCAAATCAAAATGATTAATTGTTAAAAATAACTCAATCCTGCATCCTACTATCTCAGCGGATGACCAGGCAGCAGCGAGCATATTTGGCAAAGTGTTATGAATGGAACTTCAAAAAAGCTGTGAACCCAAGATTTGCAAAAACACCCCACACTTTATTGTGGCTGCAATTGTTAGAATATCTCTATGTTATGAATGGTCATATTCTTCAATGCAGGAAGCTGTCTGCAGCATTGCTAGCAGTGACGTTAGAAGCATTGGATTGCATTTGTGATGAGTGCATCTTCTGCAATTGCAGTGGCAACAAAGGCAGCCCAAACCATAAAACAGAAAAGTAATGATCAGCCAGAAACCAATTCCATAGCATTGATGGTGGAATAGTATGTATAATTTTGTATCCCAGTAGATAGATGCAAATTGACATCATGTTCAGGAATTATGCTTTACGCTACTGTAACTGTGAATTTCTATGGGAGCTTGTCCTTTCCAAACTTCCCTAATTTCTAAACTCTCACCATATATAAAGTGCAACAATATGTCATTTTGTCTTCTGCTTGAGTTCTGAAATTATTAATCTGTATTTTTGTATGCTAGGTGTGAATGTATTCCAATGTTTGATGGGCCAGAATGTCAGCAGACAAAGTACACATTTAAAAGTCATGGTTATGCCTGGTTTCCTCCCATAAAGCCTTGTTTCAACAGCCTAATTTCACTCGAGTTCCTCACTGAAACTGCCAGTGGGCTTATTCTTTATAATGGACCACTCACTCCAGTACATTCTGGAGAGCTTGAAGACTTCATTGCATTAGGTACGTACGTATGTCAGGCACAGGAGTACAGACGTAGGGCAGAGTTTTTAATTATGCTTTAGCTTGATAGATTTTAAAAATGTGTTTTTGTTCTGATTTTCTTTCTATGCCCCTAACTCCTATGAGTTCCAACTCCTGATGGGTCAGCATACTTTGACAGTGGTGGATAGCAAATTTTTATTGCTTCATCCTGGTCTGTAAATAATGAGTCTCATTTTAGCCAAAACTGGACCCCAACTTTGCCAAATTTCAGCAGCAAATAACTGAATTTGAATCTTATTATCCTCCATGGCTCAAAGGTAGAAGACAGAGGGTGGTGGAAGAGTGTTGTTTTTCAGACTGGGGGCCTGTGACCAGTGGAGTGCCACAAGGATCGGTGCTGGGTCCTCAACTTTTGTCATTTACATAAATGATTTGGATGCAAGCATAAGAGGTACAGTTAGTAAGTTTGCAGATGACACCAAAATGGGCTGAGAAGTGGCAGATGGAGTTTAATTCAGATAAATGCGAGGTGCTGCATTTTGGGAAAGCAAATCTTAGCAGGACTTATACATTTAATGGTAAGGTCCTAGGGAGTGTTGCTGAACAAAGAGACTTTGGAGTGCAGGTTCATAGCTCCTTGAAAGTGGAGTCGCAGGTAGATAGGATAGTGAAGAAGGCGTATGGTATGCTTTCTTTTATTGGTCAGAGTATTGCGTACAGGAGTTGGGAGGTCATGTTGTGGCTGTACAGGACCTTGTTTGGGCCACTATTGGAGTATTGCGTGCAATTCTGGTCGCCTTCCTATCGGAAAGATGTTGTGAAACTTGACAAGGTTCAGAAAGGATTTACAAGGATGTTGCCAGGGTTGGAGGATTTGAGCTATAGGGAGAGGCTGAACAGGCTGGGGCTGTTTTCCCTTGAGCGTCGGAAGCTGTGGGGTGACCTTATAGAGGTTTACAAAAGTATGAGGGGCATGTTTAGGCTAAATAGGCAAAGTCTTTTCCCTGGGGTGGGGGGTCCAGAACTAGAGGACATAGGTTTAAGGTGAGAGGGGAAAGATATAAAAGAGACCTATGGGGCATCTTTTTCACACAGAGGGTAGTACGTTTATGGAATGAGCTGGCAGAGAAAGTGATGGAGGCTGGTACAATTGCAACATTTAAGAGGCATTTGGATGGTTATATGAATAGGAAGGGTTTGGAAGGATATGGGCCGGATGCTGGCAGGTGGGACTAGATTGGGTTGGGATATCTGGTTGGCATGGGTGGGTTGGACCGAAGAGTCTTTTTCCATGCTGTACATCTCTATGACTCTATGACTCCATGCCACAAAGGACACCCAGTTATGATAAAGAAACAGGGGTATAAACTTGACAAATACTCCACAGTTATATCGTTGAAATAAACAAGAAATGTCAAGTTAACACAAAAATATCAATGTGCAATTTAATAGCAATATTTCAATACTTTGGAGAACTCTTTTCATATTTTTCTTTCACATTTACTCGTTAGTATTGGTCTCAGATTTTAAATGAATTGACTACAGTCATTTTGACTTGATCAATCAATTTTGATCAATCAATATTTTCTCTTCCCAATCTGAATTTTTATAATACACGGTCACTTAAGTTTTAATTCACCACATTTTCTTTACAGAGCTTAGGAATGGAATTCCGTCACTCAACATTAGCCATGGTTCAGGATCTCTCCATCTCCAACTTCCACCAGGTATCTTTGTTGCTGATCGGCACTGGCACAGGCTGGATGTAGTGAGTGATGGAAAGGTATGTAGTGATTGTAAAGGAATGTTCAGCGGGAGAACTTGCTTGGGAATTAACTGATTCTATAAATATTATCCACTTATAGGCATGTCTTGCTTAAACACATATGTATTTATGGAATTATAGCTACACAGCTGGGCCTGAATTAATTGTTCAGATTAATTAAATCTTACTATTTTGAACATATCTTCAGTTTAACAACTTCACCTTTTTGTTTACTTTTCATCACCTCTCTGACTGCCCTTCAGTTTTGACCGTTTGGTTTCACTTGTACTTCTATGCTTATTTTGCTGTTTGTCTCTTTGCCAGTAATCACAATTCCACTTGTTTCTGTATTTTTGTTAACCATTTCTCATTTTCCTTGCAGAATGTATCGAGGGGGTCATGCTTTTCCTTAGATTTATTCTGTTAATCCATTAATGTTGTTAGTGTAAACTTAAGTGATTGATTTTAGTCATATATTTATCTAATGTGGACAGCATTATGCCATTAAAGGCATGCTACTTGACTTCTAATAATGTGTGATTTTAAAAAAACTGTAATAAAATAAATAAATATTCCTCCTTTTGCTCCTTGATCTTTAGAACAGGTCTTGGGTATTTTGAGTCAGAGTGATTAACGCCAAAATAACCACCATGCATGATCCATGATGTAAGCTCACTGTGATGCTGCGGGAAGCATATGTGCCTGCACCATTGATGTCATCATGTTCCTGTGTAGTGACATCAGCACAAGCATATGCTCAGCTGTGCCTGAAGATGGCCATCACATCTGTTCTGTCCAACCACCACCGCCATCTGGTCCTCTCCAGCTGCTACCCAACATCCTTCAGCCACCACTGCCTTGCTGATCATCAGAGGGAGGGGCCTTCCTGCAGGCTGGATGCTGTGCCCAGGGGCTGGGGTTGCTGCTGTGCTGGTTAACTCCTCCTGACTTCTCTCTGGCCCCTAGCACTCATCCTCAATGTGGGATTGGAATGATTCAAATCTCCAAGTCCTGAATTCCATTATTGATGCTTCCAACAGCACCATTTCCTTTCATCATTTCCTATAACATTAGGTCATGTCAGAGTATATATGTGCACTTTGCACCACCTAGAGATGCTGTTCACACCAGACATAGCTATTTTGGATGCGTATATGACTTTATCATTCCATGATTATTCATTACCAGGGATGAAATTGTTCCCATAAAAGACCATGTGTTGTATAATACCACATTATTCAAATAAACCTTAATTGTGGTGCTGTTATAGAAAGTGAAAATGATCCTTGACCATTGCACTGGTGCTGCTGTGAATGAGAAGGAAGGCACTGGCAAAGGATTGTCAGAAATGGACCGTAATGTCTGTGAAATTTCAGAAGAAACTCCTGGAGAAGCAAGGTAAAAATGTGATCACATATTTTGTAATCTAATAATAATTTTGTTAAATTAGTGAACATTCTAGGATACTAGCTTCCAGAATTTTATGTTCAATCATTGTTACCTATGATACAGTGCATAATGAAATGTCAGAGAGACACTCTATCCTCCATTCTCTTGTTAGAATTCTCTGTTAGAATTTTTCCAAATGTCTTTATTTATGGATAAGCGTTTCTCTATTTAGACCCCTCATAAAATTAAATCTTCCCTCAGTCTCTTCTGTTCTAAAGAAACTGCAATGCACTGTCTGTATGTGTGGTGGAGACAGGTTCGACTGAAGCATTGGAAAGAACATTAGATGAATAAATATAATGTGAGAGGGTATGAGGAAAATACAGGTGATAAGCAATAAGTAATGATGCTCATTTATTGACCTGGAGCAAGCACGATAGGCTGAATGGCCTCCTTTTGTGCTGTACTGTGATTCTGTGAAAATAGTCAGAGCCTAGGCAACACCCTTATGAATCTGTGTCAAATATTCTCTAATGTGATCATATCCTTTCTATGGTGGGCCTACCAGAACTGTACACAGTACTCTAGCTGCAGTCCAATTAGTGTCTTATACAGTTCTCGTATAACCTCTGTGTTCTTCTGTTGTGCATTTTGACCAATAAAGCTAACATGTGTGCCTTCTTAACTTCCTTGTTCATCTGTCCTGCTACTTTTGCAAGTCTGTGGGTGGACAAATCCTCCAAAGTCTCTCTGTTCCTCTGTGTTATTTTATACTTTATAAAATCTATTCCCTTGTTTATCGTTCCCAAATTGATAACTGAACACTTCTTCAAATTGAACTGTATTTGTGCCCTGTCTCATCCATTAATATCTTCCTACAGTCTACAGCTTTATTCTTCACTAACATCTACAGTATCATTTTTTGTATCAACTGTAAACACCTCAATCATACTTCTTACATTTAAACTTAAAACTTTGAAATGCATCATGAAAAGTAAGAAATCTGATCCTGAGCCTTGTGAAACCCAGCTGGAAACAATTTCCCATTCACAAAACACCTATCGACTATTATTCTTTACTTCCTGCCACTGAATTGATTTTGCATTCACTTGCTACTTTCCATTGAGTGGCATGGGCTTTTACTTTTCTGATCAATCTTCAACATGCAATTTTGTCCAAAGCCACTCTAAAATCACATGTTGATTACATCATACGTGCTACCCTCATCACCCCTCCTTGTTACATCCTAAAAAAAACAATCAAGTTCACCATTTGTTCCCTAAACAAATCCATGATGACTGTCCTGTATTTGACCCACCTTCTATAAATGAAATTACTGCCTATGTAATTTTGTCATTTAATCATAAAAGAGTGTGGTTTCAGCATCCAGTCTTGTGATCGATGACTATTCAGCACACAACTTGAATCTCGTAGATGCTGAAGAGCGTTTGATGATCAAGACCTCAGCTGCTTATTGCTATTGTACCCATCGTATTGTTAAGCTATTCCAGTTATCTTTCTGCTCTGAGGAATGTAGCACTAACTTAAGTCCATCCCTGGTACCATTCGAGCACATTTCGGCAATGTTTTGACAGCCTTGCTGAAAGAGTTGGACACACCACTTCCATTTGCAGCTGACCCAGTGATTTATAAACGTTTCTTAATGGAAGAAAGAAGTAAGAATAGAAAATGCTAGAGTAAAGGAGAGTGAAGTAGTGTCAAAGTTCTTATGCGACCAACATATTGTTACTGTCTTATAATGAGTAATAAGACATCATGATCTTGTACATTGATCACAATAAACTGAGTGGGATGCTCTGCATTCAATAGCTTTCAGGAGTTATGAATGCATTCCATCTCTATGTACACAATGTTCTGCAGACATGATAAACTAATAAAACAGTCATAGCTGTGACCAGCAAAATCAAAGCTACTTCCAATTTTATTCTGTAAGTACCATTAGCAAAAGAGTCATCAATGCATGGGTTTCCAGAGTTAGGAAACAAAGATGTCAAAAGTTGGGTTACAAAACTGCACAGCACAAACGACTTACCTGCTGTGCCTTCAAGAAGGCTCCTATCACTTTATGCTGCTTCATGATTTAAATCTGTCAGCAATACTTTTTCATTCCCCCTGCAGTGACTTACCCTGATGTTGTACAAATGTTGTATCTGTCAACTGGGAGTGAAATGTAAATGAGATGACCGTGCAATTTTAACACAAAACTATCAGCAGCCTCAATTCTCACCCAGTTTGGTCAATACACATGTTTGTGCCCTTATGATCCTTATGTTACCCTTATGATCTGATCCTAAAAGTCAAGAATTTTTCCATAGAATTATTCACATCAGTAATATGGTGGCACTACCATAAAGGAGAATAGTTGAATGTGTATGCCATCTTCAGGACAATGTTTAAACAATAATTTATTTTTAAATTGTCAAGGAAGGCATTGCCTGGACAAGGTTTATTTTAATGCGGCACCTTTTTGTTGTAAAGCTAACCCTGTAGCCTCCAGAAATGTCTTGGTTTGTTTTAACATTTCTACTTTAGTAACATGTCATTTGGATTTGCTGAGAAACCTACCTGAGCTGTCTTTTCTTCTCTGACAGATTTCTAAACGTTTACCAACCCCTTCAGTTGGGTGGAATCAAAGAGTCACTATCAAACCGCAATGATCAACGAGCTTTCACTGGGTTCATTGGATGTATAAGAAATTTAATTGTTGATAGTAAGGTAAGTTCCGGTTGCACTGCTATAGGAAGGATATTATTAATTTAGAAAGAGTTCTGAAAAGATTTACAAGGATGTGGCTGAGATTGGAGGATTTGAGGTTGAAAGAGTGGCTGGATCGGTTGGAATTTTTTTCACTGAAGCATAGGAGGTTGAAGAGTGACCTTTTTATCGAGATTTATAAAAAATCATGAGGGGCATTGATAAAGTGAACAGCAAAGGTCTTTTCTTTAGGATAGGGGAGTTCAATACTAGAGGGTATATTTTTAAGGTGAGAGGAAAAAGATTTAAAAGGGATCTGACAGGCAACGTTTTTACACAGAGAGTGGTTCACATATAGAATGAACTGCCAGGGGAAGTGGTGGATGCAGGCACAGTTACATTTAAAAGACATTTGGACAGAAACGTAAATAGGAAAGCTGCATTGTTGGTTTGCTCGCTGAGCTGGTGGGTTGTCATGCAGGTGTTTTGTCACCATGCTCGGTGACATCATCAGTGCAACTCCTGTGAAGCATTGTTGTTCTACTCCACGTGATATTTGTATGATTTGTTAAGATGAATGTTGTCATTTCCAGCTTTTCTCTGCAGTGGTTTGTATATGGAATCTATTTCTACATGCTTGTTGATGGCATTCCAGGTTGAAAACCAAGCCTCAAGGAATTGCTGTGCATTTCTCCGGTTAGCTTGTCCCAGGATGGTTATATTATTCCAGTGAAATTGATGAACATCCTTGACTGCGTGTATTGAGATGAGGGAAAGTTGGTCATGCTGTTTTGCTGCTAGTTAGTGTTCATGTATCTGGATTGCTAGTTTTCTGCCAGTCTATTGTAAAGATTTAGAGGAATATGGGCCAAACACGGGCAAGTGGGACTATGTTAGTTTGGGAAACTTGGTCAACATGGACTAGTTGGACTGGAGACTCTGTTTCCATGCTTTATGAGTCCATGATTCTACATAATATCTGCTGTGAATAGTTGTTGTGATTTTGTGACCTACATGGGCAACTCTAGGAGAGGTTGTAGCATGGTGGTAAAGTCACTGGATCACCAACCCAGAGCCCCAAGCTAATGGTCCAGATGCTCAGAAATAGTTAATCATGTGATCGGGTTAATAGATACCTTTTTTTGCATAGATATAAAGAGGAAATAAATGGAACTGGTGTGTGGATGGAGCTGTCAAACTGAGTAGTTAATAAACTCTATTGACAAAGAAATGTAGCTTGGTTTCTGTCTTAATGATTGGCTTGGATCTGAAAAGGCACTGATGACATAGATTCAAATTTCATCATGGCAGATAATGAAATTTGAGTTCTGTAAAATATGGAATCAAAGGCGAACTTAATGACAACAGTGTAGTTTTTGTTGACTACCTTAAAGGCCCATCAGAAAAGGAAATCTGCTATCCTTACCTGATCTGCCTGCATGTGATTCCTGATCCAAAACAATGTGGTTGACTCTTAGCTGGCTTCTGAAATGGTCCCACAAGTCACTCAGCTGTATCAATCTGCTACAAGGCTAAAGACAGAAATGAAACCAAATGGACCACCAGGCATCAACTTAGGCACCAAAAAGGACAATTACCAAACCAATTACAACCTTTGTCGACCATGCAAGGTTCTCCCTACTAACATTTAGGGGCTTGTGCCAAAGAATAAGAAAGCTGTCCCACAGACTAGGCAAAAACAGCTTGACATAGTCATGTTCAATAGAAAGATACTTTACAGACATCACCATCTCTAGTGTGTCCTGTCTCATCAGTAGAATGGACCTACCTAATTAGGCAGCGCATTGGTATACATTGGGAGGGAATTGCATTAACTTCTCAATATTGACTCCAGACACCATGAAATCATCAGGTCAGACATCCTGCTGATTACCACCTACTGCACTTCCCTTGCCTGATGAATCCCTGCTCCTCTATATTGAACATCACTTAGAGAAAGAGCTGAGGGTGGCAAGGGCACAGAATGTACTGTGGTTGGGGGACTTCAAAATACAATGCTTAAGAGTGGTTTGACAGAACACTAATGACCAGGTTGACTGAGTCCTGAAGGATATAATTACTAGATTGGAAAGTAACATGTAACCCCACTAGTTAAGAATTGATGAAGAGTTTGAATTGAGAACTACAGACATGGTAGTTCGATGTCAATAGGAGGGAACATTGTAGAATCTATAATAATGTGGTAACTGTACATTTAGAAATTTTTTTTTAAAATGAAGAGTTGTGGATTTATGATGGAGAAGTCATATTTGACAATCTTATTAGAATTTGTTGAGGATATCACTTACATCATTGTAATGGATTTGCTGTAGTTGTATTTTTAGAAGCCCTTTAATGAGGTCACATGCAGGAGGTTAGTAAATAAAATTAAAGTTCATGGAACTGGGAGAAATATACCATTGTGAATTGTGATTGGTTCATAGACAGAAAGCAGAGAGTAGGAATAAACAGATCATTCTCAGGATGGCAGGTTGTTATGAGCAGGATGGTAGAAGAATAAGAACCATGTCTCCACATGCTCACAATATTTATAAATGATTTGGATGTAGGCACCAGCTGAAATATTTCCAAATTTGCTGACGACATCAGTTGTGAAGAGGATGCAGGGAGGTTTTTGTGAAGATTTGGACAAGCAAAGTGAATGGGATCGAGCATGGCAATGAAATATAAAGTGAAAAAACATAAAATTAATACCATTGGTTAAAAAAAACAGACAAAGCAGAATATTTCATTAGAAAGCGCTGAAGTCCAAAGGGGACCTGGGTGTCCTCATTCATGAGTCACTTAAAGTTAGCAGATGCAGCAAGCAATTAGGAAGTCCAATGGTATATTGACCATCATCACAAAGAGATTTGAGTGCAGGAGGAAAGATGTCTTACTGCAATTGTACAGAGCCTTGATGAGTCTAGAGTTGGAGTATTGTTTATAATTTAGATCCCCTTAGCTAAGGATTACTACTTATATTTGAAGTGTGACAGAGGTTCATCAGATTAATCACTGAGATGTTGGAATTGTTTTATGTGATGAGATTAAGGAGACTGGGTCAGTATTCCCTAGAAATTTGACGTATGAGGGCTGACCTTACTGAAACCTAGAAAATTCTTATAGGGCATTACAGAAAGGGTGTACATAAGATGTTGATTCTAATACGAGGGGCTGTAATGTTCGGAGAAGGGTTGGGCATTGAAGACTGGTGTGAGGAGGGATTTCTTCACCCAGAGTGTGGTGAATGTTTGGAATTCACTATCCCACAGTGCTTGAAACTCATATTCAATCATTGAGCATGTTCAGGATAGAAATCGCTAGATGTCTGGAAACTAATGACATCAAGACATTTGGACGGAGTACGGGCAATGGTCTAATTGAATAGTGGAGCAAAATCAATAGAATGCCTACATCAATGGCGTACTTCTGATTCTCTTGTCCTATGTACCTATATTGGGTCTCTGAAGAAACCAAGAAAAGGGAAAAACTTAAATCAATCTCGCTAAACTGCCTACTGCAGATGAATATGTCCATGACAGTATAAATAAGAGTTACCACCAGACAGTCATTGTGGAGTCAAAGTCTTGTCATTACCATGAGGCTACCCTACATCATTCTGTGTGGCTAAATGGACCAAATTTGATAAAACCTAGCGCCTTATATCAGCGCATCCTAGATTCTATGGGTCATTGGCAGCAGCAGAATGACACTCAACCATTTGTAACTTCATGACCTGGTATACCCCATACTCTACCATTACCATCAAGCTGGGATGTCAACCCTGTTTCATTGATGAGTTCAGCTGTATATATCAGAAACTGCATCAGACTTACATAAAAATGAGGTGAAGCTACAACACAGGGCTATGACCATATTGCAATACAATAAATTACCAAGGCTCTTTTGACAGCACCTCCCACAAACTCTACCACCTTTAAGGATAAAGGGAGGAACACATAAGGGGAGGTAAGTTCTTCCCCAAGCTATCCTGATTTAGAATTATATCCTTAACTATTGGCAGGTGAAATTCCTAGAACTCCCTCTATAACCTTGTAAGTGTACCTACACAAGGTGAACTGCAGTGGTTCAAGAAGGCAGCTCCTCACCAGGTTCTCAAGAGCCTGATATATTACAATGGGCAATAAATGCTGGCCTAGCCATTGACATCCACACTCTGTAAACAGACACTTAACTATGGATTCTGACTTTTCACTTCGGTCACAAAGAAAGTTTGTGCTTCATTTATATTAAGGCAATTTAATCATTTATAGGAAAACGGAAATTGCTGGAGAAACTCAGCAGGTCTGGCAGCACCTGTGGAGACAAAGCAAAGTTAATGTTTTGCGTCCAGTCACCCTTTTGTTACTGGCTAGGACGAGGTGGTATATATACTGAAGACAGGGGGTGGGGGATCCAGTGGGGGTTAGGAAGAACAAAATACGTGCAGACAGAACTCAGAGAGAGAGCGTGAAAGAGAGAGATATTTAGGCAGACAAAGGGATAGATAGTAAGCCAGGGAAAAAGAAAAACTGATAATGGAAACCATGAATAGGTCAAAATGAGTTGGCTGTGCTGAAAGCAGCCTGTCATAACAGTGCTGAGGCAGTGGGGTTGGGTAAAGAACATGGAAGCAAGGTGTTCAGGTCCTAAGATTATTGAACACGATATCAGTCCTGAAAGCTGCAAGCTCCTAAGTAGTAAATGAAATGCTGTTTTTGCAGCTTATGCTGAATCTCACTGAAATACTGCAGAAGGCCTGAGACAGAAATGTTGGTAGAAAGTATGGTTTTGTGTTGAAGCAGCAGGTAACTGGAAGCTTGAGATTATGTTTGAAGACAGAACATACGTATTCCAGAAAGCCGTCACCAAGTTTGTATTTTGCATCCACACTGGAGAAGAGACACACTGTGAGCAGCAAATACAGTAGACGAGATTGAGCAAAGTGCAAGTAAATTGTAGGAACGTATATCTAGGGCCTTGGCTAGTGAGGAGAGAGCAAGTAAACAGGCAGATGTTGCACATTCTGTGACTGCATGAGAAGGTGCTGTGGGAGGTGTTGGAGGGTGTTAGGAGTGGAGGATCGGTGGACCAGGTGTCCTAGAAGGAACAATCCCTGCGAAATGCTGACAAGGAATGAGAAGGGAATATGTGTCTGGTTAATAATTTGTACTTTCTGCTTACTTGCTTTCCTGCTTTAACCTTGCCCATTTCCCACATGAACAGTCTGAGTAAGGTTGTTCCTTTATTAGTGCTGAAAATGAGTTGCTGGAAAAGCGCAGCAGGTCAGGCAGCATCCAAGGAGCAGGAGAATCGACGTTTCGGGCAAGAGCCCCTTGGATGCTGCCTGACCTGCTGCACTTTTCCAGCAACACATTTTCAGCTCTGATCTCCAGCATCTGCAGTCCTCACTTTCTCCTCTTTGTTCCTTTATTAGTGGTTTGTGAGTAATATTTATTCCCATTGCAATTCAGTACCCTCCATGTATTGATCACTGATTGGCTAAATTAACTCCAGTACATAAACTCAAAACAGCCAACACACAAACAAGTCCTTTCTTCCAGCAGCAGATGTGTTTGATCTTCAGCGCTGAATGTCGTGTGTGCTAACTTACTACCAATTAATTCCTACTGTGCAAAATTGCTCAAATGCACACTTTACCCACATATTGCTAGCCCCTTTAATATCAGTGGGAGTGACAAGAGGTGATTTATTTTATTCATTCATGTGATATGGGTATCAGTTCTGCAACAGAGTCAAGCTGCAGGAGGGTTTGAGCATATAGCCAAACTCATCTACAGTTGACCACACAACAAATAGTGCTCTGTATTTAAGAGTATTTTGTTATTAATTGGAAGTTGCTGATCTCAATCACTTCCTCATGGACAATTCCAAGATAGCATCAGCACAGACCTGGCAACAATCACATCCCTA
Organism: Chiloscyllium punctatum; assembly: GCF_047496795.1. NCBI lineage: Eukaryota > Metazoa > Chordata > Chondrichthyes > Orectolobiformes > Hemiscylliidae > Chiloscyllium > Chiloscyllium punctatum. The sequence goes on along the minus strand of NC_092743.1, from coordinate 45,516,976 downwards.
GCCTTAGGCTGAATGGAGGAATTACAAGAGGGATAAGAGGAAAATATAATTTATATAAAAAAAGAAAAAAAACTTTGTTAATATTCTCAAAATTCTAAATGCCTTGCATGAAATGTCCACTTCTGATCATTATCTATTAATGCATGTTGTGTCATTTATTTAAGTTTTTGTAATTTAGTTTATACCCTAAACAGTAACTTGAAAAATTTTCATTTATATGTTGCTACAATAATTTTCAAGTTTTATACGTGTCTCCTAAACTGCTCATTTCTCTCTGGTGTTAGGTGTATGACCTGGCAAATCCTGCAGAATTCCTAAACAGTACCCCAGGCTGTGCAGTGACGGATGGAGTTTGCCGTAGTGCTGGGACATACTCTTGTGGTATTCATGGCAAGTGTTTAGGAGAATGGGGTTCCTTCAGCTGTGACTGTAAACCAGGCTATACCGGATATAAATGTGACAAAGGTAATGACAGATCTTGGAATATCACGATTGATTGCCAAACCTCTGTTCACAAAATATTTTTCCTTTTGCCAGTTTCTTTTGCTTCAATAATTTCTTCTGAAACTAATTACCCACTTTTCCATAATACCATAAGAAATAGGAACATGAGGAGGCCTTTCAGCCTCTTGAGCCTTCTCTGGTATTCAGTTGGATGATGGCTGATCCAACTGAGTGCAGATGGACATTTGGAGTGAGAGAAAATAAGTAAAATGCTTTTTCAATAATGCTACATTTTCCCCATGCACTGCATATTAAAATATTATGTGAAAAGCTTTATAATGGTGCAATGGCTGAGCATCAGAGACATTTGATGCAAAACCAAACATTACCATGCAGTTTTAGTAGCATCAAGTTATTCATTATGGTCATGTGCGTATTAGGACAGAACCCCCCTGGTGCTCACCTTCCACCCTACCAACCTTCGCATAAACCGTATCATCCGCCGACATTTCCGCCACCTCCAAACGGACCCCACCACCAGGGATATATTTCCCTCCCCACCCCTTTCCGCAAAGACTGTTCTCTCTGTGCCTACCTGGTCAGGTCCACGCCCCCCAACAACCCACCCTCCCTTCCTGGCACCCTCCCCTGCCACTGTAGGAATTGCAAAACCTGCACCCAAACCTCCCCCCTCACCTTCATTCAAGGCCCCAAAGGAGCCTTCCACATCCATCAAAGTTTCACCTGCACATCCATCAATGTCATTTATTGTATGTTGCTCCCGATGCGGTCTCCTCCACACTGGGGAGACTGGACGCCTCCTAGCAGAGCGCTTTAGGGAACATCTCCGAGACACCCGCACCAATCAACCCCACCGCCCAGTGGTCCAACATTTCAACTCCCCCTCTCACTCTGCCAAAGACATGCAGGTCCTGGGACTCCTCCACCGCCACTCTCTCACCACCAGACGCCTGGAGGAAGAACGTCTCATCTTCCGCCTCGGAACACTTCAACCCCATGGCATCAATGTGGACTTCACCAGTTTCCCCTCCCCCCACCTTACCCCAGTTCCAACCTTCCAGCTCAGCACCATCCTCATGACCTTTCCTACTTGCCAATCTTCCTTCCCACCTATCCGCTCCACCCTCCTCTCTGACCTATCACCTTCATCCCAGCCTCCATCCACCTATTGTACTCTTTGCTACCTTCTCCCCAGCCCCACCCCCTCCCATTTTTCTCTCCACCCTGGAGGCTCCCTGTCTTCAGTCCTGATGAAGGGCTTTTGCCCGAAATGTTGATTTTCCTGCTCCTTGGATGCTGCCTGACCTGCTGTGCTTTTCCGGCACCACTCTAATCTAGATTCTGATCTCCGACATCTGCAGTCCTCACTTTTGCCTATTTGTTTGATTGGGCAAACCACAAATTCAAGGAGCTCTTGTTGCAAAATAGTTTGATTGATGCTTTCCTTACTGTCGCGCTACGCAAGGTGTTGGAGCTTTGACTCAGTGGATACTTAGAACCTCCAAAAACAGGCAGGTTTTTGTTGGGTTGAACATGAAAGTTTGGAATAATCCCAAACCCGAACTCCAAATTTGCCTCGTATCTGTTCACTTCTGGTTCTAACAGAGGAAGGAAAGGGAGAGAAACAGCAAATCTGTGACCAGGAACCACTGTACCACTTTCACACAAGCCTCCAAACAAGAATCAGATTCCTTGACCAATGAGGAGAAAGTGAGGACTGCAGATGCTGGAGATCAGAGCTGAAAATGTGTTGCTGGAAAAGCACAGCAGGTCAGGCAGCATCCAAGGAACAGGAGAATCGACATTTCAGGCATGAGCCTTTCTTCAGGAAGGGCTTCCTGAAGAAGGGCTCATGCCCGAAACATCGATTCTCCTACTCCTTGGATGCTGCCTGACCTGCTGCGCTTTTCCAGCAACACATTTTCAGCTCCTTGAACAATGAGGCCATAACTGATATCGATGCTTAATAAAAACGTAGTAGTTTGTCCCCTCCAGACGAATTATCCCAGTCTGCTGGCCAATATTTAAACCTCAAGAATGAGAATTTCTCAATCATAAGCACTTTATAGACACTTTTATTATCTTTCTGGACTTTTAAATTTTATTCCCATGCTTACCTGTAGTTTCTTTTAGTCTGTAACAACACTTAAAGTATCTGTACCTAGGCACACTGTACCCAAGATGGTGCGACAGGCAACATTACAAGGTTTTCACTGCACTCATTGAGTGCATGTGACAATAAAGGCTTTTCTATTCTATTCAAACCCAACTTCATTTTAAAAAAAATCAGGTCATTTGCTGTTTGTGGGAGTTTTCGGTATTCAGATTAAATGTTGCATTTCCTAAATTAGAACAGGAACTATACTTCAATAGGTATGCCATTACCTGCAAACTCCTTTACGATGTCTGCGGTTACTCATGGTGCTATGTAAATGCAAGCCTTTTTTAAAATTTGTTTTTTTTTGTTTCTTCCTTTTTGTGTGGCAACTTGGAGACCAATTGCCCACTCATCCAGCACCTTTTACTGCCATTTTTGTTTCTCACAGTTCTGAGGGTTTGTGGAGACATTGCAAGTTTGCAGGGAAATGCTGCAACCCACAAGGACCTGCCTCCTCACAGGCACTTTCTTACCACAAACAGGAAAAACAAGAGTCAGAGACCACCCTGGTGAAAAGAGGAGGAAATTGATGTTGGGGCAAGGATACAGCATTAGATTGTTTGATGTGTCCCAATTCTTGCTTATCATCCCAGAACAGTAAAGCAAAATTGAGATCAAATATAACTCCTATCTCTGAAGTATCAGATTGAGAAAGACGACAATCTTACCTTTGGAGGAGATGTGCAGAGTAACAGCAGATTTTATACTGCTTTGTATTAACACTGCCATCAAGTGGAAAAACCTGAAATTACATATTTGATGTCAGAATCATTTGTAGAAGAAATAGGAATGAAGACAACTGTGTTATTGAGAAGTGAAGAATGGGACAAATTTTCCTGTCAACTGCAATTACAGTGCAGCTTCAGCTCAATGTGTCATTGCCTTGTTCTAGACCTTCATTTCTGAACTTGGCTGGGGAACAAGAGAATTAGTATTAATTTAGTTCTATTTTCAGTGAGACTTAGGAAGTGACACAGCAGGGAGTGGTGATGGTGGACTGAGGTTTGTGGATGCAGATGTGGATATTAACATCTTCAATATTAGTTTGTGTTATATAGACCATATTACCAGCAATGTTATAAGAATTGAAAGATATAATATATTTTCACATCGCTGGTGGTACTCTTTCACTTTTAAATGATCCCTGGCCACCCATAACAATCCTGTACAATGTGGTGTTGCTAGTCCCCACTCTTACTCAGGTGCATATGATAGGTCTTACGTACATTGAGTAATATATTTCAGTGATTTGTGCTTAGTTGCAATACAACTGTGCAGGCTTAGGTAAATACATGGAATGCCTGACATCATTGCTGGAAGTGGTGTTGAGGAGTTTGAAGAATGTTCAATTTTCTAATATCTAAGGAGAAACTTCCATATAAACTGAAATGGCCTTACTATGGTAACAGAGTGGACTGATGTTAATGATCTCCCTCCTGCTTTGTAATCTTAAACTGATTGCATTCACCCTTGTGAAACTTGAAAGGGTTTAGAAAAGAATTACAAGGATGTTGCCAGGGTTGGAGGATCTGAGCTACAGGGAGAGGCTGAACAGGCTGGGGCTGTTTTCCCTGGAGCGTTGGAGGCTGAGGGGTGACTTTATAGACGTTTGCAAAATTATGAGGGGCATGGATAGGATAAATAGACAAAGTCTTTTCCTTGGGATCGGAGAGTCCAGAAGGTTTAGGGTTAGAGGGGAAAGATATAAAAGAGACCTAAGGGGCAACTTTTTCACACAGAGGGTGGTACGTGTCTGGAATGAGCTGCCAGATGATGTGGTGGAGGCTGGTATAATTGCAACATTTAAGAGGCATTTGGATGGGTATATGAATAGGAAGTGTTTGGAGGGATATGGGCCGGGTGCTTGCAGGTCGGACTAGATTGGGTTGGGATATCTGATCGGCATGGATGGGTTGGACCGAAGGGTCTGTTTCCATGCTGTACATCTCTATGACTCTAATAATTGGTAAGAGGAGGCCAGCTGCCTTCCCATGTAGAGAGGAGGAACCCTGGAGTAAGCCATCTTTGCATCACTATATTACCTCCTCCAATTTTAAACCTGAAAATGCTGTCATCAATTTTAATGAGTGGAAACTTGGATACACTGCAAATTGATTACAGTGACTATAATATCCCATTTTTTGACCACCATCTAAGCTGATGTGAGCTGCTCAGAAGATAAAACAGTGGAAGAATAAATGTCAAACTGTATTTGCTTTATCTGGATTTCTTCCTTTTGTCGATTTTTCCATGGCATTGAGTGGGACATTGTCATAAGCATCAACAGCCCTCTGTTACCTCACTCAAGTGAATGATTTGCTGTCATCCTGTTTGTTAGTATGTAAAAAATATGTCTCAAAAACCAATGGACAGATTTCAACTGGTGCACATTTACCATCTGACCCAAGGAAGAACTGTTTAGATTTTATAAGTGATGCAGATCTGGAACTACATCCTGGAATATTCCAAAGGATCCATTACATCTGAGAGATAGTGTGAATTTACTTTTTGTTGAGAATGTTGTTGATTGTTGTGGTCGTCTCAGCTGCAGTAGTGGAATTTGTCACAGCTGTTAGAATTTGAGCAGAATTTTCAGAGCAGATTGTTGAATTTGGATTGATATGAATGTTCCTCAATAAGATGGAAGCTCTTAATAAAAAGATTTTGTTTGGCTTTGTAATTACAGGATATCAAAATAAGCAAGAAAATGCCTCAAAGAACAGTTGTAAAATTGTAATAAACAGCCATGACTAAATCTATTTAATAGTTTATTCTGTTTCCAAAAGTAGTAGATTATGTTTTTTATCCATATGTAAAGGACGATGTAATATTGATAGTAAGGGCTATTTCTCATTTATTCTTATGAGGATAGTCCCTACACATCCAGAATGCTGTCATTATACAAAATTTGTATTCTCCCTGGAACAGTAAGAATACTTGATTTTAATTCTATTGGCACATTTTATAGGGAAAAACAAATCTCAGGTAGTAGTGCATATCTCTTACAATGTAGTTTAACATTGAGTTAACACAGTGTAGTAGAAATATGCAATCTACTAATTGCCCTCTTCACATACTATAAGAATTTTTAAAATTTAAATTAAATGTAAAAAGACAATGAGTGTTATTCAGTTAACCGAGATTTATTTTTTGTGCTGTAATTACTTAGATTTTGAATAGCTCTTCATCTTTTGTTTTGCCCATAGCTTTGCCTGAATGGTCCTTTGAAAAGGGCAGTCTGATTCAGTACCAGCAGAAAGGAGCACTTAGCACTCGCAGAACACAAGTGCAGCTGATGCTTCGTACCCGACATCCCAACTGTTCACTCTTCAGCCTAGCATCTAAGGACACCAGTGAATACATTATATTGGAGGTAGCAATGAAATGGTTTGTTCAAAACTTGCATGCATCGGCTATACACCAGCCACAGCTTTTCCCAGAATTTAGCTTCAAAACTATCAGGCTTTGTGATGCAATCAGAACCCCTCAGTAACGTTCTAGGCATGCTACCATGTAACTTTATAATAGTATCCAAATTTTCATGTGAATTCATGTATCATCTCAGCAACGTGTTTAGGACATTCTATCACATAATTCTTTGGAGACTCTAAATGAAGACAAAAATATAAGATGGAATTTGATGTGGGGAAGTTTAAAGTCATCCATTTTACATCTGAATACAAAAAATGAACTTTCTTTTAACTGTGGGAGACTAGGGACTGTGAAAACAACATAAAAATTTGTGTTCAAATACACAAATAGCTAAAAGCTAATGCAGTGGCATAAAAAGCCATTAAGAAAGCAAATATTGGCCTTTATCTCAAAAGAATGGATGCAAAACAGCAAACCTTTTATTAACTAGCGTCTATGGTTGATCAAGAGACCCACATAATCAATATAAAAACGCACACTAAGTAATAGAAATGTAATGCAGAGGATAAACACATCATTGTTATACTTTATTTATAGCATAACTCACTTAAATAATGAAGTAACTTTGCCTTAAATCAAACTTACTGGCAGAGGTTCTCTCCACAGATGCTGCCAGACCTCCTGAGCTTTCTGTTTTTATTTCACATTTCCAGCAGCTGGAGTATTTCTCTTCTATTAATTGACTTTAGTGAGGGCAGAGGTTGATGCAGGGGCTACAGGCTAGGTTCCCTGTAATGATAGCACGATTTGAAGGTTGACGTTATGAGTACATGGCGCATAAACATGGCTTATATTTCCTTCAGTTTATAAGATTTAGGGGGAAGCTTAGCTGAAGTCTGAAAATAATAAAAGGAATTGTTAGGTTAGATGCAGCTAAGTTCTTTCCTGTGATAGGGAATCCAGAACAATTGTATATATTTGGTCCTGCTAACTGCAAAAAGCTGGTCCTGTTAAGTTTCTTATCAGTGGTAATCTTGAGGTAATTGTTGGTAAGATTATTAAAAATTTCAAATGTTTCTTCTCTTTTCTGTTTTTTTTTCTGTGAGTTAGATTACTGGTGGATATTTTGGGATCCGTGTCAACCTTGGTGATTGGGAACATTCATTAAAACTGCAAACAAAGCGTGTAGACAACGGCCAGTGGTCCCTCCTAAACATGGATCGACATGACAATGAATTTACATTGCACCTTAACGATGGAGGGGGAGCCCATCAGGTGACAGCTTCTCTTGGCATCCACAGAGAAATAGTCATCAATCCTTCAAGTCTGGTGCTGGGTAAAAGCCTTCTGGACTATTCACCAAATTATTTCCAAGGTACAACATAATACACAATACTGGATCAAGATTACAGATTGTTTAAAAGCTGCTTTGGAGCAAGATGTTGTATATAGCTGCAGAAACATCCACAATAGTCCAGAATCAAATAGGGATCAAAACTATGACAGGGCTGGTGAGATTTAGGCAGAATTGAGTGTGAAGTCTGACAAGGCCCATCTTGACATCAGGAGCATCACCTTCCGTCTTTTATGCTTTTGACCAGGGGCAAGGTGGGTTTCTCAGCAGACAACAATGACTTGACATTTAAGGGTAGTTGCTGCTTGTTAGTGACCCAACTCACCTCATTAATGTTCAGCTTTCTATCTCACCAAACATGCCGAACAAGCTTGATGCCAGGAAAGCTGATCATGGAAACCGAAGCGGCTACTGACAAGTTCAGATGCTGCTTGGTCTGAAGGACCTCCATGTTGCTTAGCACCAAACATATCTCAGGCCACGATGCATGGGCACCAGACGCACCAGCTCTCATTCACAGACATTGGCATCTGGCATTTGTCAACCCCTCATGACCATCGTGGCTCATCTCTGATACACTTACAGACAGCTTAGGAAACACTGACTTGCATTGCTGAGTGTACTGGCAAATAGCATTGATAATATTTTGCAGGGACACCTCACGTGTATGACAGGGACCTAGTTCATGGATTGGTCCAAGTCGCATCTCAGGCTGGCTCGCTTGCTATCTTAGTGTTCACTAACATTGCTGTAAGGTCACAAGACAAGGCAAGCTGTCAGTCAATGGTGTGGACATGTTGTTATATGGCACTGTGCTATGTCAGTCTCACTGCAGTACTATGTGCCAGACACAATGCATGTGCAGTCAGCAGGCAACCTTGTGATGTAGAGGGTCAGAGTTCAGAGGGGCTGGAGTTCTGGTGGGGTGAGGTGGAAGGCCCGTCCTGAGTGGAGACTTCTGAGCTGGCTGTCTGGGGTTCTCCCTCTGCCCTGGGTGCATCCTGGCACCATCCTGTCTCCTTGTGAGCACAGGGCACCTGGAGTGCATGCCAGGGTCTCTGTTTCCCTGCCAACATGCCTTCATGCCAAAGGACCAACATTTTGGATTTTGGAGAGTATGCATCTCTCCAGCAGCCTCTGAGGCTCTCCATGGCAGCCAGACAGTCTCCTGGTTCCCTGCATTACTGCAGTGGCATTGCCTCCCACATACCTCTCTGCTGCTCCTGTTCCTTCCCTGTGCATGTGGATGAAGTCACTGATTGCTCACTCCAGTGGGTCCTCTCCTCCCTGGGGCTGAACGGGTGTCTCGTCTCCAAATGTCAGCAACTTGGAGTGTTTCTCTCCCCTGGCCAGCTGGGAGCTGTTGCAGTGAGTTACTCCCCAGATTGTGTTTTCCCCATCCCCCAAACACACACACACACATTCACAATCACACACAGACACACACTCACTCATTCATATTCACATACACATACTCTCACATAAACATGCAAACACTCTCTCACACAGACTCACTCTCACACTCACAAACACACTCTCTTTCACACACACAAACACACTGTTTCTCACACACACTCTCAGACACACACCACATTCACACTCACATACACACACATACAGACGCACTCACTCACATTCACACACACACTCTCTCAGACACGCACACACTCTCACATACACACAAAAACACTCTCTCACATTCACACACACACGTTCACACTCAGTAACACTCACACACAGACACTCATATACACACAAATACAGGCTCACACTCACTCATGTACACACACAAACACACTCTCTCTCACAGACACACATCACACTTACTCACAGTCACGCTCACACACAGACACACTCACTCACATTCACACATGTACACATGCTCTCCCACACACACAATCTCCCACACACACCAACACTCTCTCACACATACACATTCACGCTCACAATCACACTCACAGACAAAAACATACACACACTCTCACAGACACACAAGATACACACTATCTCTCTGTTTCTCTTTCTTTTTCTCTCTTCTCTGTCTCCAACACTACTGCTCCCTCTGAAATGTCAGTACCTGAGTTGGTGCTGGGGTGGGAGTGAAGGAGCCTGCCTTGCCAACACTTCCTCTGTGCTCTTGTTGCTTTTATGCTCAGAGGTTGTGGAGGTGGTTTCTGAGAGAACTGTTCATTTCACCTCTGATGTAATGGAGATGTGGCAGTACCTGCAAAATGCTGAGAGAGTGAAAGCATCCTGGTTAGTGGTTTGCAGAACTTTGCAAAGAATGACACTGACAGCGGGGTTCTTATTTGGTTGGTGAGATATGGATGTTCTGGCATCGCCTAGGAGTTGTCCGGGACTTCTGTGTGGGCCAGAATTCTGTCCTTTTGTGAGGCTGTAGAGCCTACGATTGGGTACACTTCCAGACCTTTATGGGCTCCCTTTGCTCTGTTATATGCTGTCTTCTCCTGCAATGACAGAAAAGGAGAACTTGAATGAGATGAAAGTGGATAATGCAGCCATCAGTGCTGGTGCGGGTGGGTGAATCCTAAACAAATGTGTAAACAGTGTAGAGACCATTAAGGGTTAGTTGGTTAGGAGTTGTGAGGGTGCGACCAGTGATGATGGGATACGTGTGAGTGACAGAAGATGCTGCAGGGAGCAGCGAGAGTGGCACAGCATGAGCCTTGTTGGGAGATGGGTACAACAGCAGAAATGTGTGTGACATAGCAGAAAGAAGAACATGGCACTGACCCTGGAGCAGCAGAAAATATCATTGACCTTCTTACGGTATGGCTGGCGATTGTAGAGTGGGGCACCAACTCAGATGGCGACATCTATGTTCCTGTCAGCGAACTATGGTGCCATCTTCTCCTTTTCTGGTAACTTCTGGAAATATTCTTGACAAAGCAGGGCAGTTCCAGTATTCCATTGCTAGGGTGGGCACACAGCAGCCTTTTAAAGATGGCATGAGAGCAAGTGCTGCCAGTCATTTGTTGGCATCCAGTGATTTATTTTATTTATTTTCTATACTTATTCTATTCAATATATCATGCTTCTCCTTTTTAACTACAATGTAAGCATCAACCCCTTCTTCAATGGAACAATATATTCATTAAAAACCATACCTAAACCTACACCAGTTATGTTCTTTGGTTTCCAATAAGTCATATTCTTTGCTGAGCTATCATCTTGATCTTTATGTTTTGATAAGCTCTGGGCTTTTCTTGATTTTATTTGCCAAAAATATTTTGTCCTCTCTTTGCCTTCCTAATTTCCACTTTGAATTCTGCTCTGTTCTTTCTATGCTACTTTAAGTATAAGCACTTAGTATCTGCCTTAAACTTCTTTTTATCTTAACGTTCCCTGTATGTAACTTTGTACCTAACATTCTTTGGAATTGGGAATGTATTTTTCTTCACAGGAATAATTTTTTTTCCTGAATTCTATCTGAATCCTCCCACTTATCTGATGCTGACTTAGCATCACATAATTGTTTCAACTTCATTTTTGCTGTATCGTGTCTCAGCTTCCTAAATTTGATCTTTCACCACTTGATGATTTGGTCTGCCTTTGTCATTTTCTATACTGAAATACAGTCACTGGTACCAAAATGCTCTTCCACTGATGTCCCTTCTAGTACCCAACTTCATTTCCTAAAACTATGTCCAACAGTAATCATCTGTTCTGCATTTTGTCCAAAATTTTCATCTCAGGCCAGAGAAGTGTGAGTTTCTGAAATGTGATCCTGCCTCTGAACAGAATGGACACCACATCCTGTCTCTGAGAAACATGGCTGGGGAAGTCTTGGATTCTGTGATCCACAATTCAAAGCAGAAGGAGTGCATTGCCGAGGTGGACATATTAGAAGGTTGACATTTCTCAGGGACAGTATCTCAATCCTCACCTTCCCAACTTCCCTTTTTATTTTATGTTTAACTGCTGGTGACTGGTTTTAACAGTGTAGGCAGTTTTTCATTGGGATGGATAGAACATTAATGGTTGACTCACTTTGGATCAATCCGAAGGGCAGAGCCCCAGCAGCAGGAAACTATCCCCTTAATTAATGAGTAAAGTGAAGTAATATACATTGAAAATGAGCTGATTAACAATTGAGAAGAAATGGTATTCACTAGGAGGATGAGTGTGTTGCTGGCTGGGTCACCTTGATTGCCCATCCCTTGTTGACCTTGAGAAGGTGGTGGTGATGAGCTGTTTCCTTGAACAGCTGCAGTCTATGTGCTGTAAGTAGACCCATAATGTTGAAGAAAGGATGCTAAGGTTTTTAAGTAGCTGGTCTAAAAACTGTTTGACTTTATTGCATACGTATTCAATCGTGGCTGAAAGGTTTAGTGAGAAAGCTAAACACTTGTGTCTTTGCTTGAATTTAGGCTGCATGCGTGATGTTCGACTAAATGGTCATCTCTTACCACTGGATGGAACAAATACAATGTTAACTGCTACCCTCGAACGACAGGGTATAACAGTTGGCTGCCACTCAGATGCCTGTAGCAGCAGGCCCTGCTCTCTTCCATTTTATTGTGTGGATTTATGGAGAAAATATGAGTGCAGGTACAAGATTGCAAACACTTTGTAAACACTAATGTCACCGTATTGTGCAATGAATCTCCAGTTATTAAGCAAAAAGTGGATGGTGGAGAACCAAAATAAAAACAAAGCAGGGCTGACAGCGCTCTTTGAAGAAGAGTCTTATTGCACTCAAAACATTGAACAGTTTTTAACTTTCGACAGATGTTCCCAGATCGGAGGAGTTTCTCTAGCACTTCCTGTTTTGACACTAGTAACCAAAGTTGGGTTACGTCTGGAGGTTTCATTCCGCCTGCACTGATCACATACTCCTGCTTTTAGAGAACCAATGTACCAGCTTATTATTGTACTGACACCACATGCCAGTTAGAAACTGAACAAACTCTTCATAATCCACTTGAATGATCCTTGATAGTTAAACAGTCTTTCCTCCCTTAACACCTATACTTTCAAATGAAAGAAACGTTTAAAATGTTTTGATGCGCATAAGCTTAATCTCCTGAGCTTGCTCACTGTGCTATCCTGGAAATTAAACACCAACTCTTGGAAAGTCCAACCTGGAGGGTTAGTAGTTCCATTAATCATAAACAGCATTAATGCACAGTGCTCAGCAAATAGCGAATCTGGAGTTTCACTATTTAAATCCAGTCAATTAACTGCTTGAAAATATACAAATATTGTGACTTTACTGCTTTTTTTTATACTTTCCAGTTGTGTTAAATCTACAGTCATATTTGTATATTTGTACTCATCATACAAAATACTGAGAAAAGAAACAGCATGATACAGTTATTATGGTCAAATAAATATTCACAGTCTGCAGTCACAGTTTCCCAGCTGGTGACTTGCTGATTTGTACTTGCCATCAAGATGCCAAATTATGGCCAGACTTTTTCCTACAGGAAGCAAAAGTTGGGAGAAGATTTGTTTTGTTGTGTTTGATTCAAAGGCAGCATTATCAAAATAAGCTTGAGGGAGAAACGGGAAAACTGAGACAAAAATATGCTTAATTCTCTTCTGAAAGGTTTTCATTCTTGTCCATGTCTAATGCAGGTGTCCAAGTGGTCAAGTGTTGGTGATTAGTAATGGTACAGGCCTTGAGCACTGTGCAATGTTGCCGTGTGGAGCATGGACATGTCGGAACGGGGGCACATGTGTTGCTCAAACACTGGATATGTTCGTCTGCCATTGCAAAGAAGGTTACAAAGGACAGCAGTGTGAGATCAGCATGGTGACTTCAGGAATTCCAGCAGTGCTGAACATCAACTCTATCCTAGCTGTCAGCACATGCCTCCTCCTCTTATTAGGTAGCTCATTAGTTATTACCAGCATGCTCCTGCTCTAACCAAAGTTGTCTCATTTGGCATCTTTGCTGATGTCATATGACATCACATAATTTCTCAATATACACTAATTATACGTCTGTCTGCTGTTACCTTTGTGTTAAACTTTCAAGAGCCAGATTCATTTGTATTCCTTAAAGTGTTCATCTATGCTATTATGATTCCAGCTGATGTAGTTACTGAACAAATCAGATCCAAGTCTGAAACTTGGGGCTTGATAGATCATATTTTGTTTTGTTTTAGTTGTAACACTGAAACATAAGCACACAATGCTACAGGTTTTTTTTAAAACAACAAAAGTTCATTAACAAAAAGATGAAGGTACGATAGAATAAATCAAACAATCTTAATACAAATTCAAAGATTTTTAAACACAGTAAAAATATAATCCTATCAATCCTATGGTACTCATTTATAAATTGAAAAGAAAAGCAATGGTTTTTTTATAGTACCAAAATGAACACATGGTATGAGATGCAAAAACATACCTTGCATTGTACATGAAAACACCACTTGTGCAGTGCTCAGAGTCTCTTCTCTAACACCTCAGTTGCTTTACATCACATAATTTTAAATCACAGTGTGGAATTGCAGATAACTTCTTTCTGGAGCTATTATACACCCAAGTTTAACTTTAACCAATTTTAAGAAACATCTTCAGGGTTTTATCCCAACAGTTCTGGACTTGGAACATCACCAACTCTTTACTCTAAACTAATCTAATTTTGCCACATCCTTCCTTTCTCAGAAACACTGGTCTATACTGCCATCTTCATCTAAGAACTTCACAGGTCTGCTGAAAACAATAGTAAGAATGAAACAAAAACCTCTCTAAGCTTTGATTTGGAGATGCAGGTGTTGGACTGGGGTGTACAAAGTTAAAAATCACAAAACGCCAGGTTATAGTCCAATAGGTTTAATTGGAAGCACTAGCTTTCGGAGTGCCGCTCCTTCATCCGGTGGTTGTCAACCACTGGATGAAGGAGCGATGCTCCGAAGGCTAGTGCTTCCAATTAAACCTATTGGACTATAACCTGGTGTTGTGTGATTTTTAACTCTCGAAGCTTTGGGTGATTGCTTTAAGCTTACTAAAAGAAAACTCTCCCGATCTTCTAAACAGGAGCTTGTGTATCTTGATTGGTTGTACAATCCTACTAATGTACACAAGATCCTATTAATTCTAAAGCTAGTTTATTTTAAATAAATCACAACCACGCTTCCATGCTCACCATGGAAATAGGAACTGTTGCCTCGTATTGCTATTTTGTGCAGAAATGCCCCGGAGGCAACAAAAGGGCAAACCTCTAAGCATAAGCAAATGGTAAATTGCTTAACACAATAACACATACAATTCTTGGTTGGGAAAGCAGGCAGGTGATTGACTCTCAAACATTTCCAGATGTTACTCAGTAACCATCCATGAGGATGAACATCAGAGTAAGAGTTACTTCATTCACAGTACTACAGCAAACCCAAAGATACTAGATTTTCTAGTAGTGGAGACTCTAAACATGTTAGAATCATTGATACTTACAGCACAAAGGGAGGCCATTCAACACTTTTTTTTTATTTGGTCATGGGAAGCAAGCACTGCTGGAAAGGCCAGTATCTTTGGCTAATGCTGAATGGCTGATGAGAAGGTGCTGGTAGGTTTTGAGCTAATGCAATCTACATGATGTGAGAATGTCCAAAGATTGTGGCTATGTTGGCATTCAGGTAACACAAACCATAAACAAACCCACAATCCTGCCCTAGTCAAATATATTGATACACTGTCAGGTTCTCTATTCTTCCAATTACTTTCCATTGTTTGTCTAATGTACTTAAAGGGAATTTCAGTGTAACATTGAATAGAAATGAAATATTTATACTAGATAAGGGCATCTGCAAACAATATTGATTTTCCATCTGACATTTTCCACTTAAGTAAAGAAACCCATAACTGAATTTATGCTAACTGCTAGAGAAATTTGTTTGTGCTTTATCTGTCTAATTTGTGATTTTCAGGACTGCATCCTTCCCTCATCCCAAACCAATTGAAAACTGGTGTCTGTTTGTTCACAGTAGAGGGGTTATATCTGACTCCACATATTGAAGAATGAGTTTGTTTTGATATGGTGTAGTAGAGACTGAGCTAGATTTTGCAATTATGATTATTTTAACATACCATCACTAACTCAATTACTTTATCAAGGTTAAAAATGTTAATTGAATAATAGACACTACTGCAGCCTTTTTCTCTGAGTAATGGTGTATTATTTACAGAGATGGAGTTAATTTTATGGGTGTGAAACCTTAAACATGATCCTGTCACAACTTTATCTCTGCTGTTTCAGTTCTGGTAATTGGCTTCAGTGTATGGGGCATGTGTGGAAAAACCAAATTCCAGAAAGGAGGAGTTTATCACATACCTGTTGAGCATGAAAGTTGGGAGGATGTACGGGAAAATATTCTAAATTATGATGAAGAAGGAGGTGGAGAAGAAGACCAGGTATGCAAGGTTGTTTAACCTTTCTTCTACAAACAGTTAGAATTAAATGTCTGGGCTGCTTTTTTTTTTGCTCTGCTTTGCAAAATGCTGCTGAAGTGCCTAGTTTTGCTGTGCTTTCAGCTCAGGATCTAAAATTATAATCAGCCCAAACTGACGGAATAAAGTTTCCTCTCTGAGCTGGGTTCAAGCATCTTATGTATCAGCAACTGAAAGTAACCAGTTTCACTTTTTGTTGGAGATAGACAATACAAAGTACAAATAGTGTCCAAACTCAGTCACTTTCACTTTCTAGAAGGACAAGGCATAAGAAGAATTGCCTTTAAAACCAACTTCAACAGTGTCAACGAAGTGTGCCCAGTGGTGAAGAGATGCCAGCTGGGCATATACTCACTCTTTCTTCATTATTGATGATGCTAATATTTCCTAACTGATAGAATACCAGGTGTACTTTCACCACATGGACTGTCGTGGTTCAGGGAGGCAGCTCATCACCAACTTTTCAAGGGTATTTAGGAATAGATAATCCCTGGATGATCTCAGTCCTGCAAGGACTGGCCTTGCTAGTATCACTGGTTTGGTCTCGCTGATTGATTCTGAGAATTGAATTGTATTAGCTTTATTGTCATATGTATGTAAGTAAGTACAGTGAAAAGTTTACAGTCATCGCATTACAGAACCATCTTAGGTACAAATTCTTAGGAAACAAAAAAAAATTAGAAAAGTAAAGAAATAAATAGTCCAGCGTAACAGGTCATAGGAATGAATTAGAAAAATAAAGAAGTAAAAAGTTCAGAAGAACGTCTTTCTGACCCAGTCCATGCCGGATCTAGCCTCAAGGGAGACCTGCATCACCTCACTGCTGCCTGACCTGGACCCACCAATGTGGGATTTGCCCCATTGCACATAGCTCGTCTTTGCTGCTGGGCACACTTTGCTGACACTGTTGAGCCCACACTCGGGCCTGCAACCAAGAATCCCTGGCTCCGCTGCCAGACCAGGCCACCACCCAGCCGCTTTGGCTACAGATGTTACCTTGCTGGTGCCGCCATCTTAAACAGTCCTGCTGCTACCGGCACCGCTGTCCCCGATCACTGGAAGAGCTTTCTGCTGCTGCCGCTGGCCCCAAATGCTAGGTGAATGCTCTTGCAGCTGCTGCCACTGTCTCTCAATTGCAGGAGAACATACCCATTGCTGCTGCCAGAATGAATCATTTTGATTGTTCAATGTTAATTAGTTCCAACTTGATCTGCATAAAAGTCACCAACAAACTGATAAAGTGTTTATGCCTGAAATGTTGACTCTCCTTCTCATTGGATGCTGCCTGACCTGCTGTGCTTTTTCAGTGCCACACTTTTCGACACTGACTCTGCAGCATCTACGGTCCTAATTTTCACCTAGAAACTAAAGTCAGCTAAGAGTATGGTCTTATCTTCTGGCAGAACCAGTTCATTCTGAACATGTTTTGAAATCCTTGAGCAACCAGGTGTGGTACTTCTACCTATGTTGTTGGATAAACAGTATGCCCAGTTAAATTTTCCAATGTTTTTGTTGTGTACTTTAAATCAAGGGTGTGTTTTGTAATATATTTAGGATTGAATAGCCTTAACTGTGCTAGTCAAAGTCTGGCACTATTAGCAATGAGAGAGGTGAGACAATTAGCACAGGGAGATTTTGCTGGATCCCTGAAACTTAACTCAATGTTAAATATTTTCATTCTCTCATTGCTACCAGTTAACTTGACTGGTTGCTTCTTGACTGGCTTAATGAATTTAATTGTTACCAGACGCTGGTATAAGGACACAGGCCAATTCCCTTGCCTTGTCTGTATAAAACCAGGAATGGTGGATTTAATAGTGTGGGGGAGTTGGGAGTTGGGGAACTGATTGTGGAAGTCTCAAGAAGGTCAGTAAAGGTTCTGAATGAAGGGAGAAGACCAAAAGTTACCTTTTCTTCCCTTGTTCTGTCTTGGTGTGTGATACAGCTGATGTCAAGTTACTTGCCAAGATTTCAGTGGTGTTGCAATCAGTTTGACATTAGCACTTTTTCCTGCAGGTAATCCTGCTGACATTTAATTTTCTGTCTGTTTCTAGTGAAAGAATCCCTCTGTCTGGTGGGTCAGCTTCATATCTTTAACACAATTTTAGGCTGGATTTGCAAAGCAGGGACAGAAACTGGTATTAAGGAAATTTCAAAATCAGTATCCCAGAGATTGTCTCAGGATCCCAATATACCTGGGATAGCTTGGAATTTTCAAAGTACCAATGCAGTGGAGAGGACAGAAACTTACTTGCCGCCAATTAATAGTCCATTACATCACTTAACCTCTTGGTAATAAACCTGTCCAATTGGAACATAATTTTTAATGTTTAATTTGGTCAAACTGAATGTTAGTGCCCAGTTGTCAGGGTGATTGCAGGGATATTGGAAAGTTGATGTGAATTTGTGTAAAATTGAAACTTGATGGACCAACTAGCAATGGATCAGAGCTTCACCTTTTCTCTCATTGTATGTCTGGTCTCATCTGTATTCCACCTCCTGGTGTTCTGAAATGATGTCTGACCTATATAAGGCCCCTGCATAGGTGCTACTTGCTTTTGCCACTAGCAATAGACAAGCAGCCAGCACCTCTTTGAGGAGGTCAGTGCATGTAATTAGGTGCTGAATGTGGATCCTTTCAAATTAGGACATTTGAATTTAAAAAGAGTAGGAAAAGAGCTGCTCTGTTGACCAGTGGAGCCAGGTCCCAGACTTCCTGACTCTGATTTGAAACTCCAGTTCCTCATTTGAAAACAAAAGGGAGGGAAACTGCAGGTGTTATTTCTGCCATTTTCACATCAAAATCTCCTGGAGGAAAAATTATCAGGGATAATCTTATGAACCTTTGTTCCGAATTGTGATTCTATGAGTATCCCACCCAGACCCATTCCCTATCCTATCCCTGTAACTCTGTATTTTCCATGACTAATCCATCTAACCTCCACACCCCTGGGCACTACGTACAATTTAGCATGACCAGTCCACTTAACCTGCCAATCTTTGCACTGTGAGCAGAAACCAGAGTAAACCCACCCAGACACAAAGAGAATGTGCATATTCCACATTGAAGTTGCCCAAGGCTGGATTCAAACCTGGTCCCTGGCACTGGGAGGCAGCAGTGTTAACCACTTAGCCATCATGCCACCCATGGCATATGATATGGAGGCATAAGTTCGAATCCCATACTAACAGCTAAGGGAACTTAAATTCAAGCAATTGTACAAATCTGGAATTTTAAAAACTCTCCACAAGAGTCAAATTATTACTAAAAAGTTGAATAAGAATAAACCAGACTGATCACCTGGCATTGCTGGAGACACCTGACATCATACAGGCACCTTGCCCAGTTGAGCCCCAAAGTTTTCCTGACTAATTTTGGGGACTTTTGCTAAAATTGCGATAGTTATTTTCAGACAAATTCCATTGTATATGGTGACCTTGATAAGTGGGATGGTCTCAGAACAGATCAAGCAACTAGGCATCCATGGAGTCCTAGGAGCCAAGAGCAAGCGGCTCTTTTGAACTCATGGCTTGGCATATTCCTCACTCTGCTGATACCATCAAGCCAGGGAACCAACTCTGTTTCAATGAGGAATGCAGAGAGTAGAAGTAGCACTGCACATATCTAAAAATCAGGTGCCAACGTGGCAAAACCGCAACATAAGACTACACACATGTTATGCAGTGGAAGAAGCAGATAATGGAGACACCTGAGCAATGGTGAATGATACCAGAGCTGTGCAGTCCTGCCACATCCAGTCACGGACAACTGAATAACTAACCAGTGGAAGAAACTCCATAAATATCCCCATCTTCAGTGCAAAAGAGAAGGCTAAAACACTCAGGTTTTGTCAATTGTATTATCATATAGCAGTTGTCCAGCAATGGGCTACTTTGTTCCTTTTGTGTCACTCAGTTCCAAACTTCACTGTCTAAAGATGGGCAGAAGAGCTAAATTCTAGAGATGAACTAAGATTGCAAGCCCTTGTTCTTTAAAATTAATTCACAGGATGTGGGTGTCCCTTACTCGGTCAGCATTTATTACCCATCCCTAATTGCCTGTCAGAAGATGGTAATGAGTTGCCTTCCTGACCTGCAGCAGGTCTTGGAATGAAGGTACATCCACAATGCAGTAAAATGGCAACAAATGTCACGTGAATAGGATTGAAGTCAATAGGAGTCAAGGGAAACCTGTCCACTAGTTGGAATCATATTTTACAAAAACAAGAGTGTTTTTTTGTTGTTGGAATTTATCATCTCAGTCCCAGGACAGCAATGCAGGAGTTCCTCAGAGTGGTGTCCTAGGCACGGCAGCTTTATCGAAAGGTCAGTTCAGTACCATTTATGGTTATTCAGATACTGAAACGTGACATTTCTATCCTCCATGGGGCAGGCAATAATCATCCCCAATCTCTAACCCTGTCCGGTTTGCATTCAATGGTATTAACATCAATGAACTCCCAACCAGTTCCTAAGGGATCAACATTTTTGGGTTACAAATAACCAGACGTTTAACTGGACCAGTAGTAACTGCAGGTTAGAGGGTACAATCTCTGTGGTAAATAACTCACCTCCTGACTCCATAAAGTATGTCCACCATCCACAAGACAGAACTCAGGAATATCACATATTCCTGATGAAGGGCTTTTGCCCGAAACGTCGATTTCGAAGCTATTTGGATGCTGCCTGAACTGCTGTGCTCTTCCAGCACCGCTAATCCAGAATCAGGAATATCACATGTTTATAGGAATGCATCTCCGAGAACTCTCTGGAAGGGAAGGAAAAGCAGTAATATGAGCTCAGAGTACATCAGTCTTGCCTGTCCCATGTCTTTATTTTTTACAAAATATTTTTGCTTGGGATGTTGGCAAGGCCTGCATTTGTTGCCCATCCCTAATTGTCCCTGAACTGATGAGCTTTCTATAACATTCTAAGAGCAGTTAAAAATCAAACACATGACTCTAGATTATGTATAGGCCAGACAAAGTAAGGGCAGAAGATTTCCTTCCCAAAAGGATATTGGGTCAGCTTTTATGACAAGCAACAATGGTTGCATGATCACCTATAAACAAGCTTTCCACTCTAGATTTTGTTGAATTGAAATTTCACCATCTGGCATGGGATTCAAACCCATGTTCCCAAAACAGATGCCTGGGGATGGGGTTCACAAGCCTAGTGACATTACTGCTATGCCACTGCCTCCTATTATTGCCTTTATTGACCTGGCCATAATATCGAGTGAGTGCTGCATGGTGGATATCTCATGATTATGGCAAGCCAAGAGGCACATTATTACATTATCACATTTCTATCCCAAACATCCTGCTTTCAATTCAAGAAAAAGAAAAAAGAATCCATGAATTATCATTTACGGTGTGAACTATCCAATACTCACACTGTTTTCATGCATTAGCAGTTCAATATTCTCATCAGTCTCCACACATTCATCACACTCATAGTCTTTAATTGTACCAGTCTCTTAGTTATGTGTGTGTATTGTTGACAGCTGTTCATAAAGGTAATGTTCCATCTCCAGGGAGCGTTAACCCCATATCATTTATTGTCACAATGCTGTTGACATCTGGTTGGTCTGTGTTTCATGCAGATGTTGAGTTCCTGCTCAGCCGGCTGCATATGTTGTGTGTTATAGAGTCATAGAGATGTACAGCCTGGAAACAGACCCTTCGGTCCAACCTGTCAATGCTGACCAGATATCCCAACTCAATCGAGTTACACCTTCAAGCACCCCGCCCATATCTCTCCAAACCCTTCCTATTCGTATTCCTATCCATATGCCTCTTAAATGTTGCAATTGTACCAGCCTCCACCAAATCCTCTGGCAGTTCATTCCATACACGTACCACCCTCTGCGTGAAAAAATTGCACCTTAGGTCTCCTTTATATCTTTCCCCTCTCACCTTAAACCTATGCCCTCTAGTTCTGGACTCCCCGACACCAGGGAAAAGACTTTGTCTATTTATCCTATCCACGCCCCTCATAATTTTGTAAACCTCTATAAGATCACCCCTCAGCCTCCAACGCTCAAGGGAAAACAGTCCCAGCCTGTTCAGCCTCTCCCTGTAGCTCAGATCCTCCAACCCTGGCAACATCCTTGCAAATCTTTTCTGAACCCTTTCAAGTTTCACAATATCTTTCCGATAGGAAGGAGACCAGAGTTGCACGCAATATTCCAACAATGGCCTAACCAATGTCCTGTACAGCCGCAACATGACCTCCCAACTCCTGTAGTCAATACTCTGACCAATAAAGGAAAGCATACTAAATGCCTTCTTCACTATCCTATCGAACTGTCACTCCACTTTCAAGGAGTTGTGAACCTGCACTCCAAGGTCTCTTTGTTCAGCAACACTCCCTAGGACCTTACCATTAAGTGTATAAGTCCTGCTAAGATTTGCTTTCCCAAAATGCAGCTCCTCGCATTTATCTGAATTAATTTCCATCTGCCACTTCTCAGCCCATTGGCCCATCTGGTCCAGATCCTGTTGTAATCTGAGGTAACCCTCTTCGCTGTCCACTACACATCCAATTTTGGTGTCATCTGCAAACTTACTAACTGTACCTCTTATGCTCGCATCCAAATCATTTATGTAAATGACAAAAAGTAGAGGGCCCAGCACCGATCCTTGTGGCACTCCACTGGTCACAGGACTCCAGTCTGAAAAACAACCCTCCACCACCACCCTCTGTCTTCTACCTTTGAGCTAGTTTTGTATCCAAATGGCTAGTTCTCCCTGTATTCCATGAGATCTAACCTTGCTAATCAGTCTCCCATGAGGAACTTTGTTGAACGCCTTACTGAAGTCCATATAGATCACATCTACTGCTCTGCCCTCATCAATCTTTTTTGTTACTTCTTCAAAAAACTCAATCAAGTTTGTGAGACATGATTTCCCACGCACAAAGCCATGTTGGCTATCCCGAATCAGTCCTTGCCTTTCCAAATACATGTACATCCTGTCCCTCAGGATTCCCTCCAACAACTTGCCCATCACCGAGGTCAGGCTCACCAGTCTATAGTTCCCTGGCTTGTCTTTACCGCCCTTCTTAAACAGTGGCCAACCTCCAGTCTTCCAGCACCTCACGTGTGGCTATTGATGATACAAATATCTCAGCAAGAGGCCCAGCAATCACTTCTGTAGCTTCCCACAGAGTTCTCAGGTACACCTGATCAGGTCCTGGGGATTTATCCACCTTTAACCATTTCAAGGCATCCATCACTTCCTCCTCTGTAATCTGGACATTTTGCAAGATGTCACCATCTATTTCCCTACAGTCTATATCTTCCATATCCTGTTCCACAGTAAATACTGATGCAAAATATTAATTTAGTATTTCCGACATTTTCTGTGGCTCCACACAAAGGCTGCCTTGCTGATCTTTGAGGGGCCCTATTCTCTCCTTAGTTACCCTTTTGTCCTTAATCTATTTGTAAAAACCCTTTGGATTCTCCTTAATTGTATTTGTCAACGCTATCTCATGTCCCCGTTTTGCCCTCCTGATTTCCCTCTTAAGTATACTCCTACTTTCTTTATACTTTTCTAAAGATTCACTCGATCTATCCTGTCTATGCCTGACATGTGCTTCCTTCTTTTTCTTAACCAAACCCTCAATTTCTTTAGTCATCCAGCATTCCCTATACCTACCAGCGTTCCCTTTCACCCTGACAGGAATATACTTTCTTTGGATTCTTATTATCTCATTTCTGAAGGCTTCCCATTTTCCAGACGTCCCTTTACCTGCAAACAGCTGCCTCCAATCAGCTTTTGAAAGTTTTTGCCTAATACTGTCAAAATTGGCCTTTCTCCAAATTAGAACTTCAACTTTTACATCTGGTCTATCCTTTTCCATCACTATTTTAAATCTAATAGAATTATAGTCGCTGGCCCCAAATTGCTCCCCCACTGACACCTCAGTCACCTGCCCTGCCTTATTTCCCAAGAGTAGGTCAAGTTTTGCACCTTCTCTAGTAGGTACATCCACATACTGAATCAGAAAATTGTCTTGTACACACTTAAGAAATTCCTCTCCATCTAAACCTTTAGCACTATGGCAGTCCCAATCGATGTTTGGAAAGTTAAAATCCCCTACCATAATTACCCTATTATTCTTACAGATAGCTAAGATCTCCTTACAAGTTTGTTTCTCAATTTCCCTCGGACTATTGGGGGGTCTATAATACAATCCCAATAAGGTGATCATCCCTTTCTTATTTCTCAGTTCCACCCAAATAACTTCCCTCGATGTATTTCCAGGGATATCCTCCCTCAGCACAGCTGTAATGCTATCCCTTATCAAAAATGCCACTCCCCCCCTCCTCTTTTGCCTCCCTTTCTATCCTTCCTGTAGCATTTGTATCCTGGAACATTAAGCTGCCAGTCCTGCCCATCCCTGAGCCATGTTTCCGTAATTGCTATGATATCCCAGTCCCATGTTCCTAACCATGCCCTGAGTTCATCTCCCTTCCCTGTTAGACACCTTGCATTGAAATAAATGCAGTTCAATTTATTAGTCCTACCTTGTCCCTGCCTGCCCTGACTGTTTGACTCACTTCTGTTCTCAGCTGTACCCGTCTCAGATCGATCTCTTTCCTCACTATCTCCCTGGGTCCCACCCCCCCACCTTACTAGTTTAAATCCTCTCAAGCAGTTCTAGCAAATCTCCCTGCCAGTATATTAGTCCCCTTCCAATTTAGGTGCAATCCGTCCTTCTTGTACAGGTCACTTCTACTCCAAAAGAGATTCCAATGATCCAAAAATGTGAATACTTCTCCCATACACCAGCTCCTCAGCCATGCATTCATCTGCTCTATCCTCCTATTCCTGCCGTCACTAACTCGTAGCACCAGGAGTAATCCAGATATTACTACTACCCTTGGGGACTTCCTTTTTAAATTTCTGCCTAACTCTCTGTAATCTCCCTTCAGAGTCTCAACCTTTTCCCTTCCAATGTCGTTGGCTGCAATGTGGACAGTGACCTCCTGCTGGCCCCTCTTCCCCCGTAAGAACATTCTGCACCCTCTCTGAGATATCCTTGATCCTAGCACCAGGGAAACAACACACCATTCTGCTTTTTCTCTGCTGGCCACAGAAACGTCTGTCTGTACCTCTGACGACAGAATCCTCTAACACAATTGACCTCTTGGAAGCCGACGTACCCCTCATTGCATTAGAGCCAGTCTCAATTTCAGAAACTTGGCTGTTCGTGCTATGTTCACCTGAGAATCCATCACCCCCTACATTTCCAAAACAGCAAACCTGTTTGAAATGGGTATATCCACAAAAGACTCCTGCACTAGCTGCCTACCTCTCATAGCCTTCCTCGAGCTAACCCATCTATGTGACTGTATCTGAGACTTCCCCCCTTCCTATATCTGCCATCCCATCACATACTGTTGCTGTTGCAAATTCCTCATCGCTTCTATCTGTCTCTCCAACCGATCCACTCGATCTGATAAGATTCGCGTCCAACATCATTTATGGCAGATATAATCCGCAGTAACCCTTAAACTCTCTTTAAACTCCCACATCTGACAAGAAGTACATATCACTGCAAAGGCCATTTTTGCTCCTTCACAATTTACAGACCCAGAAAATAACACCTTCTTATTCCTTTACAAACACTGCCCCAGGTTAAATTAATAGCTATGACTTATATTTCAAGTTTAATCAAGAGACTTATCTCCAAAAACATATAATCAAGAAAGAATCCACTATACTCACTACAGATTTAAAACTACAATGAACTTATCTGATTCTGTGCTGTGAACTTCGCCCAACAGTTCCTCCAAGATGAGTTGTGAACTTCACTGTTTGTTCAGTTCCTCCAAGATCAGTTGTGAATTTCTGTTGTGGATTATTAGTTGTGTATATGTGCCTTTAGTTACAACTATGTCATAATATCTAGCCATTCACTTCCACATTATAAAATTGAGGTGACAACTGCTCTAACAGGGCCCAATTCTGTTTGAGCAGACTCTCGTTGAAATTATTGGAAGATTTTCACCCTGACTGGTTCTCCAATTCTCAACTCTGGTATTGGTTTGGCAGTCTTCAGGAGCTTTTTTGTTATTGGAAGAGGTAATTTCAATGCCATCTCTGTGTTCCCTATTAACTCTTGTGACCACAGAAGGGTCATTGATGTTTTCAGGGCATTTTTACATCACTACCTTTTGCAGCTTTTGAAGAGTGACTCAGTGACTAGCACTGCTGCCTCACAGTACCAGAAACACGGGTTCGATTCTAGCCTCAGGCGACTGTCTGTTGGAGTTTGCACATTCTCCCCGTGGTTAGCGATGTACATTTTTCCGTTGGTTTATGTCACGTCCACATGATACTTTTGTAACTGGAGGAACATTCTTTGAAAGTTATTTGGAGCAGATAGTAGCTGCTTAAAGCTTATGGTTGGACTTGACTGTAACTTTGTCTCTTGATGAGAACGTTCAGATGCAAAGACAAGGACTAGACACTTTTTCTTGATGTGAATGTAGTAAACTTCTGTTTATGTTAACTCTCTGGCTGCTAATGCAACTGGTTGTCCTTCTGCCTTAGGGTTGCTCTAAGTCTTGTCATCTCATCACACTGCAGGGTGACTTCAATATTCACATCTAATATTTCAGGTTCTGATGTGACCATGACTAGTAGCTTGGTTTTAGTGAATGCCACTTCTTTTTCTGCGTCCCAATACAAATCCACATGCTTGGCTTCATCATTCACACTCTGATGACAACGGAGCATGAATTTTGCTAAATAGTTGACTAATCCAACAAATTGTCACATTGCTTTTACTTCTGTTGCTTGCTACAACTCTCACATTCTGGGAATCTGAGCATAAACTTATTGCTGTCAGTAAGTGACTTATATGCTTGGCATCAGGCATTTTTAAATGCAATTTTCCTGTGATCAATTCTAGGTTCATTGGGTAAGCACTAGGTAGCAATGGCTCCCTTATCATTCACAATCCAGCAGATCATCTAATATAGTCTTTATTCTAGGAAAATCACTATCAATTTCATCCTGTCTGCAGTGGTACTGCTCTGAATCCATGGAAATGCCAAACCATGTGCACAATTGTCTGTCTCTCCCAAACAGTAGCTAAAATGGAAGCTACTGCTTTTAACTCGCTTCACTTGCCAGCAACCATCCTTCACATCAAGGGTACTGACTATTTTTGCCTTGTGGCAAATTCCTATAGGTTATTGAGATCTTTTTAGAGATAAATTCAGATCTTTTAGATCAATGCTTGCTTTCAGCTTTCCAAGTTGTTTCACTGCTATCATGCTGCTAATCCATTCTGCAGAAGTTGTCACTTCCTTGATTATTCACTTACTTCCAGCTCTTCTATCCTGGCTTTCCGGCTGGCTGTAGAGTCATAGAGTTGTACAATACAGAAACAAATCCTTCAGTCCAACTCATCTGCACTGACCAGATATCCTAAATTGATCTAGTCCCATTTACCAATGTTTAACCCACACCCCTCTAAACCCTTCCTATTCATGTACCCATCCAGATGCCTTTTAAATGCCACCACCATGTCCTCTGGCAGCTTATTCCATACTCTGTATGAAAGAAATTGCCCCTGAGGTCCATTTAAATATTTCACCCTCACCATAAACCTATACCCTCTAGTTTTGGACTCCCCTACCCTATTCAGCCTATCCAAGCCCCTCACGATTTTATAAACTGTATAAGGTCACTCCTCAGCTTTCAACGCTCCAGGGAAAACAGCCCCAGCCTAATCAGTCTCTCTCAAACCTTCCAACCCTGGCAACCCCTTGCAAATCTTTTCTGACCCATTTCAAGTTTACCAACATCTTTCCTATAACAGGGAGTCCAGAACTGAATTCAGTATTCCAGAAGTGGCCTAACCAAAAGCCGCATGCCAACTCCAATACTCAATGCACTGACCAAAAAAGGCAAGTGTGCCAAAGCCTTCATTGGCTATCTGCAACTCCACTTTCAAGGATCTATGCACCTACATCCCTAGGTCTGTTTGTTCAGCAACACTCCCCAGAGGCCTACCATTAAGTGTATTCAAGGACCCACTATATTCTAAGATAACCTTCTTCACTGCCCACTACACCACCAAGTTTGATGTCATCTGCAAGCTTACTAACCATACCTCCTATATTCACATCCAAATCATTTGTATACATGACAAAAAGCAGTGGACCCAACACTAAACCTTGAACACCAGTGGTCACAGGCCTCCACTCCAAAAAACACCTTCTACCACCATCCTCTGTCTCCTACCTTCAAGCCAATTTTGTATCCAATTGAATAGCTCCCCCAAATTCAATGTGATCTAACCTTGCTAACCAGTCTAACCATGCAGAACCTTGTCAAACACCTTGCTGAAGTCGATATACACAATGGGTAAAAACAATGACTGCAAATGCTGGAAAACAGATTCTGGATTAGTGGTGCTGGAAGAGCACAGCAGTTCAGGCAGCATCCGAGGAGCAGTAAAATCGACGTTTCGGGCAAAAGCCCTTCATCAGGAATGGCTTTTGCCCGATACGTCGATTTTACTGCTCCTCGGATGCTGCCTGAAATGCTGTGCTCTTCCAGCACCACTAATCCAGAATCAATACACACAATGCACTGCCTTCATCAATCTTCTTTGTCACCTCTTCAAGAAGCTCAATCAAGTTAACAAACATGATTTCCTATGCACAAATCCATATTGACTACTCCTAAACAATCCTTGCCTTTGTGTTGAGGGCATCTTAAACTTTCACAGCAGAGGCTGAATTTGTCGTACACTCTCCTACACTTAGATTATATTCTCTATGAAATCTTCCGAAACCAGGAAGCTCATTGCTGTACTCTTTCAGGATCTATTTCACGGTCATTTTTTTAGCATAATATGACATATTGCAAATCTCTTTTGGCAATGTTAAGGGTTACTAGTCAAAGCTTTAGACTGGTTCTTGCTGAGATGAGTTGCTTTTGCGAGGATAATTTGTCCTATTGTCATGTGTATGGTTCCATCACTGAGCCTCAAACTTACTTTCAAGAGCTTCATTTTTGGATCACCATGTTAACCAACTTCACACAAAGTCTATGAAGTTGATAATGTTGCATGGTGTACAGATGTCTAACTATAAGTTAACATGAAATTCTCCTTCTGCAATCATCAATCCCGCAGTCAGAAACCATTTGTCACTTTTCAATTTGACAATATTATACATACAACAGTTTTGTTCAGAGTGATTCCTTAAAATCTTGGCTGCTACCTCTCCAGTAACCAC
Organism: Chiloscyllium punctatum; assembly: GCF_047496795.1. Classification (NCBI taxonomy): domain Eukaryota; kingdom Metazoa; phylum Chordata; class Chondrichthyes; order Orectolobiformes; family Hemiscylliidae; genus Chiloscyllium; species Chiloscyllium punctatum. Next base: position 45,487,939 of record NC_092743.1, on the reverse strand, counting down.
CTAGACCTACTTATTGTGATTTCATCTAACTGAAGACTTGTGTGCAAAATCATTTGGCGTCTTACAGCTTTTACCACACTGGACATGTTTTCTTGTAATATTCACAACTTGACCTTATCCATTACCTTTCTGCCTTTTCAGCCTGGAATATCAAATAACATAACACAAGGTTTGTTTTTTTTTCTGGCCGGCCTTGACTATTCGCTGATTTATAACCTCAGCACTTCTGCACATGTCAGTCACTTTCCTGAACATATGTTCATTTTCACTCACTAGATGTGCTCTAACTGCAGGAACTCTTATGCTTAATACATCCTGTATTTAATTAGGTAATCTTTGGTTGTGCAAATGCACAGCATTCTGAATGCTGTGTTAATGAGGTCATGTTTGATCAAAAGATTATTTTGTACCTTGGGCCCAAATATTGAACTCATGCATTTCATAAATTATGCTCATATGGGGTATAAATAAAGGGGGTGCAATGGTAGTCTGGCGCACTGACCTCTACACCACTGAAGCCAGATGCCAACTCGAGGACACCTCCTCCGACCGCCCCCTCGACCATCACCAACCATCATCTCCCAGACCATACAGAACCTCATCACCTCAGGAGATCTCCCACCCACAGCTTCCAACTTCATAGTCCAGGAACCCTGCACTGCCCGATTCTAACTCCTTCCCAAGATTGACAAGCCTGATGACCTTAGCCAACCCCATCGTCTCAGCATGCTCCTGTCCCACTGAACTCATCTCTACCTACCTCAACACTGTCCTATCCCCCCTAGTCCAGGAACTCCCCACATATGTTCGAGACACCACCCATGCCCTCCACCTCCTCCAAGACTTCCGTTTCCCCGGCCCCCAACGCCTCATCTTCACCATGGATAGCCAGTCCCTCTACACCTCCATCTGCCATGACTAGGGCCTTCAAGCCTCCGTTTCTTTCTCTCCCAACGTCCCCAACAGTACCCCTCCACCGACACTCTCATTCATTTGGCCAAACTGGTCCTCACCCTTAACAATTTCTCCTTTGAATCTTTCCACTTCCTTCAGACCAAAGGGGTAGCCATGGACACCCGTATGGGCCCCAACTATGCCTGTCTCTTTGTTGGCTACATGGAACAGTCCATCTTCTGTAACTACACCAGCACAATCCCCACCTCTTCCACCACGACATTGATGACTGCATTGGTGCACCTCGTGATCCCGCGAGGAGGTTGAGCAATTCATCAATTTCACCAACACATTCCACTCTGACCTTAAATTTACCTGGACCATCTCTGACACCTCCCTCCCCTTCCTGGACCTCTCCATCTCCATTAATGACAATGACTTGACACCGACATTTTTTACAAACCCACCGACTCTCACAGCTACCTAGATTACACCTCTTCCCACCCTACCTCCTGCAAAAATGTCAACCCGTATTCCCAATTCCTCCGCCTCCACCGTATCTGCTCCCAGGAGGACCAGTTCCACCACAGAACACACCAGATGGCCTCCTTCTTTAGAGACCGCAATTTCCCTTCCCACTTGGTTAAAGATGCCCTCCAACACATTTCATCCACATCCCACACCTCCGCTCTCAGACCCTCTCCCTCCAGCCGTAGCAAGGACACCCCCTTGGTGCTTACCTTCCATCCTACCAACCGTTGCATAAACCAAATCATCCGCCGACATTTCCACCACCTCCAAACGGACCCCACCACCAGAGATATATTTCCCTCCCCACCCCTTTCCACCTTCTGCAAAGACCGTTCCCTCCATGACTACCTGGTCAGGTCCACGCCCCCCAACAACCCACCCTCCCATCCTGGCACCTTCCCCCGCCACCGCAGGAATTGCAAAACCTGTGCCCACACCTCCTCCCTCACCTCCATCCAAGGCCCTAAAGGAGCCTTCCACATCCATCAAAGTTTTACCTGCACATCCACTAATATCATTTACTGTATCCGTTGCTCCCGATGCGGTCTCCTCTACATTGGGGAGACTGGATGCCTCCTAGCAGAGCGCTTTAGGGAACATCTCCGGGACACCCGCACCAATCAATCACACCGCCCTGTGGCCCACCATTTCAACTCCCCTCCCACTCTGCCGAGGACATGGAGGTACTGGGCCTCGTTCACCGCCGCTCCCTCACCACCAGACGCCTGGAGGAAGAAGGTCTCATCTTCCGCCTCGGAACACTTCAACCCCAGGGCATCAATGTGGACTTCACCAGTTTCCTCATTTCCCCTTCCTCCACCTCACTCCAGTTCCAAACTTCCAGCTCAGCACTATCCCCATGACTGGATCTACCTGCCTATCTTCTTTTCCACCTATCCACTCCACCCTCCTCCCTGACCTATCACCTTCATCCCCTCCCCCACTCACCTATTGTACTCTATGCTACTTTCTCCCCAACCCCACCCTCCTCTCATTTATATCTCCAACCTTCAGGCTCTCTGCCTGTATTCCTGATGAAGGGCTTTTGCCCGAAACGTCGATTTTACTGCTCATCGGATGCTGCCTGAACTGCTGTGCTTTTCCAGCACCACTAATCCAGAATCATATGGGGTTCAAAGCCTACTTTCAAAATTTGCCTTCTTTTTTGTTTGTACTTTGGAGAGAGTTAGCATAAAATACACATTGTGACAGTCTCTCCCTAGAAATGGGACAGCGACCCAAAGCTACTATCGTTTGATAATTAAATCTGTCACAATTTTACCATGGAAAGTGGAAAAAACTTCCAGTGCAGATTCTAATCACTTTTCATTTTGACCAGCAGCTATCATATCTCGTTCAGTGCTTTTATCTGTGTCTTGCTTCTTTATTTTGTTTCCTTTATTTTTAGCAATTTTCAACAACTCTGAACATTCATTCGCAAGCTGTACATAGCTCTTCGGCACTCAATCTGAGCTCCACTCTGACACCATGTAAAGAGCTGACAGGATACAATATTGCCTTTTTTGTGTCTTTATTTAACTGGCAGTGAGATGGATGCCTTCAGTGAGTGCCTTAAAATAGCAGTCACGTGAATTTGGCAAGCTAGGAAGCATTACTATCCCAAGCGAGCAGTTTCCCTGTCTGGCACCCTATTGTAGATTTTAGATTAGATTAGATTCCCTACAGTGTGGAAACAGGCCCTCACACCCTGTACCATCAACACATCGGTTTAAGCAGTTGCACTTCAGCAACTCACCAAGGCTCCTACAGCAACATTTTCCAAACCTTGACTCCTAACGTGGCATGGTGCCTTAGTGGTTAGTACTGCTGCCTCACAGCGCCAGGGACCGAAGTTTGATTCCACCCTCGGGCAACTTCTGTGTGGAGATTGCACATTCTTCCCGCAGCTGCGTGGGTTTCCTCCCAGCACTCTCTGGTTTCTTCAGGTGTGCAGGTTATGTAGGTTGACCATGCTAAATTGCCCATAGTAGCCAGGGATGAACAGGCTAGGTGGATTAGCCAAGAGAAACACAGGGATAGGTAGGGTTGTGGATTTGGGTGGGATTCTCTTCGGAAGGTTACTGTGGACTCGATGGGCCAAATGGCAGGCTTCCACACTGTAGGGATGCTTTATAAGTAGAAGGGGGGTCGTTCCTCATCCTGTCTTGGAACTAAGTCACTGTTCCTTTAATGTTGCTAGATCAAATTCCTGGAACGCTCTCCCTAACAGTGGTTGCAGGAATTGTAGTAGCTCAAGATGGCAGCTTGTTACTACTTTTTCAAGGACAATTAGGGATGGGAAATATTGACCTTGCCAATGATGCTCATATTTCATGAGTAAAAAACATTGTAGTGAGATTACCAACCCAATCCAATGTGGTGTGGTCATCTGAATACGAGTTATAGAGTTATAGAGTCCTACAACACGGAGACAGGCTCTTTGGCCCAAAGTGGTCCATACTGACCAAAATTTCCATCCATTCTGACCCCATTTCCCTGCATTTAGCCCAAATGGTTGTAAACCTTTCCTATCCATGTATTTGTCCAAATGCCTTTAAAATGTTGTTAGTGTACCCACCTCAATCACTTCTGCTGGCAGCTCATTCCATATGCATATCACCCTCTGTGTAAACAAGTTGCTCCTCGGGTTCTCTTTTATTCTTTCCCCTTTAACTTTACAATGATGCCCTCTAGTCCTTGATTCCCCAAACCTGGGAAAAAGACTAAGTGCATTCACCCTAACCATGCCTCTCATGATATTATACACTTCTGTAAGATCTGTCCTCAGACTCCTACACTCTAAAGAAAAATGCCCTAGCTTGTCCAATCTTTCCCTTTAATCAGACTGTTGAATCCTGCAAACATCCTTGTACATTTCTTCTGCATTCTTTCCAGTTTAATAACATCCTTCCTGTAACAAGGCAACCAAAACCGAACATAATACTCCAAGTGCAGCCTCACCAATGTCCTGTACAACTGAAACATAACTTCCCAACTTTGATACTCAATGCCCAGGCTGATGATGGTCAATGTGTCAAAAGCCTTCTTCACTGCCCTGTCCACCTGTGACTCCACTTTCGGACAACTGTGCACCTGAACTCCAAGGTCCCTCTGTTCCACTACAAACCTTAAGGCCCTACCTTTCACCATGAAACTCTTACCTTGATTTGACTTTCCAAAATGCAAGACCTCACCCTTATCTATATTAAACTCCCTTTGCTAGTTCTTGGCCCATGTCCCCAGCTGATTAAGGTCCTGCTGTAATTTCTAATAACCTTCCTCACTGTCCACAATACCGCCTATTTTAGTGTCCTCTGCAAACTTACTAATCATGTCTTGCACATCCTCATCCAAGTCATTGATATGGATAACAAACAGTAATTGGCCCAGCACCAACCCCTGAGGCACTCCACTAGTCATAGGCCTCCAATTCAACAAACATCCTTCATTATTACTCTCTGCTTCCTGCCATCAAGCCAATTGTGTATCCAGTTTGCCAGCGCCCCCTGGATTCCATTGAGCTAACCTTCCAAAGCAGCCTACCATGTGGAACCTTATCAAAGGCCTTAATGAAATCCATAAAGATTTTGTCTACTGCCCTGCTCTTGTCAATCTTCCTGGTCACTTAATCAAAGAACTCTAATCACTTTGTGAGGCATGATCTCCCACGGAGCCATGCTAACTACTCCTAATCAAGCCCTGTCTTTCCAAATGCATGTATATCTTATCTCTCAGAATCTTCTCAAGTAACTGAGCCACCACAGATGTTAGGCTTACTGGTCTATAGTTCCCAGGCTTTTCTTTCTTGAGTAATGGCACAGCATTCGCTACCATTCATTCTTCCAGGACCTCACCCGTGGCTAACGATGATGCAAAAATATCAGCCAGTCCCCTGCAATTTCTTCCCTAGCCTCTTGCAATGTTTCTTTATGTATCTGGTCAGGACCAGGAAATTTAACCAACTTCATACATTCTAATATGTACAACACCTTCTCTACTGTGATACGGACTGTACCCAATATATACATATAAATATAATAAAACCAGTAGCCACTCAGGGAATGGAGATGAAAATTTTGGCAAAATGTGGACCAAAGCCTTTATTTCACTTTGGCATGTATTTTCCAGTTGAAGTTAGTTAAAAGTCAGCACTAAACATGAACATTGGTATTAAAATTAAAATGCATAAGAAAATCGAGGCTTTTATCTTCTTCACACATTTAATATCAAATTAGAATTTCTACAATGAATTTGTATTGGCACAAAATGACTTAAATGAAATAAATATTAAACTTGTTTTATTTGGGAAGTTGTAACAGTAAATGATACTTATGAGAGCAGACTGCCAATCCTGCAAAAAGGATTTAATTTGTTGATTCAACAAAAATTGTTTTCACAACACAAACAGCACATTCTCAACACTGCAAGTTGATAACTTCAGTGAATTACATGTGAGTCGGTGGATGCAAGATAATATGGTATTCAGTGCTATCCTCAGTTTCATCAACAAAGAAATAATACATACTTGTATGAGGCACTATTGGAGTCATAGAGTCATAGAGTCATAGAGAAGTACAGCACAGAAACAGACCCTCCCGTGCAACTCGTCCATACCGACCAGATATCTCCACCCAATCTAGTCCCACCTGCCAGCACCTGGCCCATATCCCTCCAAACACTTCCGATTCATATACCCACTTATAGAAGTAAATTACTTAACTTGCCACAAACGTAGTTAGGATTCCAATTCTGAATTGTTCTCACCTTCGTCTAATAAGATTTAGTTGTGGGTATTTTGTGACAGTGCAATGTTATATCTGATGAAAATGTACCTTTTGGATTTTGACAGAACCAGGAGCACAAACACAAAGGGGTAAACTGATTTTTCTTCTACTTTTTAGAATGGTTATGACATCAGTGAGTTGAAGAAACCCTTGCGAGCAAGTCTGTCTCAATCTCCATCAATAATGATTGCTCCTCTGGTAAAGACATCTCCTGAGTCACAAGAAGAGAAACCAGACAATTTGAAAACTCATCCAAACATGATCTTTTCTGAGACAATTCAATCCAATACTTCAGACTTCAAAAACTATGTGGCCCGGATTATTTGGGATGCAGATAATGATCTGAGAGCAATTCCTGAGGACACAGTGCATGTTTATTGCTTTGAAGGACGAGGCTCACTAGCAGGAAGCCTCAGCTCAATGGACACGTCCAATGTAGATGAGGACTTGAATTATGACTATCTCAGAGACTGGGGCTTGAAGTTTGACAAATTGAAAGAATTTTGTTCCCAGAAACAGGGCAATGGGGTGTAATGGAAAAAGTATCACCAACAACACTGAGATATTTGAAAATCCTATCATATCATTGGAAAGATCAGTTCATGATCTCCTTTTCATATTTTTGTTCAAGTAATCAGAAATATTGAGTTCTGTAAATAAGAGTGAGATAAACTGCAAGTTGTGCCTCTTCTCATATAGACTTTGAAACAAGGGGCATTCTGGTAGTTCCTGACAGTAACAATTAAACAAGAAAATATATTATGGCCATGGATTTTATCTTGCTTGCTCTGTCGGAGTAAAGGCTGTAGGAGACAGTAGCCAAAGATGATGTTCAGTCCTGCATAATCAATGACCAACGTTCACCAGGCAACTGATCTTCCAAACGATTCTGACGTATTTTATTCCTTTAAAAGGAAAGTTGCAAAATGCAAATTGATTGTTCCAGTATTGGAAACTCAGATGCCATGAATTATGATATTTAAATTATACTGATCTTCCTGATGAACATAAAATCAACTGTCCTAATCAATGCCCTATTCCATATGACTTCAGTAGTGGGTATGTTATGTGAAATGTGAATATAATTTTTAGTGTTAACCACTACTCACAATCAAATATTTTCTGAAATTCACCAACTTCAAATTGTGTTTTTCTACATTTGAGACAGCTATTCCTCAGAAAATCAGTATGAGTGCAAATCAGTAATGTCCTGTTTTGAAAAGTTAAGTTATTTTTGTACTATATTTTCTTTGAGATGACAATGGTACTTTAAATATTACTTTTAGATGTATTTATTTTGTGCATGTATGTGTTCTGTGTTGAACTGAATTTTAATGTATTATGATTGTTTTATTATAACTGATTAGCAATGCATGGTGCTCTGACATACAAATCCAACCTGAATATTAGACTGTTATTGAGATTTACTAACGGGAATGCAAAGCCTTACCATGATAAACTTAATTGTACTATGGCATTGAAGGAATAATTCCACATATGTAAAAGTAGATGCTGTAATTCATTTCTTGAATGCAACAATTGGACAAGTGAATAATAGAGGCACCATGGCAACAAAGATAATTTTTTTAAAGTAATGGATTAAGTAAAAGTACTGCCAACAGTTACTTGGAACTAATATTTTGAGAACTATGCATGATCCCTGAGTGTGACAGTATATTTTCAACTATGGCTAGAATAAACAAAATTTATAACTATTTCCCTCTCTTTTCCTCTCAACTTCTGTGCATTCCATGTATTAGAAACAGTCGGCCCACTTGCTCCTCTCAGGCCTCTGTCAGTGTTACTCAGAACCCATCAATCAGAAGACTCGCAACATTTTCCAATTGTCATCACCCACAACTGGAGATAGTCCAGGTTATACCTGTTGCCTCCCTCTGACTATATTCAAGTGAGACATGTGTCCCAGAGATGCACAGCTGTTTTCAATTTCTCTATGGCAAGTGCCCCCAGAGGTACTGCATCAAATGTTAAATAATTCTTAAACCAATACCATCATGAAAAATGGGAATAAATCATCATACATGTTTAAAAGATATCTATTTAGATAATAATGTAGTGATTATATTACTGGATTCATAATCCAGAGAGTGTTAATTCAAATTCTACCACAGCAGTTTGACAACTTGAATATAGTTTACAAAATTTGGAAATAAAAAGCTGGTGTTGGCAAAAGTAACAACAAAATTGTCCATAAGAAATAGGATCAGGAGTAGGCGACTTGGCTCCTCGAGCCTACTCTGCCATTTAATAAATTCATGGCTGATCTGATTGTAGTTTTAGGTCCACTTTCCTGTCTGCTACCACCCCAACCTAAAATCTGATTAATCCAGCCCTGAATAAATTCAATGACCCAGCCCCACTGCTCATTAGGGAAAAGAGATTTAAAAATTAACAACCCTTTCAGAGAAGAAGTTTCACCTCAATTCAGTCTTAAATGGGACTTCTCTTATTTTAAAACAGCAGCTTCTAGTCCCATGTTCCCATACTCTCACTATCTACTTTGTCAAGCCATCTTTAATTAGATATTACATTAAGTTCACTTCTCATCCTTCCAAATTCCAATGAATATGGGCTTAAACTATTCAACCTTCATCCCAGGAATCAACCTCATAACCTAATTCCAACATAAATAAACAAAAAAATCAAAACTGTACACATTACTTTGTGTCTGGTTACACCAATGCCATGTAGAAATGTAGTTACACCAATGCCATGTAGAAATGTAGTAAGACTTATCTCTGTCTGTCTTGTACTAAAGGCCAACACTCCATTTGTCTTCCTAATTATTTGGTATACTTACACTAACATTTTCTGAATCATGTACAAGAACAACCAGATGTATCTGTACTGTTGTGTTCTACAATCTCTTTGCATTTAAATAATATGCCTCTTTTCTATTCTATTCTATTCTATTCTATGTGAGGTTGCCAACCTCAAATTTTTCAATACTACATTCCATCTCCAAATCTCTATGAACTCACATATCCTATCTATACCCGTTTGCAGACTCTTTATATTCTCCTCACAAATTTGTTTTGTACCTATCTTGGTACCATCAAGAAATGTGGCTGCAATACCACCATCCCTTTATTTAAGTTATTGAAATAGATTATCAGTACCCCATTCCTGATCCCTGAGGCAATTCACAAGCTACAGTTTGCCAACCTGAAAATGATCCACTTTCCCCCACTGTCCTGTTGCCTGTTACCCAATGTTATAGTCATTCTCATGTTACCCCAAATAGCATGAGCTCAGACCATGTGCAGTAAACTTTTATGTAGCATGTCATCAAATGCCTTTTTAAAGTTGAAATACACTACATCCATTGGTACCCTTTTAACCACCCTGGTCATTACTTCCTCAAAGAATTCTAATGAGGATAAGATAAGATTGTAGGTTTACTCACTGAGCTGGTAGATTTGTTCTTGTCACTGTGTGAGTTATCATCATCAGTGAGCCTCCAATGAAGTGCTGGTGTTCTGTCCCACTTGCTATTTATCTGTCTTGGTCTTTTGTGGTGGGTGATATCACTTATGTTGTTTTTTTTCTGAGAGGTTGGTAAATGGGGTCCAAATCGATATGTTTGTTAGTGGTTTGAACAGAATATTGAGTACAAGAGTTGACAGGTCATGTTACAGTTGTATCAGACTTTGGTTCGGCTACATTTGGAATACTGCATATAGTTCTGGTCGCCACATTACCAAAAGGGTGTGGATGCTTTGGAGAGGGTGCGGAGGAGATTCACCAGGATGTTGCCTTGTATGGAGGGCATTAGCTATGAAGAGAAGTTGAGTAGATTAGGATTATTTTCTTAGAAAGACAGAGGTTGAGGGGAGACCTGATTGAGGTCTACAAAATCATAAGAGGTATAGACAGGGTGGACAGCAAGAAGCATTTTCCCAGAATGGGGGACTCAATTACTAGGGGTCACGAGTTCAAGGTGAGAGGGGAGAAGTTTAAGGGAGATATGCATGGAAAGTTCTTTACACAGAGGGTGGTGGGTGCTTGGAACGCGTTGCCAGAGGAGGTGGTAGAGGTAGGCACGATAGCGTTATTTAAGATGTATCTAGCCAGATACATGAATGGGCAGGGAGCAAAGGGATACAGACCCTTAGAAAATAGATGACAGGTTTAGATAGAGGATCTAGATCAGCACAGACTTGGAGAGTCGAAGGGCCTGTCCCTGTTCTGTAATTTTCTTTGTTCTTATAAACAAGCTCCCCCCCCACCCCCACCCCCATTTCAGACCCATAGTCTCACTTCCTGGAACACCGACATACAGACTAGTAAAGGAACTGCAACGCAACTGAAATATCTAGTAGAACACTCAAGCCACTCCATCCACTCCATGCAGGAATTCCTTCATGTCATCAAAGACACCAAGATAAAGGACGATGAGGTTATGGTTTCCTTCACAATGATGAGTCTATTCACATCAATAAACATTACCCTGGCCAAAGAAACACTGGCCTCACTGCTAGACGAATCAAGGACGCAAACACCAGACAGCACCAACTCCATCAGCAAGGACAGCATCCTCAAACTAGTAGATCTGTGCCTCACGACCCACTTCACCTTCAACAACAAGACCTACAAACAAAACAATGGGATGTCTATGGGATCACCAATATCAGGATGGTTACTGGAAGCAGTTATTGCAGAGGTATTAGATAACTAACATATTGATTTGGACCCTATTTACCAACCCCTCAAAAAAGAACAGTAGTAATATCACTCACCACAACAGACCAAGACAGATAAATAGCAAATGGGACAGAACACCAGTGCTTCATTGGAGGCTCATTGATGATGTTACCTAGCATGGTGAGGAAACGTCTGAGAACAAACCTACCAACTCAGCGAGCAAACATTCAACCTGACCCACGACCTGAGCTACAAATCTTCTCCAAACTCACAAAGTAAGATAAAGGCCTATGGTGTTAGAAGCAAGATGCTAGCATGGATAGAAGCTTGGTGTCTGACAAAAAGCAGAGAGTGCGGATAAATGTGTCTTTCTCAGGATGACAGCCAGTGACAAGTGGTGTTCTGCAAGGCTCAGTGTTGGAACCACAACTTTTCACTTTGTATATTAATGATGTAGATGAAGGAACTGAGGATATTCTGGCTAAGTTTGCAGACAATACAAAGATAGGTAGAGGGACAGGTGGTATTGAGGAGGTGGGGAGGCTGCAGAAGGATTTGGCTAGGGTAGAAGAGTGAGCAAAGAAGTGGCAGATGGAGTACAATATGGGAAAGTGTGAGGTCATGCACTTTGGGAGGAAGAATAGAGGATTGGATTATTTTCTAAATGGAGAAAATTCAGAAATCTGAAGTGCAAAGAAGTTTGGGAATTTTAGTGTAGGATTCTCTCAAGGTAAATTTGCAGATTGAGTCAGTAGTTAGAAAGGCAAATGCAGTGTCGGCACTCATTTTGAGAGGACTTGAATATAAAGACAGGGATGTACTTCTGAGGCTCTATTAGGGTCTGGTCAGACAACATTTAGAGCATTGTGTGCAGTTTGGGGCCCCATACCTCAGGAACAATATACTGGCCCTAGAGCAGGTTCAGAGGAGCGTAGCTAAATGTTTCTTAAATGATGAATCGACAACTACCTCTGGCAACCTGGTCCAGACACTCACCACCCTCTGTGTGAAAAAATTGTATCTTCTTTTGTATCTCCCCCCCCCCCCCACCTTAAACCTGTTCCCTCTAGCTTTAGACTCCACTACCATGGGGAAAGGTTGTTGGCTATCTATCATATCTCTGTCTCACATGATTTTATAGACCTCTATAAGGTCAACCCTCAGTCTCCTACACTGCAGGGAATGCTTTGTTTAAGACCTTGTGATGCAGGCCATCGGTTTGAAGGACTTCTCAGCCTTTAAGTCCTATTAGATTTGCTAGTACATTTTCTGTAGTGATCGTACCTTTTGCCTAACCCACACCCCTCCACATTTTGACTCCTCTTGGGATACTTTCCGTGCCTGCTACTGTGATGGCAGATAAAAGTACTTTTCCAGAGTCTCTGCAATTTTTCCTTTTCACCTTATAAATTCCCCAGCATCACCATCTAAGGATTGAATGCTCACTTTAGCTACTCTATCATTTGTTTATACATGCAGATGCTATTATTATGTTTTTATATTTCTTCATCGTTTTCTCTCATAAATATTCAATAGAAAGTCAACACCTCAGTTGAAGATATAATTTATTCACCAGGACATTCTTAAAGAAGCATTGTTGTCAATTAAAGAGTCATCAATTGATCCCACAGTTCTGGAATTAATTGTTCCCTCCATCACTTAGGTTATGTCTTTGGTGTGTTTCTGCTCATTCTTCTGCTAGAGAACTATCTCATTGCCAGAGATTATGCATTTGTAATATTGAACAGATCACCACCAAAGATAGTAGCCATGTGGAACAGAAAGGAAACACACTTAAGATTTACTATGATCTCATTGAAGGCTAAATGGTCTATTCCTGCTCCTACGTCCTATGTTCCTAAACTGTATCCCTACACCTCAAATTTCTCCTTTTTTACCTTTTTTTTAAGTCTTGCTTTTCTGTTTTCTAAAATGTTCCCAGTCTATAGGGTTATGATTGAATCGACTATCAATGCACCTTAGGAAAGGAAACCTGCTGTCTTGGGCTGGTCTAAATAAAATCCTTGTTCCATACCATAGTGCTTAAGTGTCTACTTTCAGAAGTGAACACACAATCCATTTTTGTAACCCAGAAGGATTTGGGAATGAAATGCCAGCCTCGTCAATGATACCCACAACCCAAAAAGGAATTAAAGAAAATGCAGGATTGGTGATAGCAAGCTGTTCTTATTTCCAGTTACATTTTTGGAATAACCTGCTGCAAAAGTGCCAATGATATAGCTGCAGCACCAGGGGTCCCCAGTATTGTGTAAGTAGTTGATTTCCATTTTAAATGTAAGTGGGAAGAAAACCAGTATTTAACGTTTTACAAATAATTAAGAACTATGGATGCTGGAAATTTGAAACAAAAACAGAAATTGCTAGAGAAACTCAGCATATCTGGCAGCATCCGTGGAGAGAAAACAGAAATTAACATTTTGAGTCCAGTGACCCTTCTCAATTCTGAGAAAGTGTCACTGGAATCAAAATGTTAACTCTGCTTTCTATCCACTGATGCTGCCAGACTTGCTTAGTTTCTCCAGCAACTTCTGTTTTATTTTACAAATGTGCTTTTGTAAAACCTCCTGTACTTTGAGGCAATGACCAGCTGGTGGCTCTGCAACAACAACCACTCAATTCATGGAGCCCAAATAACAGCGGTTTCTCAGTTCCTATTAAAAAAAAGCCCAGATTTTTTATTTGCAAACAATTAGTCAACTTTTGAAAGATTCCTTTCCAACTGATAAGTAAATGTGAAATAAACATCTAAATTGTAGTAATATGTAAGGCTCATAATATGAAATAGCTTCAAGGCAAAGGATGGTTTTGAGAAAACAGTAGAGTGGGGTGCTTATTTACAGGTTCTGCTCCTTTACAGGAACATGAAAACAGCAAAAAACTCAAAGCATAGCTCTGAGAAAGCAAAAGTACAGAGAAAGCAGTAGGGGAACAGACAGAGACTAGGAGCAAAGCATAAAAGTAGGATCATCATGTGGGAATAAGGGAGGAGGAGAGAAGCACTACAGGAGCAAACTACACCTCTTCCTTTTTACCTTTTGTTCTACATGTCCACCACGTCTCTCTCAGTTCCTCCTCTGACCATTCCCATACTCTAAACTGGCCGGATAAAGTATATTCTGACACCTCCTCCGCACCACCCACCCCCATCCCCATCCCCCCCGCCCCGCCCCTTAGCCTGAATTCAAGTACTTGGTGCTGGCATTCTGGGTGATATTTAATTGAGTTAACTGGGTCTCGCCCAGCTGTTGGAAAGCCCTGCATTGCCACTGGTAGGAACAGCCCACTGTACACGGTGCCTCTCGGGCACTGAATTGGATAGCAGGAAGCTTTCCCCGAGATTGAGGACCCTTGGGGAAGACATTCTACTTACTAGACACCAGTCAGCAATGACGGGTTGGCAGCTGCATTGAAGGGCAATGTCCTCGAGGCAGCTGTTGCCAATGTAACTATCTAAAGCCCACCCTCAATTCGGACGCTGCGGGCCTTGATCAGGTACAGAGTTGCCTTTAAACAAGGAACATAGCCCTCCCCGCAGGGACTGCAAGCAACCCCATATGAGTTTGTTTGTCTTGTTACCTTCCCCAGCACCCACCAACCACCACTGCATCAATACCATCAGCAACTGGATGAGGCCCTTATGGGTTATCAATTGGCCAATTAAAGGCCTCAGATGATGGTAGGTTGGGAAGCTCACCCGCGGTCTGTCTCACCAGAGATTTAATTGGGATGGAGATGGGAAAGTGGCAGGGCGCCACTAGCTACCCTGCAGCCTGATCAAATACCTTCCACCCCCAAACTCGCCAAAGGGAAGAGCATTATATTCCCCTCTGTGTGCACTAGCACAGCATAAAATAAAGTGAACAATCTATCAATTACAACATAAGCAGCAAAGGAGGAGCAAAATAATATCACAACAAGTTTCAGAAATACAGTCAAACCAGATAGCCTGCTGTTGACTAAAGCAATCAACAAAAAGCACCACAGGAATCAGGGAACAGATGCACAAAGTAGCTTTGATGTATATCTAATTTTTATATTCAAATATAGAATACATTACTATCAATTGCAGAGTCCACGAGACAGTTTTACTCTGAAGAAATAAAAGCAAAATTTTGGTTTTACATTATTTACATTACATTCCCCATTTAGAAAATAATCCGCGCCTCTGTTCTTCCTACGAAAGTGCATAACCCCAACATTGCCACATTGTAATCCATTTGTCACTTCTTTGCCCACTTGCTTAGAATGTTCAAGTTCTTCTGCAGCCTCTCCACTTCCTCAACACTACCTGTCCCTCCACCTATCATTTGTACCATCTGTAAACATAGCAAAAATGCCCTCAGTTCCCTCATCCAGATGAATACTTGTGGTCCCAACACTGAACCGTGCGGAACTAGTCACTGGTTGCCATCCTAAAAAGACCACTTTATCCCCATGTTTCGACTTCAGAAAGCTGAAAGACGTTACGGTGAATAAATCACCTGGACAAGATGGACTACACAGAGAGAAAGTGAGGACTGCAGATAGTGGAGATTAGAGTCGAAAAGTGTGGCACTGGAAATGCACAGTAGGTCAGGAAGCATCCAAGGGGCAAGAGAGTCAATGTTTTGGGCATAAGCCCTTCATCTATAATAAGAGATGGATTTCACCCCAGAGCTCTGAAGGAGATAGCTGAGGAGATTGTGGAGGCATTGGTGTTGATCTTTCAAGAATGACTGGAGTCAGGGAGGACCCCAGAAGACTGCAAGATAGCTAATATAACATTCCTGTATAAGAAGAGAGAAAGGCACAAGGCAGGGAACTACAGGTAAGTTAGCCTGACTGCAGTCATTTGGGAAGATTTTAGAGTCCATTATTAAAGATGAAGTTGTGGAGTACTTGGAAGCACAGGGTAAAATCAGATAGAGTCAGCATGGCTAGACAAAGCAGAGAGTGGACGAGATCTATTTGGATTTCCCAAAGATCTTTGACAATTTGCTGGGCAGGAGGCTAAATAAGAGCCCATGCTGTTAGGTGCAAAGCATGGATAGAGAATTGACTGACTCACAGAAGGCAGACAGTAGGGATAAAGGGGTCTTTTAATGCTGCCCCTGAGTTTCCTCATCAGCCATGGTTGCCTCATCGTCCCCTTAGGCGGAAATGGGTACTGCAGATGTTGGAGATTAGAGTCAAGATTAGAGTGGTGCTGAAAAAACACAGCAGGTTAGGCAGCATCCGAGGAGCAAGAAAACCAATGTTTCGGGCAAAAGATTCCTGATGATTTTCCTCCTAAACATCCTCCCCTTAGTACACTTCTTGTTCCTTGGGATGAATTTCTTCTGTGGCTCCCGAATTACCCCCAGAAACTCTTGCCATTGCTGCTCCGACCTTTACACCACTGAGGCTAAACACCAGCTTGTGGACACCTCCTCCTACTGCCCCCTTGACCATGACCCCACTTCCCACTACCACACCATCATCTACCAGACCATCCATAACCTCATCACCTCAGGGGATCTCCCATCCACCGCCTCCAACCTCATAGTCCCACAACCCCGCACTGCCCGTTTCTACCTCCTGCCCAAAATCCACAAACCTCACTGCCCCGGCCGACTCCTTGTCTCAGCCTGCTCCTGCCCCACCGAACTCATCTCTGCATACCTCGACACGGTCCTGTCCCCCTTAGTCCAAGAACTCCCCACCTACGTTCGGGACACCACCCACACCCTCCACCTCCTCCATGATTTTCGTTTCCCCGGTCCCCAACGCCTTATCTTCACCATGGACATCCAGTCCTTGTACACCTCCATCCCCCATCACGAAGGACTCAAAGCCCTCTGCTTCTTCCTTTTCTGCCGTACCAACCAGTACCCTTCCACTGACACCCTCCTTCGACTGACTGAACTGGTCCTCACTCTGAACAACTTCTCTTTCCAATCCTCCCACTTCCTCCAAACCAAAGGAGTAGCCATGGGCACCCGCATGGGCCCCAGCTATGCCTGCCTCTTCGTAGGATATGTGGAACAGTCCATCTTCCGCAGCTACACTGGCACCACCCCCCACCTTTTCCTCTGCTACATCGATGACTGTATCGGCGCTGCCTCGTGCTCCCACGAGGAGGTTAAACAGTTCATCCACTTTACCAACACCTTCCACCCCGACCTCAAATTTACCTGGACCGTCTCAGACTCCTCCCTCCCCTTCTTAGACCTTTCCATTTCTATCTCGGGCGACCGAATCAACACGGACATTTACTATAAACTGACCAATTCCCACAGCTACCTAGACTACACCTCCTCCCACCCTGCCCCGTAAAAACGCAATCCCATATTCCCAATTCCTTCATCTCCACCGCATCTGCTCCCAGGAGGACCAGTACAACCCAGATGGCCTCCTTCTTCAAAGACCGCAATTTCCTCCCAGACGTGATCGACGATGCTCTCCACCACATCTCCTCCACTTCCCGCTCCTCCGCCCTTGAGCTCCGCCCCTCCAATCGCCACCAGGACAGAACCCCACTGGTCCTCACCTACCACCCCATCATATACATCGTATCATCCGTCGTCATTTCCGCCACCTCCAAACGGACCCCACAACCAGGGATATATTTCCCTCCCCTCCCCTATCAGCGTTCCGAAAAGACCACTCCCTCTGTCACTCCCTCGTCAGGTCCACACCCCCCACCAAGCCAACCTCCACTCCCGGCACCTTCCCCTGCAACCGCAAGAAATGCAAAACTTGCTCCCACACCTCCCCCCTTACTTCCCTCCAAGGCCCCAAGGGATCCTTCCATATCTGCCACAAATTCACCTGCACCTCCACACACATCATTTACTGCATCCGCTGCACCCGATGTGGCCTCCTCTATATTGGGGAGACAGGCCGCCTACTTGCGGAACGTTTCAGAGAACACCTCTGGGACACCCGGACCAACCAACTCAACCACCCCGTGGATCAACAGTTCAACTCCCCCTCCCACTCCACCAAGGACATGCAGGTCCTTGGACTCCTCCATTGCCAGACCATAGCAACACGACGGCTGAAGGAAGAGCGCCTCATCTTCCGCCTAGGAACCCTCCAACCACAAGGGATGAACCCAGATTTCTCCAGTTTCCTCATTTCCCCTCCCCCACCTTGTCTCAGTCCCAATCCTCGAACTCAGCACCACCTTCCTAACCTGCAATCTTCTTCCTGACCTCTCCGCCCCCACCCCCACTCCCGTCTATCACCCTCACCTTAATCTCCTTCCACCTATCGCATTTCCAACACCCCTCCCCCAAGTCCCTCCTCCCTACCTTTTATCTTAGCCTGCTGGGCACACTTTCCTCATTCCTGAAAAAGGAATGAGAATTGACATCATTCTCCTGCTCTTTGGATGCTGCCTGACCTGCTGCACTTTTCCAGCAACACATTTTCAGCTCTGCTCCGCTATCTCCCCTGCTAGGCTCCCCTTCCAGTTAACTCTGGCCAGCTCCTCCCTCATGTCTTTGTAGTTACCTTTACTTAATCGTAAAACCATAACATCTGATTCAGTCTTTTCCCTTTCAATCTGCAGGGTGAATTCTATCATACTGTAGTCACTGCCTCCAAGGGGTTCCTTCATGTTCAGCTCATAATCAAGTGTGCCTCATTACACATCACCAAATCTAGAACTACCTGCTCCCTAATGGGTTCTACCACAAGAGGTTCCGAAAAAACCATCTTGTGGACATTCTACAAACTCTTTTTCTTGAAACTAGCTGTTTTTCCCAATCCATCTGCATATTGAAGTACTCCATGATTATTGTAATTTTGCCTTTCCTAAATGCCTTTTCTATCTCCTTATGTATTTTCTTCTCCATATCCTGACCATTGCTAGGAGGTCTGATTCCCATCAGCATCTTTTTTTTTCCTTTGTGATCCCTCAACTCAACCCACACAGCACCTCTTCTATTCAATAAGACGTGTATCCTTGAATGTTTAATTCCCAGCCCTGATCCCCTTGCAACCATGTCTCTGTGAAACTCACAACATTGTGCCTGTCAATTTCAATCTGCGCTACAAGCTCATTTTCCTTGTTTCGTATACTGCATTTAAGTATAATATTCTCAGTCCTGCTTCTCATAGAGGTTTTCTGATTTGCTGTGCATGAAGTTAGATTCCTGTCCCTTTCTATACTCTCTGTCCTATTACTTGTTCTGGAAACTTTAACCTCTGCAGAGCCCTCCCCACCTTTAACTTTTTTCCATAATTCTCCATGAAATTGAACCCACACCCTCAGTATTTTATTTAAAGCCCTATCCACAGTCCAATTTGCAAGGACTCTGGTCCCAGCATGATTCAGGTGGAGTCCCATCAGAACAGCTCCTTCCTTCTCCAGTATTGATGCCAATGTCTCGTGAATTTGAACCTGTTTCTCCCACAACAATCTCTGAGACACTTGTTTACCTCTTTAATTCGTTGATCCTGTTGATTTGATCATAGCTCAGGGAGTAATCCAGAGGTTATTATCTTTTTGGTGCTTTTTAATTTGGCTCCTTGCTGCTCATATTTCCTCAGAGGAATTTCTTTCCTCTTTCTGCCTATAACATTGGTACCTACATAGACCATGAAAACTGGATTTCCCCTCCAATACAGTCTTTGGGAGTCTTGATCCTGGCCACAGAGAACAGTGTCTATTCCCCTACTATATTATCCTAATTACAACAACATTTCTCTTTTCTCCCCTCTCTTGAATGGCTCCCTGTACCATCGTGCTATGATCAGTTTGCTCAACCTCCCTACAGTCCTACTCTCATCCACACACAGCAAGAATTCAAACCTATTAGACTAGCTCAAGAGCTGAGTCTCCTTCAGCATTATCTCCTGGAACCCTCAACTTGGCTTATTCACAGTCACACCCTGCTGTCTGACCACTGACTGAATTTAAGGTAGCTAACCTAAGCGATGTGACTGCCTTCTGACACACAGCATCCAGATAACTCTCCCCCTTGTTGATTGTTGCAGTGTTCAAACTCAGACTCCCACTCATCAACCATGAGTCCGAGTTCCTCAAGCAACCAACATTTGCAACAGATGGGGTCACAACAAACCACAATAGGGTCCACCAGCTCCCACATCATGCAGGTACAGCACATCACCTGGCCCAGCAACTCTATTGTGATTACTTTATTCTTAATTTAATTTTAAAATATTTCATACTGGTATTTTAGTTCATAACCTGTAAATATTTTCCCTTTTTACTTCAATCTGAAAGTAACCTGTAAAGATAATCAAATTAGTAGCTATCACCAACCAATAATTTTATGGTTTATTTCTGATGTCACTTTTTTGTGCTGGGTCCCTAATCCTGGGCTTCAATTTATCCTGTTAAAAATCCATACAAACCACGAGCCCACAAAAAGCAAGCAAAAAGCACCTCTTCCCCTCTGCACCAAATCCTCACATTGTCTCCAAATTCCTCACTTGGGCTGTGTCTCACTGTGGATGAGATCTCCTCTTCCTAACCATGCGAAGCTTACTATAACCTACTAAAACACTTAAAATTTTCACCTCAGTTCTGCACCTACGGAAACTTCCATCATGCACTGAAGATTATGTCCCTTGCAAATAAAACACACCCAATGCCACCCTCACTCTGATGGCCCCCCCATTGTGTGTGGCTACATCAAGTTGTGCGTGGATCCCTGGTACGCAAACACTAAGTGTCACTACACCTGTCCCCGGTGTTGCGAAGGATGGGCCTAGTCTCGCTGCTGCGGAACGCTCCAAGTAGTTGGACCATTCCGTATGATCCAGTTTTCATGGAGAAATTTATGAAGAAAAACACCTTTGACCACAAGTCCATCAGGAAGTGGTCAGCACATAGACCCTTCAGAAAAAAGGAGAGGGCAGATCCTGTTGGGCAGTTCCCAGGGCAGACTGTCAAAGTCATTTGGCAGAATGTCTCATTGCCAGAACTCTGCAACAAGCACCAGGACATGGTTTGGCTGGTGGTGAGAAGGGCTCTTCCTGTGAGATCCTTTATGCATGCCCGGACTCTCTGTGCCACCGCACGCTACTCTTGAAGTGGCTGTGGAGGGGATAGGACTATCACACACCTCCTTCTGGAATGTGCCTATGCAAAGGAAGTCTGGAGGGTTTTCGAGAATCGTCCTGAGCGGCTCCGTGACATGGGACTCCGTGCTCTACAGTCTTTTCCCTGGGATGCACACTGAGACAAACATCAACTACCTGGAGGATCATCAACTCGATGAAAGACGCTCTTTGGTCTGCCCGAAACCTGTTAGTCTTCCAGCTGAAAGAGTTGACCTCGACTGAGTGTTGCAGACTGGCACATTCCAAAGTCCAGGACTACGTGCTGAGGGACACACTGAAGCTTGGGGCAGCTGCTGCCAAGGTGCGATGGGGAAAGATCACCGTATAAGATCTGCCTGCCGAAGACCAATGGGGGCCAAATCAGTAATTGGGCTCTGCTGGTGTCTCAGTTAAACACCGAGATGGTTAACATACAGACTTGTAAATACAAATGACTCAGTCTGTCCTCAGTATGTAAAAACATGTAATGTATATATGAATGGCATCACTAACTGTACAAATATCAAAAGTTTTATATGAACAAAGTATATTTTTGAAATACAAAAAACACATTTGATATGTATGTGCCTATCACAATATTCAGTACCTTCCCTCAAGACCAAAGAAAATATGCACCTTTAATATGACAATATAGCAAGAAAAACAGTCACAATCAATGAAGGCAGGGAAATGCTTCATTAATTGGAAAGCAGGATGAAGTGGGACAGAGGAAGAAGGTGCGGTGCGCGCTGGCAGCAGTAGGGGGCGCTGGTCTCGTGCGGGATCCGGGATACGTTCCCACGGGCGGACCGGAAAGGGGCCTGCATGAGCCGGCGGTGGTTCCCAGCAGTTGTTGTGACCCGGCAGTGATTTCCGGGAGGTTTGTGTGTGAGTTATTATCCGGCTCGTCACCAGAGTAAGTCAATATTCATTCATCTGGAAAAGTCCGGCAGTTATTCGGTTAAACTCGGGCCGTCTGTGTTTACGGCGGTAATGGGGGGTGGTTCTGTGGATCCTGGTGGAGTGAGGTTTTTCTCGGTGAAAAATGTGACTAACTTTATTTGGAGCCAAGTTGCAGGCCCAGTCACATTGTGCTTTTTTTTTAACTGCAGACGGAGATAAACGGGAATAACTGTATCTGTCTGTGAGGTTTGATGCAAAATAACTGTCTGGCCTGTTGTATCCGCTTCAGTAAATTAACGGAATGTTTTTGAACACTCTCCAAATGAATGTATTTGTTCAAAGTCAGAAAACGAAACCTTAAGCGGGAGCTGTCAGCTACCTTGTGAGTTATTCCTTTTTAATGATATGTTTGTCAGACTGGAAAAGTAAAGCAGTTTTGTAGTTATATCATTCTTTTCATGACCATCGAATGTCTCAAAAGTACGTTCTGGTCAACAAAATACTTTGTGTAACCGTTCGTGTATTGGAAGGTGACAACCAATCGGCACATAACAAGCTTGCACAAATAGCATTGATAACAACCAAATAATCTATTTTTGTGATGTTGACGGTGGGAAGAAAAAATGGCCACGAGGGATGGGAGAATGTCCTTACTTTTCTTTGAAATAACATTACTAGAAATTAATCATTCTGCGCTGATGTGTGATGTTTATTTCCTTACTGTTGTCAACGGGGCTTTCATTGACCATGCATTTCGGTACTCTCACCACAAGGTACAAACAATGACTGCAGATGCTGAAAATCAAATACTGGATTAGTGGTGCTGGAAGAGCACAGCAGTTCAGGCAGCATCCGACGAGCAGCGAAGGGCTTTTGCCCGAAACGTTGATTTCGCTGCTCGTCGGATGTTGCCTGAACTGCTGTGCTCTTCCAGCACCACTAATCCAGTACTCTCACCACAAGAGCAGGTCAGAGAATTGTGCAGTGAGTAACTCACCTCCAGTTTCCCTAAAACCTCTGAAGTATCTACAAGGCACAAGTCATTAAAACGATGGGATGTCCATGCCAAGAAATCCATTTGGATTTATTCTTATTTGATATTTTTCAACACTCTAATATAACTGTGTAGCTTCATGGTACATTTTAGAGGGCACTTGTGCCATGTCTACTACAATGCAGTGGGAATTACTGACAGTGTTGAAGAAGTTAACATTTTTTTGGAATCACTTTTCTGATGAAGCAGGTGTTCTTCTGACCACCAGTGCTATTGTGAGCCACTGTACTATATCTCCTCAAACGTTTGGAAATTACAATGTAAATGAAGCAGATTATTCATCCATTAGTAGAAATAAGCTTTTCAATGTTTACTTAGAAGGCCTCCAAACTAATTTCACTGGCTAATTTCAGTTTTGCTCACCTTCAGACTGTTACTGCCTCTGTTCTCGGCTGCATGTGAAATTATGGGCTTCGTTCCTGGCCAAGCCATTCCCTGTTTTTTTTTTCTCTCTCTCTCTACCCTATCTTAAAGTCAATTTTCCTGATGATGCTGCCCCACTTTCCTGTTTTATTTCCACTTTCTGTCCAAACCCCTGTCTGTCAACTTTATTCCCAAGTCTCACTGCCTCTCTGAAGCCTTGTTTCCTCCTCTCTACAGCAACAAGAAGTTGCATCTATGTCGCACTTTAAACATAATTTTCCTATAAAGTGCCTTGGGGCATTTTATTATCAAACTGCATTCAATATTGAGCCATGAGAGGAAATACTAAGGTGGATGATGAAAATTTTACTAAAGTGCTAGGCTTGAAGGAGCATGTTAAAGCGGAATTGTTAAACTCTTACTTCAGATGATACTTATGTGCATTTTCCATTTTAAATGTTTGATTCATGTCATTCAACTGGTATTTTTCCTATTCAGTAAATATACATACGGAATAAGACTCTGACCATGTTCCTTTTTGCTTATAGTTTGTTGAATGTAGATGCCATTGGCGTGTCCTGTACTGTAACCCATCTGTAATTATCCTTCAGAAGATGGTGAGCTGCTGTCTGTTTGAACTATTCCATTTGGCGTGTATGTGCCAGGAATGACGTTAGCGAGAGTGTTCCAGGATTTTGCACTACTGACAGTGAAGGTACAGCAGTTATAATTCCAAGTTAGTGTGACGATACTATGGCTTTAAGAGGTTACTTTGTCCTGATTTAAGAGGTTTTAAGGCAAAATTGTTGATCAGCCTACCAGAATCATTAGAGAAAACAACTTGTGAGGCCTTAGTTTTTTTTTCTAAAATTGGAACAACAGAAACATCCTGAGTGGGTGTGGTCAAGCTCCCATGGAACCAGGGTTTTTAGTTTTAGTTTCCAGCAATTGCTGTTGGGGTCTTGAAGTGGAACTATTTTTTCTTTCGGTTACAGCCAAAAGCTGGGGGTTGTCTTACTGCTGCTGGTGTTGCATGTGAGGCAATTTGTTTTCTGAATTTGTCTTTTGCCAAAGCTGTGTTTATGAGATGTTACTATATTTTCTATTATTGTATTTTAACTATAGTGTATGAATAAATAATGTTTTGGATTACATAAATAATGTGGAGTAGTTGCACCTGGAACACGGCATCTTAACTTTTTATTATTTTAAAAATAAATGTCTAGGCTATCTTAATATATTTTGAGATCTCGTCTGGTCCGTAACATCAGGGTGATACATGTCTTGGAGTGGAACTTACACGTGCTGATTTTTCAACATACCTTCTGCCCTTGGCTCTCAAGGTGGTAGATGTCATAGGTTTGGAACATCTTGTCAAAGGAGTCAAAGGATTTACGACTGTATATCATACATATGATACAGACTGCTGCCCATGTGGAGAGAGTGAATGTTGAAGCTGTGGGAATGGAATGCAATCAAGCAGACTACTTTGCTGTCAATGGTGTCAAGTTTCTTGATTATAATCGGAGGTGCACACATTCAGAGAAAGTGGAGAGTATTTCATTAAGGTTTTGACATGTACCTTGTAGCTGTGGCCAGGCTTTTGGGAATCATAAAGTGAATTAAGTCCACAGAATTCTCAACCTTTGACCTGCTATGTAGCCACAGTATTTATATGGTTGCTCAAGTTAATTTTCAGATCAATAGTGAACAAAGAATAATATCTGACCAAGGTTTTGACTCAGTTGATCGGGAACTGCTATGAATGACCCTGTAACAAGCAAGCTGCCCTATGAAATTCCTCAACATCCTCTGACTTCTCCCTGACAAGATGCCAACTACGATCCTCATGGATAATGTGACAGAATTCTTAAGGTCAAGAGAGATGTATCATTGCCCTCACTCTTTTCTCTATCTTCAATGCCACCATTTTTCATCTTGTCAAGAACAAGCTTCCCAGAGGTGTGGATATTGTCCACAGAATGAATGAAAAACTTTTCAACATCAACCGGTTGCAACCCAAGAAGAAAATGACACTGACCTTGCTTGTGGGACTTCAGCATGCAGATGATAATGTCATCTCTGCAGTCTCTGGAGGGAATCTTCAAGTCTCACTTAATGCCTTCACAGAAGCATACTGAAGTGTATGTCTCATGTATATTCCCAGGGAAATTCATAACCTTGACAATCTGTCCCAGGTCAAGTTCCGGTTCATCCCTCCATTTAAAATCAGCTGAGAAATCGTCTCAAGCACAGAATGTTTTGTTAGCTGGGAAGCTACCTCTGATCTAAGGCTGGCATCATTGCAGAGATTCAACATCACGTCCAATCTGTGAGTGTCACCTTCAGACACCTAGTGATCAGCATCTTTTGATATCCAAGATCCTTGTTTATAAGGCAGTCATCCTTGTGATTCTTCTACATAGCTCCGAAATGTGGACGACATCTAGACCCTTGAAAAGTATTATTAACACTGCTTGAGACAATTTCATGTATCAGCTGAGATGTTCTAACATCAGTGTCCTTGAATCACCAACATGAGAGAGGATGTGGAATGGGAGGAGGTTACATAGTGTCTATCCAATATCTATTGTAATCGCCTCCACCACTCTCAGGTAGTGCATTCCAGATCCCAATCTCTATGTAAAAGTAAAATGTTGCATTGGTTCTAAAGCCAATTGTCTTCTATCTAGGCACTCTAGTTTCTTGACTCACTTGCCATTGGGAACAGCTTTCCTTTATCTGCTCTGTCTCAACCCACCTGATTTTGAATATCTCTGCCACATCTCCTGTTAACGTTCTCTTCCTAAAAGAGATCAATCCTAGCTTATGCAATCCAACCAAATAACTGCAATCACTCCTACGTGGATCTATTTAGGTATAACTCAACACCTCTCCAAAGACCTTCATATTCTGCCGAAAGTGCAGTGCCTCAAATCTGACTCTATTATTGTTCAAGCTAAACCCAAGTTTTTGGCTGGAGAAATTCAGCTGAGTACAATCATTGATCTTTCACCCTCAATAGCAAGTCCCATTTCTTCTCTGCTCAATATGTTCATTGCCTCTGTATGCATATATGGGTATGGGAGGGCTGATGCCAGAGAGTGAGTGGATTTGCCAGGGGGGGGAAGTGGAGTCATTGCTGCAGCACAAAATTTTAACAGTACTATTCTCCCCAACTATTCAAAACAACCGGGAAATTTGCCAAACCTCAGCGCATTACACTGTAGGTCGGATGAAACTGTTCCATGGGATCTGTGTTTAGTGAATAATAAATGTTCCAGTCCAACCACATGAATCAGTCTTCAAGTGGAAATGCAAAGCTCATCGTATCTCCCTTTCAGTAACTGAAATAAGAGACTGGCAGCCAAATGTGAATGTAACAGTGAGTACAACAATGTTATCTTTGTTATTTACTGGGAATCCATCCAGAATCAAGAAAGCCCAGGAAAGACCGGCAACATTTAAATTGAATCAGGATGGAAAGACTTGCAAGGAATAGTGAGACAGCAGCAGAAACCTGAAGAGACTCTCATGAACCAAAGAAAAAGACACTGAATGCTTCTGTGAGAGGAAGAAAATGCATGTCAGCAGTGACTTAATTGGTAGTGCTGTCATCTTGGAGTCAGAAGGTTTTGAGTTCAAGTCTCGCTGGGGCATTAGCCCAGAAATCAGAGTTGATATGGGAGCATTGAAATGTGCTGCACTGCTGGAAGTTCGTTTTTGTTTGGAAGAGATGTTAAAATAACGCTATGTCTGACTCACTCAAGTGGACACACAAAATGCAACCTTTCAGGAAGAATAGGGAGTTTTCCAGTTTTTTTTGGACAATATTTGCTCCTCAACCAGCATTAAATGACACACATTATCTGATCATTTATCACATCTAGTTTGGGGAGCCTATGTTTTGGGAATTGATTTCTAAGTTTCCTAATTCAGATAGTGACTAGATTTCAATGATACTTTGACTGTAAAACGGACACATCCAGTGATTACAGGATCTTACATAAATTATATTTTTCCAAATGTAATAATACGAAGGAGATTAAAAATATGATGAAACCGATTCTATTGTGGCAGTAGTGTGATGTTGTGCACTGGGAGAGCCCAGAATCTAGCAAAAGTTTTAAAAAAAGATCAAATTGTTACAGTTTGATTTGCCACCTTGACAGCAATTCAGTTAAAACCAGAGATATGTTACAGACCATTGCGTTAGAATAAGAAAGGGGCAATATTGCGTGAGAAAGAGATGAGTAAGTATGTGAGAATAGAAGTGTTAATGGAAAACTTCATTCAATCGAAGACCGAAAAATCCAGGTTAAAATTTGGGTTTGTGGTTGAGAGACAAATGAAATAGCAGAGCAGGTGAAATACTGGGAATTTTAGTTAAGTATAGTTCCAAAATCAGTCAGCTTTGTCTAAGCAACAATGATCCACAAAAGGATGAACAAATGAGAGTTTGGGGCAAAATGGAGGCAATCACTAGGATGAATGTAAGACAATAAGAAGTACATTAAAAGTGTAATTTAGGGAGAAAGGAAAGATGTAATAAATTAATGAACAGTTGAGGCTAAGAAAGCAGTTCTTTAAAAACAAAGCTAGGACTACAGTTGTAAGGTTAACCAGGAGAGCCACAGTTAATTTTACTACATGGATTACAGCAGTTCACATTAAAGTCCTTTATCACATTTTCAAAAGTGGAAATTAAACTTTGTGATTTTCACACAGATTTGGAGCAGGAGAAAACCTGTAAAGTCTGTTCCACCATTCAGTGTGATCATGGCTAGTCTTCAGCTTCCCCTCCACTCCCTAGTCTTGTCCCCATATCCCATGATTAACTAAGACCAAAAAATCCCTCTGCTTTAAAATGCAATGGAGCATTGACAACCCTATGGACAGCTAGGGTCCAAGGGCAGGCAGAAGGGATTAGTTTAATTTGACATCAATTTCAGCGCAACATCCTGGGCTGAAGTGCTCGTTCCTGTGCTGTACCATTCTGTGTTCGTTGCTCCAGAACTACGTTCTAGTTCTTCATTCCCAGTTTTCACCTGAGGACTATTTATCCATAAGTAAGTTAGACACTGTAATTCCGTAAGTTTTATTTCTGAATTGCTAATTCATTAAAATTTTAATCACATGGCTGGGCCTGTTACCCAATACGAGGTTGGATATGATCCCTTACCTATTTACCTCTTCTGGATGCACCAAACAAATTCCCTAGCATTAAGGGAGTCCCAATCAATATAGAGGATTAAAGTCACTAACTACAACAACGTTCTTGTTTTAACATTTTCCCATAATCTGACCACATCTGTTCCTCCATCTCCTGCTGACTGTTGGGAAGCCTGTAGTATGACCCCATCAAAGTGATGGCACCCTATCCCTGTGCTGTACTCATGGCCTTACTGAATAAACTCTCCAAAGTAAACTCCCTCCATACGGCTGTGATATTCTTTATAATCAATAATGCAAATGCCCCGCCTCTCTTTACATTGTATGACGCCCGAAACATCTAAATCCTAGATGCTAAGGTGCCAGTCTTGACCCTGTCTCAATCAAGTCTTTGGGAGAAAGTGAGAACTGCTGATGCTGGAGGTCAGAGGCGAAGACTGTAGTGCTGGAAAAGTACAGCCGGTCAGGCAGCATCCAAGAAGCAGGAGCGTCGATGTTTTGAGCATAAGCTCTTCAGCAGGAATGAGGGGGTGGCCCAAGGGGGCTGAGAGATAAATGGGAGGAGGGGGTGGGGCTAGGGAAGGTAGCTGGAAAAGCGATAGGTAGATGGAGGTGGGGTGAAGGTAATAGGTCAGAGAGGAGAATGGAGCAGATGGGTAGGAAGAAGGATGTCCAGGTAGGACAGTTCAAGAAGGCAGTGCCAAGTCGGAGGGTTGGATCTGGGGTAAGGTGGGGAAGGGGAAATGAGGAAACTGGTGAAATCCACGTTGGTCCCAAGGCAGAAGATGAGGCGTTCTTCTTCCAGGTGTCTGGGAGCCAGAGTCTGGTGGTGGAGGAGGCTCAGGACCTGCATGTCCTTGATGGAGTGGGAGGGGGAGTTAGTGTTCGGCCACAGGGGGACAGGTTGTTTATTGCGTGTCCCAGAGATATTCTCTGAAATGTTCGACAGGCTGGCATCCTGTCTCCCCAGTGTGGAGGAGGACACAGTAGATGACGTGTGTGAAAGGATCCTTTCGGACCTTGGATGGAGGTGAGGGGGTAGGGGGAGGTTTTGGCGCAGGTTATGCATTTCTTGCAGTGGCAGGGGAATGTGCCAGGAGTGGAAGGGGCGGTTGGTGGGGGGTGTGGATCTAACAAGTGAGGGAATGCGGAGGGATTGGTCTTTCTGGAATACACATAGGGGTGTGGAGAAAAATAAATCCCTGGTGGTCGGCTCTGTTTGTAGGTGGCGGAAATGGCAGAGAATGATGCAATGGAGCTGGAGGTTGGTGGGGTGGAAAGTGAGGACGGATGATTGGGGGGGGGGGCTCTATGCTTGTGATTGAAGGGATGGGGTTTAAGGGCAGAGGTGTGGGAAGTGGAAGAGATGCACTGGAGGCTATCATCGACCACGTGGGGGGGGAAATTGCAGCCTTTGAAGAAGGATGTTATCTGGGATGTTCTGTAGTGGAGTTGGTCCTCCTGGGAGCAGATGTGGTAGAGGCAAAGGAATTGAGAATAAAGGATGGCATTTTTACAGGAAGCAGAATGGAAGGAGATGTAATCCAGGTAGCTGTGGGACTCGGTGGGTTTGTAGTAGATGTCCATGTTGAGTTGGTCGCTGGAAATGGAGATGGAGAAGTTCAGGAAGGGGAGGGAGTTGTCTGAGATGGTCCAGGTTAACTTGAGGTTGGGGTGGAAGGTGTTCATGATGTTGAGCACGAGATAGCGCCAATATAGTCATCATTGTAGCAGAGGCAAAGGTGGGGAATGGTGCCAGTGTAGCTGTGGAAGATGGACTGTTCCACTTACCCGACGAAGAGGCAAGCAAAGCTTGGGCCCATGTGGGTGCCTTGGCTACCCCTTTGGTCTGGAGGAAGTGGGAGGATTTGAAGGAGAAATTGTTGAGGATGAGGGCCAGTTCAGCCAATTGAATGATTGTGTCAGTGAAAGCGTACTGGCTGGGTTGGCGAAGAGGAAGAAATGGTGGGCTTGGAGGTCTTCATGGTGGATAGATGTTTACAGGGACTGGATGTCCATGGTGAAGATAAGGCATTGGGGAACAGGGAAGTGAAAGTCATGGGGAGGTGGAGGGGATAGGTGGTATCCCAAATGTATGTGGAGAGTTCCTGGACCAAGGGGGACAGGACAGTGTCAATGTATGCAGAGATAAATTTGCTGGGTCAGGAGCAGGCTGAATCAAGTCTCTGTAATAGCTATAACATGATCTACTAATCTAGATCTGTAGTGTATTTTTATCTCTTCAAATTGTTATCCCTGTTGATGTTATTACCAGGCACATCAGATCACAACCTGAAGTTTAACTTGATAGATCATGTAGAAACTCTGGATGTGAGTCGATTGCTTTCATTGGGCCTGGATTGTTAAAGTTAGTTTATTCAAATTTTACGTATTGTTGCATTCTAGCGAGCAGGAAATATGACATTAGCACTGGAAACAATTCTGATAATGTTTTTTCTTATTTATGAGGCCATGCTTTTTAAGACATTTTCATATGTTCAAGTGCTATACAAATGCTAGTTGTTGTCCTAATGTGTTGCCCTTCAGCAACTAGAACAATGCCACCTAATTTCAACAGATTGAATTCAGATCATGTAATGAAGCATTAACGTAAGTTGGAAATTTGAAATAAAAACAGAAAATACTGCAAGCAAATACCAAGTCTGGCCATAAAGAGTCTCCAACATGAAATGCTAACTGTCTGTCCACTGATGTTGTTAGACCTGCAAAGTATTTCCAACATTTTCTATTTATGTTTCAAAGTTTGGGAGAAGATTTGTATCTTGGGTGTTCGTTGTTGTGGTTCTGTTCGCCGAGCTGGGAATTTGTGTTGCAAACGTTTTGTCCCCTGTCTCGGTGACATCCTCAGTACTTGAGAGCCTCCTGTGAAGCGCTTCTGTGATCTTTCCTCCGGCATTTGTAGTGGCTTGTCTCTGCCGCTTCCGGTTGTCAGTTCCAGCTGTCCGCTGCAGTGGCCAGTATGTTGGGCCCAGGTCGATGTGTTTGTTGATGAATCTGTATCAACAGATTCTATCAACAAACACATCGACCTGGGCCACTGCAGCGGACAGCTGGAACTGACAACCGGAAGCGGCAGAGACAAGCCACTATAAATGCTGAAGGAAAGATCACAGAAGCGCTTCACAGGAGGCTCCCAAGCACTGAGGATGTCACCTAGACAGGGGACGAAACGTTTGCAACACAAATTCCCAGCTCGGCGAACAGAACCACAACATTTATGATTCATGAGGTGAAGCAATTTGTGACGGCCAGTAGGTAAAGGCTGGTGAATAAAATGGTCTACTGTGAATAGGCACACTGATTGCACAGTACCTAGATGTTTTTTTCCACATTACTTGCTGTCACCCATCTCATGCTTCCTACTATTTCTACACCATTCGTCCCTTTACCCATTGGTCAAATCATTTTTTATTTGTAAAATCCCTTGATATTTTGTAAATGAATAAAATTGCTCAAAGTAAATAAAGAAACGCATTTCTGTCTGGAATAAGTTTTCTTAGAGGTTTTTGCTAATAGTGGGTGTTCACGCTAACTTTGTCAGTGGCAAATACCTGTAACATTACTGCAGACAGATATAAAAGCTGCTTTGCACTTTTTGTTACTGCTTAGTTGTTTCTCTTTACCTTCAAGAAATTGCAGACACTTCTGGCCCAGTTCTTTGCAGACATTATGCATTTTTCTGGTCTTTATACCTAGTCAGCTGAACTGCAATCGTCCGCCGTGATCCTGCAGTCAACAGATCTCGTCTAAGGCCTGCAGTTCTGCTACATCTACTCAGGAATGGTGAACAATTTAAACAACAAAGAAGAGGTCAGGGTTCCACAAGCATCCCCATCTTCAATGGTGGAGAAGCCCAGCTCATCAGCACAAAAGACCAGGCTGAAGTATTTGCATCTGTCTTCAGCCAGAAATGTTGAGTGAATGATCCATTTTGGCCACCTACTGAGGTCCCCAGCATTACACACCACAATGTTCAGCCAATTTGATTCACCCACATAATATAAAGAAACAGCTGAAAGCATTGGAAAGGCTGTGGGCCCTGACATCATCCCAGCAACAGTGCTGAAGCCTTGTGTCCTAAAACTAGCTGCACCCCTTACCAAGCCATATCAGTATAGATTCAACACTGGCATCTATCCAACAAATTGGAAAATTGTCCATGTATATCTTGTACACACAAATGAGGACAAGTCCAGTCTGACCAATTGTGGCTCTATCAGTCTACATTTGATAATCGGTAGCGTGATGGAAGGGGCAATTGACAGTGCTATCAAATAGCACTTATGCATAATAACCTTCTCAATGGCACTCTATTCGAATTCCACCATGACTATTTCAGTTCCTGACCTCATTACAATCTTGTTTTAAACTTGGACAAAAACAGCTAAACTCCAGAGGTGAGGTGAGAGTCATATCCCTTGACATATGCGCTCCATTTGACCAAGAATGGCATTGGGTAGTCCTCGCAAAACTGGGCATGAAGGTGTGGGCAGTTTGAAGTCATACTTAGCACAAAAAAGGCTTTGTGGTTGTTGTATGTCCATCCTCTCAGACCCAGGACATCACTACAGGAGTTTCTCAAGGTAATACGCCAGGCCCAAAAATCTTAAGCTGTTTTATCCATCCAACGGTTTCATCATAATGCCTGAAGTGGACATACTCAGTGATGGTTGCATAATGTTCAACAATAATTACAACTCCTCAGACACTGAAGCAGACTGTCTCTCTCCTAAAATTGTGACCTCTACCAGCTAAAAGGACAAGGGCAGTAGATGCTTGGAACGTTACCACTGCAAGTTCCCTTCCTCATCTTGTACCTTCCTGATTAGGAACTATATCACTGTTCCTTCACTGTGACTGAATCAAAGTGGTAGATGTCCTTTCTAATAGCATTTTGAATGTAATCCTTCAGATGTAGAAGACTGTGATTCAAGAAAGTAGCTCACCACCACCTTCATGCATTTGGGGTTGGGCAATAAGTTCTGATTTGGCCAGTGACATCCATATCTCATGATTTCATTTTTTTAAAAAGCTGTTGCATCCTAGTGTTCAGCAAAAACCCAGTCTCGACCTGAAGTGCAGTGATAAGTCTTGGCCACTATACTGTTTCAATGTGTCAGCCTCATTCTCTAGTTAAATAAAATGATATCCAGCAAAAAAACCACCTCCAAAGAAACATTCCTCTGTCGTTGGCAGTGTTTAGGAAATGAGTCCTGAATGTCTTGAGATTCCTGTCAAAATTGGAGAATTGGGAATCCTACTTCTGGAGGAAACGTGCATGCGTGTGTTACGAAGCACTAGAGTAGTAGACCTGGTCTGGAGACTCAGTAGCTTATACCCTAACTGCTATAGTATGCCACGATGGTGGATCATAAAAAGGAAGCTACTTTTACTGGCCTGATGGTGGGGAGATGTTTTACGTTTTGCCTCCGTTTTAATCTTCTCTAATTTTCAGGACTAGCACTGGAGCAGAATGAGTGCAGAAGCAGCAGATCGTGAGGCGGTGACCTCTAGTCGACCCTGCACTCCACCTCAGACAATATGGTTTGAGTTCTTATTAGATGAAGGACTGCTTGAAAAACATTTGCAGAAGTCTTATCCAGGTTTGTTCAATTTCCTGCCTGAAAGATTTAACCAGGCAGTTTACAGCCCCTACGTTCAAAAAGCAAGTGTTATCAGTAATTACATGTTAATGAAATGACTGTAATTGTATTTTTTTTGTAAAGAAACAGGAAACCTAACATCTGAGCTGCTTAGTAATTTCTTACAAGAAAGAAAACTTGCAAAACCAACTGTCATCTTTCAGTTCAATATTTTTGCAGATTTTAGGGAAAACAAAATCCTACAAGCTTTTGGTGACCTGGCAGAAAATATTTGACCTACAATGATCTAGTAACCATGCTAAAATTTTAAAATGTCATGAATGAAATTGTAAAATGAAATTACTATCACTACTCTAGGTACGTGTAGGCTCTTATAACTGTTTAGAGTTTGCAATTTGTTGCTTAAATGAGATATGCAATGCTCATATTGTGAATCAACAATTCACAGTCATCAATTTAATGAAATTCACCTCTCATAGTTAAAATCCTCTCACTATTGACATCATCGAGGAACGTAATATTTTTGTGTAAAGATGCTATCTGTTATATATTAAGCCACACAAATTGGAAAATGACAGACTTCTCACTTGATCAAAGCCAAATCTAGATTAGGATTAGTATGCTTGGTCTCTATGATGCCTCACATGCTTCAGGGCGCAATATAATTTTCAGCCAGGATTTCTGAATCTGCATTCTGTCCAAAATTACCTCCTGGATTGTGATTGTATTCAGAAATCAGGTTGAGAATGAGTTTTGAATTGTACCATCCACGACTGATATACACTGATATTGTCCAGAGTCAAACATGCAAAATGACTTTCAGACATGAAATTGTAGGGTTACTTGCATTTGCAGAATCAGCTTAACTCTGAGCAGTCTTGAGAGGAAGTAAAAAGGGCTGAGAGATTTTTTTTTGTACAGCTGGCAATGCAGTATGCCTCTAAAAGCTTGTGCAGTGCTGACTCCTATAGTTGCTGCAATTTGGAGGCAGTGAAATAGCAATAGAGCTTCCAACACACATCAAAATACATGGGTTTTTCAGGTGCCCTGTCTAGTTGTTTTCATGTGAAAATTAGAATAAAAAGATTTCATTTGAATATTTTTGTGGCGTTTCAGTAGATTTTTTAAAAAATGATTTGACTATGTTGCAGTGGTTACAATTAAAAGCTACACAACACCAGGTTATAGTCCAACAGGTTTATTTGGAAGTACTAGCTTTTGGAGCGCTGTTCCTTCGTCAGGTAGCAGCATTCCAAAAGCTAGTATTTCCAAATGAACCTGTTGGACTATAACCAGGTGTTGTGTGATTTTTAACTTTGTCCACCCAGTCCAAGTCTGGCACCTCCACATTATGCCAGTAGTTATAGTTAGTGAAATTGCTGCCATTTTTAATTATCTCTCTGTGAAATATCCTCCACCATTTCAGATCAAACAGCAAGATTGTATTCCAATCTGGAAGTTTTCTCATGGACAATGTTCTCTTTAAATATTAAAAAAGAACCCAAATGAATATGTGAATTTAGTCATTTTTAACCTTCAAACAACATTTAACATATCAATAATTATATTATTTATAAGTTTAAAAGACATTATTTTTGCTGAAACAGATCCATCACCGATTCAGCTGATAAATCAATTTTTGGAGCAGGCCTCCAAACCCTCTGTAAATGAGCAAAACCAAGTGCATCCACCAACTGACAACAAAAGGAACCGCACATTGAAGCTCCTTGCTCTCAAAGTAGCTGCCCACTTGAAGTGGGATTTAGAGTTGCTGGAAAAAAGGTAATTCTGAAACATTTTTTGCATTGAGATCTTCTATTTAAATGTCAAAAGTATTCCTTTAAAATTACATAGCCTTGAAAGGCATTGCTCAACATTTTAGAAGGAAGTAGCATTTTATTAGTGGTATATTTATCTTCCACCAGTTTGACTGTTCCAGTGCTGAATATGCTTCTGAATGAGTTGCTGTGTGTCAGCAAGGTTCCTCCGGGTGTAAAGCATGTTGATCTTGATCTGTGCAGCTTGCCTCCGACAACAACTATGGCTGTACTAGTGTACAATAGATGGTAAGTTTGGATGTCTTTTTTTTTGTAATGCATACTTTATAAACTAATTTTTTTTGTTACTAAACTGGGTAGACCACCATTTGTGATCATGTTATAAGGCTTTGATACTGCTCACCTTCTTAGTGTTAGAAGGAACAAATAGCCATAAATTAAGTTTTCAACTGCTCCTTGATGCTTGCATTTTGAAAAGAGTTGAAATTTCTAGTAGCTTAGTCAAGGAGACAAAAACACTTTTTAAAATTCACTTGTAAGATGTTTGCGTCACTGGCTGCACCAGCCTTTTGCCCATCCCTAGTTGCCCCTGAGATGGTAATGGTGAGCTGCCTTTTTGAAGTGCTGCAGTCAATTTGATGTTGTTGGATGGAGCTGCACTCCTCCAGGTAAATTGGATTATTTCATCACAATCCTGCCTGGTGTTGGTAGATGGGGGTTCAGCAATAGTAATAACATTGTATTTCAGGAGCAATGGATAGATTTTCACTTGTAGGAGGCAGTCATTGCCAGATGGTTGTGTTGTATGAATGTTACTTGACATTTGTTGGTCCAAACCTGGATACTGTCTAGAAATTGATGCATTTTACTTGGACCCCTTCAGTATCTGAGAAGTTGTGAATGGTGCTGAACATTGTGGAATCATTAGCGAACGTCCTCACTTCTGACTATATGCTTTACAGAATGTCATTAATAAAACAGCTGGAGATAATTGGGCCCAGGAGACAGCTCTGAGGAGCTCTTGCAGTGATGTCCTGGAGATAAAATGACTGAACTCCAACAACAGCATCCTTTGTGACGCAAATGAATCCACCCTTCCACTGATTCCCATTGATTGTAGATTTGCTGGGCTTTTGTTATGCCACATCAAGTCAAACATGACCTTGATGTCAAAGGCAGTCACTCTCACCTTCTTCTGGAGTTCAGATGTTTGATCATGTTCGAGCCAAGGTGTGGTGAGGTCAGGAACAGAGTCCTGGCAGAATCCAAACTAAGTGTCAGTGCACAGGTTATTTTTAAGATAAAAGCAAAATAGAAGTCTGAAATAATCAGCCTGAACTAAAAATGCTTTAAAAATCAGTACTGGCAGCACCATGAGACAAACAAAATTATTGTTTTGAGTCTTCTTTAGATCTGAAAGGGGCTGAAAAATTGTATTTTTAATGCTGTTGACAGAGGAGCAAATGAAACAACAGATTGTGAGAGTACCCACAGCAAATAACAAAGAGTGCACTAATCATGGTAAAGGAGAGACAGAGATGTAAAATAGGTATAAATTATAGATATGTCACTAGGCTTGTAATCCAGACTGCAGGGTAATGTTTTCGGGATATAGGTTCAAATTTCTGCATGACAGATGGTGAAATTTGAATTCGATAGAATCTGGAATTAAAAGCTGGTCAAATTAAAAGCATGTAACGATTCTTGAAGTAGCAATTCACTAATGCCTTTTTGAGAAGGAAATCTGTCTTTCTTACCTGTTCTGGCCAACTCCAGACCAATAGCATTGTGATTGACTATTAACACTACCTTAGACATTTATAAATGGCCTAGCGAGCAATGGGCACATTTCATGAAAATTTGAAAAGAGGAGAGCATTGATGCACTTTGCTGAGAGTAAATGCTCGGAAGGTGCTTCAAGGAGGCTGTGGGCTATAATCAAATTTCAGGTCAAAGGTGTGGGCTGTAATCAAATTTCAGGCTCCTGATGTTGTCGAACTGAATGTTGAGTCCTGAAGGATGTAAAGTACCATAGCGCAAAATGAGTTGCTGTTCCTCCAGTTTGCATTCGGTGTTGTTGGAACTCTGGAGTGGGCCTTGGACAGAAATGTTAAAATGGGAACAAGATAATTCATTTTAATGGCAAAGAACCAGAAAGTCTGGGTTCTGGACAGATTGGAGGTGTTCTGCAAAGCATTTGGTCTTGCGAGTACAATCTCTCTAGAATTTTCTGTTTTCGTTTCAGTTTATTATTACTGAGTAAATGCTGCTTGATAACACTGCTGATGACCCTATCAATCATATTATTGATGATCAAGATGAAACTGATGGGGTGGTAATTGCCAGGTTGGATTTGTCCCCTCTTGTGTGCAGGACACACCTGAGCAATTTTCTGTATTATTGAGTAGATGCCAGCCATGTAATTGTGCTGGAACAACTCTGCTAAGGGCATTGAAAATTCTGCAGTACGTGTCTTCAGTACTACTGCTCGAATATTGTCAGGGTCCATAACCTTTGCAGCATCCATTGTCTTCAGCCTTTTCTTGATATTTCATGGAATGAATGAAATTGGCTGAAGACTTGCATCTGTAATGCTGGGCATCCCCAGAGGAGGCTGACATATATCATCCATTGGCAAGATTGTTTCAAATGCTCAGCCTTATCTTCGACAATGGTGTGTAAGGCTCCCCCACCATTGAGGATGGGATATTTGCAGAGCTTTCTGCTTTTTAATGGGTTGTTTAAATGCCCATCACCATTGGATATGACAGTGCCTCAGAACATTGATCTAATCCAGTAGTTATGGAACTGCTTAGCCTTTTCACTTGCTTCTTACGCTGTTTGGCACGCACAGTCCCACATTGTTCATTTCTTAGGAATACCTAGTTCTGTTCCTGGGAAGCTCTCTTGCATCCTTCAGTGAACGTTTGTGGAGAGTAATTAATAAAAAAA
This sequence comes from Chiloscyllium punctatum, assembly GCF_047496795.1. Lineage (NCBI taxonomy): Eukaryota > Metazoa > Chordata > Chondrichthyes > Orectolobiformes > Hemiscylliidae > Chiloscyllium > Chiloscyllium punctatum. The sequence goes on along the minus strand of NC_092743.1, from coordinate 45,449,163 downwards.
GTACCAAATGTACATAATGATCTGCTGTGACATAAAAAAAGTTACATGTTAATGAGCTTAATTTTGTTGGTTTGTGATGCAGGTGACTGTGTTTTATATATTCAATAAAAGTGGAAAATTTCCTGACTCTTCCATTCTGAAGATTCCTTTTATTTATTTGAGCAGGGCGGTTAGAACAACTGTCCAGAGCAGCTTTCCAGTGAAACAGTTAAAACCTGGCCCTCCACAATTAAACATGTGAGTACAGTGCCATGCACAGAGTTTTACTTGTAGGTTTAAAGCAGATTTTTCTTCACCACCTTTATGCTGGAGTGCAATTCTGTAGAGAGTAGTCACACTTCACTAATTTCAAATAGCTTAGAGTCATCTAAGATGTGGGGGCGGCACAGTGGCTCAGTGATTAGCACTGCTGCTTCACAACAACAGGGACGAGTGTTCGATTCCACCCTTGGGTGACTGTTTGTGTGGAGTTTGCACAGTCTCCTCATGTCTGAGAGGGTTTTCTCCAGGTGCTCTGGTTTCCTCCCACAATCCAAAGGTGTGCAGTTTAGGTGAATTGGTCATGCTAAGTTGCTCATAGTGTTCTGGGAAGTGTAGGTTAGGTGCATTGATCAGGGGTAAATGTCGGTTAGAGGAATGGGTCTCGGTGGGTTACTCTTCGGAGGGTCAGTGTGGACTTGTTGGGCCGAATGGCCTATTTCCACACTGTAGAAATTCTATGATCTGCGATTTTGGCATTGGCTTGTTGAGTGCAGATGATATTGGCTCAATCTTGTCTGGCCTCGTAATTAGATCAATTGTGACTAGAGAAACGTGAATAGGTATTCTACCCCTTAAATCTGATTCACCATTCAATTAGATCATGGCTGATCTTTAACTCAAATTCATTTATCTTTGTATAGTTTCTAGGGGATCCTGCAGCAATGGCAGGGAGGTAAAACCTTCAGTAGTGAGAGAGACAGGAGGTGAGGGAGGCCTCCAACAGGGTCTTGGTAGTCATGAGAGCATTGAGGTGCCGCAGGGAAAGTGGGATATGGAGGAATGCTGCTTGAAAAAAGTAGAATAAACTCATTTTATCCTGTTGCACAGGCAACTTCATTTGTATCCTAGAGTGCAGTTTTTATACAGCAAGGTGCCTACACTTATTTGAGTTAAAAATCACACAACACCAGGTTATAGTCCAACAGGTTTAATTGAAAGCACACTAGCTTTCAGAGCGTCGCTCCTTCATCAGGTGATAGTGGAGAGCTCAATCCTAACACATAGAATTTATAGCAAAAATTTACAGTGTGATGTAACTGAAATTATATATTGAAAAATTGATTGTCTGTTAAGCCTTTCATCTGTTAAAGAAGTGAAACTATCACGGTATTCTGTGTAAATCACAAAACCTTTTTTTAAAACGTTGCATTCTCAGGTTAGCTGTTAACAATGGTGATAGCTAGACAATATGTTGAAGGTGTTGGCCCCCTGTGTTCTCTGTCTATGCCATGATGTTTAGATTGATTCTAATCTAAAAAGTGTGATAACGGAGTTTTACATGAATGCATGCAGTTTTTGAGCAAAGTACAATGTAACCCTGAAAGTACAAATTCACCCCACAACATATATATGTGCATGTGGGTCTTTGTCTGTGTGTGTGTGTGTTTGTTTGTTTGTGTCTGGGTTGGGGGTTGAAAGTGTGTGTGTGTGTGTGTGTGTGTGTGTGTGTAGTGAGTGCAGAGTGTCTTAAGTCTGTGAGGGGGTGCATGTGGGAGTGTGGGTGTCTGTGTGCGTGTCTGTGTATATGTGTGTCCGTGTGTGTGTGTGTATAGGAGTGCCTGTGTGTGTGTATAGTGCAATGGTGGTCACTTGTAATGTGACGTGAACCCAAGGTCCCGGTTGTGGCCCTCCCTATGGGTACCGAACTTAGCTATCAGCCTTTGCTCGCCCACTTTTCTCTGCTGCCTATCCTGAAGTCCACCTTGGAGGATGGTCACCCGAAGGTCCGAGGTCGAATGTCCTGGACCACTGAAGTGTTCCCCAACTTATACACTTATTTGAGATTATGTCAGTTTTCTTCTGTTCTTTGTGCCACTACAGTTGACAGTCAAAGCAAACTCAGTCTTGACATGGCACAAATAAAGCGGGATGCTTTGTCCTGGATGATGTCAAGCCCCTTGAGTGCTTTTGGAGCTTCACTCATTCATGCAAGTGAACAGTTCTCCATCACACTCCCAACAAGTGCTTTGTAGATGTTGGACAGGTTGGCCGAGTGTCAGGAGGTGAATTATTCATTATAGATTCCTAGCCTCTGTCCTGCTCTTGTAGTTAGTCTAGTTCAGTTTCTGGTCAATGGTAAACCTCAGGATGTTGATATGGGTTCAGCAATGGTAATCCTTTGAATATCCAGGTATTATTAGATTCTATCTTTTTTGAGTTGCTCCTTGCCTGGCATTTCTGTGTGTAAATGTTCCTTGCCAGTTGTCATCCCAGATTTGGACATTGTCCTGTCTTGCTGTGTGTCGATATGGACTGCTTCACTATTTGAGGAGTTTGTCAATGAACGGTGCTGAATGTTATGCAATCATTAGCATACATCTGTCCATCAGCCGGTGCTGCTGAATATTGAATAATCATCAGCAACCCTTCCAGTTTCTGATCTAATGATGGAGGGAAGATCATTGCTGAAACAACTGAAGGTTAGGCCTAGGACTTGAGGCACTCCTGTTGCATTGTCTTGCAGTTGACCTCTAACAACCATAAACAACTTCCTTTTTGTACTAGGTATGTCTCCAACCAGCAAATAAAAATGGAAGGTGCTGTAGAGACTCAGCAGGTGTGCCAGCATCTGTGGAGAGAAAAACAAAATTAATGCTTCAAAACTGATATGACTTTTCTTCAGAACTGGGCACCAATGACTTCAGCTAGCAAAGAGATTCCCCTCATTTCCACTGCTTCAAATTTTTCTTGGGCTCCTTGATGCCGCAATCAGTCTTAATCTTGAAGGCTGTTCCTCTCATCTTTTGCTTATAATTTAATTTGGTAATACAGAACTTGAGTATTATTGGATTTAAAAAAAACACTGATCATACTCAACCAGCCTGCACTTGTAAAACTTACAACAGTGTCTAACATTGGATTTGATTAGTCAATTTGACAAGGTTTACTAAGTAATCTTGAATACTAAGAATTATGCAACCAATTGAACATTGGGATTTGGGCTTATAATATGAATTTGATGTGTACTAGAAGTAACATATGTTAATACACAGGGCCCTGTTCTCTGCAGACAGGACATGTATGCACAGCATCAAATCAGCAAAATAGATGACAGCCATCCTCTAAGAACAACGTCTTAACAAATCCGAATCAACCTGCCTTATTTAAAATTTAAACAAAAGCTTATCAATTAACTGTTTATAATCATTATCTGCTGTATTTTCAGTACTAATCAGAAGTTGCTGGAAAAGCTCAGCAGGTCTATCAGCATTTGTGCAGAGAAATCAAAATTAACACAAAGGATCTGAGGAAGGGTCACCTGACCTGAAACGTTAACTTTTTGATTTCTCTTCACAAATGCTCCTGTTGAGCTTTCCCAGCAACATTTGTTTTTGTTTCTGATATACAGCATTTGCAGTTCTTTTGTTTTGTATTCAGTACCAATCAGTGTCCAATTATCAAGCAATCCGTATTCTGTTCCTAAACTATGTAAATGATGTTTTCTCCTGACATTGGTATTTCTTACCAATTGTCCTGATGAGTGCAAAACGAAAGCTTCAACAAAATGTTTTCTTTACAGTTGCTTTTGATGAAGCATTTCATCATTTCACAGTCGTGCCTGTGATCAAATGTTACTTTGGTATTGATCTGCAAAAGCCTGTTTAGTATGCTTACCTTCTAATTTATATATTTTGTCATTTATACTGGTGTTTAAGCAACCATTTGTATCAAAATTCAAACAGAGAAATTACTTCCCTTTGTTGCACACTGTTAGGGAGTGAGAGTTGGAAATTGAGGCTATCATTTTGTAGTCATATCTCCAACAGGAGTAGCTGGAGAGGGGTTCCCTCTTATCAGGTTAGCTCTACCTCTTCTAGCCCATTTACAAAACTAGTCATCAAACCTCTTCAAAAATATTCAGATGAAATTGCAAGCTGTCCATTTCTAATATTGTTTTCCTCTTGAGCTTTTTAACATATTGTCACCTCTAAAATTTGTTGCTGTGCATTCAAATGTTACCATTCTGTTTCTGCACGAGTCACACAGTTAAATGGCTCTCTACAGAATAAATGAAGACATCCTGCAAATCAGGAAAGAAATTGAAGGTTATAGCAGAGCATGTTGGAAAGATTATTTTAGTATGAGGAGACTAAATGAGCATAGATTAGGTGGACCAAATGGGCTTTTCTGTGCCATAGGTTCTATTAATCTTGTAGTGCTCTTTCCTCACTTGACATACAGCAGCCTTCAACATAGTCAACCACCATATTTTCCTTTAATGCTTTGCCTCTGTTGGAATTCACCAGTTGATTACACTCTTAAGTAAACCATATTCATCAACACTTGGTTCAGTGTCAACTTCTATCTGATTCGATGCTGTGGAGTGCTTTGGTATAATTGTTTTGAGAGGTTAAAGCACAATAGGAATGTAAGTTTGTTATTTTTGTTCTTGCAAGCATATGTCCTGACTGGAGGTGCTAGACTCTGGAATGACCCTTTTCTGTCAAGCTTCCATTGAGCTGAGCTCTAAAAGCATGATGCTAAAACATTTGAATGGGTGGCAACAATAATATTTTTCTCTGGCTTTACTTCCTTTCAATACAGTTATTTCTGGAGGTTCCCATGGAATGTATCTTTAGTCATATTCTCTTCCTCATCTTACATCACTACTGTTGACCTATTTGAAGCCAATATGTTGTCAGCCTGCTTGCTTGGCATCCATTTTCGGATTACCCACAACGTGCTCAAGTTAAACACATGAAAAATCAAAACCCTGGCTTCAAGCCCTGTAAGAGCTCAGATCCTTCCAGAACAGATTACATCCCTTGATGCACACTTCTATTTGATTCCAAGCTAGTTTTCAACTTCATAACTCTCTACCACGAAGACTTCCTTTCACATTTTGGCTTAATTCTTACCAAATCTCATATTTTCCTAGGAGTCCTGTCAGTGCATTCCCATCTCTAGGTTTGACTGTTCCATTGTGTTCTGGCTTGCCTCCCATCCTTCACATTCCATAAATTTCAGAGTTTATCTAGAACTCAGTTGACCCTGCCTAACCTGCAACCAGTCCTCCTCACTCCTCATCACTATGCTTCATAGACTCCCATTCTCTCAACTTCCCCAATTTTAAAATTCTTGTTCACATCTTTAAATACCTCATGATCTAACTCAAACTCTACAACCTCCTATAGCTCCATATTCTGAAGGTATTGTATTCCCTCAGCTCCAGTTTTTTGATCTCCTGGAAATCCTTTTTTGTCACCATGTGTCTTCAACCATCTAAGACCTAAGCCTTGAAATTCAATCCTTAAACCTCTCCAACACTTCCTTCATCTTTGAGATTTTTCTGAAATGTATCGTTATCTATCTTTTGTGCAAAAACCAGCATATGAACAAGGATTGGGGATAGAGATTTGATCAGAGTGGTGCTGGAAATGCAAAGCAGGTCAGGCAGCATCTGAGGAGCAGAAAAATCGATGTTTCAGGCAGGAACCCTTCATCAAGAATCTGATGAAGGCCCCGCCCGAAATGTCTATTTTTCTGCTCCTCGGATGCTGCCTGATCTGCGTGTTTCCAGCACCACACTAATCTTGATTCTAATCTCCAGCATCTGCTGTCCTCACTTTCGCCTAATCAAGCCTACTCTGTGAATAAAGACTGTGGCTGCATTGTGCATTCCTGCCTACCATTGAAAACCCTTAACACCTTGTTTAACAATAATATAGCTATCTCTGTTTTAAAGATGTTCACAGACTCTATTCCTGAAAAGTTGGTGGAAGTGCAGTTCCAAACGCTCAGAGAAAACTTCCTGTCATCCCTGTTTCAAATTGATACTCCCTATTTTTTAAAGTGGTCCCCTATTCTAGATTTTCCCGTAAGAGAAAACATTTTCTCCATAATTACACTCTCAAATCCCATCAGAATCTTTTATGTTTCAATCAAGTCACTTCTCGCTCTTCTAAGCTACAGCAGATATAAGTCTAACCATTCCAGTCTGTTTTCCTATAACGAGCCAGTCATTTCACATAGGAGTCTGGTAAACATTCTCTGTCGAGTTTGCACATATTTGCATCCTTAAAATAGGTGACCTATACTCAAGATGTGCACTCACCAATGCCCTAGATAACTAAAGCTTGTGATAAATATTGGTATTCCATTAACGCTCCTAATTTCTCGCTGTACCTGCATGCTAACCTGCCCTAATTCCTGCATTAGGGCACCCAGACCTCTCTGCAAACTCTGACCATTCGGATAGCATGTATGTTTTTTTTTAATTCTTCCTGCCAAAATAGGCAATTTTGCACTTGCCCACGTTGCGCTTATTTGCCGCATTACTTTAGCCTCTCACTCACTTTAGCCTTCTTGCATTTTTCTGTAGCTTCCTTACTTTCCTATCTATATTTGTGAGATTGGCTTGGACCTGAAAATTTGGCAGTGATATTTATCTGTACTTCCATCCAAGTCATTTCCATAAATTGTAAACAGTTTAGGCCCCAGCACCAATCCCTATGGTATAATACTCACTACATCTTGAAAACTTCTCATACTCCTATCTTATAGTTTGGTTCATTGTCAACTATTGTCTTATTCCATTTCTGTTAAGTGCTTTGGTCTATATATGCAAAATTAAAGGCACTCCTGATTGGTGGTATGTGATTTTGTAATGAACCTGATGTGTCAGGCTTAAGGATTTCGATAATTTTGTTTTAATTGACGACCATATGAAGACCTGAGATTTCTTGATTACTTTGAATGAGTAACTACAATAACCTATTTCTCTGCACAATGTTGATTTACCTCCCAAAGATTAAACGTTTTTTGCATAATCTTTTAATATTTTTTGCTGACAGTCAGACTGAATGCAAAGTGTGAACCTGTGCAAGACCTCTAAGGAAGCCTTTTAATTAGAAACATTTCCTTTTTATATGAATGCATCTGGTCTGCATCGGGCAACACTCCAGAAGTGAATAATTTGAAGTCAGAAATATATTATGGGAAAACTAGTTCTGTGATTCTCAACAGATTTTTTAGCTTCGGAAAGACTCTATGACTTTGTTTTGTACTTTTGGGCTGATTGACCAACATTGAGAAAATTCACTTTATGACTTCCAAGTAGTCATGATTGAATTTTAAAAATGTATTTTTAATCAACCCATTTGAACATGAGACATCTCTGCAGCAGGTGGGATTTGAATCAAAGCTTCTGATCTATGGTAGGGACACTATCAAAGCACCACAAGAGCTGTTTTATTGAATTTGTATGCTGATCATGATGTACATTGCTGACCTAGAAAAACAGAACAGAATGGATGCTTCACTGTGGTTATAGCTGGGAATTCAGGTTCACAAAATTCCTAGTTTTGAAAAATGTTTTTACCCTGAGATTGTCTATTCACAGAATCACAATTGTTATGGCATAGAAGGCGGCCATTCAACCTGTTGTGCCTGCACCATTTCTATTCCTTACTGCTGATCACCTGCCCTTTCCCCATATCCCTGTGCACCATTTCTATCCAAATAATCATAAATTAAATTTTGTGTGTGTGCCCATATGCCCAAAAGTAAAACAAGTCATAGAGAACTCTTGAATGCCTCTATTGGAATATGCAAACTTTATTGTATCTTGATGAATATAGAACTACCATCACCTGGAACAATTGTTTTAGAACTTTCATTTCAAAGCAAAAAGGCATCTTTAACAAAAATAATTCCTTGATGGAGATGTTTTCTAATCAGCCTGTTCAGAGATGTTACTATTTACTTCTGGAGCAGGTGGGACTTGTACCTAGGCCTCTTGGCTTAGAGTTAGGGCATTACCACTTTGCCACAAGAGACCCTTGAATTCCTTGATATAATACATTCTGATCAACTTGGTCAGGAAAGTTATTACACATCTTTGGAGCAGGTGGGATTTGAACCCACACATCCTGCTCAGAGGCTGGAACAGTTCCACTGCGTCAAGTCCCTTGATGTATTTGAGTGCTTAATATCGGGTAGATGATTTTGACAGATGGTTTTATCTCTGAAGTAAGTATTTTAATCACAATTTAATTCACCACATATGATAAAATCACTTCTAAAAAATTAATCAGAACCTTTTGATATATTGCTATGCCGCAGTTAGTTTCTTAGTAAATTACAGAAAAGAGCAAAATGTGGAGGTTCCGGTGTTGGAGTGGGGTGGACAAAGTTAAAAATCACCTGACAGCAGGTTAGAGTGCAACAGGTTTATTTGGAAGCATAAGTTTTTGGAGTGCTGCTCCTTCGTCAGGTAGATGGTGGGGCAGGATCATAGGACATAGAATTACAGCAAAAGATCATAGTGTCATACACTGATGCAATATATTGAACAAAAGAGTAAGTAAGCCTTGTCTCAGTTGTACAGAATGTTGTTAAGACCACATTGGACAATTGTCTGTAGTTCTGGTCTCCCTGCCTAAGTAAGGGTGTACTTGCCAGAGAGGGAGTACTTCGGAGGTTCACCAGACTGATTTCACCAGCCTCAATAAAAGCCAAGCCATGTAGAATCAAAATGAGGAGGAACTTCCCCACTCAGAGGTGGTGAATCTTTGGAAATCTCTGGCCCAAAGAGCTATGGAAGTTCTGGCATTGAGTAAGTTCAAGACAGAAATTGATAGATTTCTTGTGACTGATGGCATGGAGGTATATGGGGATAGTACTGAGAATATGGCATTGAGGTAGATGATCAGCCATGAACTGAAAAGCAGACAGACTTGAGGTGCTGAAGGGCATATTACTGACACTTGATGAATAAAGGCAAATATCTCTCATGCATTCTTAACCACCTTATCTATCTGTCCTGCTGCCTTCAAGGATCTTTATATATGCATACCAAGGTCCCTCTGATTCTCTAGACTTCTTCCTGCGCTCCTACCATTCAATGTGTACTCCCTTGCCTTGTTAGTCCTTTCACAATTCACCATCTCTCATGTTTCAAGATTTAAAATCCTGAAGAGACTTGATAGGATGGATGCTGGAGCAATGTTTGCTCTTGCTGGGGAAATAAAGAACTTGGGCTCACAGTTTTAGAATAAGAGGTCTCTTTTTAAGACTGAGCTGAGATTTTTGTTTTCCTCAGTTGTAAGTCTGCAGAATTCTGTTCCTCAGAAAGCAGTGGCGGTTGGATAATTGGATTTATTAAAGGCAACGTTAGATTTTTGATTGATGGGAGCCAAGTGTTAGGACATGAGACAGGAAAGTCGAGTTGAGTCCACAAGCAGATCTATAATGACTTTTTTGAATAGTGAAATGGGATTGAAAAGCCAAAGGGAGAAAGTGAGGACTGCAGATGCTGGGGATCAGAGCTTAAAAATGTGTTGCTGGAAAAGCGCAGCAGGTCAGGCAGCATCAAAGGAGAAGGAGAATCAACCTTTCGGGCATTCCTGAAGAAGGGCTTCTGCCCGAAAGGTTGATTCTCCTTCTCCTTTGATGCTGCCTGACCTGCTGTGCTTTTCCCGCAACACGTTTTTAAGCTCGAAAAGCCAAAGGCCTAATTGTAGAATCTTAAGTACAATGTTCCTCTTTCATATAGACTAATGTCAATGTTTCATTGGTGGATGTTCAGTTTTTAAGTGGAACATTGAACTGCTCAGATTGATTTAAAATATTATATGAAGAAAGCTTCAAATCCTCCCGTGAGCTAATGGAATTTCATATGCAGAGGGCAGTGTTTTGGTGCATGTTCACCATTGCATTTGCCCATTACACACTATATTGGAATTTCGTGTTCTATTAAACATGTTCTTTTCTGCTCTTGTGCACAGAATGAATCAGATGCAGCAAGAAAAAGAATTGACAGATAACATTTTAAAAGTCGTAAGTTTTGTACTTGATCTATTAATGTTTTGAAAAACAACCGTTAAGTAATAAATTTTCTTAGTTTGTATTCTTAAATGGAATAGTACTTTAGTGGAAAGGTAAAGAAACTTCAATCTGTGAAGACATCGAGTCATAGGCAGAGAGATGTACAGCATGGAAACAGACCCTTTGGTCCAACCCGTCCATGCCAACCAGATATCCCAACCCAATCTAGTCCCACCTGCCAGCACCCGACCCATATCCCTCCAAACCCGTCCTATTCATACACCCATCCAAATGCCTCTTAAATGTTGCAATTGTACCAGCCTCCACCACATCCTCTGGCAGCTCATTCCATATACATACCACCCTCTTGTGTGAAAAGGTTGCCCCTTACGTCTCTTTTATATCTTTCCCCTCTCACCCTAAACCTATGCTCTCTAGTTCTGGACTCCCCGACCCCAGGGAAAAGACTTTGCCTATTTATCCTGTCCACGCCCCTCATAATTTTGTAAACCTCTATAAGGTCACCCCTCAGCCTCCGACGCTCAAGGGAAAACAGCCCCAGTCTGTTCAGCTTCTCCCTGTAGCTCAGATCCTCCAATCCTGGCAACATCCTTGTAAGTCTTTTCTGAACCCTTTCAAGTTTCACAACATCTTTCCGATAGGAACGAGACCAGAATTGCACGCAATATTCCAACAGTGACCTAACCAGTGCCCTGTACAGCCGCAACATGACCTCCCAACTCTTGTACTCAATACTCTGACCAATAGAGGAAAGCATACCAGACGCCGCCTTCACTATCCTATCTACCTGTGACTCCGCTTTCAAGGAGCTATGAACCTGCACTCCAAGGTCTCTTTGTTCAGCAACACTCCCTAGGACCTTGCCATTAAGTGTATAAGTCTTGCTAAGATTTGCTTTCCCAAAATGCAGCACCTCACATTTATCTGAATTAATCTCCATCTGCCACTTCTCAGCCCATTAGCCCATCTGGTCCAGATCCTGTTGTAATCTGAGGTAACCCTCTTCGCAGTCCACTACACCTCCAGTTTTGGTGTAATCTGCAAACTTACTAACTGTACCTCTTATGCTCGCATCCAAATCATTTATGTAAATGACAATAAGTAGAGTACCCAGTACCGATCCTTGTGGCACTCCACTGGTCACAGGCCTCCAGTCTGAAAAACAGCCCTCCATCACCGCCCTCTGTCTTCTAAGACACTTATGTTTTGAAGCATTTTCCAATGAAGCTTTGGAAAATATGGACATTTTAGTTCTCCTCTCTATACTATACATGCTTTTGTAATCTGTGATTGGCTGAGCTAGAGTACATAATCTGTCTCTGTTGCTGAATCAATCTTTGATTCAATTTGTGATTGACCCTTTATCCGCTAACAAAAAATGGATGCTTCAGGAAAGTCAGAGCCTCAAGAACTCCTGGAATACCTCTCTTTCCCAAATTGTTTCTCCCCATTCTCCTCCGCCCCATTCTCCCCATCCTTCCCAATCCCCAACCATGTCACTCATCAGACTGTTTACCTCTCCCAAGATTTGCGTGGCTTTGGGTGGGATGGGCAGTTATAAGAGACAAGGTACCGCAGTTAAGTGGGTCAGGTTGGATGGATTAGACAATCGTTATCTGTCCATCATTTTTTTATATAGGTATTTATTTAAAATATATGCCCAGTACTTTATAATACTATGAAATCCTTGCTATCCAGTTTCTTGAAAGACTGTTTCTGGAAAATCACAGCTGATTCTGAGGATGCAGTGCCACTGTTGCACTTTGGTTACATTGTTGTAAGTGTCCAAGAGTTTTAGTGTATTTTTATATCACTTTAAAAAAAATTAGCAAATCCCCATGCAATTGTCCATGTTAAGACCAGAATATAATTGATAACACATGCAGAATACAACATCCTGACCATTCATTGACATTAGATTATTGAATTTGTTGCTGCATTAACTGTACATGGAAATACTAATTCATTATGTTGTGAGTGGATGAAAAGACTTTTAAAGTGGGATCTGCTGAAAGAGAGGTCCTTGTAGGTTATGCAAGTCCCTTTGTCTGAAGTTGAGCTCAGAATTGAATCAACTGTGTTTCCAACCATTCTGGAGCTATATCTGATCTCTGATTAAGAATTCTCCTCATTATGACTATTCTAAAATTGCTTGAGGGAATTATGAAGTGAAACATGAACTTGTTAGGAATGTGCTTTCTTAGTAAAAAAAAACTGTCCGCAACCCAATACTACTACAATGAATAAAGGTCGAACTCTTCTGAAACTCCAAAGACATACTTTCCTAAAATGTGTCAAGATTCTGTACTGAAGTTATTTCAGAGCAAATGACCATTTTTAGACTACCAGGGCAGAACTTGACTGTTGCTGAAAACACATTTGTCAAAGCTTTTCATCCAGCACTCAGCAGGCCAGTTCACAAACAGTGCCAATGTAAGGGAGAAACCATATTTATACTATATCAGAAGAGAATCCTAACTGGATGACAAATGGACTCTGAATAGTAGAGATGTCATCATGGAGAATACATCAGTTAAATGATTATTGACAGTTAGCTGCCAATCTCTGATTAAATTTTAAACTAGGTAGGTTGTCCGTGGTCAAAGTATTGTCCAGAAAATGGCTCTCGCCTATTTTGTTGAGTTGAAACAAACATAATGTATTCTTTCTGTTTGCAAATAACAGAGCTCTGTATCTATTTTTGTAGTTTTCAATACGTTAAGATTAAAACTTCAAAATTAGATGATGAAAACAAAGTTGGCTATGTGGCAAATGGTAGGCCAAGACAGAGGAGAAGCTGAAGAAGTGATAATGAGAGCTGAAAGTAGGAGAGAATGGACAGACTGTACTGGAAGCAACCTATGTCATGACAAGACCAGGGGGATGGATTTTTAAAAAATGGAAGACAGAGTTAGGCTGTAAAGTTGTTGAACTCTCTGTTGAGTCCGAAAAGCTGCAGGGTCTACAAGTCGAAAAAGAGATCCTGTTATTTGAGCTTACTTTGAGGCTTCCTAGTGCACTGCTTTAGGCCTGTGACAGAAATATTCACGTGGGAACACGGTGTGTTGAAGTAGCAGGCATCCTGAAACTTGGGGCTGATTTTACAGATAGAGCCTAGATGTTCTGCAAAGCAGCCACCTGATCTGTATTTCGTCTCCCCAGTTTGGAGGCAATCACGCTGTGAACACTGCTCACTACCCTAGTTTAAACCCTGTGAAACAGCTAGCAAATCTCTTGACCTTGTACACGTTCCACCTGCCATGGAAGAAATCCCAATGATCCAGATTTATGAAGCCCTCCCTCGTACACTAGCTATTTAGCCACACTATATTATCAGCTGTAATATTGTCCTATTTTTACCCTCACTAACATGTGGCATGGGAAATAATCCTGAGATTACAACCCTGGAGATCCTGCTTTTCAATTTTCTACCTAACTCCCTAAATTCTAAGTTTGGGAGAAGACCTGTGCCTCACAACACACTTCACATTCAACAACCAAATATATGGACAAATCAACGGCACATCCATGAGCTCACCCATCTCTGGACTCTTAGCAGAAGCGGTAATGCAAAGGTTAGAGCAAACAGTCTTACCGCAAATTCAACCCAAACTCTGGGTTAGATATGTAGATGATACCTTTGTAATCATTAAAAACACAGAAATAGAGAACACACACCGGATCATCAACGCCACACTCACAGGAATCCGATTCACTAGAGAGGAAGAAAAGGACAACCAACTCCCATTCCTAGACGTGATGGTACAGAGAACACCGAACGGAGAATTCACCACAAAGGTAAACAGGAAAGCCACACACACAGACCAAGGCCTAAACTATGAAAGCAATCACCCCAACACACACAAAAGAAGTTGCATCAAGACACTGTTCAAAAGGGCCACAACACACTGCAGTACACCAGAACTGCAAAAAGAGGAAGAAGAACACCTATACAATGTATTCGCCAAAAACGGATACCCGCGCAATTTCATCAACAGATGCCTAAGGGAAAGACAACGGAATGAGGACATACCGCAACCCAAAAGACTAGCCACATTACCATACATCAAAAACATTTCTGAACTGATAGCCAGACTACTGCGACCACTAGGACTCATAACAGCACACAAACCAACAGCCACTCTCTGACAACAACTCACCAGGACGAAGGACCCGATACCCAGCATGAGCAAAACCAATGTAGTGTACAAAATCCCATGCAAGGACTGCACAAAACACTGCATAGGGCAAACAAGAAGACAGCTAATGACCCGCATCCATGAACACCAACTAGCCACGAAATGACATGACCAGCTATCCTTAGTAGCCACACACTCAGATGACAAGCAACGTGAGTTCGACTGGGACAACACTACTATTATCGGACAAGCCAAACAGAACAGCCAGGGAATTCCTAGAGGCATGGCACTCATCCACTGATTCAGTCAACAAGCACGTCGACCTGGACGCAATATACCAGCCATTGCAGTGGACAGCTGGAACTGACAACCGGAAGCGGCAGATACAAATCACTATAAATGCTGGAGAAAACATCACAGAAGTGCTTCACAGGAGGCTCCCAAGCACTGAGGATGTCACCTAGACGGGGGACGAAACGTCTGCAACATAAATTCCCAGCTCGGCGAAAAGAATCCCTAAATTCTATATACAGGTGATACAGATTTAAGGCTTTGGTCAAAAGATGCAGGGAATTATGTAGAACAAACCTCGCACTTTCTGTGATAATGGTCTGGAACTTGTTGCTCAGGAAGGTGGTGCAAACAAAGACTGTCAGTGATTTAGGAGGGAATTTGCATGTCTGTGGAGATGAAGCTGGGAGCAGACTTAGTGCTATGTAACGAGCTAGACTTTTAAAAAAGATCTTAAAGTAAGGGAACACTTAGGAGGCAGTGATCATAATGTGGTAGAGTTCGAAAGAGAGAATGTAAAATCAGATGTAATGGTGTTGCAGTTAAATAAAGGTAATTACAGGGACATGAGAGAGGAACTGACGAAAATCGACTGGAAGCAGAGCCTAGTGGAGAAGACCGTAGAACAACAATGGCAGGAGTTTCTGGGCGTAATTGAGGGCACAATACAGAGGTACATCCCAAAGAGGAGAAAGATTTAGGGGGTGGGGGGGTGGGGTATTAGACAATCATAGCTGTCGAAGGAAGGCAAGAAATGTTTCACAGAAAGAGAGCGTTTGAAGTGGCCAAAACAACTGGGAAATCAAAAGGTTGGGAAGACTACAAAAACAAACAGAGGATAACAAAGAGAGAAATAAGGAGGAAGAGGATCAAATATGGAGGTAAGCTAGCCAGCAATATTAGAAATGATAGTAAAAGTTTCTTAAGAAACAAACGAGAGGCAAAAGTAGAGATTGGGCTGCTCCAAATTGATGCAGAAAGGCTAGTGCTGGGAGATAAGGAAATAGCTGAGAAATTGAATAAATACTTTTGTGTCAGTCTTCACAGTGGAAGACCTGAGTAATATCCCAACAATTAAGGAGAGCTAAGGGGCAGAGTTGAGTATGATGGCCGTTATAAAAGAAAAAGTGCTAGAAAAGCTGGAAGGTCTAAAAATTGATAAATCTCCTGGCCCCGATGGGATACATCCTAGAGATCTGAAGGAGGTGGCTGAAGAAATAGTGGAGGCGTTGCTTGTAATCTTTGAAAAATCACTGGATTCAAGGAAAGTGCCAGATGATTAGAAAATCGCTGTTGTAACCCCCTTGTTCAAGAAAGGATCAAGACAAAAGATGGAAAAGTATAGGCCGATTAGCTTAACTATTTCTGTGTTGGTTAAATTCTAGAATCCACCGTTAAGGATGACATTTCTAAATTCTTGGAAGTACAGAGTCGACCTAGAACAAGTCAGCATGGATTCAGTAAGGGAAGGTAGTTTCTGAATTAGTGGTGCTGGAAGAGCACAGCAGTTCAGGCAGCATCCAAGGAGCTTCGAAATCGACGTTTCGGGCAAAAGCCCTTTATAGATTCTTGTAGAGCCTGAACTGCTGTGCTCTTCCAGCACCACTAATCCAGACTCTGGTTTCCAGCACCTGCAGTCATTGTTTTTACCTCCTAAGGGAAAGTAGTGCCTAACAAACCTGTTAGAATTCTTTGACGAGGCAACTAGTAGGTGAAACCAGGGAAACTCAGTGGATGTTATTTACCTAGACTTCCAAAAGGCCTTTGATTAGGTGCCTCACGGGAGGCTGCTGAATAAGGTGAGGGCCCATGGTGTTTGAGGTGAGCTACTGGCATGGATTGAGGATTGGATGTCTGACAGAAGGCAGAGAGTTGAGATAAAAAGTTCTTTTTTGGAATGGCAGCTAGTGTCAAGTGGTGTCCCACAGGGTTCAGTGTTGGGGCCGCAGCTGTTCACTTTATATATAAATGATCTGGACGAAGAGACTGGGGGCATTCTGGTGAAGTTCGCCGATGATTAGGTGGACAGGCAGGTAGTTCTGAGGAGGTGGGGAGGCTACAGAAGGATCTAGACAGTTTAGGAGAATGGTCCAAGAAATGGCTGAAATTCAGTGTGAGCAAATGCGAAGTCCTGCACTTTGGGGGGAAAAAAGAACACAGGCATGGACTATTTTATAAACGGTGAGAAAATTCATAAAGCCAAAGTGTACAGGATCTGTGAGTGCTTGTACAGGATTCTCTAAAGGTTGACTTGCAGGTTGAGTCTGTGGTTAAGAAAGCAAATGTAAATGGTTGAAATGTAAAAGCAGTGATGTGCTACGCGGACTCATGGGCACAGCCTTAGCATTAGATGGAGTCAATTTAGAACAGAAATCTCTTCACTGCAGAGACTGATAAATTATTAATCTCGCAAGGAATTAAGGGATATGGGGAGAGTGCGGGTAAGTGGCGTTGAAATGCCCATTAGCCATGATTGAATGGTGGAGTAGACTTGATGGGCCAAATGGCCTTACTTCCACTCCTATTTCTTATGGTCTTATGGATAAGGTAAATAGACAAGGCCTTTCTCCCAAGGTAGAGGAGTCCAAAGGACTAGAGGGCATAGATTTAAGGTGAGAGGGGAAAGATTTAAAAATGAACTGAGGAGTAATTTTTTCACTCAAATGGTGGTGTATGTATGGAGCAGGCTGCCAGTGGAGCTGGGCACAATTACAACATTTAAAAAGCATCTGATGGTAAATGAACAGAAAGGATTTAGAGCGATATGAGCCCAGTGCTGGCAAATGTGACTGGATCAGTTTAGGATATCTGGTTGGTGCATATGAGTTGGACCAAAGGGTCTATGCCCATGCTGTATGGCTCTATAATGGGGAAAATATGGCAACTATTCTATATATAGTGAATTTCCAACAAATCACAGTAAATGACCAGATCATTTGCCTTGTCTTCAGCTTGTCAACTCTCAAGTGGTGAGGTTAATGTGGGAGGTCAGGCCATCATGATAGGCATGTACTGAGGTTACTTTAAAAGAGTCAAATCATACTTTGCACACCTCTTTGAAATGTTTTCAATTCAAAGCATTTCCCCTGTGAGCAAAGTGGAGTAGACTGTGACTGCTTGTCATAGTATTGGGATCAGCTGTCACTTTCTGTTGCCCCATCTGTACACCTGAGAAATTTACACCATTCTTAGTAGAGCTGCTGGCCCCTTTTTGTCAACTTTGAAATACCCTCCTCTATCTCATAATGGCCTGCCATCCTTAGTTGAACAAAGAAGACAGATTATTTCCTATGAAATGGCATCTGAGGTCAATCACAAGTAGGGTCCAGATTTAGAGGTGTTCCTGTTGCCCAGAAATACATATTGTGTGGAGAAATAACACATCCTGAGGCTCACTTTTCGATTCCACACACACACTGATTTATTTAGAAAAGTCAGGTCACACAGATTAACCTGATATAAGCTGTTTGCATTATTTAAATTAAAGGTACATATGGAATAATGTTTTTTTTTTCTACAAATAGCTGAAGGAGCAAGCAGGAGACTCCATTCTGGTATTGGAGCAAGCACTTCAATTGACTACTGACCTCCATGTTCACACGATGAGAACACTGGATCTGATAGCAGCAGAACCTAGTCTGGCGAATGGAGAAACAGAAAGTTCAGCAGCTGGATTATGCATCAGTGTGGATGAAATGCGTTGCCAGGTAATTCTCAGCAAGCGTTTCATGTTTCCTGTTAAACAGCTAGTGCAAGTAGAGGAAAATGAAATTGCACCACAGTATTGTGCTGTAGAAGTCCAAGTTGGCTAATATTCCATTTCTAATGTGGTCCAAAGGTCAAATAAAAATATAAATGTAAGAATGTTGTCATACTGTCAACAGCAGACATTTAATGATAGGTAACAATTGAGTAGTGGTCTTGTGATTTGTTGCAAGTGTTTTATTTTATTTGTACATGTATAATAGCTACTTAAACTTGTATTGCTCTTTATTAAGTCATACAGCATGGAAATACTTTCAATCCAATATGTTTGCGCCGATCAGCTATCCCAATCTGACCTAATCCCATTTTCTAGCATTTGGTCCATGTCTCTCTAAACCCTTCCAATTCATATAGCCATTCAGATGTCTTTGATAATGTTGAAATTGTACCCACTTCCTCTGGCAGCTCGTTCCATACACGCATCACCCTTTTACTTGAAAACCTCTCAGGTCCCTTTTAAATCTTTCACCTCTCACCTTCAACATATGCCCCCTCTAGATTTGGACACCCCACCCCAGGAAAAAGACCTTGGCTATTTACCCTATCCATGCCCCCGCATGATTTTATAAACTTCAATAAGGTCACCTCTTAGCCTCTGATGCACCAGGGAACAGCCCCACTCTATAACTCAAACTCTCCAGTCTTCAATTTTAGCTTCACACTATTTCCTGTATATGCATTGTGTCCAGTAGTTCCAACTCGCTATATTTGAGTTGGTAGAATAAGCAGTAAATGTAGAATTTCCTCTGAATTAAGCTTGTAGTATTGGGATATTTGATTATAGATCATAAATATTATCCTGACTTGAGTAAGTCTATAGAGTAGCTGTTGAACTAAGAAAGGTTTTAGTGGAGTATATAATGCAACAATCATTTGTTCATTCCAGCTATCTGTTGACAACTGTGCAAGACAACTAATTCACACTTTTTTCTGGCCCATCCCAGAGCTGCTTCTTCAGTTTTTCTTCTCAATTATTGTTCTTCACCTGCTATCTTCCAAGCACAGAAACCCTCAGTAGATTTTAAAATGATACATTTTGAGCCTCTGTCATCTCTTCATTGCTCCCAGCACTTCTGGATGTGAAACCACGTTTAACAGGTCCATCCCAAGTCTGAGCAACTGATTCAGCAAACTTTTCCCACATCAAATTTCCTTCAAACCTTTCCTCACTTGACAGCTTCATAATTGTAGCCATTCATGTGAAAACCTAAACCAAGTCCACATTTAGTTTTTTTTTTGTCATTTTCCGAACATGAGTGGAAGTTTACTGCTATGTCTCCCTGGGACTCCACCACCTTGTTCATGTGACCACAAAATATAAGAAATAGGAGTCTGTGTAGACAACTCAGTCCCCCTGCTATTGATAAGATCGTTACTGATCTGATCTTGGTCTCAACTCCTATTTTCCTGCTTGATGTCAGTATCCCTCCAAGGCATTACTAATTCTATTTCCTCCTCAAATTTACTCAGTATTCCAGCATCCACTCTATTTTAGGTAGTGAATTCCACAAATTCATAACACTCTGGGAGAAGTAATTTCTCTTCATCTCTGTTTTAAGTCTGCTACCTTTTGTTGACCTAAAACTATAATGTTTTGTTCTTGAAAGACTTTGTGTCCACCATATTTTCACGTAGGTTCTCATTCACTCTTTCCTTGCCCTTGTATTTCCTGTTGTTAACTTTTTGCACTCTGTGTATTTTGTGAAGTACTTAGAGCACAGCAACAGACCATTCATCCTAACAGGTCATGCCAATATTTATGCTCCACACAAACCACCTCCCATTCTACTTCATTTAAAATCATCAGTAAACCTCCAGATCCTTTTGTTTCTCTACCCTAATCAGCCAATTACTTGCCAAGGAGAACAATGCACCCCTTTTCTTCCCACCAAAATATACTATCTCACTGATCTGTATTATCATGTTTCTCTTATCTGGACTGCAAAAACCAAATAGTTCAAATTCCAATCTCAGTCAATCCAAGTTCCCTCTCCACAGCCCCATAATTCATTGCATATTTCTTCCACATTCAACAGCAATAAACATGAACCATGTTCCTATTATCTCTTCCCAAAATACATCTATCACCGACCTACCCTACCATTTTTGTTTTTTGTTGCACCTGAGCTAACTTGATATACAATGGACACCAAATTGCTGGTTTCAAAAGTAAAAATAAAACATGTACCAAAATGAAACAAAAATGTTTCTGCTTTCATTTCAGATTTATAGAATTACGGTATTTTGCTTTTGAGTTAGTTATGAGAAAATTGTTTTGATATTTAAATATTGCTTCAATACAGGTTTAGTCTTTGAGATTTCTGGGAACTAAATAAAGTTTACTAATTGATCACGTGCAAGTGTATTGCACGTTGACATGAACTATGTCGCCAATTCAAACTCCATTCACTTACATATTTCAGACAAAATGTATTCCAGTTAACAAACTGCAAATGAGTGTATTATTATTTATACTTTGTTATTTCAATGACACACCATGACCTCTGATAATGGAGAGAAGACTTCTACACAAAGCAAGAATACTTATTTTGCATACATTTTTATAATATACTAATTAGAAAAGATTTAACCATAATGGTTTGTGGTAATATTTGTAACTTAGCTTACGCATGACAGTTATTTTTAAATGCAACTATTATTTACCTATGCGAGTCTACAATTGTGTCTGAAAATGTTTATACTAACACATTAGTAAATTGAAAGCATGTATATGTTCCTTACAATAGTATTTTAACGTGTGTTTACATTTGCCACCAAAATCTTTTTAAATTACAGGTTTGTTATGATCTGGGTACAGTATTCTTCAGTCAAGGATCTTCTAACCTCACAGCCTATGAAAAAGCAAAGGAACACTTATTCAAAACCAGTGAACTGCTCTCAAAGGTACACTGCAAATGATCCCATAGCCCATTATCACTATATAACTGTAATTTTCCTCTATATTATTCGTATCTGCAAACCATGATATTAACAGGCTCTGCAGTAGACTGTCAAAGCTAAATCTGATTATATTCTCTCCTGCTATGTAGAAGTGCTTTGTCATATAATAGAGCTGAGCATATAATACAGATCAGGACTTGATACCAGAATCTTGCATGTTTATATCATAGATCCATTCACTGCCTTAACCAACTAAACTTTCCAAATGAATTCTTATGGGCTGGATTTTCCAGTCAGTAGTATGGGAATGAACCGCTCTCCCAACCTTAAAGAAAGCTACTCAGAAAAATGTAGCAATTTCTACACTGTAGACATCCTTTCCTAACATTAGTTTATTAATGTCCCAAGTTGAGGGAAGCTCAACCTCCATCAGCAGTGATGTAAACATACAAAGTAAGCAGTAGATCGCCATAAAGTATTCTTACAGCAAGGAGGAAGTTCAAAACCACAGAATACATCCAATTATAATTTATCTGTAAAAATGTAAAAATTATTTGAACATACACATGGAATTGATAGAGTTAAGTTAGCAGGTAAAAATATAAACTTTTTAGAAAAATATTTCAAAAACTTTAATTTCTCAAAATGAAGCAGTTAGGGTTTTGGCATACATAAAATTGAATTTTTCAGCTTGAATAAGCCTGTTCAGCAATAGTTGTATCCTTAGCTTTTTTTTTGGAGAGATCATAAAGGACACAGACTCCAAAAAGTCCAAGTTAAAGGGTTTCAGGGCCTTGATTATAGTTAACAGATACTGTCCCAGGCAAAAAAATTGTATAATGAAGGGAAGGTTTGTTCTGGTTTGGTTTTAGCACAGTAGAGTTGAAAAAGCTGCTGGACCCCAAAGAAGCAGGCCCAGGCTGATCCTCCCCTCTCTCTGGCTTTTCTTCTGTACGACCTTGGGTTTGATTTTACTTTTTGTGCCAAGGGATATTTATGGGGATTCTTGCAAGTGTTGGGAACAGTATAATTAAGTCGGTTTAATCTGTTGGGTTTTCAAATAAGTTAAATTATTCTGTATTCTGTTCTCTTTTTGTGTTTCATTTGGTAATCTTGGAAATAAATTCTGCTTTGTTTAAAACTACATGGTTTGACCACCTGCATCTCTGCTGGAATGTCCGTGTTACACATGCTTAAAACAACTCGTAAAGTTCGGGTCTGGGCTAATTCCCTGAAATGTTTTGAGGGGGTGCGGCTTGGTCCATAACAAACTAAATACCTTGTTAAAGACCCAGCTACATCCCCTTCAACAAGCTGTAACATTTCAAGGGTTTCTCTACAGTGAGACAGAGTTAAATTCTTGTAACTTCAATAATATTTCATCTTTTTAAGTGAATTGATTGGATGTGGGTATTACTAGCAACACCTGAATTTCATTATTCATCTTGCATTGTCCTGAAGAAGATTGTGACAAGACACATTCATGAATAAAACTGAGTGGCTTACTAGGGCAGTTAAGCATTAACTAATTTGTTGGGGAACAGGAGTCACATATAGGCCAGACAGGGTAAAGACAGCAGATTTCTTTCTCTGAAGGAAACTAATGAGTCAGTCAAATTTTTCAACAATCCCTTATTGATGCTTGTATTTAATTCCAGACTTAATTAATGACAAAATTGGAATTTCTCAGCTGCTGATAACCAGACCAACAACATTCCTGCTATATTAACATACCTGATTACTGCCACATGAAGCTCAGCAGCTCTCATTTGAAGATGCATAGAATTACTGACAGTCTGTCGGGATTTCCATATTGATTGCACGTGTGCAGAAATTGCTTTCGGTTGCAGAGGAATAATGATGGGAAATGCCAACACTTATTTTCCATAATTAGTAGCACAATAACTGTTATTGATCGAGAGCACAGGTCATTGTATCATGAGTGACTTGTTCTGTCAACTAAGAAATCCAAGTGAATACTGTGATGTACTCTGGGTTCTAGAAAGTTGTTATTTTGATCGCTGTTGGAAAAGATGCCAAGTAAGTAGACAGCAAAATTAGTCAACCAGGGTTCAGTACTGGTTATGTGGGTGCTATTTGTAGATTACGTCTCCATGCAAGAGCAAGAAAGACATTAGTGATTATTTGTGTTGGGAGAGAACTGTGGAGGTTGAAATAAATTCAAGAAATAAAAACTAAAGAATTGTTTATTTTCATGAAACAATACTACTTTGTTTACTTTTAGTGTGTTTCACTTTCTTAAAAAAAAATTCATCTTAGATTGGACCTAACCCTGTTCACTGTCGAATTGACCGGAGGAGATTAGACGGTTATTGCCAGGCTTGTGCAGTGTTAACAACGCCATCTAATACAAATGAACTCCAACTAACAACGTATGGTCGGGTTCACCACTGCATTAAATCCAGTAACTATCAGGTAAGGTTATACCTTGGAAATGTGACATTTTTTATCAATAAAGTAACTTGCTCTAATACTGTTGTAAAATTAATGCATTTAACATACCTAACTACTAAAAGCAAAGTTTCTCATTGACCTGTACGGAACAGGAGCAAACTTAAAATATGATTGCCTATAGCTTTCAATATTGTTATGGGAAGCAATGGCTGCAGCCAATCCTTTGTCCACTCATGTAATCCTGTGCACTGTGACTGACCTTGAAGCTGTTGCCCAGTCAAAGCATCAAAATAAATACACAAAAAAACTTTGCAATTTCTTCATGTCTAATTTAATCCTCTTCTGACTTACATTCCATGTAATGTATAATATATGCAATTATATGCATTGAAAGACCGCAAAATAAAATGAATGAGATAATGGCAAAATGAAAGATAGGTTTGAAAGCTACGTTACTGTGACCACCACCTCTGCCTGTGCCATCCCAACCTTATCATAACCTTGATTTTGGTTCAACATGCTATCTGTTCACAGTTGTAAAGTAAAAGCTTGATTCAGAAAGTAACTCCATTGGATGTGATAGTTGATTTAAAAATAGTTGTTAGCTCTGCCATATATTCTCTATTAGCAATTCGTAAAGTACCTTCAAAAAATTATTGTGGACATTACTAGCGAAACCAGCATTTGTTGCCCATCCCTAATTCTCCTTGAACTGAATGACTTGCTAGCTCGTTTGGAGGGCATTTAAGAGTCAACCACATTACTGTGGTCTGAAATTCCTATGTAGGCGAGACCAAATAAGAATGAAAAATTCCTTCCCTAAAGAACATTAGTGAGCAACGTAGTTTTTTTAAGACAATTGATTACCAGGATGTTGCCTGGCATGGTAGGAAGATCGTATGAGGAAAGGCTGAGGCACTTGGGGCTGTTCTCATTGGAGAAGAGAAGGTTTAGGGGTGATTTGATAGAGGTGTACAAGATGATTAGGGGTTTAGATAGGGTTGACAGTGAGAACCTTTTTCCGCGTATGGAGTCAGCTGTTACTAGGGGACACAGCTTTAAATTAAGGGGAGGTTGGTATAGGACAGATGTTAGGGGGTAGATTCTTTACTCAGCGGGTTGTGAGTTCATGGAATGCCCTGCCAGTATCAGTGGTGGACTCTCCCTCTTTATGGTCATTCAAGTGGGCATTGGATAAGCATATGGAGGTTATTGGGCTAGTGTAGGTTAGGTAGGCTTCGGTCGGCGCAACATCGAGGGCCAAATACTGCACTGTATTTTTCTATGTTCTATGGTAGCTTCATTGTTTTATTAATAACATTAGCTTTATGTACAGATTTATTAATTGAATTTATATTCCAGTAACTGTTGACAGACATTACTAATCTAGTGCCATTATGTCTGTTGGCAAGGAAATGCAGTGATGATTTTTCAAAGAAAGATGTTGGAATTGTGGAGTAATTGTCAGTTTATAATACAAGCTCAATTTTATTTACTCAGCAGCTGCTAATCAATCCTTCTGCTTTATACTAACTGCCTTTTACAATTCTGAATTAAGATCCATTGGCCAATGAAGAGAGTACACTTTTCATTGTGCAATGTATAGATGAAATGTAGTGAATAATGGTGCTTGTAAAATCATTCTTCATCTTTTACAGGGATTGATTGACATTTTTCTTGAAGATAATATAACTTTAAGCTTGTTGTCGCACTTCAGGCAGTCTGTCCTGAGGGAGCTTTACCAGATGGCTCAAAATGGGTAAAAATGTTTACAATTTCATCTGTGTTTAGAAATATTACTGTTGTTGGCTTGCACAACAACTATTATTATTTGTCTTGGAATGGGGAGAGAGAGACAGTCAACTTGCATGCTTTGTAGACTAAAGGGCATGAGCACTGGGGAATAGAATCCAGTTTTACGCCCAGTATCAGATGTATAAATATAACACAGACTAGAAGCTAAGAAAAGTTCTCACATTCTCTCTCGACAAGGTTGCCAATTTAGGTATTGTAGATAAAATTGACCTTTAAGGCCTTGAGAAATCTTTCCAAAAATAAGGATTGGCTTGTACACCAAATATAACCTACAGGCAATCACCATTTTGAAATGTGAAATAAAAGCACAATACCAGTAATTCAAACCAAATCCATGTGATACATTTAATTCAATAATTTATTTCTACAAGGATACTTTTAACCACCATCAAAACATATAGAAACAAATTCATCGTCTCCAATCTTTTCTGCCTCGATCTCTAAATCTGGCCTGGTTGATCAATATGACCTGTTTAATTTGACCCCCCTCCCCCCCCACTTTCAGGCAACTACTGACTCAGGCAGTACCTGATCTGACCAGGTACTATTGAGGCTGAACCTGCAAAAACTCAGCCATCAGGCCATCTACCCAAGTAGTTGTTGTCTTGCGTACTGAATCTTGTTTGGTTAGAGCAGAGAGCTTTAATTATCAGCACTTCCTTCCAAATCTTTAATTTTGAACATTCCTAGGGAGATCAACTAGTATGTTGTAAAAATAGGCCAATACATTGAGACTATGTTCTAGCTTGTAATAATCTTTAATTCAGTTATTTAACGAGCACCTTGAGTATAATACTGGCTTGGGATATACCTCTAGTAATAGTTTATCAACCACATATTGGCTTGTCACTGTTTATCAATCCATCTAGAGAATGAATTTATACATCTGGTTCAACTTCTTTCCATTGTGTTACAGTGACAGAAATTTAGAAGAAATTTGTTTTAAGGTCTGTTCATGCAACACTGTTCGGAATGTCCTGGAGCAACAGGTGATTGGAGTAAGATTCCACCAACTGCTGCTGAAACCGACCAAGGAAAGAATTGACTTCTTACTAGAAGTAAGGCCACAAGTGAACATTTAACTGTTTTTAAAACTTGTGTATACATCAAAATGCAGATCTCGATTTTAATAATAGTTTAAAGTTGAGGCATTACTTAGCAATTTTGTTTGTATTCTATGTATTCATATGTAAACATCATTTTATGCCAATTCACCTGACCAGTGTCACTGCGAAACCTATGAATGACTGGTTTTGAATGGACGTAGATGTTGCCTGACCTCAAAGAAGATCCTTCAGGTGGTTGATTCCTCACTTCACCTGAGTTTTAGAATGATCTATTTGGCTGTGGAACCAGAACCTTTGGCATTTTTCTCAGTCTGTTGTGCCTTTGCTGGATGTTAGGAAGAACTATTCAAATAGTCTACATTTGTCTACTCTTACATTGTCCTGAAAAGCTTTCTCTTTGAGTATTCAAACAACTCCTTTTTGAAAGTTATTGTTTAACCTAATTTCATCGCCTTTGCACATTGTACATTTCATGTCATAACATGTTCTGCTTAAAAGAAAATGCATTTGTGTCATGTTTGTTTCTTTTGCCAATGATATTGAGCTGTGTCCTCCAGTAACTGATCCTTTTGTGCTTTGAAATAATTTTTCTTCCCAGTATATCAAAATAATTCATTATTTTAAACACGGGAGATGCTGAGATTAAAGTTGGGATTGTGGTATTGGAAAAGCACAGCAGGTCAGACAGCATCTGAGGAGCAGGAGAATCGATATTTCGGGCATAAGCCTTTAATCAGGAATGAATGCTCCTCAGATGTTGCCTGACCTGCTGTGCTTTTCCAGCACCACATTCTCGGCCCCTTTATTTTAAACATCCCGATTGAAGCTTTTACTGGATTTTTTTTTTGAAGTGTAGAACTAAATCACTTGTTTCCCTCCTTTCTGGAGTACAAGTTCCACAAATGCTGGTTCCTTTCATATTTCACCAAAGTGTTCAGCTAAACAATTAATGTAATCGAATTAAATAATATAATTACCATTTAAGACAAATGTATAACATTTTCACCATGTAAATAACCATTTTAGTAAGATTATAATATTTTGTATTGTAGGCATGTGCACGGTCATTAAATCTGGACAAAGCTTCAGAAGATTCCAAACAAAAGATGGCTGCTTTCTTAAAGTAAATATACAGTTCTTCTAAAGTGTACTTCACAATTTTCCATTTGTCTAATTTCTATCTTCCCATATCATAACAAATTGAAAAGCTGGAGATTTTCAAATGTTGTTGAGAAGTTCCTTTTTCTGTTTGGTCTTCCTTAAGTAGAGCTGTACCTGGAGCTCCTAAATCCTAAAGGGATACTAACCTGCATTCACTGCATGTTGTTGATCCCAAATGCTCGCTAATTGCATGTTATCTTTTAGATACTTTTAAGCTGTATGTACATACTGTGAAAGTCCATTTTGGGCAGTAGTTGATACTAGGCTGTATACGTCATGTTGACACCCATCTCTGCTGGTCTCAGAGAAGATACTTAGTAGATGTATTTGTTTGACCATTCTGAAAATGTAATTAATTTAAATAAAAATTTATAATCGATTGCTGGTTCCATTTGTGTATAACTTGTGTGAATTTGTGTACATCCTTGTTTTATTTCAGACTGCTGTGGTCTTACTTTCATTCCCTCTTTGCATCCATACTGTATTAAGATCGATGCTCAGTGTGCTGTTTTATGTTCCAATGCTTTTTCAGAAAGTGCTAAATGAGTCTCCCCATTAAATGGGATACATTGGACTCTTGGATGGACTGGAGCTTTTGCAACGTGATGAGCATTTGATTATTACATAGGGTGAAAAGTTAGAATCCTATTAGGCAGCAAATATCATGCAAAATTTTAAATATTCATTCATTGGCTTTTGATACTTGTATAGGAATTTGTGCCAAAGTTTAGATGACCCTCAGTTTGTTTTCATGATTTCCTCGCATGATATGTGCATGAGACTGTTTAAGGATGAAGAACGGAAGCTGCTGCTTGATCAAATAAGAAAGCGATCGCCTCGCCTTAATCTTTCAACTAAGCCATTGACTGTTTTCTATGATATACCTGGTAAGTCTGATACAGCACCTCAATCAAATAGATCAATAGAACAATGTGATTAGTGTTTGCTTTTAGCTTAAAATGCATTTAGCTTTTGAACCAGTCAGTATAGTGATATATTTCTTTCACGTGCGAGAATATAATTTCACTGGTTCTGACAGCCCTTTGTTTCCATTCATGCCACACCCCAGTCCAACTTTGCTGTTCTTCCTTTACAAGCTGACTCAATATGTGTTTGTTGCCCTCTTAGAAAATAAGGGCTTCACTTCTAACCCTAACATGAGATTTCTGATGCTATAAGCTGTTGACTTTCCTCTCCCAGTGGCTGTTTGTATATTCAACAAGCTGGGTCCAGTTGGAATAGATATGGTGCTGACCAAAAGCGAGACACAAAGCGCAGAGTGACATTTAACAAATTAAGAGCAGAAATGGGCCGTATGGTTTTTCAAGTCTGCATCACCATTCAATAAGATCTGGCTGATCTGTTTGTGTTTCAAGTTTCACACTCCTATTTACCACCTGTAACCTTAGATCATTTTTAGGCAAGGGAATCCATCTTGTTTGCCTTTAAAGTATTCAATGACTCTGCCTCAGAAGGAGGTGGAAGTAGAGTTCCAACGTTGTTCAATTCTCTAAGAAAAAAAATTTCTCCTCATCTCTTTCTGAAAGGACTGTCTAATTTTTGCAGTGTCCCCTAGGTGGGGACTTGTCCACAAGAAGAAACATCATTTCCATGTCCACCTTGTCAATACCGTTTAAGAACTTACCGATTTCAGTCAAGTCATCAGTCACTCTTACAAACTGCAGTGAAAGCAAGCTCATTCTCTCAAATGTTTAGATATCTGGCAAACCTTCTCTGAATCACTTCCAAAGCCATTACATTCTTTTCTAAATAAGGTGACTAAAACCGCACATATTTGAGGTGTGGCCTTATCAATGCCCTCTATAACTGATACATAACACCCTACCTTTTATGCCTAATTCCTCAAAGGTCCCTGACCTGATGGACTTCATCCTGTGGGCTGAGAAGAGGTGACTAAAATGGTTTTAGATATGCTGGCTTTTTGTGCTATATGGGTGGGATGCAAGCGGGGCAGGATGCCACAGTGCGCAGTAAGTCATTAAATGAATGCTTAGGGTCAATTTGGATCATGGTGGGTGGGGGAGTGATGTTGTTTCTGAGTGGAATCAGTCAACAGTGACTGTTTTGGGTGAGGAGTTGTCATGTTTGGGCATGTGCTTGTCAGGAGCCCATGGATTGTAAGGGAGTGTCTGAGGAGTTGTAAGTAAATTTGGCGGTCTTTTTAAAACCAGGAACAAGCATACAGGGAAAGAGGGTTGTTGGTGGAGAGTGATACAAATAAGTCCAAAAGTTATTTACCCAAAATAAACTTCAATTTCATATTTACGGATGTTGTTAGAAAAATGTTATGGACTTTCAGACTTTTGATCATTGTGATTTTGATGTGTTAACTTTGCATGTAATTACATTTTCTAGCATCAGCCAGTGTCAATATTGGTCAGTTGGAACACCAGCTCATCTTAACAGTTGATCCAGGGAGAATTCGACAAATTCTGATTGAGCTCCATGGAATGACATCAGATCGGCAATTCTGGACCGTTTCCAACAAGGCAAGTAATTGAGATTTTCCAAAGTGATGTTAGTCTGTTGTAAGTACTCTACAACATGTGATTTACAATATTTATCTTGTTGTATTTACACAAAATCATTTTTCTTTCAGTGGGAAGTACCAACAGTTTATGGCGGAGTTATTCTTGGCATCAAGGATAATCTGACCAGGGATTTGGTTTATATCTTGATGGCTAAAGGTTTGCATTGCATTGCAATTAAGGTTAGTCTTGAACATACAGTTTTCAAGCACTGAAATAGCACAGACTTAGTTTGTGACTCCAAGAAGACTAAAAGCTTCTTGGTGCTTTTACTTTGCAATGATATTTTCATTCATGCATTTACCTTCTGCTGACACTTCAGTTTTTTTTTAAAGACCTTGTGCAACTTGTCTATTTCAATCCACATTTTCTGTGGTGAGTTAAGGCAACAATTTTAGATTTATTTTTAAAGTTACAGATATCGTAATGGATTTAAATTATTTTTTAACAGTTGCTCTTGACAGTAAATAAAAAAGGCCATGAAATTACTTTTCCAGTTGATAACATTGTAAGCCAGTTTCAATTTGAATTCTGGCAGCTATTCATGTTGAAAACCCACTTGACCTACATTTGACAGTGATAATGTGAAAACTTTATAATTGAATTTCATCCAAAAAAATTATTTCTTCTTTCATAGGGTGGAGGTTAGCTTTTCTCACCCTTAGACTGAAAGACTTGCTCAGCATTTTAGAGTGCAGTTAAGAGTCAACTAGCTACGTTGCTGTGGGTCTGGAATCACACTAAAACAATAACAAACTGGATGGGTTTTCACTGCAAATGATGATAGCTATTATGATCACCATTACTACAACTGTCGTTATAGTCCACATTTATAACTCGACTTTAAATTCCACAAGCTGTCATGGTGGGATCTTAAGCCCATCTCCCCAGGGCATTAGCCTGGGCCTTTGGATGACTAGTCGATTGACATTCTTATTGCACCATCTTCTTCCCAACATTATCACTGTAGCAAAATGTTGAGATGTAAGCTAATATGTCACTAATATGTTTTTAAGAATAAAATCTAAAACTAAAAAATGAATATAAAATTAAAAACTTGCTCAGACTTCAATTGACCGAACTGGGGCGGCATGGTGGCTCAGTGGTTAGCATTGCTGCCTCACAGTGCCATGGACCCAGATTCGATTCCAGCCTCAAGTGACTGTCTGCGTGGAGTTACATTCTCCCTGTGCCTGCATGGGTTTCCTCTGGGTGCTCTGGTTTCCTCCCGCAGTCCCAAGATGTGCAGGTTAGGCAGGTTATGCTAAATTGTTCATAGTATTCAGGGATGTGTAGGTTGGACGCATTAGTCAGGGGTTAAATGTAGGGAAATGGGTCTGGGTGGGTTACTCTTCAGAAGGTCAGTGTGGGCTTGGGCCAAATGGCCTGTTTCCACACTGTAGGGATTCTATGAATTATGCCCCAATTCTGGATGTTATTTGCAGTCTCCTCTTCTTTCCCAATAATTCATGACCTACATCTGTCCATGATTTGCAGAGCCTTTATAATGTCACTCCAGGTGGAGCTGGTATTACCATTGCATTCACCCATCACAGGAAATATCCTAATAACTGACCAGCCAAAGAGTCATGGCTCAGTGTTGCCTCCAACAATGTTATCTATGTGTCATCCAGTAATATTGTCACTCGGCTTAAGACCCAGTGCAGTCTCCAATGTTATTGTCTAGTACAGACTGCACTTTACGGCAATTAATTGGGCAGCTCAAGAATAAATTGCAGCATGATAAGAATTTGGGGGTGGTGATACAATGTCATCAAACTCATCTAAAATATGGGAAAATGTATAAATGAGAAGTCCACCTGCCACATTTAAATTATAAGTTAATTTTGACCTTGTTTAAAAGCCAATTGAATACAATTTTTCATTGCTCACCAAAGTGTGGTAACACTTTGAGGCAGGTATAGCAAGACAGCACAAGTTTGGAATAAGGTTTGCCACCGGAATGATAGCTGAATGCACCAGGGGATTCTGTTGATGAAAGGGACAGCATCCGTGTTATTTCTGAGTTCATATTTTGAGTGTTTAATTAAACATAAAGATGGATTTAGAAGGCACAGTATATTTAAATTTGGAGCCATGATTGATTTCCTCATTGTGGAATAACCTCTCCTGTTAGATGATGTCCTGGCCTAGTGTCACGATTGAGCTCAACACCCCTCCTTTTGCAACTCAAATTTGCCACTGTCCCCTTTGAAAGCCACAGATGATTCGCTAAAATGCATAGGCCAGAGCAAGTCTGTAATGCTTTGTTTCTATCTTCACGGTAGGCAATGCAAATTACATGCCAGAAATAGTGTAACTGAGGGCCCACAAAGAGAGAGGAACTCTCATAATCAACAGGGGAAAAAGTATGTGAGAAACGCAATTCGACAAATCCCCAGAACTTGATGATGCACATCTTGCAGTTCAGAAGAGACACTGAATGTACTGGTTTTTGATTTTCCAAAATTCTGTATATTGTAGTGTCCCCAATAGGTTGGAAAATTTGGGAGCTGCTAATCAATAAAAGGTTGAGAAAGAGAAAACAGTGAATTGCAGTGAGGTAACAGATGGAATATATTTTGGGGAACTCTGAAGTTATTCATGTTGGTAATCAAAATAGAAATTCAAAAGTTTTTTTATTAAAAGGTGTGAGCCTCATCATTTTTGATGTTCAAGGGGATGAGTCCATTAACATTTAGGAAAGAGTGATGTGTTGGCCTTTGTTGCTAGAATTAAAAGGACGTTGGTGAGACCATACCTGGAGTGAAGATTTGATTTCCTTATGATTTATTTGTGTTGAAGGTAAAGGTTGAGTAGGTTGGTTCCTGAGATGAAAGAGTTATCCTCTGACGCAAGTCTTTCTAGTAAATTCTCAGAACTTGGTGTGCAGTGCCTGGACAACTCAGGTCATTAGTATTTAAGAGTTTAAAAGAATATTCCAAAGATCTTGACAGTGAGACACTGAAGAGTTGTTTCTCCTGGCTGGAAATTTCTTCTCATGGGATTGTGATTTTTCTGTGCTGAACATCATGGGGGCTTCATTGTTGAGAATATCAAATTGTACCAATCCCAACCTTGAATGGTATTTTTACATTCAGTCAAGGAATCTGGACTTCACTGGCAAGGCCAATGTTTATAACCCATTGCTAATTGTTCACCACCATTTTCTGAAGTATATTTGGTTTTGTACAATAAATGTTGGTCTAGGCAGAGAAGCTCATACTCTTTTTTTTTAAAGAAAATTAAATTCTGGCCACCCCAAACTTATCTTTTAGGGAATCAAGGGATCCAGGGAGCAGAGTGGGAAAGGAAAGTGGAGGCATAGAATCAACCATTATCATTTTGGATAACAAATCAAGCTCAAGTTGAATATTGTATGCATGTTCCTATATTTTACATTTTTATGTACTGAACAAACAATAAATAAGATCCTTGGTGCATTCTAGAAAAGTCTGACAGCAATGTGCCTCCTTTGTGTGGTTCTACTAGATAAGTGAAGGTATCATCACAACACAAGAAAACCCTAAAGTAGAGCTAGTCAATCTAGTACAACTAGAAATAAAGATTTTCTGACAAATTGCAATTGATGATATAATTGTCAATTATATTATCAGTTGTTTGCACTAGCTGTTTCTTTTTTTTTTGGACAAACAATTCCCCCTTACGGTTAGTTCAAGATTAGATAAAATTTCAAATCCCCTCTTTTTGTTTCAGGATTTCATCCATGCACGGCAACTCTATTCCTCCTGCCTAGAATTGGTGACAGAATTTTCTCCAAAACTTCGCCAAGTTATGTTGAATGAAATGCTGCTCTTGGACATCAGTGCTCACAAGTGTGGGACAGATAGTGCAGGAGAGCGTCCACCAGCTGACCTTGTGAGTCGGGTTAGAGGTTACCTTGAGATGAGGTTGCCAGGTAAGGGAATACTTTTGCTGGCTTTCAAAATATAAAGTTTAAAAGTTATGTTAACATGGTAACTCAAATTTTAGTCGTCATAAGGGAAATGGTGAAATGAGGCTTAGTGCTTACAATAAAGAGTTAAAACTGAGGAGGACTTGACTTGGAATCATTTTATGGACCTTCTAATGGTTAGCTCCAGAATAATGTACATTAAGACCATAAATAGATCACCTTTGCATCACTTTGTTCAGCAAGAAGGGAAGAGGAGGGAAGAAAATTGTAATTATACAAAGCGTTTTGTCTTTTTCTTTAAAAATGCACACCAACAATTGTTGTGACTAATTAGTTGTTCCCTTGTCATCTGGTCCATCTGACTTGTGCTACCTCAGCTCAGTCTGTGGCTGTTTGAAGTTATTTTAAATACTCAATAAAGATGGTTTTCAGTCTTCATTTTGTAATATTGCTGTGTTTGTTTCCAATGAACATATGACTATTGTTGATCAGTTACCTAATGAAATTGATCACAATTATAGAGAGGTCAAGAAGCACCTTGGTAGCAGTTGATGCAATTAATCACAGTAGTCTTCATGAAAATAGGTTGTGTAAAGTTAAAAATTGTTCATTTCAGTTTTCTTGTTATGAGGTCTGTCAGACCTTATCAGACACGTAACTGCAGTCACTGACTGAACAATAGAAACAATAAGTTGCATTTATGTAACACTTATATAATATCCATGAGTACTTACAGGAGCACAATCAAAAATGAACACAGCCATATTTATTTAAAAATGCTTGTTAAGTAAATGGATTTGAAGAATGTTAAAAAGAAGTGAGGGAGTTGGATTGACACTTAAGTTTAGGGAGTGAATTTGAGAGTCTGGAGTTTGGGTATTTGGAGGTAATGTCAAATAAGGTGGAGAGGAGAATTATACATGGTTGGAGTCAGATCATTGACTAGGGAGAGCTTTGGGCTGATGAAGGTTAAAAAGTTCAGAAGGTTACCGAGGTAAGAATGTACAGCTTGGATCATTGTGTTTTTTTTCTCACGGTATTTTACTTTCTGTCATTTTAAGTGGTGCATTTCAAATAATGGTAGTTTTAATTTTCTGATATTTAAAACCTCTGCTGTGATAATTTAATAGCATTAAAAATGTATGTCCTGCTACTGATATTGCATTCCTGATTGGTGCCAATAGTATTGTTTTTGTCTTTAAAGTTCCCTCAGTGCATTAAGAGCTGAGTCAGTTGATGCACAAGGCCACCATTTTATTCTCTTTTACAGCATATCCTGGTGGTAAAATATCATCGCGTCATTCAGCCATGCTAAGAGAAGGTAAACTGAACACTTGGCCGGCTGTTTTTGATCAACATTAAAGCACTTATTTATTTTGTTTGCACTGTAGTTAAAATTTTGTATTGGTGAAAGTGGCACTGAATAACTTTGCAGTTTCCAGCACGTTTTATTCATAATTGACATCTACAAAATCTTTATGCTGAACCTGCAAAATATTTTGATTGGAATCCAAAGTTATGCTTTGCATAAAAGCACACCCTTATTTGTTTTCTTGTATTGTATCTATCTTTTCTGTTTTCTTCCCTAACCCACTCTGATTCTGAGTAGCCTACGCAGCCAAGATAATTCTTTAAATTCTGAAATTATATGCAGAGTTTAACTTTATTCTATGTTGAGTGCCTTATTTAGATTAGTGAGTAAGACCAGCATTTTTACAGATATGTTACAGCTGTTTATAGAAATTATATTTCAGATCTTTTCAATGCAATTATTTATACACTACCAAAAAGTCAACCTGTGTAACTAACAGTTTATAAGTTACTTAATGGTTTTGATTCTC
This sequence comes from Chiloscyllium punctatum, assembly GCF_047496795.1. Taxonomy (NCBI): domain Eukaryota; kingdom Metazoa; phylum Chordata; class Chondrichthyes; order Orectolobiformes; family Hemiscylliidae; genus Chiloscyllium; species Chiloscyllium punctatum. The sequence continues at coordinate 45,413,253 of NC_092743.1, read as the reverse complement.
AAAGAACATTTTTGTTTTCTATGTGAGTAACCATAAGCACCTCTGACTAGTGTGAACCGTCATTATTGTAATGCTGAGAAAGTATTGGAAGGAATGAACCTGAGGGTTCCCTGGATGGGTTAGTGCATTTATGCCCAACATGTTATTGTGGAGAGCTGAGTCCATCTTCCATAGCTAGGAAATGAGCTATGTGTTACTAAAATACTTAAGAGTCAGAAGCAGGATTAAATGCAAATTTTACAAAACCAATTGTTTTTCTACAGTTGCTAATTGGTAAAATGTTAGTATTAATGAATTGGTCAAATATCCTCAAGAATGGCAGGATTCATGTGCAATCTTGTGATCCATATTTACGTATTTTAGAATTTTTATTTTCTGCAATGGAAGGTCTGGTCTTGCCCCTCTATGTCCTTCTAAACTGTCCATTCAGATTTACAGGATTAAAAGATTTTTGGATGGGGAAAAGCCAACCATGGTTGACCAGGGAAGTTAAGGGTAGCATGAAATTGAAAGGAAAAATAATGTACAAAGTGGCAAAGAATAGTGCTATATGAGAGGAATTGGAAATTTTTAAAAACCAATAATAATCAGTACATTAAAAGTGATGAGGAAACTAATGGGGCTAAAGATCAATATATCCCCTGGACTTGATGGGTTGCATCTTAGTATATTAAAAGAGATCGCTACAAAGATTCCTACCAGTGCATCCAGTAAGGCTCCTTCAATTCTAGAAAAGTTGAAGATTGGATAACTGCCAATGTAATGCCTTTATTTATATAGGGAAGGACAATAAAAACAGGAAAATATAGACCAGTTACTGTACTTTCTATTACTGGAAAAAATATTAGTGTCTGTTACAAAGTGTAGTAGCAGACCGTTTTTTTAAAAAGTGCTCAAGCAGATTCATGGCTTCATAAAGGGGAAATCATGTCTGACAAATTTTAGAATTTATTGAGGTGGTAACAACAAGAAGGATAGGTAAAGGGGAAGCAGTGGATGTAATATACTTGGATGTTCAGAGGCGTTTGATAAAGTACCATGCATTGGGCTACTTAATAAGAGTGTGTGAGAGGAAATATATTAACATGGGTTGAAGTTTGGCTGACTAAAAGAAGACAGAGTTGGGATAAGGGGAATGTTTTCAGAATAGCATGCTCTAACCAGTAAAGGACTATAGGGATGTGTGCTGGGGCCACAGTTAGCATATATTGTATATAATGACATGGATAAGGAAAGTGAATGTACAATAGCCAATTTTGCACATGCCAAAAAAAGTGGGAAGGCTAAAATGAGGATAATAGATTAGATTTCCTACAGTGTGGAAACAGGCCCTTCGGACCAACAAGTCCACACCGACCCTTCAAAGAACAACCCACCCAGACACATTCCCCCATGTTTACCCCTGATTAATGCACCTAACACTGTGGGCAATTTAGCAATGCCAATTCACCTAACCTGCACATCTTTGGATTGTGGTAGGAAACCAGAACACCTGGAGGAAACCCATGCAGACACCGGGAGAATGTTAGAACTCTACACAGACAGTTGCCCGAGGTGGGAATTGAACCTGGGTCCCTGGCACTGTGAGGCAGCAGTGTTAACCACTGAGCCACTGTGCTGCTATAAAATTCTACAGAGGGTATTGACAGGTTATGCGAGTGGACAAAACTTGGCAGATGGAATGCAATGTGGAAAAATGTGGGGTGATGTGCCTTCGCAAGAGAAAGATATACCGAATATTATTTAAATGTAGAAAGCTACAGCTCATGTGGATTTGGAAGTCCTTGTGCGTAAATCACAAAACCCAAGTGTGCAAATTAGGCAGCTAAGAAGGAAAGCAAGTGGATTATTAGCCTTTATTTCAAAGGAAATGGAGTATAAAAATAGGGAAGTCTTGCTGCAACTGTACAACGCACTACTCAGACCACAGCTAGAATGCGGTGAACAGTTTTGAGCCCTTAACTGTGGAACGTTATACTGGCATTGGAAGCAGTCCAGAAAAGGATCACCAGGCTGATACCAGGTATTACAGGGACAGGTTCAGTAATTTGGGCCTACACTCATTAGATTTTACAATGAGAAATGATCTCATTGAAACATAAGTTTCTTCAGAGACTTGACAGGATAAATGTGGAAAGGTTATTTCTCCTCGTGGAAGAGTCTAAAATCAGAGGACATAGTCACAAAATAAGAGGTTGCCTTTTTAAAATAGAAGTGCAAATTTCTCCTAATGGAAGGAATTAACCTTTGGGTTCCTCTGATGGGTTAGAGCAGTTATGCCCAACATGTTACCATGGAGAGCTGAGTCCACCTTCCATAGCTAGGAAATGGACCATGTGTGATTAAAATATCTGGAATTCCTTACTACTGAGAGCTGTCAAGGCTGGGTCATTAAAGCTCTGTCTATCTGAACCATTAATAGACTTAATCAGTAAGGGAATCAACGATTATGGGGACAAGACAAAACAGTGGAACTGAGAATGATTAGATCAGTCATGACGACATTGATTGGCAGAGCAGACTCAGTGGGCTAAATGGCCTGCTTTTACTTCCATGCCTGATGACCTTAAGACTTGTATAGAAAGCTGTTTGATCCAGTACAACTGCAGACTGCAATTTTGGAAGGTAGGGATATCTGTATTTCTTGCTGTTTAGAAAGATGAGGCGTACCCAAAGTGTTTAAATTATCTGTGCAGGACATGTGAGAAACAAGTTTTTTTCTAGTTATTTTCTCATTGCAGCTGGTTCTGTTTCACTAAACATTAATGCATGTGCATTTTCAGCTAGTTATGGATAGTCATCGGGCCAGGAATACTTCCTAATTATTCTCTGCTGCTTCATAAAGGTTAGTCATAACATCCCTACTGAGACAGTTTAGACCTGTTAACTTTATTCAGGTCAGGGATGAACCAGGGACTTACCTGGTCGTGGGGTGATATTGGAACCTCCAATAACTGTTCTCATTTCCAAGCACTAATATCCTCACGTTAATCAGTGTTTTAATTCACTAAATGTGTATTTTGATGTATTATTGCTAAGGTAGTGGCGATTTAAAAATAAAAGAAACCCTGATGTTCTACTGTTTATAGATCTGTATTAATTATTTCAAATGTTTCAGACATTCCATTGCGACAAATTATAACTGAGGAGTGTGTTGCTTTCATGTTGAACTGGAAGGAGAATGAGTATCTGACACTGCAGATTCCTGCAGCACTTGTCCAGAACAATCCATATGTAAAGGTAACCAGATTGCTGTACATTTCCCAGAACTCATACTTGTCATGTCTTGCTCATTTGGCTGAAACTATCAAGTCATCTTGCAAAAGAACTTTGCAACACCTACTTTAGGATCACGTCACTGGATTCCAGTGTCTGTGTCCCTCTGTTTCTTCCATATCCTTTTTCTCTGTTGGCATGTGTTGTAGTTATGTGAACAGAGCAGCTAAAGGATTAAACCTTTAGCTAACCCCATTCATCCCATACGTTCAAAAAGAGTTACTGCCAGATATTCATACTCTTCATTAAGATCATCCTATATAACTAAGTTTTTTTAAGAAATGTGATATCATTCAGGAATAAAATCTCTTCCATGTACAGGTTGTAAGAGATTAAGGGGCGGCACAGTGGCTTAGTGGTTAGCACTGCTACCTCACAGCACTAGGGTCCCAGGGTCGATTCCAGCCTTGGGTGACTGTCTGTGTGGAGTTTGCACATTCTCCCTGTGTCTATGTGGGTTTCCTCTGGGTGCTCCGGTTTCCTCCCACAGTCCAAAGATGTACAGGTCAGGTGAATTGACCTTGCTAAATTGCCCATATGTTAGGTGCATTAGTCAGAGGGAAATGAGTCTGAGTGGGTTACTGTTTGGAGGGTCGGTGTGGACTGGTTGGATCGAAGGGCCTGTTTCCGCACTGTAGGGAATCTAATCTAAAATTCTAGTGAGAGCTTTCCAAGATATTGAGATCCAATAGATCTAGAAAGTCAGAACATTTTTTTTCCCCTCACTTACAATTGTACAGTGATTTCTGAGTTTCTGTCAAAGTGTATTACTTGTTGGAAGCATGTATCAATGAATTAGCTACGTATGCCAATACAACCAGCATCAGGAATCTAGCTTCTCCTGTTGCTGAAGCTATGAGGTTCCCAATTCCATCAGATGTTTCCATATTCCAAGAGACTTAAGTGGCAGATTAATTACTCAACTAAATGTAATTTAATTTAGAAAAGTGCATGGCAATGCAAACTGGTGCAGAAAAGAGGAGATTGTTTTCTGTGCATGAGGTTTTCATTAATGTCTGGGAAGATTATTTGCATGTGATTGATCGCTGTCAGGAATGTTCAGTGTGAAACTATGGCGAATTAAATCACAGACCAGAATTGTGATTCTGGCAAACCTCAGTGAGTAGTGCTGTTTTTGTGACTGTACTGCTAGATTACTTGTTTCTAAAAGAAGTAAATGCTGTCAATGCATAAATGTTCGGTAATACTGGTTGATTACATTTCACAGAGTAGCAAAGTTATGGATTGGATATCTGTTAAAATATTCAGGACAGAGCTAAGTAGTTGATTTTGTTTTCCTCTGTGTATCTTCTAGCTGGGGCAGCTTTTGGCTGCAACTTGTAAAGAGCTACCTGGCCCAAAAGAAAGCAGAAGAACTGCTAAAGACCTGTGGGATGTAGTGGTTCAGATTTTCTGCTTATCTAACCAACACAAACGAATCAATGATGGAAGAGTCAGTTTAATTAAACATCGAGAATCCACACTGGGAATCATGTATAGGTAACAACTTCTGTTTTGCACTGAGATTTGTGCACAACTTAAGGGACTCATTACAAACACTAAATGTATTAAATCGAATCAATCAGGTATAAAATATTGCATACTCTGCAAATGACCTGGAGTCCTTTATATTTTGCATAACTTTGCACAAATAAAACGAAGGTAATAAAATGAATTTCTTGACCTGTTCAGTAAGCTATTCATGTAGATAAAATATCACTATATTGTACAAAATAAATGCAAAAGTGTCATCAACTTGGTTGAGAATGTTTCTTGCGAGTCTTGTTTGTTCAAAATGAGAAATTTATTCATTCTGTCCAGAGTTAGTGTGTGAACAGTAAAGTCTAATGTATATTAATTTTCTTTTTTACTTTAGGAGTGAACTAGTTACGTTCATCAAGAGACTCAATGTATGTATCAAGGCTGTTCAAAAAATTAAACCAGATGCTATTTAACCCAATTTCCACTTCTATATCATGTGATGTGAAGGAATTTGTTACTGTTTCAGTGCATTCCATTTAGCCACAACACAGCTTCAGAGCCTTTATCTCTTCCTCTTATCCAGCCCTTGTATACTTGAACTGAACAAAAGATGGCTAAAGATTTTTGGGAGTTATTGTTTCCACAACAGCATAATTGAATACTCAAATGGAAGCTAAGCAGTCCTATATTTCTCTTATGCACCATTTTGTATTTGATTACTTGGATTTTAGACATGCAGTGAAGCAAGTTGCTGTGGACTGGGCAAATCCAGCTGGGATAAAGAGAGGAAATATATCCTTTTGAAAACAAGAATTATCCTATAAACAAAAGAATGTAAGAAATAGGGGCAGGAATAAGCCATTCGGCACCTCAATCATACCTGCTGTTCAATGATACAATGACTAGATTCCCTACAGTGTGGGGACAATAAACAGTAGGGCAGGAGTAGGCCATTCTGCTGTTTGAAACTGCACCACCATTCAATATGATCATGGCTGATCATCCTCAATCAGTATCCTGTTCCTGCCTTATCCCCATAACCCTTGATTCCACTATCCTTAAGAGCTCTATCCAACTCTTTCTTGAAAGTATCCAGAGACTTGGCCTCCACAGCCTTCTGGGGCAGAGCATTCCATACACCCACCACTCTCTGGGTGAAGAAGTTTGTCCTCAACTCTGTTCTAAGTGGCCTACCCCTTATTTTTAAACTGTGTCCTCTTTTCGGGACTCACCCGAAACATGCTTTCTACCTCCAGAGTGTCTAATCCTTTAATAATCTTGTACGTCTCAATCAGATCCCCTCTCAGCCTTCTAAACTCCAGCGTATACAAGCCCAGTCGCTCCAATCTTTCAGCGTAAGATAGTCCCGCCATTCCGGGAATTGACCTTGTGAACCTATGCTGCACTCCCTCAATAATCAGAACGTCTTTCCTCAAATTTGGAGACCAAAACTGTGCACAATACTCCAGGTACGATCTCACCAGGGCCCCTGTACAGCTGCAGAAGGACCTCTTTGTTTCTATACTCAATTCTTCTTGTTATGAAGGCCAGCATGCTATTAGCTTTCTTCACTGCCTGCTGTACCTGCATGCTTGCTTTCATTGACTGATGTACAAGAACACCTAGATCTCGTGTACTGCCTCTTTACCTAACTTGACTTCATTTCGGTAGTAATCTGCCTTCCTGTTCTTGCCACCAAAGTGGATAACCACACATTTATCCACATTAAACTGCATCTGCCATGCATCTGACCACTCACCTAGCCTGTCCAGGTCACCCTGTATTCTCCGAACATCCTCCTCACATTTCACCCTGCCACCCAGCTTTGTGTCATCAGCAAATTTGCTAATATTATTTTTAATACCTTCATCTATATCATTAATGTACATTGTAAAAAGCTGCAGTCCCAGCACTGATCCCTGCGGCACACCACTGGTCACTGCCTGCCATTCCGAAAGGGAGCCGTTTATCACTACTCTTTGAAAATTGGTTGGCTGACAGGAAACAATCAGTGTAAGTATTTTGCCCCTAATACCATGTGCCCTAATTTTGCTCACTAACCTCCTATGTGGGACTTCATCAAAGGCTTTCTGACAGTCCAGGTATACTACAACCACTGGATCTCCCTTGTCCACCTTCAGAGTTACATCCTCAAAAGAATTCCAGAAGATTAGTCAAGCATGATTTGCCCTTAAATCCAAGCTGACTCTGACCTATCCTGTTACTGCTATCCAGATGTGTCGAAATTTCGTCCTTGAGAAGCGACTCCAGCATTTTTCCCACCACTGAGGTCATACTAACTCAAATTCTCTGTTTTCTCTCTCCCTCCTTTCTTAAAAAGTGGGACAACAATAGCCACCCTCCAATCTGCAGGAACTGATCCTGAATCTATAGAACATTGGAAAATGATCACCAATGCATCCACGATTTCTAGAGCCACCTCCTTCAGTACACTGGGGTGTAGACCATCAGGCCCCGGGGACTTGTCAGCCTTCAGACCTAACAGTCCCTCCAACACCATTTCCTGCCTAATATAAATTCCCTTCAGTTCAGGTCCTTCAACCACTATTACATCTGGGAAATTGCTTGTGTCTTCCCCAGTGAAGACAGATGTAAAGTACCAATTCAACTCTTCTGCCGTTTCTTTGTTCCCCGTAATAAATTCACCTGTTTCTGTCTTCAAGGGCCCAATTTTAGTCTTAACCATTTTTTTTTTCTTTTCACATTCCTAAGAAAGCCTTTACTATCCTCCTTTATATTTTTGGCCAGTTTATCTTTGTACCTTATTTTTTCTTTGCGTATTTCCTTTTTAGTTATCCTCTGTTGTTCTTTAAAAGCTTCCCAGTCCTCCAATTTCCCACTCATCATTGCTATGTTATACTTATTCTCTTTTTGTCTTTATGTGGTCCTTAACTTGCCTCGTCAGCCACGGCCACCCCTGCCTCCCCTTAGGATCTTTCTTCCTCTTTGGAATGAACTGATCCTGCATCTTCTGCATTATAACCAGAAATACCTGCCATTGTTGTTCCACTACCATCCCTGCTAGGGTATCGCAACATTGAACTTTGGCCAGCTCCTCCCACATAGCCCCATAGTTCCCCTTATTCAACTGAAATATCGTCACTTCCGATTCTACCCTCTCCCTTTCAAACTGCAGATTAAAGCTTATTATATTGTGGTCACTATCTCCTAATGGCTCCTTTACTTCGAGGTCCCTGATCAAATCCGGTTAGTTGCACAACACCAGATCCAGAATTGCTTTCTCCCTGGTAGGCTCCAGCACAAGCTGTTGTAAGAATCCGTTTCAGAGGCACTCCACAAACTCCCTTTCTTGGGGTCCAATACCAACCTCATTCTCCCAGTCTACCTGCATGTTGAAATCCCCCATTACAACTGTAGTAATATCTTTGCGACAGGCTAATTTCAGCTCCTTATTCAACTTACACACTACATCCAGGCTACTGTTTGTGGGCCTATAGATAATTCCCATTAGGGTCTTTCTACCCTTGGAATTTCTCAGCTCTATCCATACCGACTCTACATCCCCTGATTCTAGGTCCCCCCACGTAAGGGACTGAATATCATTCCTTATCAACAAGGCCACCCCACCCCCTCTGCCAGTCAGTCTGTCCTTACGATAGCACGTATAGCCTTGAATATTCATTTCCCAGGCCCTGTCCATTTGAAGCCACATCTCAGTTATCCCCACAACATTGTAACTGCCAATTTGCAAATGAGCCTCAAGGTCATCCACCTTATTTCTAATGCATCGTGCATTCATATATAATATTTTTAATTTGTTACTCCCCTCACCCTTCTTATCAATCCCTGTTCCACTTGACCTTACGGCATGATCCTTTTTTGAGTTTTCTGTTCCACTGAAACAGGACCTTCGGCCCAACAAGTCCACACTGACCCTCTGAATAGTAACCCATCCAGACCCATTTCCGTCTGAATAATGCACCTAACACTACGGGCAATTTAGGATGGCCAATTCACCTGACCTGCACATCTTTGGACTGTGGGAGGAAAGCAGAGCACCTGAAGGAAACTCGCGCAGACACTGGGAGAATGTGCAAACTCCACACAGGCTGGAATCAAACCTGGGTCCCTGGTGCTGTGAGGCAGCAGTGCTAACCACTGAGACTTCCATTTCTCCTTCATATCAGATCCTCATAAGCCTCAACTACCAGACATATAGAATATAATTTGGAAACACATATTAATTTGGACTTTATTAACCATCAGATTCTTGCCTAACTTTGACAATTTCACTCTTGTTTTTCCTTAAATATTCAGACACAAATTTTGTATACGTGCGGTTGTGTTATTTTATTACTGCAGTATAAATTGGGATGTATTTTCCTGTATTAATAAATGTAGTCAAGGCAAAAGCAAAATGTGAAAATGTGGTTTCAGTTTTGCATTTAAAATATAAATTGTGATGTAACCCTTCCCTACAGAAACAATGGTAATTTTATCATGGAGAAATCATTAAAGCTTTTTGATTTGTTTTGTAGGATCCATTGGTTCTGACAACTTTAATCTCCCTTTTAGTAAAGTTACACAACATCGTTCGGGTATGTATTGCTTAATATTTAGAAAAGGTTATACTAACAAATATGTTATGCTTATGCTAGTACAGTGAATTAATTTCACAATATTGATTTGGGAATAGTTTCCAACACTTACTAAGCTGATGACCATTCTGTTTTAGGATGACATTGTAAATGATGTCACTGCAGAACATATGTCTATTTGGCCAACATCTGTCCCAAAGTAAGTCTGTGCTTGATGGCAATTTCACTCTTATTTTTCTTTAAATATTCAGATACAAATTTTGTATACGTGCGGTTGTTATTTTATTACTGCAGTATAAATTGTTGCTCCCATTGAAATTTGATATTCTTTTGATTGTGTTCTGAAGAATGCATGTCTGAAAACTTCACAACAGTGTTTCTGTTTTTTAACAATTCAAGTTCTGTACTGCCTAGTGACTATTTTAATTACATTTCAATACCCAAGTGATTGTTTATATTAAACAAAACCAAAGTACTAGAGAAACTTGGGTCAAACAGCATTTGTGGCAAAAAAGAGAGTTTTTCTAATTTGCCTTTGTTTTGTCTCAATTTTTAAGCTTGCAGTCAGTGGATGTTGAGGCTGTTGCTGTCACAATGAAAGAGCTGGTCAGTTATTCATTAAACATCAACTCCTGTAATCACTTCTGGTTAATTACCCAAGCAGATATTTACTTTGGTAAGTGCAAAAAGTATTAGTAGCTCAAATGTTTTTAAAATGTTCAATTTTCCATTCATTGTTATGTGCTCTGATCAGAGGTAGGTCATTCGTTGGCTCATTGTCTGTGAATGGTTCTTATTGAATCACTCTTGCCGTTCTTGTTTCTGGCGGCTTGATGTTACCATCCACTTTCAGGATTAGTGCAAGGGCGCAGGTGTGTTATATGTACTTGATCCAGAAGGAATTAAACTTGTACTGTAGGCATTATTCTGAACTTATGCTAGCCATTTGGTCACCTGATCTAACTGTGAAGACTTTAAAACTGATTACTTCTGATTTGCAATCACTGTTGTTCTTTACAAAATGTGGAAGACCGTTTTCGTTCCCACAGGCATAACGTGGTGATGACCAGATAATTTGTTTTAATGATGTTAGTGATCAAGGCAAACGCACCTTTTATTAGTAATAATTCCATTGGATCTTCTATACTGAGATGAAAGCTGATGTTTCAGTATTGTCAGCCTAGATTTTGTTTGCATCTCATGTTGAATCTGAATGTGTAACTTTCTGGCATGCTGATCAGAATTTCATCAAAAGCTGTGATGAACATGTTTTTGAATAGCCGACCTCTCAAGGTTCAGGCTTTGTTTTTATAGGAAAGGTCAGATCTCTGCTCTCTATTTGCTGCTTCTCACCTTCATTGTTATGATTTTTCAATTTTTCTCCTAACCCTTAATTTTTTTTTCATTTGTGGGATGAGGGTGTCGCTGGTTAGGTCAGCATTTATTCCTTTTCCTCAATCACTCAGAGAGCAATTAAGAGTCAACTACATTGCTGTGTGTCTAGAGTCACATCTTGCCAAACCAATTAAGGATGGCAGTTTCCTTCCTTAAAGGACTATAGTGAGCCAGGAGGAATTTTCTGACAATTGACAGTTGATTCGTGGTCATCCCGTGGCAGTATTTAAACCTGGGTCCCCAGAACATTACTTTGGTCTCTGAATTAACAGAGCAATAATACCACAGGCCATCACCTCCCCTAATATATATCTCCCCATTACATGTTATCAACCATCCAAAACCATTACTCATTATCTAATATTGTGCGATTGTTCTTGCATGTTCCATTCGTATCCAATTAAACTTGGTGAGTTCATATCCAGGAATGACCTTTCCTTCCCTCATTCACACATTGTAATTTTTACTCTCCCATAAAGAAATTTCCTTAACCCCCTTCATCTGTCATCTTGTCCTTCAGTGAAATTAATTGTCTTGTGTATGCTATGGAAACTAGCTGTTCTTTCCTTGACATCCTTGGTTACTTGTCCAGTTATCAAGTCTTGGATGAATCTAACTTTGGAAATTAGAAGTCATCATCTTCAGTTCACCTGCTGACCTTGCTCTCTTTCTAATAGTTCCAGCCGTATTTTTGAGAGCTCCATGACAGTTTGCAGTTCTGGTGTCCTGTTTAACCTTAGAGAGCTTCAGGAGCCATACATATCTACTGTAAAATTGCTTACCTTCACAATATTGACTCACTGCAATCCAAAACTACTGGTTTGAATTTTACACTTCTAGATTTTACTATTCTACTTTCTCTTGGCATCCAGTCTTCCACACTCCATAACTTGCTACTTGTCCAAACTTTCTGCCATGTGTATACTGTCCCAATGGCCAGTCACTGCCATTCCCTCTGGTGCCCAAAACATCAGATTCACCGCTCTCATAGAACATTACAGCACAGTACAGGCCCTTCGGCCCTTGATGTTGCGTCGACCTGTGGAACCAATCTGAAGCCCATCTAACCTACACTATTCTATTCTCGTCCATATGCCAATCCAATGACCATTTAAATGCCCTTAAAGGTGGTGAGTCTACTACTGTTGCAGGGAGTGCGTTCCACACCCCTACTGCTCTCTGAGTAAAGAAATTACCTCTGACATCAGTCATATATCTATCACCCCTCAATTTAAAGCTATGTCCCCTCGTGCTGGCCATCGCCAACCGAGGACAAAGGCTCTCACTGTCCAACCTATCTAACTCTCTGATTATCTTTATATGTCTCAATTAAGTTGCCTCTCAACCTTCTCTGTAATGTAAACAGCCTCACGTCCCTCAACCTTGCCTCATTAGACCTTCCCTTCATACCAGGCGATATCCTAGTAAATCTTCTCTGAACCCTTCCCAAAGCTTCCACATCTTTCCTATAATGTGGTGACCAGAACTGTATGCAATACTCCAAATGTGGCTGCAACAGAGTTTTCTACAGCTGCAGCATGATCTCATGGTTCCAAAACTCAATCCCTCCACCAATAAAAGCTAACACACCATATGCCTTCTTAACAACCCTATCACCTTGGGTAGCAACTTTCAAGAATCTATGTACCTGGACACCGGGATCACTCTGCTCATCTATACTACCAAGAATCTTATCGTTAGCCAGTACTCTGCATTCCTGTTACTCCTTCCAAAGTGAATCACCTCACTCTTCTGCATTAACCTCCATTTGCCACCTCTCAGCCCAGCTCTGCAACTTATCTATGTCTCTCTGTAACCTATAACATCCTTCTTCACTATCCACAACTCTACCAACCTTTGTATCATCCGCAAATTTACTAAAGCATCTTTCTGTGCCCTCATCCATGTCATATATATACATAACAAACAACAGAGGGACCCAAAACAGATCCTTGCAGTACCCCACTAAACTGCACTCCAGGATGAATATTTCCCATCAACCACCACCCTGTGTTCTCTTTTAGCTAGCCAGTTTCTGATCCAAACCACTAAGTCACCTTCAATCCTGTGCCTGTGTATTTTGTGCAATAGCCTACCATGGGGAACCTTATCAAACGTCTTACTGAAATCCATATACACCACATCAACTGCTTTATCCTTATCCACCTGTTTGGTCTCCTTCTCAAAGAACTCAGTAAGGTTTGTGAGGCACAACCTACCCTTCACAAAACTGTGTTGACTATCCGTAATCAACTTATTCCTCTGTAGCTGATTATAAATCCAAGATTGTGTGCAGTTTTGCTCGCCATACTATAGGAAGGATGTGGAGGCATTGGAACGAGTGCAGAGGAGGTTTACCAGGATGTTGCCTGGCATGGTAGGAAGATCGTATGAGGAAAGGCTGAGGCACTTGGGGCTGTTCTCATTGGAGAAAAGAAGGTTTAGGGGAGATTTGATAGAGGTGTACAAGATGATTAGGGGTTTAGATAGGGTTGACAGTGAGAACCTTTTTCCGCTAATGAAGTCAGCTGTTACTAGGGGACACAGCTTTAAATTAAGGGGTGGTAGGTATAGGACAGATGTTAGGGGTAGATTTTTTACTCAGCGGGTTGTGAGTTCATGGAATGCCCTGCCAGTAGCAGTGGTGGACTCTCCCTCTTTATGGTCATTTAAGCGGCATTGGACAAGTATATGGAGGTTACTGGGCTAGTGTAGGTTAGGTAGGCTTCGGTCGGCGCAACATCGAGGGCCGAAGGGCCTGTACTGCGCTGTATTTTTCTATGTTCTATAAGATGCCAACTGCACTTTTCTCCACTAATCTATGAAAGCTTATTTAGCCATATATTCTCTCCCAAGTGCTACACACCCCTTATTACAATTTTCCCATTCAAGTGACATATTATTGATGGTAGATTATTCAGCCTTTACATTTATAACTAATGCAACTTCTTTCCTAATTGTCTCAATCTTTTTAAGAGCCTTTAATCAAAGTGCCCTGTTTTCATTTTTTTGTAACCTGATGACCATTTTCTTTGCGCCCATTTGTGAAGCATCTTGGAATTTTTATATTAAATGCTATTAATTGCAAGTTATGGTTTGTAATAGAGGCACACTATGTATCACAGATGATTCCTGATCTAAGATTGCCTGCAAGCAAAAATGTAGATGGCCAGCTAGTAGAGATTTGACCATTTCTGTTGAGCTCTTGGCGATTAGTGGGTGCAAGTTATGTAATTGCTATCAATGGTGTTCCTTGTCTTTGCATTGATGTGTTAGGTTGATGAAAGTGATATGTCATTGTAACCATTTTATTCCCTGCGTAATACCATATTCCTTGTATTGGTTGAAGGATCGATAGGTTTTCAGTGGGTAAACCGCTGTTAAAATAATCTTTTGAAGGTCAGGCTTTCATCTGACAAAAAGCTGACACTTGATCAATTGATCTATTTTCAAGGCTGATAGTATAGCATAGTCTTAATGGAGTGCTGTGCTGTTACAAGTACTGTTTTGGCCTGTATCTCTTCACAGGTGGGTATAAAATATCCCTTATTATTTCAAAGAAGGGTAGGCGATTCATCTCTGATTTCCTGGACCTGTTTACCTTTTAGTCAACCAAATTTTGATAATTGTTAGTGATACCATCAGATTCTGGTTGCATCTAAGTGAATGAAATTTCATTTTTCAGTACTTGAAATGTTAGGTATGAACACTTAAAATGATTCTTAAAATAATCTTGAAAGAATTATTTTATGTGCTTTTCATTGGCGTGATTTAAGTGTCAATTGAACTGGACGCAACCTTTTGTTTTGTATTTTTATTTTCTGATTTCTTTTCCAGCTACCAATCAATTTTCAGCAGCTCTGCATTTTTACCTACAAGCTGGTGCCATCTGTTCAGACTTTTTTAATAAAGCCGTCCCTTCTGATGTGTACACAGATATGGTAAGATGGATCAAGAAAGGAACCAGTTTGAAATGCTTTTGTTTTATTGTGTTTCATTTGGGCAGCCACAAAACATTTAAGTTTTAAATGAGTGGCTGTTGACAGTTCATCAATGATATAAAAAGCTTTTGCTGACTGTAGCAGAATTATGTCATCGTGGAATTTTGAATGGCACAGGAGGAGATATTCGGAACGTTGTCTGTTTGCCAGCTCTCTGCAAGAGCAACTCACCTCATTTCAAGGCTCTGCCTTTACCATGTAGCCATGCAATTTTTTTTTCACTTCAGTTAATATCCAATTCTCCAGTCTGGGCCTCCATTGAATCTGCTCCACCACAATCTCTCGCAGTGCATTCCAGATTCTAATCACTCACTATGCATAAACATTTTTGCTGATACCACTGTTAATTCTTATGCTCATCACCTTCAGTATCCAGGGTCAACTCCGTGTTTAATACTTTACAATGGTGAAAAAGAATTCTCAACTTTGGTAGTCTCTAGACAGCAACCTAGTTCACAGTTAACACCATGACAATGATTCGCAAATTGTTTGTTACTGAACTGCAGTTTCAATTCTCTCTCGCTAAGATTTCTGGTGGATGAAAAGTGTCAAATGGTTTGTAATAAGTCAGGTTAACCTTTTTTTAATTTGTCCTTTTGGTGTGACAGATGCTAGCAATTTCACTCTTGTTAATCTTTCATTCCTGTGGCCAGACAAATGCATTCACAACATATTGTTTCTTGGCATTGACCTTCAACCTCCTATCAGCTGACAAACGTCCATAGTGCTTTCATTAATGGCAAAATAACTTGGGGGAAAATCATAGTGCTCTGGAAATTAGATTATTTGGCCAATGTTGCAGCTGCATATGACTGAAAAGCAGCTGATTATTTGTGATTGCAAAGCTATACTCTTGCCTCTTGCTGGAGAGAAGAGTATAAATAATATCATCACCCCTGGTACTGAAATTGCCCAACAGCATAACCATACAGCTCATTAATTCATTTTTATCTAACTTTATATTTTTGCATTGGTGTTTTCTAAGGTGCTGAAGAGAATGATCAAATGCTGTTCTATGTTAAATTGCCACACCCAAGTAAGTAAATGTACTTTATTTAATGTTTGATTTTTTTGAAAACTCTAATATCACTGGCAAATTCTTCTACATTTGTCAGCCAAATTCTGTACTTTTTTATTGTGAATGGAATGTACCCTCAGGACTGAATTTATGATTTAGTCTGTTTGTGCAATGATATCCAGCTTCTCACCTGTTGGGTGTACTGATTACATCCCAAGACCTCCTTGGTTATAAGAAGGCAGTTCGCCAGTCATTGAACAGTTCCTGAGAAACCACCTTGGACTCAAACCTTAACTCTGTTTATGGAAGGAAATCTGTCATGCCTACCTGCTCTGGCCTACATGGGACTCCAGACCATGGTTGACTCTTAACTGCCCTCTGGTAAATCAGGGATGGGCAATAAAGTGGCCTAACCAGAGATGCCCACATACTATGAGTGAATTTTAAGAAAATTAACATCCAAGGACTGCAGTGGTTCAAGAAGGCAGTCCACTAGTCACTGAACAGTTCCGAAGAAGCCACCTTGGACTCAAAACCTTCGGCTCTGTTCCGTTCTCCACAGATACTATCAGACCTGCTAAGCTGCTTCAGCAATTTGTTTTTCTCATTTATTGCTCACCCATGCTTATCCTGAGATGGCAGCAGTTGGTATCTTCTTGACCCACTGCAGTTAATGTGCTGAAGATATTTTTAGAGTACTGTTTTTAATAGTTTAATATCACAATGTATTGTTAGACCACTTCAGAAAACAATTAATGGATCATGTCCAGTGGGGGACCGACTGGAGTCACAGGGGTCAGATCAGGAAGGGAGAGAATGTTTTCCTTCTCTAATTGACATTGTTGAACCAGTTGAGACTTTACCACAAAATGTTGGATTTGTGATCATTTCTTTCGGTTTTTAAAAGTTTCAACTATGATTTGAGTCGAGTCCTTATTTGAGGTTACATTTTCTGGATTTTTAGGCCAGGTCTGTGGCTCATTGGTCCAGCAACATAGCAAAGGAATGACAGGTTTTGGGCTGTGCTTTCATTTTCACTAGATTCTGTTTATAATTGCTTGACTCGAGCTGATCAGTTGTTAAAAGACATAATTTACATTTTGTCATTTTTGTGCGGGATTCCACCCATATTCCAAAAGGGAAAAGGATAAAATAAGGGGTTAATAGTTCCCTACAGCATGTCATCAGAAAGAAAGATTCAGGGAGTAAATATATCAATAAAAGCAATTACTTTTATTTATATAGTGTCTTTAACAGAGTCAGTTGTCTCAGGATGCTTCACAGAAGAGTTATTGAATAAAATTTGATGCCAAGCTATATAAGGACACATTAGGACAAATGATTAAATGTTTGGACCTAGAGGTCATTTTGAAGGAGGTAAGAAAAGTAAAGAGATTTAAGGTGAGAATTGTAGAAGTCTTTGCTTTGTTAGTTGAAGGGACAACTAACAGTTGAATGGTTAAAATTTGGGATGCTGATGTCGTCAAATCAGAGGAGTGCAATACATGAGCAAATTGTAAGCTTGCAGGGGTTTACAAGCATCAAAAGGGAAGGGTGATCCCGAAAGGATTTGAAACCATGATGAGAATTTTTAAGATTGAGATGTTGTTTAACTGGAGTTTAGCTTAGTGAGCACTGGTGGCTGAAAGTGCATTGCTGCAAGTTAACATCTGGTGGCAGAGTTTTTTGGATGACCTCAAGTTTGTGGAGACTGGATTGGAAGAGAATGTGGGAAGCCAACCAGGAGTCACTATTTGAAATAGACAAACCTCGAAATTACAAAGGCATAAATAAGGGGTGTCGGCAACAAATAGGTTGAGCAGGGATGGAGTTGGGAAAAGCCTCGTTGATATTTCAGTTTAGCTTAAATATGTTGAGATCTATTTTTTTTCTTTCCATAGGTGGCAATTTTATGTCAGTTTCTCAGAGAGGTGGATTATATGACTGCTTTCAAAGCTTTACAGGAACAAAACAGGTATAATGGCACCAAATTCATTTTATTCTTAACACCTGTGATCAATAGACCAATTAATACTGATGGGCTAGTGTTCAGTAAAATATTTTAACGATAAGGTTACACTGCCTTTTTGTTGCTTTCTATCAAAAATATTTTCCTTTTATACCTCCCTGGAATGGTACCTCATGTTAGGTTATAGTTTGACTGGCTTTATTAGCACTTTTTTTTATTCTATATGATTTTCACACATACACAAAGCCATTCTGCACATCATCATTTCATGTACAAGGAGGGTGACAATTGTTGGATCTTATCCGGAGTTCCCAGCAGCCCCGAAGGCTTACCAGATGCCGATGAAACATGCAAGTCTCTGTAGTGAATCATCTACAAAGCTAAGCAGCCATATTTAATAAGGAAAGAAATGGGAATAAGAGTTGATTCAAGACCACCTTGCAGAAATGACTCCTGCTTTTGAAGTGCATAGCTAATCTGATTTTACATGCTGTCTCCAGTTTCATGCTTCCCAATGTGAGGAAGACAGTAAAGCAGTGTACCAACAAATATCGATCAATGTTTGCTATCGGCTCATAAGAACAAGAATCTTGATATCAAAATTGGACTCGACCCCACCATCACTAAGGTCACCCTTTGAATCCCACATTTGAGGACGCACTTGTCGACAGGAGTGCACAGTGCAAGCCATACCTTCATGAGACTGATATTCTGCCAGTGCTTTGATCTTCTTCAGATACCTGCCATAGAGTCAGAGAATCGTAGAATTTTACAGTGCAGAAGGAGGCAATTCATCCATTGTGTATGTATCAGCTCCTGAAAGAGCCAGTTAATCACATTCCTCAGCCCTATCTTTGTAGCTCTCTAAATTCAACACACTCAAATATATATCTGCAGTTATATATATCTAAATGTAAATCTAAATTATAAAGTTTTCTTTTGAAATCTCATATGGAATCCACCTCTACTGCTCTCCCAGACAATGCTTTCTAAATCCTAACAACTTTGACTAAATAAATTTCTCCTCATCTCACTCCTAGCTCTCTTGTTGATCATCTTCAAATTGCTACCCCCTAGTTACTGACATACCACATGTGGAAATGGAATATCCTCCTTTACTCTGTCAAAATTGTTCATAATTTTGATCAGCTCAATAAAGTCATCTCTTAATCTTCTCTGCTCCAAGGAGAATAAACCCAATTTCCATAATCTTTCCTTGCACATAAAAATTCTCATTCCTAGTATCAGTCTCATAAACCTCCTTTGCATTCTCTTCAAAGCTTCAATATCCTTCCTTAAATATGGTACCAAGAACTGAACACAATATCCCAAATGTAGTCGGACCAATGATTTCTAGAGGTGTAGTACCACTTCATTGCTTTTATATGCTATGCCTCTATTTATAAATGCAAGGATACTATAAGCTGCCATAACAAGGATTTCAACTTGACTGGCCACCTTCAGAGAATTGTGCACATCAACCCTGAGAGCTCACTGCTCCTGTACTCCCCTCAAATTTGTCCCATTGAGCCTGTATGAGTTTTATGCAGAATTCTGATGACTTGAGTTCAAAAAGGCTGTTGAACTCCTTGCAACAAGAGATCATCTGGGAAGGATGCAAAACCAGCTGAGCTACTTGAGTTTATATGAGCCCATCTGTTGCCATACCTCGCAACTACCACCTTTTCTGCTGGAGTAGAGACTGTGTCCCATCAGATCTGTATGATGCAAACATTCTCATGTTATAATAATATAAAGACAATTAAGACCACTGCCATAATCACCTCTTATCACTGGAACAGGTTTTTGCCAGAATCATTCAAACATGGCCTGATTGACTAGCCAACAAAATATACCCGGAGACAAAATGTGGTTTCAGAACTGGCAGATCCATTGTAGACATGATCTTCTCCCTAGTCATCAAGAAAAGTGCAGAGAACAGCAAACGCCACTCTAACTTGTTTTCACGCACTTCAGCTCTACCTCTGACAGTTTTAAGATCAAGAATGTGTTGAAAGAGGGATGTGTCTTAGCCAATCCTCTAGTAATTTGCCAACCTATGCTTTCCCTATCACTATGGAAGGATGCAATCAGATGGGAAAACCTTGACCTATCAAAACTGAAAGTGCAGCATTTCCTAATCTGAGAAATGCTCTATGTTATTGATTCATACTAGTTGCCAGACAAGACAAACTCCACAGGCTCATTGATTGACTGTCCTATGCCTGTATAATGTTCTCTATCACCATCAGAATCAAGAACACTGAGGTTTAGTGTATGTAGTATCTCTCTCTCTGATCAGACATGACAGCACACCACTAGAAGCAGTCATTCTGCTATTCAGATCCACTGATAGAAAATCTGTCCCTTAATGAGGAGCTCAACACGTGCATTGAAAAGGCAATCCCCAATTTTTGCTGTATAGCAAAACTGGCATAAATAAACAACAAGTCCAATTCCTCAGCATTGTTCTCTGTATCAGTGAAGCCTGGAAAACCTACACTTAGTATGAAAAATGATTCAGTAACCTCTATCTATGTTGTACCTCAGTATCGCATGGTAAGACAAAGACTCTATTAAAGCAGTTCCCTGTAAAGTAAACCTATTAAGCGTACTTATGCTAATCAGGCAAAGAAAGTTTCACTGTCTTTGGTGTGTATAGAATATGGCCACATCCCCAAGGAAGTTCTATTTAGGAAGGTAGCCTGTGGCAAGAAACCTAGAGGGCACCCAAGCTCTGATTCAGATGTTGTCAAAAGCCCTCTACATCAGTCCTGGTAAGTGGAGCATTCTAGCCACTGATATAAATGGTGATGACATACATGGCAGGGTGACAGCATGTGGTTTCAGAAGCAGAATCTAGCCTTGTAAATAAGGTGTTAGCAGCACTAGCGACCAATGTTCCCTTTTCAGATCCATCTTATTCAGCCTTTAAAAGAAATGCAGCAGATGATCTTGGCTGACTTTACCAACCTCTGGGGCTGTGTTCCTATCATCTCTTGCCAAAGAAATAATCCCAAAACTATGGATTGGCAACAGGAAATAAACAAACCGCAATCTGGTGTGTGAGTCTTGACTAATTTCCACCTTACTAGAGTGAGGGTCCTACCACTTCATGTGGAGATTGGCAATCTTGGTATAGACTATAAATGAGAGTCTGGTATTTCCTTCGAGGTAACCTAACCTGTTTTGGAATACTTTTCAGTATTTGCTGAATTGTTCGTTGGGGAAAAAACCTGCCACATTCCATCTCTCACCATAATTGAGCTCTTGTAGTTTGCTTGACTGATTGTAAGCCATTAGGGTAGAGTTCAGTGCATAATAGTTTCTATGAACTTCATTTGAACTTGATTTTTTTATAAGTATTTTTGTATTTGTCAACTAAGCTCGTTAAACAATATGTGGACAGCAGGATAATTTAAGTGAAAAAAAATTAATAGAAATTAAACTTTAATGTAAAACATATATCATTCATAGCTTTTTTATTTCAGCCATGATGCAATGGACTCCTACTATGACTACATCTGGGACATCACTATCTTGGAATATTTGACACGTATCCTTTTTGGAGTATTATTTTCCTGAGATTACTACTCTTTATGTAACCAAATAAGATAGTTATCGTTTGGAAAAATTGCTTAGAATCCAAATTAGCCAAATATAAGTATCTGCAATCAATCACGTTTATTTCTTTTATCATGCATAGTGCAGTGTGAGCACACAGCACCATTTAGTGCAGATGCTGATCCTATGCTCTGAATAGGTGCAGTGGGGAAGAGACTGGAAAGAAGTGCTTAATTGTTCTAAATGGAGTGTTTCGTTGCTGTGTTTATCCTTGCAAATTTTGTAAAATATTTAATTCAGTTTTGTTCATCTAGATTTTCTAAATTAATTCAGTGGGCATTGTTGGCTTGGCCAGCATTTATTTTCCATTCCTAATTGTCTGAGAGAAAGCGGAGATGAGTTGACGTCATCAACTGCTGCAATCTTTCAGGTGTAGGTACATCCATAGTTCAGGAAGAGGTGGGTGCAATGTTCAAAAGCAGCTGGTCGGAATGGAATTTCAGCATTGTGACCGAGTAACACTGAAAGAACAGTGATATGGTTCTAATTAGGATCATGGAAAAGAAGTGAACTTGCAATTCGTTGTGTTTCCACGCTTTCCCATCTCTTGTTTTTCTGTGTGGTAGAGGTAGTGAGCTTTGAAAATTGCTGCTGAAGGAACTGTGAGTTAGTACTCGCTATTTACATCATGCGTTGGTGATAGACAGAGTGAAGTTGAAGATGAAGTGGACAGTATTCTATCACATTATTGACTTGTCCCTTTTAGATGGTGCTGAAACTCCTTTCCTGTGGATGTACCTACATTTAAAAACTGCAGTAGTTTTGAGAAGACAACTCAACACTGCCATTTCATTGACAATTAGGGATGGGCCAATAAATAATGGCCTTCCCAATGATATCGACATCTATGGAAGAATAGGCCAGGGTGACTCAGTGGTGTTAGCACTGCTACCTCTCAGCACCAGGAAGCCTTCAGTAATGAGTTAACGAGAATCCAGAGAAAGTATATTCCTATCAGGGTGAAAGGAAAGGCTGGTAGATATAGGGAACGCTGGATGACTGAAGAAATTGACAGTTTGTTAAGAAAAAGAAGGAAGCGTATGCAAGGTATAGACAGGACAGATTGAGTGAATCCTTAGAGTATAAAGGCAGTAGGAGTATACTTAAGAGGGAAATCAGGAGGGCAAAAAGGGGACATGAGATAGCTTTGGCAAATACAATTAAGGAGAATCCAAAGAGTTTTTACAAATACATTAAGGACAAAAGGGTAACTAGGGAGAGAATAGGGCCCCCCAAAGATCAGCAAGGCGGCCTTTGTGTGGAGCCACAGAAAATGGGGGAGATACTAAATGAGTATTTTGCATCAGTATTTACTGTGGAAAAGGATATGGAAGATATAGACTGTAGGGAAATAGATGGTGACATCTTGCAAAATGTCCAGATTACAGAGGAGGAAGTGCTGGATGTCTTGAAATGGGTAAAGGTGGATAAATCCCCAGGACCTGATCAGGTGTACCCTAGAGCTCTGTGGGAAGGTAGAGAAGTGATTGCTGGGCCTCTTGCTGAGATATTTGTATCATCGATAGTCACAGGGGAGGTGCCGGAAGACTGGGGGTTGACAAACGTGGTGCCACTGTTTAAGAAGGATGGTAAGGACAAGCCAGGGAACTATAGACCGGTGAGCCTGACCTCAGTGGTGGGCAAGTCGTTGGAGAGAATCCTGAGGGACAGGATATATTTGGAAAAGCAAGGACTGATTAGGGATAGTCAACATGGCTTTGTGGTGTTCGACAAGGTTCCCCATGGGATATTGATTAGCAAGGTTAGATCTCTCGGAATACAGGGAGAACTAGCCATTTGGATGCAGAACTGGCTCAAAGGTAGAAGACAGAGGGTGGTGGTGAAGGGTTGTTTTTCAGACTGGAGGCCGGTGACCAGTGGAGTGCCACAAGGATCGGTGCTGGGTCCTCTACTTTTTGTCATTTACATAAATGATTTGGATGCGAGCATAAGAGTTACAATTAGTAAATTTGCAGATGACACCAAAATTGGAGGTGTAGTGGACTGCAAATAGGGTTACCTTAGATTACAACAGGATCTGGACCAGATGGGCCAATGGGCTGAGAAGTGGCAGATGGAGTTTAATTCCGATAATGCGAGGTGCTGCATTTTGGGAAAGCAAATCTTAGCAGGACCCATACACTTAATGATGAGGTCCTAGGGAGTGTTGCTGAAGGAAGAGACCGTGGAGTGCAGGTTCATAGCTCCTTGAAAGTGGAGTCACAGTTCGATAGGATAGTGAAGGTGGCGTTTGGTATGCTTTCCTTTATTGGTCAGAGTATCGAGTACAGGAGTTGGGAGGTCATGTTGAGGCTGTACAGGACGTTGGTTAGGCTACTGTTGGAATATTGCGTGCAATTCTGGTCTCCTTCCTATCGGAAAGATGTTGTAAAACTTGAAAGGGTTCAGCAAAGATTTACAAGGATGTTGCCAGGGAGAGGCTGAACAGGCTGGGGCTGTTTTCCCTGGAGCATTGGAGGCTGTGAGGGGTGACCTTATAGAGGTTTACAAAATTATGAGAGACATGGATAGGATAAATAGGCAATTCTTTTCCCTGGGGTCGCGGAGTCCAGAACCAGAGGGCATAGGTTTAGGGTGAGAGGGGAAAGATGTAAAATAGATCAACAGGGCAACGTTTTCACGCAGAGTGTGGAGTGAGCTGCCAGAGGAAGTGGTGGAGGCTGGTACAATTGCTGGTGCAAGAGGAATTTGGATGGGTTATGAATAGGAAGGGTTTGGAGGGATATGGGCCAGGTGCTGGCAGGTGGGACTAGATTGGGTTGAGATATCTGGTGAGCATGGACAGTTTGGACTGAAGGGTCTGTTTCCATGCTGTACATCTGTATGACTCTAAGACAGTGGTGCTGTGGGTGGTACAACATTTCACTCCTGGCCTAGTTTCATCACTGGCTACAGGTGAATGAGGATGGGAGGGCTGGCAGCAAGAGTGGCTCACAGCAAGTTTTGTAGTACCTTTGAATAGGCCCCCATTCCTCCCAGCAGCCTGCAAGAAAACCACACATTTGTTTGTCATGACTCCCACATGGCCCAATGCTGGATGAATGCCAACAGCACAGCAATTGGGCTTGAGGTAGACATTAATTGCCCATTTGGAACCTCAGTTTGCTGTGGGGTGGGAAGGTAGCCTTTCCCATAATGGACTTGGTTAGGTGGAGACAGGAAGATGGTGAGGTCCCCTTCTATCTGATTAAAAGACTCTCACCATCAATCTTGCCACGGATGTCATTAAATTCCAGTTCAATTAGTATTAAGTATCAATTAGATACTAATACATTGTTGGAAATATTGAATCTTGCATAATACATGTTATCTGAGAAGCTTGTTTTTCTCTCTTTCTGGAACATCAGAGAGTTTCATTTTTATGTGACTGACACTTAAAATGGGATGCTGTCTTGGATGGGGTATTAAACTGAAGCCCCATCTCACCTGTTAAGATGACATAAAGATCATTTGAGGTCATTTCAAAGAAATGCTGATGAATTCTCCTGTGTTCTAACTAATACTTGACCACTCACCAACTTCTTATTTGGTCATGATATATTGGTATCACTGGCTAGGCCAAAGATTATTAACCATCCCCAATTGTCAAAAGTTTGAGTCAACGTTGCTGTGGCTGTGGAATCTCACAGATGCTAGACCAGGTAAGTTTGCAGATTGCCTTCTCTAAAGAACCTAAGAAAGCCAGAAGCGATTTTTTTTTTAAAATGAATTAAAATTTGACCATCTGCCCTTCTGGGATTTGCACTCCTGTCCCCAGAACATTAGTCTGGAGTTCTAATTTATGAATTACTAATCCAGTGACATTATCACTACACCAATTCTTTCTGTTCTCCCCTATCTAGTATTAAAACAGATTATGTGAGCATTATTGCAAAAAGGTTTGAGGGAGCTTGCTCTTTTATGAATTGACTATGCTGCCTATGTTTTGATGTCACTTCAGAAATGTTTCATTGGCAACAGGCTTGGTGGGGGAGGGGGGGTGGGGTGTAGAAAATCCTTCATAATTGCATTTGTCTTGCTCTTTTTTGATTTTGGTCGGCCTTTAGGTCCATTTTATGTGTGTGTTTTAAGGATGCATGTGGTTACACTTGATTTTAAAGATGCGTCTGTTCTTGCATTTTAACATAATTTTCAATTTAAGCTAGTTACAGATTGTTGCTCAATTTAATATTGAAAAACTTCATAAGATTTCAAGCCTTCTTGATATGAAACATGCCGTTTTACTTACATTGCATCTTGAAATACTTAAGTGATTTTGTTAACTGTTTCCATTGACCTTGAGGTACCCTGCAATCCATGGTAAAATTGGTACCAGTTTTTGATATTTCTTGAAATTTAAATTGTACATAAACTGCGAGTTTGATTCACTTGTCTGAAGATTTCTACATGACTGTTTGACTCACCTCGTCATTTGTTCCTGAGTAGTGCCCAAAATTCAATGACAGCAAAGAATTTAACTAGAAGGGGGAGGAGAAAGGTAGCTGGATTATGTAACTACAAAGATTTCTTCAAAATTTAATTTTCGCCTTTTTGTTTGTCCTGAATTAACAGCTGGAAGCAAAAAGGAGTTATTGAGTATAACATCTTAAATAGTTAAGATAGTGTTTTGAAAACAAAGGTATTTTTCAAAATTTGAATAAGCTGTAAATATTTTTGTTCAGTTAACTGTACAGATAAATTTCTGAGTGACCTTGAATTATATCTGTTTGGTTTTACCTTTTGAGAGAAGCAGGCTCTGAAAATGTCATTTATTTTGCTGATAATGATTATTGAAAGCTAACACAGACCTTAAAACTGACTTTTAGCAGTGTGAATACTTACATTTGTAACCACCTGATGAAAAATTTCCTTGACACTTTTAACAGACATCCATCACAAAAGGGGAGAACTTGATAAAAGGCAAATAGCAGTAAGTTGAAGTATTGCTGGTGTATTACATTCTTTTTGACATGTCCACACAACATGGATTTAGCTCACTGAGATGTGTAGACAACATGCAGAAGAAAACATTGTAAGTTATAGAAACATTGCTCCATGTCATTTACCCAGGATCTCCAGTGTCCGTTTTCAGGAAAAGGTGACTTCATCCAGTTTATCATGTCCTGATGGGTATAAATTTGCAATTCAAATATTACCTTTAGAAATGTGTTTTCACATTTATCTGTATTGAAGTTCACACATGCCTATTGATTGATTAATATATTCTTGCAATTTCTTGCAGTCCTAACTGCTCTCAATCATTGAGTTGGGTGTCACCCACAAATTGCAAACTGCGCTTTTGATTCTAAACTGAATTATTAATAACAAAAAAAGGTGTGGACAAGTAGCCCACTACTTATATTTTTGGGACCTCGGTTCGCACCTTAGGCCAATCTGATTTGTGATCCTCTGCCAGTGTTTCCTGTAAAAGAATCATAGAGTAGTACAGCACGAAAGCAGATCCTTTTGTCCATGTTGACCAGATATCCTAAGTTGATCTAGACCCATTTGCAGCATTTGGGTGATATTGGGTAAATCCTTCCTATTCATGTTTTCTCCATGTTTGAAACTTGTAATGTAGTAGTTGGAGGAAGCACTGAGAGTGATAAGAGCACAAATTTGCACCCATATTCCCAGAACGTTAGCCTGGATAACTACTACAGTGTCATTACTATAACACCACCACCTACCTGCATAGTGCAGGAAGCTGTCCCAGGAGCACCACCAGGCATACCTAAAAATGAGCTCTCAACCTGGTGAATGTACAGAAAAGGACCATAAGTATTCAAAAATAAGCCACTTACCTTCCTGACTTGGAGGTACATGTGCAGCAGTTCAAGGCAGCTCTACAGGATGAGCAATAAATGCTGGCCTAGCCAGGACCTATCTCTAATGAATGAATAATGAAGCAAAACCTTACTGTCGGCCTTTTGGAAATCCAGAAATATTATATCGGCAGTCAACTTGTCCATGCTGTTACCTGCTCATACAATGTAATGAGATTGTAAGGCTGTTAGTAAGTTGATAAAATGGAAATCTGCAACTAAAGGGGATGGAGCAGCATGTATTGAAATGTAAGGGATGGGTGGGTAGCTCAGTGGTTAGTACTGCTGCCTCAGAGCACCAGGGGCGTGGGTTCGATTCCAGCCTCAGGCAACTGTGAGGAGTTTGCACATTCTCCCTGTGTCTGCGTGGGTTTCCTCCGGGTGCTCCGGTTTCCTTCCACAGTCCAAAGATGTGCAGCTCAGGTGAATTAGCAATGCTAAATTGTCCATAATGTTCATTAGTCATTAGTCACGGTGCATTAGTCAGGGGTAAATGTAGAGTATGTTAATGGGTCTGGGGGGTTACTCTTTCGTACTGTACACTCGCAACATGACCTCCCAACTCCTGTACTCAGTACTCTGACCAATACAGGAAAGCATACCATTCGCTGCCTTCACTATCCTAATCTACCTGTGACTTCACTTTCAAGGAGCTATGAACTTGCACTCCGAGGTCTCTTTGTTCAGCAACACTCCCTTGGACTTTACCATTAAGTGTACAAATCCTGCTAAGATTTGCTTTCCCAAAATGCAGCACTTCGCATGTATCTAAATGAAACTCCATCTGCTACTTCTCAGTCCATCTGATCAAGATCCAGTTGTAATTTGAGGTAATTTGCTTTGCTGTCCACTACACCTCCAATTTTGGTGTTATCAGCAAACTAACTATACCTCTTATGCTCACTTCCAAATTATTTATATAAATAATGTAGAGGACCCAGCACTGATCCTTGTGACGCTCCACTGGTCACAGGCCTCCAGTCTGAAAAACAACCCTTTGAGCCAGTTCTGTGTCCAAATGGAGAGTTCTCCCTGTGTTCCCTGAGATCTAACCTTGTTCACCAGTCTCCCATGGGGAACCTTGTCGAACACCTTCAGTCCTTATAGATCACATCTACTGCCCTGCCCTTAATCCTTTGTTACTTCAAAAGAACTCATTCAAATTTGTGAGACATGATTTCCCACACACAAAGCCATGTTGACTATCCCTAATTAGTCCTTTCCTTTTCAAATACATGTCTATCAGGATTCCCTCCAACAAAGTCAGGCTCGCTGGTTTCTAGTTCCCTGGCTTGTCCTTACCACCTTTCTTAAACAGTGGCACCCTGTTAGCCAACCTCCAGTCTTCTGGCACTTCACCTGTGACTATCAACAATACAAATATCTCAGTAAGCAGCCCAGCAATCACTTCCGTAGCTTCAGATTTCTAGGGTATACCTGATCAGGTCCTGGGGATTTATCCACTTTTTTTGCATTTCAAGACATCCAACACTTCCTCCTCTGTAATATAGACATTTTGCAAGACGTCACCATCTTCCATATGTATCTTTCTTGTCCTTTTCCACAGAAAATACTGATGCAAAATACTCCTTTATTATCTCCCCCATTTTCTATGGCTTCACACAAAGGCCACCTTGCTGATCTCCCTAGTTACCCTTTTGTCCTTAATGTATTTCTAAAACCCTTTGGATTCTCCTTAATTCTGTTTGTCAAAGCTATCTCATGTCCCCTTTTTGCCCTCCTGATTTCCTACTTAAGTGTCCTCCTACTGCCTTTACACTCTTCCAAGGATTCACTCAATCTATCCTGTCTCCACCTGACATATGCTTCATAGAACAGAACATAGAACAGTACAGCACAGAACAGGCCCTTCAGCCCACGATGTTGTGCTGACCACTGATCCTCATGTATGCACCCGCAAATTTCTGTGACCATATGCATGTCCAGGAGTCTCTTAAATGTCCCCAATGACCCTGCCTCCATAACTGCTGCTGGTAACGCATTCCGTGCTCTCAACTCTTGTGTAAAGAACCCACCGGACATCCCCTCTATACTTTCCTCCAACCAGCTTAAAACTATGACCCCTCATGTTAGTCACTTCTGCCCTGGGAAATAGTCTCTGGCTATCGACTCTATCTATGCCTCTCATTATCTTGTATACCTCAATTAGGTCCCCTCTTCTCCTTTTCTCCAATGAAAACAGTCCGAGCTCAGTCAACCTCTCCTCATAAGATAAGCCCTCCAGTCCAGGCAGATTCATGGTAAACCACCTCTGAACCCTCTCCAAAGCATCCACATCTTACTTATAATAGGGGGACCAGAACTGGGCGCAGTATTCCAAGTGCGGTCTAACCAAGACCCTCATCAACTTTTCTAGTCGCATCCTCAAAGAACTCAATAAGGTTTGTGAGGCATGACCTGCCCCTCACAAAGCCATGCTGACTGCATTTAATCAAGCCATGCTCTTCCAGATGGTCATAAATCCTATCCCTCAATCTTTTCTAACACCTTGCAGACGACAGACTTACTGGTCTGTAATTGCCAAGGATTTCCCTATTTCCTTTCTTGGAGAGGAATTACATTTGCCTCTCCAGTCAAGTTTTATAAAGCTGCAACAAGATCTCAGGACCCTTAAGCTCAATACCCATGTTAATGAAAGCCAAAACACCATATGCTTTAACAACCCTGTCCACTTGGGTAACCATTTTAAGGGATCTGTGTACCTGCACCCCAAGATCCCTCTGTTCCTCCACACTGCCAAGAATCAACTTTCAAATTCGACCTTCCAAAATGCATCACCTCACATTTATCCAGGTTGAACTCCATCTGCCTCCTCTCAGTCCATCAATGTCCCGCTGCAGCCTACAACAGCCCTCTATACTGTCAACGACACCTCCAACCTTTGTGTCATCTGCAAACTTGCTGACCCATCCTTCAATCCCCTCATCCAAGTCATTAATAAAAATTACAAACAATAGAGGCCCAAGGACAGCTTCCTTCTTTTTCTTAACCAAACCCTCAATTTATTTAGTCATTCAGCCTTTCCTTTCACCCTAACATAAATAGGATTCAATGTGCAGACTTTGAGTTAACCTCAGCATGATTAAGTTAGATTCTCTACAGAGTGAAAACAGGCCCTTTGCCCCATCCAGTCCACACTGGCCCTTCGAAGAGTAACCCACCCAGACTCATTTCTCTGACTAATACACCTAAACAGCAATTTAACATGGCTAATTCACCTGATCAGCACATCTTTGGACTGTGAGGGGAAACCCGAGAACCCGGAGGAAACAGACAGACAATCGCCCGAGCCTGGAATGAGAGGCAGTAATGCTAACCACTATGCTGGCCTTGTTTGATATCTCGCTTACATTTTTTCTTATTCCTAAATCTTCCCCAGATTAAAGCAATTGGCCAATCTGAGCTCAACTCAAGTAACCCTGAAGAGGTTTTACATCTTGCTGCACAGAAGAGGAAAAAGAAGTTCCTGCAAGCCATGGCAAAACTTTACTTTTAACATGCTAATAAAAAAGTGCATAAGAGATGCTATAATTATTTAAACGCTGAAAACAATTAAGACATTTGGTTGTGTTTTGGGACTTGTTCATACAGTGTTTCTGTCTATAGTGTAGATGTGAAAAATGAAAATTACAGCACATTCAAATGTTTAAAATTTCACAGCACCTAGTATTTATTTCATAGTACTGCATCTTAATACATACAGTTAAAGACATCCAGCTGGCATTTAGCTTACATTTCAAATGTTCATATTTTCTTAGAGCATTGAAAATGTATTTTTATAGTGGTGTTGGATAGCTATGTATCAGTAGCTATGTAATTTCCTGTACATTTTTACAAAGCTATTTACAATAATACATTAAAATCATGTAGGTTTCTCTTTGGCAGTGAAATTTCAGTTGTTTAGTCCAGCTGTGTGAGGCATAAATTGCTGTGAAATGCTAATAGTTTATGTACCAACTATACAATCTTATTGTACATGGTTCCATTTAGACATTGCCATATATACACAAATTAGAGCTCAAACTGAACTCTCCACTCCCATACCTGCACAACACATGTATATGCAGATTACATTTCCCTCAGCAAGAAACAACTACCCAATTTAGTCATCCACTTAGAGTCCAGTATTTAACCATCCTGAAAGCACCAGTACAGGTCCAAATAGTGTAGCCCTGCATTTAAAAATTAAAGTACAAAAACTGTATGTACAATTAGTGCCAGCATGCATCAATTGTTATAAGAAGTTGGTGTACATAGTGGAATGTAGTTGGAAATAGATTATTTTTTCCCTACACAGACTAATATTTCATCCAAGTGAGCATTTGTCATTCACAGTCGTAGCTTAAAAGATGGTATGTAAAAACATACATCAACGATGAATGAGGTCCTTCAACAATGTGCTGAACTATGGCTGCAAAATATTGGGAGGAGAAAGACATGAAAGATGTCTTCCCCTCCATTGTAAACATGGAAGGCAAATCTGTGAATCTGTGAGGGAGCAATCTCCCATCTAAAACACTAAGTTTCACAGTTCAGTTTCATAAAACTTTCTGCCAAGAATTCAAATCTCATAACTCTGCTTTCTGGAATTTGATGAAACTGTCCCCTGGTCTTTCAACTCTTCAGAATTAGCAGGCTTTCATATTTCTTCAGAGGAAAGTAATTGAAGTAAATGGATTGGCACAAGTCACCTTTTGATGTGCAGGCTGAACAGAAATTATGGTTCACCATCAAATGACCTTCACTGGCTCTTGTTAGTTATTCCCTCTTCCTCAAATAGTCCCAACAGATTAGTCTCTTGGGCAGAAGCAGAGTGTTGTTCTGGTGCTAGTACCTAGCTTACTTACTCTTTAAAACAACTTTAAAACATTAGATGATGCATTGCTGTAGTTTTTTTTTACATAAAATTAAAAACTTTGGTCTGCTCAAGTTTCCAGATACCTTTTGTGGCAGTAATATAGCCCGAGCTCACAGTATGCAATTCCACAGTTCTCCAATATTGAGTCCTAGCTTTTTGCTCTTCCAGTAAATTCATTCAATATGTTGAACCAGGCAATGGCTTCTCAGTACTTTTAGGTGGAGTCAGGATTCCTCCTATGGACACAGGGGATAGCCTTGCAGTACACTCTGCTTTCCTGATGTGCGCTTCCTCCTAAAAGCAAAGAAAGTGGGTGTAGGTTTTTGAATAAGTGATTCTAGGTAGTATTTATAACAAAGTATATATTCATCCATATGAGGTCTGAGCATGTCTAAAGCTCACAGAACATGAGAATTACGGATGGCAAAAACAATTGAATAGTTTTCACTAAAATGTACTTCATCTGGATTAACTGAAACTCAGACTCAGCAACATTGTTAATGTATCTCATTATTTTGTGATCTTAAACTAGAAGTAAAGGGACTAGAAACTGAAATCCCTGGACCTGATGGGATACATCCTGGGATATCAGTAGTAACTACCAGAGGTAGTGGATACACTGGTGGTAATCTTCCAAGAATCCTTAGTATTACAAAACGTCCAGTGTAATACCTTTATAAATAAAGGGGAGACAAAAAAAACAACTTGGGTAACTATAGACTGGTTAGCTAAACATACATTGGGAAAATTAGACAGTGTATGTAAAGGATGTCATAGCCAAGCATTTAGAAATAAGAGTATGATGAAACAGAGTCAGCATAGTTTCACAAAGGGGAAATTGTGCCTGACAAATTTAGGATTGAGTTAACAAGCACGATGGATAACAGGGAAGCAGCTGATGTAATATATTTGAATTTCCAGGAGGAGGTGTGTAATAAGGTACTACACATTAGGCTATATAATAAAACGGTAAGAATCCATGGTGTTGGAGGTATTATGTTAGCATGGATTGGCCAATTAACAGAAAGTAGTAGTGATTGTATAAGGGACATTTTTGTGGATGAAAAAAAGAGCTGAAATTATTTAAAGACTGCAGAAAGCTACAGCCCAGAGGTATTTGGGAATCATTGTACTGGCTTTTTTGTGATGCACAAAGTGTCAGTGGGCATTCGGGAAGGCAAATGGAATGTTGGCTTTATTTCAAAGGAGTGTGATATAAAAAATGGAAATCTTGCTAAAATTTATACAAGGTACTAGTCAAACCACCTTTTACTAAATTTTCACCTCTTAAAATGCATCTATAACCTACTACTTTGACCATTCGGCGCACAAGTACATCCAGTGGCTTGGTTCTAAACAAGAAACAAAAAGAAATTGCTGGAGAAACTCAACAGGTGATGAGAGAAGAAAGCACAGTTAACATTGAGTCTAGTGACTCTTCACAGCAAAAGAACAGTTATGATGAAGAATCACTGGACTCTGTTAACTTTGCTTTATTCCCACAGAACCTGCTAGACAGATTTGTTTCTATTCCTGTTGAGCACCATTAGGAGGAATTTGTTCAAGGATTTACATGCAAAACTTTCCTGACAAAGAATTAAGGCTGCTGTTTGGAATAGGTGGCTTTGTATACTTAATCAGACAAGGACAGAACAACAGGTTGCTAATGAAGACAAAATGGGAAAGTGTCCAGAGATTTTCTTTAAATAAGAATCAATCCTCTGCATCTTAGTAATCAGTGAAAAATAACTCACCAGCAAATCTAAGTACTTAGTATGCGTTTGAATGTTGTGTCTGTCTTCATCTGCCACTTGCTTGAAATCTCTTAATTTTATTGGTTCACCTTCACTCAGGGTTTTAGCAAATGGGACCATCCAGTTAAAACATGTAGAGATGCTGTCCCATTCCAGGCCTTAAACAAAAATGTAGATAAGTTACCTAATTAGGAGTAAAGTCTAAATAAAAACACAACTTTATCATGCTGATGCTTTTATTTAAAAAAAAGGACTTGTTACACTAAGGATTGCAAGGGCGACACAAGAGGGATTGGTTTACTATCTAGAATGCCTTTACCACCATTTCTTATGCTCATTGAAATCCTGAAGATTGAAGCTGCTTCAACTGCATCAAGCTTTGATTTGTAGAACTCCAAAAGTTGTCTTAAGAGTTTGGCCAAATTATTATACTGGTAAGGACAAGGTTTGGGTATACCAGGTCCAGGGTGTATTGAGTCAGTCTATTAGATATCCTGTTTTACTAATTTTTAAATCACATCTCTTTACACATCAAGCCAGGTGCTTAGAGTGTGAAAAACACAAGCAATCTTATAACTTTTAGGAATGGAATAATTCTCTGACTAGCATAGAGATATGCTACAGAACATGCTCTTATACACTAGGAGAAAGTGAGGACTGCAAGTGCTGGAGATCGGAGTTAAAAAATGTGGCACTGGAAAAGCACAGCTAGTCAGGCAGCATCTGAGGAGAGGGAGAGTTCATGTTTTGAGCTCTTTATCAGGAAAGTGGAAGGGCCCAAGGGATCTGAGAGATAGGGAGAGGGGGGTGCAGGGTAACTGAGAATGCAACAGGAAGATGGAGATGGGTGGAAGATGGAGTAGCTAGGTGGGAAGGAAGATGGACAGGTAGGACAGATGAAGAGGGTGGTCCTGAGTTGGAGGGTTGGGTCTGGGATAAGGTGTTTGGGGGGGGGGGGGGGGGGGGGGAAGAGAGAAAGAGGAGGAAATGGGTGAAATTGACATTGATCCCTTGTAGTTGGAGGGTCCCAAGGCAGATGAGCA
Source organism: Chiloscyllium punctatum (assembly GCF_047496795.1). NCBI lineage: Eukaryota > Metazoa > Chordata > Chondrichthyes > Orectolobiformes > Hemiscylliidae > Chiloscyllium > Chiloscyllium punctatum. The sequence continues at coordinate 45,378,407 of NC_092743.1, read as the reverse complement.
TTCTTCCTCCAGGCATCAGGTGGCTAAAATCTGACAGTAGAGGCAGTGTAGGACCTGCATGTCCTTGGCTGAGTGGGAGGAGGAGTTGAAGTGTTCAGCTACAGGGCAGTAGGGTTTAGTGTCCTAGAGATGTTCTCTGAAATGTTCTGCAAGTGGTCTCCCCACTGTAGAGGGGACCACAGCGGGAGCAATGGACACCGTAGATGATATGTGGAGGTGCAGGTAAATCTCTGTTAGATGTGTCAAATACATTGTTCCATGCATTGTACTCATTTGTATATATACCGGATCCTCACATTCCAAATATTAACCTTTTATATATTGCAATGATTAGAACTGGGTGGAAGTATTGTTTCCCCTTAGGAATCTGGGTTCCAATGTAGCCTGAAACTATAGATAAAGATCACCCAGTTCAGGATAAATTTGGACAGCTTCAATCTAATGCCTAATTGTTCTTTTAAAAAAATTGCTCCTGGGTTGTGGGCATAATTAATTGCCTATTCCAAGTTGGACCTGACCAGGTAAGGATGGCAGACTTTGTTCCCTGTAAAGATTGGTGATGCAGATGGCTTTCATGACAAATTGAAAACAGTGGTGATATGGTCGCCATTAGGTTAGTTTGTTTATGCCACTTTTTTTAAAAATTGAATTTACATTTTGATTTTAACCCCTGTTCAGAACATTAACCTGGGATTCTAGATTACTAGACCAGTGGCATTAGTACTATACCACTACTCTTCCCATAGTAATATTTGTGACAGACAAGAAAATACAAATACTGCAGCATTTCAGTCTGTCTGACATTGTGGTGTCTTAGAATATCAACTTCCCATCCCAGAAAACCATGCAATCAGCAAGGAAAAATAATAAACAAGACTGAAAAATAGCAGCAAAATAATGTACGATTAGAGCTGGGGCTGAATCTCAATTGTTCCTGAACTCAGTGAGCCAATGAATTGGAACTAGTCTAAGAGACCACTATGGCACTGATCAATGTTATAGAATGATCTCCATTCCAAACAAAAACTGACAAGCTATTCATTAAAGGGACACTCACATAGCAAAATACAGGAGACTGGGTATGCTCTCTCAATCATTCAGGCAGTACCCAAGTGTGGTCTTCCTTTGCTAGTTTGGAGCTTTACAGAAAGAAATCAAAACTACATATAAGCAATCAACTATACATCTAAAACAGCAAGAATCTCCATACCTGATGCCTTGAAAGTGTCTTCTGTAGATGTGTAGTGGCACACAGCAGCAGCAGCTAAAGCACCATATGGGAAACTCAAACTCTCAACATCAAGGATACACAGATCTAAAAGCTGTACAGAGAAAGTTTAAGAAAAGATGAGCAACACTATTTCACTGTTCTCATAAAATCTGCCCTTTGAGAACAGCAAAGGTGAAGTAGCACATTTTAGCATCTGGATTCTAAAACAAGAGTTTAAAAAATGTGCATTACTCTAACAGCCTTATCACTAGCAAACATGTTCAATAGATCCCACATTCAGTCAAGGTTTAGGTGCAGATGTTACATGAAGGAAGATTTTTCATAAATGCAGTTAAAATTGGTTATCCAATAGCAAGTCATAAATATACCCACAAATGCTAAAGGATGGGGTCGAATGAGCAGAGCAAGAAATGGAAGAAAATGGAGGGAGGTCATTAGGAACACATTTGATGGCATACAATGACAAATCTTTTGAAAGTGGAAACAGGCAAAAGAGGGATAGATTTAAACTTAAACTTAATATCAAATTGGCAGCAGGGTGGCTCAGTGGTTAGCACTGCTGCCTCAGTGCCAGGGGCCTGGGTAAGATTCTACTTTTGGACGACTAAGTGTGGTATTTGCACATTCTCCCTATGTCGTGTGTGAATTTCCTTCAGGTGCTCCAGTTTCCTCCCAAAGTCAAAGATGTGCAGGTTGGGTGGATTGGCCACGTTAAATTTCTCATAGTGTCCAAGGACGTGCAGGCTAGGTGGATTAGCCATGGGAAATGCAGGGTTACAGGGATAGGGTAGGGAGCTGGGATGCTCTTTGCAGGGGTAGTGTAGACTCGGAGCTGAATGGCCTGCTTTCACACTGTGGGCATTCAATGATTCTATCAAAGTGGCACCAAGAGCAGGAAGAGGCCAGAGACAATGCAGCAGCCACCGCATCTTGTAATCAAATACCGAACATCACTGACAGGGTTGCAATGAGGAAAACAAATGTTTCCTATTTGGAAGCATTAGTACTATTTCAGTTGAAGTCATTATAGATATTGCTATCCATAACGCTAAATTATGATTTAGTGAAATACAAAGATCTTCAGCAAAAGCTTGCGTTTCAAAAGAAAGATACTTAGTTGAGAAAAATGTCAAGGCACCGATAATGGTTTCAAGTGTGAAAGAATAAATATTCAAATTGAAATACAGAATTCATTCATTATTCATGATTTTGGTCAATCAATTAGCAACTTCACATGAAGTAATTTGCACTGCAAAAGAAAAAACATTCAGAGGACAGTTGCAGAATTTTAAACAGCAATGCTGGCACTTGCTTCACAATACTGAAGTTAAGTAATTACCTGAGCAATCTGTATAAAAGTTTCTTGAGAATACTGCGGTAGCGACATTTTGGGTATCTCTTTTAAACAGATAATTTGAAGATAAAGATTCAACCAGCAAATAATAGTCACTGGACACAGCTCCCAGTTTAAGGCCTTTAAAAAAAGAAATACACACAGCATTGTGTGAAATTGTATTGGTAATTTTGTCAGCATTCTCCCTAACACTCTTGTTATGTAATTACAACAAAGATCCTCACAGGAGTTTGACAGCTTCCTCTATTTTTAAGAATCCTCAATGTCTTTTTATTTTTAAAAGGAACTTCTCTATTAGTCCCACTGTCTTCAAAGCCTTGTGTTTGTTCACCCCAGTCTCTGTTCCTTCACCCCATAAATACCATATCAGTTCAGCCCAATTATATCTCTTCATTCCATCAGAAACACTTTATACTGCTCTACGTTGAATCTCATTGCTATATCTTCCAGCTCACACTTATGTCCCAAAGTTTTTAAATTCTGTCCTGTGCACCCAAGTCCAATTAATATGTATCATATATAAAAGAAATAGTACTTGGATTAAAACAATGCACATTTAAAACCTGACAACCTGATTACAACCTGACCCCAAGCAAAATCAAGTGTATACAGTCATGGAGTCAGATGTACAGCACAGAAATAGATCCTTCAATCCAACACGTCCATGCCGACCAGACATCCCAACCCAATCTAGTCCCACCTGCCAGCACTCGGCCATATCCCTCCAAACCCTTCCTATTCATATACCCATCCAAATGCCTTTTTAATGTTGCAATTGTACCAGCCTCCACCACTTCCTCTGGCAGCTCATTCCATACACATACCACCCTCTGTGTGATAAAGTTGCCCCTTCGTTCTTTTATATCTTTCCCCTCTCACCCTGAGCCTATGCCTTCTAGTGCTGCACTCCCCCCACGCCAGGGAAAAGACTTTGCCTATTTATCCTATCCATGCCCCTCAATTTTATGAACTTCTAGAAGGCTACCCCTCAGCCTCCAACACTCCAGGGAAAACAGCCCCAGCCTGTTCAGCCTCTCCCTACAGTTCAAATCCTCCAACCCTGGCAACATTCTTGTTAAGTCTTTTCTGAACCCTTTCAAGTTTCACAACATCCTTCCGATAGGAAGGAGACCAGAATTACATGCAATATTCCAACAGTGGCCTAACCAATGGCCTGTACAGCTGCAACATGACCTCCCAACTACTTCCATATAAAAACAGGTTCACCACTGTTCTGCTTTCGTCCCTTGACCAATTTCATACAAGTGTTTCTACTGACCAGGGCTTTCCCTCCCTGTCTGATTGGTGGCCTCCCATTCTTTACACTCCAGCACTCAAGGGGCAGGGACTTCGCTCATGAAAATTTCATGGACAGGGACATAAAATAACCAAAAATGCTCATGAATCGTGCTCTTCTCTTTAAAAGGACTGAATACAAGAGATTAGAAGTCATTCTTTCACTTGTCAAAGCTCTGGATAGACCACAGCTGGAGCATTGTAAGCAGTTCTTCACATGACACCTTAGAAAGCAGATACAGATGCTGAACAGAATTCAGTACGCATTTACAAAATTGTTACTTGGACTCCAAGGGTTAAATTATGGTGGATCAAACTAAAGTGGTTTCCTTGAAATTTAACTTGAAATAGTGATTTGATCGAAGCTCTCAGACAGTAAAGGGGAACAAAGAAATTATTTTGCCCCATTTCCACTTGTTCAGGAGTTAAGTCCCCTGGTCAAACTTGCACAGAACATTCCAGGAATGAAATTAGGTGACACTTCTACATGGAAATTATCAAAAAAATAAAGTGTGGAAGTTTCTTCCAGGAGTAAAGGTTGATGCTATGTCAATTGATAAGGAATTATGGAGCAAAGGTGGGTGCCACGATTTTATTCAATGATGAAACCACTCCATTTCTTAAATTCCTCCATAAATTCCACTCCATGTATCCAACCTTGGATCAAGGTCTGCTCTTTCATAATCACCTCTATCCTTTTTAACCTCGATTATACTCAGTCCTCTAAATCTCATGTTGAATGTCCTATCAGGATTGTGCTCTAATTGTGTCCATCTCTACAACCCCTTTGAGAATGGAGTCCTTTCAACCCTACTTGAAGTGAATTCTCCTCCCCTTTGCCCTTACACTAGCAACTATGGTTTTGTACCATACAAGTCATGTCCCCAAAAATCTCCACCTCACTATTACTTGAATCGGTTCCTTTAAGTGCACATTAAATCCAAACCTTTCTTTAATGTCATTTCTTGAATTTCCATTCTTATTTTTAAAGATCAATAAGAGCACAACTGCACTTAAAGTCATGGATTCTATTTTCTATGATCCACCATTGTGCAAGTGTCTACGTCAGGCTGCTTACCTTTAAAATGATCAATTCCATATCAAGTATTTCAGTTTCTGTACATGCACCATCTGTGATATATGCAAACTCGTTCAATTTTGGAGGGTAGATTTCCTAAAACAAAATGAATGATTGAATCATGCAAACACAAACTGTCAAGTAAGTTCAACAAAGTTATTTCCATGTCAAATTTTGTGACAAGATTTATTTTAATTCATGGAATACGTGCAGTCAAAAGGTATTTGGTTTTTTAAACATTTTGGTTAGAAGACCCATTTTCAAATGGATTGGTTATCATACCATCTCCAGTCCCTTGTTTAAGCACATACTATACAATAAGAATGTCCATATGGAATGTTAAGAGCAATTAACTAAGTTACGTATGCTTGCTGCTCACCTCATGGTCTGTCAATCTTTAGAGTAGTAGTAATAGATAACACTCAAATGATGGATAAAGTATTGACCAATGTTTGCCACTGAACAGTTTTTCTCACCAATCAGAAAAAAAAAGATTATTTCTTCCCTTATTGGAACCACGTGTTACGAGAGTTCATAGATCATAAGAACTAAGAATTAATCGTAGAAACCAATAGTGCATTATGGTGTTGTGAAATCCAAGCCTAGCTCTTCCAGTACCTATTCCACTTCACAAACTGGATGCGACTGTAACTGATGTGAAGATCCAATAAACGACAAATCATTTTATGTGTAAAAACAAAAAAAAACCTTACCAAGCAGAACAGAGAGGCCGTGCTCATCAAGAATGTTTCAGATAAAATTTGTAATGAAGGTATTCAAGTGTACAGACCCTTGGAAAGCTACTTCAACCACAATTTAAGAATGAGTGACTCAGGCACAAGCCCTTAAATGGATTACAGTTTTTGAGATATTATTTCTTTAAATTGCATAGGTGGAATTTAATGTCCTCCCACGTTGGAGACAGGTAGGTCTTTGAGGGATCTAGGAGGAAACGGTAGATCTATTTAAACAGTACAGTGGGTGCAAAGTAGGAAGCCCACCACCTCTTCCTGGATGAAGCAACTGTGAGCAGCCACGTGGCCAGCCTTCCTCCTTCTTGCACCAACAGAGGCCTTGAAAGTGCTTAAGGGCCTCAACATCCCACTGCCAGTATTAATTCAAACAAACAATCAATGGGAGATCCTGCTATTTGGGAAGCCAGAAAAGCAAACCCTGTCATGGATTGTTCATGGGAGCATTCAGAAAGCCATCCTGTTGCTGCCAATCTTCTTCCTCACCTCTCTCCCCTCTGCCTGGCTCCAAAAGCCATCCTTGGCGTTTGTTGGGCATAGCACTACCAGCAGCCAGCCACTCCCTAGTGACACTACCAAGAGATGTTTGTACCTTGATCCTAGGGAAATGATACTGCCCATTTGGGTCCCTAAGTGCCTTTATTTGACAGGCCTTCCAAAAGATAGGTATATCAAGGCTGTCGTCAATTCTCAAGTAATACTGAATGATTCCAATACAGTTTCAAGTGACAATCAACAGCTTCAGTGCATTAAAAAAAAATTTACAACAGTGAGCTTCACCACCTCCATTAACTCCTTTCCCATAAATATTCCATCTATCACAGGGTGTCAGGAGGTCTGCTTTCGCCATTATTCAGTCTCTCAGCACACAGCATTCATTGGTTAAGTAAGCTGGAAACTGGCATCTCCCAGCCTGTTATCGACTAGTGGAGGAATAATCCCAAATGATAGTGATTCAAGGGCTATCATGGCAGAGACTAACCCAGTCAGACTCAAAACTGGAACCTGTGTCACTCTGTGCACCCTGTGGTAATATTTTCATCTGATTAATAACAGTACAATACATTTTATTTAAAGGTTCACATTAGACTGAATTGGGAAAAAAAAAATGAATGCCCTTTGAAATATTTTTAGCCACTAAAATGTACTTCAGTTAAAAACCTGGGTGAGATACTAGTATTTCCTGGTAGGGTGAAGGCTGCAAACATTAAGTTCATGAAGCTCTTGTGACCTATTTTCAGGTGATAGGTGAACTATTCAGTAGCACGTCGATGCTGGTGGACATGTGCGCTTACCTCCAGTTTTGCGGCAATGAACAGTGAGGAGATGCCAATGAGTTGCAGCTTGCTTTTATGAATATTCTCTTGAGTAAACATGAACCGATCAAAAAAATCCTGAGCAAGGTAAAAGGTTTCTCTATGGAGCGTGTAGACTTCGCAAACCTGTAAAATTGGTTTGAAAAAAGAAATTAAACAGTGGACTGAAATAAGTAAAATATAAAACTTGAGAGTCGTGCTGGCAAGACCAAAAGTTATTGCCTTGGAAAGGTAGTGGTGAGCCATCTCCCTAAACTGCTTTATGGCACCTGATAGGAAATTCTGGAGTTTTAACCTAGTTATAATCAAGGAATACGCAAGTCAGGACGGTGTAGGATTTAGAGGTAGTGGCTTTCTCAACATCCGCTAACCTTGTCACTCTGGATGGCAGAAGTTGAGAACCTGAAAGGTACTCTTAAGACTTGGTGAGTTTTGCAGTGTATCTTAAGGCAATACATACAGCAGCAAGGATGTAGTAGTGGAGGGGAGTGAATGTTGATTACAGATGGGGTACCAAATGTCCTGGATGGCTCTGAGCTTTGAGTGCTTTTGGGAGTTGCACTCATTTCAAGAAGTGGGGATCGCATCACGCTCCTGACTTGTGCCTGATAGAACAGGCTTTAGGGATTCAAGAGACAATGTAGAATTCTCAGCTTCCAATCTACTCTTCTTATGTTTATATGGCTGGTGTTAGAAAGGCAGATTTAGCCAATGTTTTTAATATCAAGATCATATAGTTGTCGATTACTTACCAAGCTTGCTAGAAATTTGCTGCCGAGAGTGTAGAGAAGGGGTAAATATTCTCTTTTCCAATGGTCACTTGGTTTGTAATGCAAGTGTTAAAATACCAGAACATTTTTTAATAAGTCACTGCTTCAGTGACAATACTGAAGATAAACACTGGCCCAGCCAGTGGCACCCACACTCATGAATGAATTTTAAAAATTCAAACATCTAAAGCTCTTAAATCGGAGTTTAGTTCAAAAGAGTGAAATGACCAACTTACCAGCTTTTATTAGTAAGTAATACTGAATGATTCCAATACAGTTTCAAGTGACAATCAACAACTTCAGTGCATTAAAAAAATTACAACAGCGACTAACCTCTATGAGCCAATCCAATAAAATTGCTCTCATTTTCGGCTGCAAGGATGGGTGTAGCGAGAGAACATTTTTGTTGTGAGTATACTTGATTTCTTTTGCCAACATATTCGACCACACATCTTCAGAGCTTCCCCAGCTACAGATAAAATTGTTTCAAATATGAGTTATGAAAACACCAGATGTAGAATAGCATTTGATTTTGAAGCTGACATTTCACAAGTTTAAAACAGAGTTATTGACATTTTTTCCTATTCATACTGCTCTCCAGGATTTTCTTTTCATAATACAATAAAGAAACTCTTGCCACACCCATCACCACCTTGCTTTGTAATCTTTGAGAAAACCCAATCATTCCTTCATCAGCAAAAGTTCAGAGACCTCAGCAGCATTGAAAAGTTGAAGGCTTATAAATTCTGTATCCCTTCAGTCTGCCTATTCTATATTCACGATTCCATTCCCAGTCAAATCTCTCATTTTGAACCAGGTTATAGAAATCTAAGACATTGAGACCATAAAACGAAGGAGCAGAATATAGGCCATTCCACCCATCGAGTCTGCTCCATTCAATCATGGCTGAAAAATTTCTCAACCTTGTTCTCCCACCTTGTCCCCATAACCCTTGATACCCAGGAACCTATCTCAGTCTTAAAGATACTCAATGGCCTGGCGTCCACAGCCTTCTGTGGCAGTGAATTCCATAGAATCACCACTCTCTGGCTGAAGGAGTTTCTCATTATCTGCATTCTAAAACGTCTTCCCTTTAATCTAAGGCTATGCCCTCGGGTCCTAGTGTCTCCTACCAAGGGAAGCATCTTCCCAACAACCACTCTATCCAGACCATTCAGTAAGTTTCAATTACATCCCCCCTTCCTCTAAACTCAAGTGTAAAGCCTTTCATTCCTGGGACCATTCTCGTGGACCTCCTCTGAACACAGTCCAGGGCCAGTACATCCTTCCTGAGACATGGGGCCAAAAGCTGTGCACAATACTTCAAGTATGGTCTAACCAGAGCCTCAGAAGTACATCCCTATTTGTTATATTCAAGTCCTCAAAATAAATGCCGCCACTGCATTTGCCTTCCTAACTGACTCAACCTGCAAGTTTACCTTGAGAAGCCTGGACTATAACTCTCAAGTCTCTTTGTACTTCAAACTTCTGAACTTTTTCCCCCCCATTAAGAAAATAGGCCATGCCTCTATTCCTCCTACCAAAGTGCACGACCTCACACTTTCCCACATTGTACTCCATCTGCCATTTCTTTGCCTGCTCTCCTAACCTGTCAAAAATCTTTCTGCAGCCTCCCATCTCCTCAATGCTACCTGTCCCTCTATCTTCGTATCATCTGCAAATGTAGCCAGAATGCCCTTAGCTCCTTCATCTAGATTGTTAATGTATAATGTGAAAAGTTGTGGTCCCAACACAGAGCCTTGCAGAACACCACTCGTCACTAGCTGTCATCCTGAGAAGGACCCTTTTATCCCCACTCTCTGCACTGTGCCACACAGCCAAGCTTCTATCCATGCTAGCACCTTGCCTCTGACACCTCTGTTTGAGATGGCCTGAAAATTTCCATAGCTTCACATTATTTAAATCTCTATTTCCAAGATTCTCTGACTGTCACCAAATCCATAGGCTTCATATAACTTCTAGGAGTCTGTTGCTTCTGCTCACAAGCTACTAGGATGGCCAACTCTTTTGGATTTTTCATAATTTAACTCTTTGTACTATATCCTGGATCAGACCTTGCTGGAATAAATTTCATCTGTCAGTTTGAGGTCATGTCAGGTGATGTGTATTTCAGCACAGATCCAGTAGGAGAGCGATGAGCTGGAAGTGCCACAAGTCAGGTTGGCTGGTCAAGGACACTTTACAGACCTTGGTTTTTGTTTAAGAACTGTTTTTTTGTTAGGGCTGAATAAAAATGATTTTTTCTTTTAAAAACAAAGAAAACCTGGCAAAGTGCCACAGTTTTGGGTCTCAAAACTGAATCTAACAGAGCAATATATTGTTCACATGCACCCACAAATTTGGTTGTTTCCTATTCGAATTGAAACAGCAGGAAAGACAATTTCCTGGAGGTATGCATATGTGCTCAAGTTATGACGGGCAGCAGCACAGGTAAAGAGAGTAGTTCATAAAGCATTAATATTCTCATCTTCATGAATAAGGGCATATTGCACAAGAGCAGGAAGGATATATTGAACTTCTAAAGGTCACTGATTTCACCTCAGCTAGAACATTGTGCACAGTTCTGATCACCACACTTTGGGAAGGATGTGAACATACTGGAGAGAGTGCGCAGAGCAATTTACAAGAATGGATTTCCGAATGAGAAACATCAGATGTAAAAATGGACTGCAACAGTTTGGACTGTTATTCCTGAAGTGGGGTAGGCCAAGAGGAGATTAATAGAAGGGGTGTAGACAGAGTAAATAGGGAGAGCAGTTCCCATTCATACAAGGATCAAGAACCAGAAAAAGCAAAAACAAGGTGAATCACAGAATCATTACAGTGTGGAAGCAGGTCATTTGACCCATCAAATTCACACTGACCCTCCAAACAACATTGCACCCAGACCCACTGCTGTCACCTATCCTTGTAACCCTGCATTTCTAATGGCTAATCCACCCAGCCTACATCTTTGGAAACTATGGGCAATTCAGCATGGCCAATCCACCTAACTTGCTTGTCTTTGCACTGTGCGAGGAAACCAAAACACCCGGAGGAAACCCACGCAGACACAGATTGTGCAAACTCCACACAGCCAGTCACCGAAGGGTGGAATTGAATCCGGGTCTCTGGCACTGAGGCAGCAGTGCTAACCACTGAGTCACCATGCTGGCCCAATGAGAAAGAAAGAGGTTTTTCACAAATTTAGTGGTTGGGGCCTGGAATACGTTGGAGGCAGTTCAATTAAGAAATCCCAGAGGGTGCTGGACCATTACTTAAATAGAAATAAAGCTCATGTTTACAGAGAAAAGGCAGGAAATTGGCATTCAGCCAGAATGCTCAAGAAGCTAGTGAAGACAGGATAGGCTGAATGGCCTCTTCTGTACTGTAGCAATTCAATGGTTGTAAAGGCCAGAAGATTGTGAAGTGGTTCCTGTCAATATTCAAAGATGAAAACTGGACAAAAAAAATCCTTTAAAAATGAGAACAGTATATTAAATTAGATATCCACGTCATAACTTGGAATCAGTTCAGAGACCTGGGCCCTTTGATTTTTATAAATGACTTGGATGAGGAAGTGGAAGGGTGGGTTAGTAGGTTTGCCAATGACACAAAGGTTGGAAGGCTTATGGATTTTGTGGAGAGCTGTCATAGGTTCCAACAGGACAATGACAGGATGCAGAACGGAGTCAAAAAGTGTGGTGCTGGAAAAGCACAGTCAGACAGCATCCGAGGAGCAGGAGAGTCAACGTTTCGAGCACAAGCTCTTCATCAGGAATGTGGGGGTTGCCCAAGCAGGCTGAGAGATAAATGGGGGGGGGGTTGGGGGTTTAGGGCTGGGGAAGGTAGTGGGAAGAAGAGAGGTAGATGAAGATGGGGGGAGGTGATGGTGATAGGACAAAAACGGAGGGTGGAGCAGATAGGTGGGAAGGAAGATGGACGGGACAGTTCAAGAGGGCGATGCAAGGTTGGAGGTTGGATCTGAGATAAGGTGGGAGAGGGGAGATTAGGAAACTAGTGAAAATCGACATTGATCCTGTGTGGTTGGAGCATCCCAAGGAGGCATTCTTCCTCCAGGCATCTGGTGGCTAGAGTTTGGCAGTGAAAGTGGCTCAGGACTTGCATGTCCTCGGCAGAATGGGAGGGGGAGTTGAAATGTTCAGCCAAAGGGCAGTGGGGTTGTTTAGTGAGTGCCCCCCAGAGATGCTCTCTGAAATATTCCACAAGTTGGCCTCCTGTCTTCTCAATGTATAGGGGACCACATCAAGAGCAACTGACAGTAGATGAGTGTGGAGGAGCACAAAAGTTCTGTCACATGTGGAAGGATCCTTTGGGGCCTTGGAAGGAGGTCAGGAGGGAGGGTTTTTCACTTCTGACAGTGGCAGGGAGTCGAAGGTGGGTTGGTGGGGGGTGTGGAACTAACAAGGAATCACGGAGGGATGGTCTTAGAGTCAGATGTACAGCAAGGAAACAGACCCTTCAGCCCCACTCGTCCATGCCGACCAGATATTCCAACCCAATCTAGTCCCACCTGCCAGCACCCAGCCCATATCCCTCCAAACCCTTCCTATTCATATATCCAACCAGATGTCCTTTAAATACCGCCACCACTTCCTCTGGCAGCTCATTCCATACATGTGCCACCCTCTGAAAAAGTTGCCTCTTCGGTCTCTGTTATATCTTTCCCCTCTCACCCTAAACCTATGCCCTCTAGTTCTGGACTCCCCCACCCCAGGGAAAAGACTTTGTCTATTTATCCTACCCATGACCCTCACGATTTTGTAAACCTCTATAAGGTCACCCCTCAGCCTCCAATGCTCCAGGGAAAACAGCCCCAGCCTATTCAACCTGGCAACAGATAGGTGGGAAGGAAGATGGACGGGACAGTTCAAGAGGGTGATGCAAAGTTGGAGGTTGGATCTGAGATAAGGTGGGAGAGGGGAGATTAGGAAACTAGTGAAAATCGACATTGATCCTGTGTGGTCGGAGCGTCCCAAGGAGGAATTCTTCCTCCAGGCATCTGGTGGCTAGAGTTTGGCAGTGAAGGTGGCTCAGGACTTGCATGTCCTTGGCAGAATGGGAGGGGAAGTTGAAGTGTTCAGCCAAAGGGCAGTGGGGTTGTTTAGTGAGTCAAATCCTCCAACCCTGGCAACATCCTTGTAAATCTTTTCTGAACTCTTTCAGGTTTCACATCTTTCCAATAGGAAGGAGAACAGAATTGCATGCAATAGTACAAAAGTGCCCTAACCAATGTTCTGTACAGCTGCAGCATAACCTCCCAAATCCTGTACTCAATACTCTGACCAAACACCTTCTTCACTATCCTATCTACCTGCGACTGCACTTTCAAGGAGCTATGAACCTGCACTCCAAGGTATCTTTGTTCAGCAACACTCCCTAGGATGTGACCATTAAGTGTATACGTCCTGCTTTCCCAAAATGCAGCACCTCACTTTTATAAAGAAACTCCATCTGCCACTTCTCAGCCCATTGACCCATCTGATCAAGAACCCATTGTAATCTGAGGTAACCTTCTTTGCTGTCCACTACACCTCCAATTTTGGTGTCATCTGCAAACTTACTAACTATACCTCTTAATCACATATCCAAAATCATTTATATAAATGATAAGTAGTGGACCAAGCACCGAACCTTGTGGCACTCCACTGGTGACAGGCCTGCATCTGAAAAACAACCCTCCACCACCAACCTGTCTTCTACCTTTGAGCCAGTTCTGTATCCAAATGGCGAGCTCTCCCTGTATTCCATGAGATCTAACCTTGCTAATCAGTCTCCCATGGGATGACTTGTCAAATGTCTTACTGAAGTCCATATAGATCACACCTACCACTATGCCCTCATCAATCCTCTTTGTTACTTCCCGAAAAAACTCAATCAAGTTTGAGACATGATTTCCCACACACAAAGCCATGTTGACTATTCCTAATCAGTCCTTGCCTTTCCAAATACATGTACATCCTGTTCCTCAGGACTCCCTCCAACAACTTGCCCACCACTGACGTCAGACTCACCAGTCTATAGTTCCCTGGCTTGTCCTTATCACCTTTCTTAAACAGTGGCACCATGTTTGCCAACCTGCAGTCTTCCGGCACCTCACCTGTGACTATCAATGATACAAATAATACAAATGATACAATCACTTCCCTAGTTTCCCAGAGTTCTAGGGTACACCTGATCAGGTCCTGGGGATTTATCCACTTCTTTGCATTTTGAGACATCCAGCATCTCCTCCTCTGTAATATGGACATTTTTCAAGATGTCACCATTTATTTCCCCACATTCTATACCTTCCCGGTACTTTTCCCACAGTAAACACTGATGCAAATACTCATTTCGTATCTCCCCCCGACCCCCATCTCCTGCAGTTCCACACAAAGGCCGCCTTGCTGATCTTTGCCATTCTCTCCCTAGTTACCCTTTTGTCCTTAATGACTTTGTAAAATCCCTTTGGATTCTTCTTAATTCTATTTTCCAAAGCTATCTCATGTCCCCTTTTTGCCCTCCTGATTTCCCTCTTAAGTATACTCCTACTGCCTTTATACTCTAAGGATTCATTTGATCCAACTTGTCTATATCAGACATAGACTTCCTTCTTTTTCTTAACCAAACCCTCAATTTCTTAGTCATCCAGCATTCCCTATATCTACCAGCCTTCCCTTTCACCCTAACAAGAATATGGATTCTCGTTATCTCACTTCTAAAGGCTCCCCATTTTCCAGTCATCCCTTCACCTGTGAACATCTGCCCCAATCAGCTTTTGAAAGTTCTTGCCTAATACTGTCAAAAATCCACCTTGCTCCAAATTAGAACTTCAAACTTTTAGATCTGGTCTATCCTTTTCCATAACCATTTTAAATCTAATTATGGTTGCTGCCCCCAAATTGCTCCCCCACTGACACCTCAGTCACCTGCCCTGCCTTATTTCCCAAGAGTAGGTCATATTTTGTACCTTCTCTAGTAGGTACAGCCACATACTGAATCAGAAAATTGTCTTGTACACACCTAACAAATTCTTCTCCATATAAACCCTTAACATTATGGCACTCTCAGTCTATGTTTGGAAATCCCCAACCATAACCATCCTATTATTCTTACAGATAGCTGAGATCTCCTTACAAGTTGGTTTCTCAATTTCCCTCTGACTATCTGGGAATCTATAATTCGGTTCCAATATGGTGATCATCCCTTTCTTATTTCTCAGTTCAACCCAAATAACTTCTCTGGATGCATTTCTGGGAATATCCTCCTAGAGTACAGCTGTAATGTTATCCTTCATCAAAAAACACCACTCCCCCTCCTCTTGCCTCCCTTTCTATCGTTCCTGTAGCATTTGTATCCTGGAACATTAAGCTGCCAGTCCTGCCCATCCCTGAGCCACGTTTCTGTAAATGCTATGATATCCCAGTCCCATGTTCCTAACCATGCCCTGAGTTCATCTGCTTTCCCTGTTAGGCCTCTTGCATTGAAATAAATGCAGTTTATTTTATCAGTTTTACCTTGGCCCTGACTGTTTGGCTCACTTCTTAACTGTACCAGTTTCAGATTGATCTCTTTCCTCAGTAGCTCCCTGGGTCCCAACCTCCACCTTAATAATTTAAATCCTCCTGAGCAGCTCTAGCAAATTGCCCTGCCAGCATATTAGTGCCCTTCCAATTCAAGTGCAATCCGCCCTTGTTCAGGTCACTTCTACCCCAGAAGAGATTCCAGTGATACAAAGATGTGAATCCTTCTCCCATACACCAACTCCTCAGCCGTGCATTCATCTGGTCTATCCTCCTATTCCTACCCTCACTAGCTTGCAGCACTGGGAGTAATCCAGATATTACTACTCTTGAGGAGCTCCTTTTTAAATTCCTGCCTAACTCTCTCTTCTCCCTTCAGAAGATCATTCTTTTGCCTTCCCATCAGTTCCCATGTGTACAATCACCTCCCGCTGGTTCCTCTCCCCCTTGAGAACACTCTGCACCCTCTGAGACATCCTTGATCCTGGCACCAGGGAGGCAACACACCATTCTGATTTTTCGCTGTTGGCCACTGAAACATCTATTTGTGCCTCGGACTAGAGAGAGTCCCCTAACACTCTGTGGAGTGAAGATAGAGGTGGGAAGGGAAATAAATCCCTGGTGGTGGGGTCTGTTTGTAGGTGGTGGAAATTGGCAGAGGATGATACGTTGCATCAGGAGGTTGGTGGGGTGGAAGGTGAGGACCAGGGGAGTTCTGTCCTTGTTTTGATTGGAGGGGGTGGGGTCCAAGGGCAAAGGTCTGGTGGGATTGAAGTCAATGCCTGTGTTGAGTTGGTCACCATAAATGGAGATGGGGAGGAAGGTGCCTAAGATGATCCAGGTGAATTTGAGGTCAGGTTGGAAGGTGTTCGTCTAGTTGAAGAACTGTTCAACCTCCTCGTGGGAGCACGAGGTGGCACCGATACAGTCAGTCATCAATGTAGTGGAGGAAAAGTTGGGGAATGGTGCCGGTGTAGCTGCGGAAGATAGACTATTCCACATGCCCAAAGAGGCAGGCGTACCTCGGGCCCATGAATTACCTATCCACTTCACCCTGACCTATCACCATCACCACCCACCTTCATCCACCCAGGGAACATTCCCAGTGACCTTCCCAACCCCCTCATTAGTAGGAAGATGGAGTTTAAGAGCCGCAAGGTTACGCTGCAACTCTATAGAGTCCGGGAGACCACACTCGGAATATTGTGTTCAGTCCTTGTCACCTCGTTATAGGAAAGACATGGAAGCTTTGAAGAGGGTGCAGAGGAGATTTAACAAGATGCTGTCTGGACTGGAGGGCATGTATTATGAAGGAGGGTTGAGGGAATTAAGGTTTTTCTCATTGGAGAGAAGAATGACACATGACTTGATACAGGCGTACAAGATGTTGACAGGCATAGATTGAGTGGATAGACAGACACTTTTTCCCAGGGTGGAAATGTCCATCATGAGGGGGCATAATTTTAAAGGTCATTGGAGGAAGGTTTAGGGGAGAAGTCAGAGGTTCTTTACACAGATAATGGTTGGTAGTAGAGTCAGATACATTAGAGACACTTAAGCGACTCTTAGAGGGAAATGGAAGTTAGTACAATGAAGCGTATGTAGGCTCGTCTGATCTTAGAGGAGAAAAAAGGACCAGTACAACATCAAGGGTCAAAGGGCCAGTACTGTGCTGTTCTATGTTCTAACTCAGTAGATTTAGAAATTGAGTCCATGTTTAAGGCATTTTCAGAAAAACTTAATAGTTAATTAATTGTTGGACACTAATCTGCAGTCAGTCTTCATTTTGGTACTCACCTAAGAGGTGGTAGAGGCGATTTGGTTAGAAATAGGTTTTTAAACCTATATTGTGAGAACCTGGAAAAGTCTTCAGTGACATCAGCATCTTTGTGTGGCGTGGGGATAAGGACACAAGGACTAACACCTCCAGGTACTATGGGTGTCCAGCAACTCTAAAAAAAAACAAAGTTAAATGAAACAAATGATCAGTCGAGATCTGACTAACACCCATATAGACGGGAACTTTACTTTGATGCATATTTGACAAAGTGCTCCCTCTGCAGGCTCCAGAAGAAGGTACAATCCTGTTAATTTCCCTTTATAAATTATAGGTCAGTATTAACATTCCCTTTAATGATAAAACCAAGTGAACTCCAGATTAGAAATGCTTTAAAACAGCAAGCACCAACCCGCATTGTTTAGTTTACAAGATAAATGTAAAAATCAAGCCAGAAATCAAAACCTTTGGATTTTTTTTAAAAATAAAAAAGTTAGAGGGGAACGTCAACAAAGCGACGTGCAATTTAGCGGTCTCCTAACAGTGTTGAAAGGAAATAACACTGACAATAAAGTATTCAAGCGGCGGACAGCGCAGTGTTACTGAATCCACAGTGTGACGGGAGCAGTAGCAATCAGGATTAAAGAAAGCCCTGCGCAAAGAGTGCCCCCTCTCCTAACCATGGCCACAATTTCTGTAACAGTTCAGGCAGATTCCACTGCCCCTTTTTTTATAAAGACGTTTGCGAGGGAAAACTTCCCGCGTTTATTCATTTCCGACTTAATTTAACACGTAAATTTAGACATTTCAGCTCCCGATTTCACCGTTTCATACAAATTTCCACACGGAATCCCTTTGGTAGCAAATTATGGGTCATTTAGCGGAGTTTTACTGGTCAGGAAATTTCACCCCCAAAAAAAACCCTGGGGCAACGTCCGAATGGAACGCCACGTCTTAAAATTAAAACCTTGGGACTCAACAAGCAATTTTAATAATGAACCTATTTCTAGATTTCTCAGGCAATGCAATATATATATAGCCCTTAACAACACAGCACCCAAACCTCAGTCTAAATTCAACACGCTTGGTCAAAAACAAAATACCAGTAAAAGTTATGGACAATATTTATTTTTTTAAAACACATTATTTCTATAGATTGTATGGTTTCTACATTTTAATTTTAAACTATAGTCTGTATAAGTGAAACAAAAACGCAGAGTTCATAGAAGGCGGGCGCGCCACCAACAAGCACCTCCCACAAGAAGCAGGAACCGGCTGTTTGGTAGCGCGCAAACTCCCTGTGCTAAAAGTTAAGGACACTTCATTCATCCTTACAGTCTGCAAAGGGCAGCTAGCTACTGATACCATGAATGGAAGATTACTTAACACTGTCATTATGTCGAGGCAAAAATGTTACTATTCAAGTACAGCATCATCAGTCTCAGTGAGGTGTCTCCCCTTGTCAAGCACCACCACATTTTTGGAGTCGTTTTATCTGCAGGAGCAGAGAACTGGGTGGCCACCAAATCCCGCCTGCTCAGCTTCAGTTTTGGAGACTCCTTTTGCATGACCTACCGTGCAATTTTTTTAAAGGCTTAATATTATCGCAAGGAATATACACAAGGTGACAAATTATATAATGCCAAATTATACACACGTTATCTGGACACTGCCTAACCAAGAGAAATTGTCCAAGTGTATATTCACAGTAACATTTTTCATGTATGGTAGTTCTGAATAGGATTCTCTGCAGTATAATACTGCTATAGATCACCCACCTGTATCTGGAACTGTTGCCGTCTCTTGCTCACTTCTGTTTCATGGTTATGATCACTACATTCCTGAAAAATATCAATTGTCATTACATTAACCAGTTACTATAATACATTTGGTTTAAAGCATTGGTAATAGTTTCTCACTACTCACTTCGGGTTTCCTTTTCTTTGACTGAATAGCGTCATCCTTTTGTTCCTCTGATTTTGCCTGCTTGGCTTGCAAACGATCACTGTTTCAATACACACAAAATTGCATTTAAGTATGAATTCTCTTAACTTTCTCCAAGTATATAATTATAATAAAGGAGCATTTCTTACCTGCGCCTCGACATCCTCTTCAATAAATGTAAAACCCTGAAAGCATAACATTGAGAAATATGACATACTGTATTAATAGTGTAATAACGAAGCATTATATTAGCCACATGACACTGGCTTCCTGCTATCAAAAGCTAGTGCAATTTTTAGTGAAATCCACAAAACATCGATTAAATTTAAATTTCAATTTTAAAAATTATTTTTACAAAGCGTATTTTTGCTTGGAAACTGCAATGGGCGCATGAGCAATCAATTTCAACTTTTTGATTATATTCATAAAAACGCCATTCCCACAGCAAAGTTCTATTTCTATCTCTGTCCTTTATAATTTTCACCAATTAGCTGAACGTTAACATATGAAAAGTACATTCATTGCAATTTCCAAGTTATTTTATCTCGCACCCGGTTCCGCGCCAATTTACACAGAGCGGGTAAAGCCTGGATTGGACACTTGCTCACTTCTTCGCTGCCCAGCCGCCAAACCAATAAAACCCTGATCTTTCACAAAGAAGAGTCAGCACAACTTTACTCTCAGGCTCACTAGAATCTGCTCCATGGGATGTACGTAGAGCCATCGCGAACCTAAAACTAATGTTATATACATACACACACATATCCACCCAGAGAACCGGTGTGTAAAATGAGCACAGTTCTGTACAGTAACCGGCGCTAGTTTCCGCTCATAGAATTTTTTAAAAGGTCTGTCATCTGCATCAGTTCCACTTCATGCTTCCTTTTCTCCTCCAGATCATTAATATTATCGATCTGAACTAAATAAGCCTTTTTATGACCACAGATGCTATGTCCCACTGCTGTCCCTTACCCTAGTTGCTGATCTGCTCAGAAATATCTCAGCTGGCGCCGGCGCCAACACTTTTAACAAGAGAGCAAATCAAATGCGCATGTGTATACTGTCACCCAGGTGAACACAAATCTATCTTTTTTTTTCCCGACAATGCTATTTATTAATGCAACTGAACTAAAATATCTTTGTCACCCCCAAACGCGATTCGCTTTAGCAAATTGCATTTTTGAAATGTTTTAATGTGCTCAGATTGCCTGCTTGTTTTAAATAAATACCACCCACTCCTTAAAGTCCTCCCTTCGGGGAGGGGATTTAAAATCCACCAATAGCTACAACAAACTGGTCGTGCAACGTGATTTGGCTCCAAATGTAAACAGAAATTCCAGCAGATTGTCAGAAATCGAGTTTCACCCGCGCATTTCAAGTGTATTTGACATGCAACGTGTGAATATTATTTTAAAATACTCCTGGAATCACCGGACTCAACTTCATCTGTCGCAATCAGGAAAAGTTTTTTTAACCAGAACATCCGACATTAAAGGAGAAGTTTCAGTTCGAGGAATTGCCCCATAATTTTAAAAGTTCTACTGAGAAACGCCTTTTTGTTTAAAAGTTTCATTCGGATACCCGCCTTCCGGTGCTTAGAAGCAGCCTGGGAATAAAGTTCTTTCCGAATGGCACCTCATCGGCATCAGGAAGAGACACAATGGATGGCAAGCTGCCGTCAACGGGAACTTTCACGTGGAGCTTCACAAAGCAAGGTGTATGCCATAGACAAACCCCAAGAATCATATATACTGCATAGAAACAGGTCAACAAGAAGAAAAAAACATCACAGATACCCAAAAGTGAATAACCACTGACGCTGCAAATGTGAAAAAAAGCTAGAAATACCGGAAATACTAAGCAGAGCAGACAGTGTCACGGAGGAAGAAACTATTGATTTAAAATATATATTTGCTTCTCGGATATGGGCATCGTTGGCTATAGGTCAACATAAATTGTCTTCCCTAATTGTCCTGGAGAAGGTCGCGGTGAGTTACCTTCTTTAACCACTGTAGTCCAGAGATATATCCACAGAAGGGAGTTCCAGGAATTTGGCCCAGCAACTGTAAAAGAGATAATAGTTCACTTAACAGAGAACGACTGCAGAATTCTGAAGTGATTTAGGTGTTCTAGATTAGGAATCACAGTAAGTTAACATGCAACTGTAGGATGGAATATTATCCTTTATCACTACAGAAATTGAACATAAAAGTAAGGATCTTATACTTTAGTTATATAAGACATTGATGAGACTACATCTAAAATATTGTACAGTGTTGGCCTCCGTGTTTGAGGAAGGATGTAAATGTGTTGAAACAAAAACAGGAATTGCTGGAGAAACTGAATGGGTCTGATAGCATCTGTGGGAAGAAAACAAAATTAACATTTCAAGTCTAGTGACTTCATCAGAACATAAATGTTTTGGAGATGGATCAGAGAATGTTTACTGATTGATACCTGGATGACTGGGCTGTCTGACAAGGAAATATTGGTTAGACTGGGCATGTTTCCATTGGAATTTAGATCGAATAGATGATTTGATTAGAGTTCATGAGATTCTGAAAAGTGTTGACAAGGTTAATGCTGAAAGAATACCTACTCCTGTGATAATCTCAAACTAATGGATACTGTTTTAAAATTAGAGGACACCCTTTTAAGACGAGATGAGGGGAACTGTTTTCTTTCAGACAGTTGAGAGACTTTGGAACTCTGCCTCAGACAGTAGTGAAGGTGGACTGTTTGAAAATTTTTAAGATGGAGGTTGTTAGATTCTGGTAAGGCAAGGAAATCAAAGATGATCAGGGATAGATGGGAATGTGCAATTTGGAACACAAACCGATCAGCTAAGATCTTATTGAATAGCAGAATAGACTTGAAGGGCTGAAAGCTATATTCTCTGCTCCCAATTCATATAATTGTATAGTCCCAAGTTATAGTGATGAGTAAAATGCAGGAGCATTTGTAGGTGGTGGTGTAGGTAAAAACAAGAGATGCTGGAAACCAGAGTCTAGATTAGAGTGTGCTGGAAAAGCACAGCAGGTCAGGCAGCATCCGAGAAGCAGGAAAATAGACGTTTCAGGCAAAAGCCCTTCATCAGGAATCATTGTCCCCATTGATCTACTGCTCTTGGCTTTGTGGCTGGTAGAGGCCATGAGTTTGGAAGGTGTTGCCAAAGGGCTTCGGAGAGTTACTGTAGTGCATCTTTTAGATGGCACTGACTTTCTGCCATTGTGGTGGAGGAAATGTTAAAGATATTAATGGAGTGCTAATCAAGTGGGCTACTTTGTCGCAGAATAGTGTTGAGCTTCATGCGTGTAGTTGAAGCTGCACTCATCCTAACAAGTAAAACATACTCCACCACACTCCTGACATGTGCCTTGTAGATTTTGGACAAACTTTTGAAGGGTCAGGAGGTGATACACTCAATTCATAAGTTCCAGACACTGACTCAGTCTTGCAACCTCTGTACTTAAATGGCTGAAGCATATTCAGTTCACTGGTGATTGGTATTGGGAGATTCAGTAATAGATTTGTCTTTGAATGTGAAATGGAGATGGTTAGACTTCCTCGTGATGGGGATTGTCATTGCCTAGCAGTTTTATGGTGTGAATGTCACTTAATGCTCATCAGTCTAAGCCTAGTTGTTTTCCAGGCCTTACTGCATTTGGATGCAACTATTTTCATATCTGAGAATTTATGAATGGTGCTGAATATTGTACAATAATCACCAAGATATCCTCATTTGGAGGGAAGATCATTCATGAAACAGCTGACAATTGTTGGGCCTAGAAATATTAGCCTCAGGAGCTGCTGCTGCCGTGTCCTGAGATTGAAATGACGGATTTCCAACAAACACAACCATCTTCCTTTGTGCTAGGAATGACTCCAACCAGCAGGAAGTTTATCCCCAATTCCCATTGCTTTAAATTTTGATGTAGACTCTTGATGCGATACTCAGTTAAATGCGTTGACCTCTGGAGTTTAATTCTTATGCTCATATTGGACTAAAGCTGTAATGAGGTCAGGAGCTGAGCAGCCTAGTTGGAGCCTTACCTGAACAAGTGTACAAGTCATTGCTGAGTAAATGTCACTTGATTACACTATGAACAACTCCTCCATCACTTTCCTGGTTATCAATATTAGTCTGATGGGAAATAAGTGGCCAGATTCGATCTCTTCCTTTTTGTTGTCAGGACATACCTGGGCAATTTTCCACTTTGCTGTTTAGATAACACTGTTATAGCTGGATTGGGACAACTTGACTAGAGGTGTTGCACATTCTGGAGCACAGGTATTCTGTACTATTATCTATGCCCAGTTTGAAATTCTGATAAATTATTGATAAGCAAGGGGGTATTTATGGGAGATCATCTGGAGTGTGCAGTATTTAGTTCAGCCACGATCATATTGAATGGAAGAGCAGGTACAAAAGGCCAAGTAGCCTTTTCCTGCTCCTCATTCGTATTTTGAATGAACTAAATCGGCTGCAAATCAAATGTTGGAAAATTGATGAGGTGAATGGCTTGTTTTTCAGCTGGTGAAGACACAATGCCAAGTGGCCTCATTTTGTGCTGCAAATGCTTTATGATCCTATTCTGTGAAATGTTGGCAGGGTCAATATTCTTTGCTGTATCCAACCCATTCAGCCATTTCTCGATAACACATGGAATGAATCAAATTGGCTGAAGGATGGCATCGTTGACGTTGGGTTCTTAGGAGTTCAAAATGGGCCATTCAACCGTTAACAATGTGGGCCATGGCAAGAGAAGTGGAAAAATGGGTGACATTGCCAGCAGGGACCTTCCTGATGTGAGATCAAAAACTCCCATTTTCTATCTAAGTGTTGGATGGCAAAACAACATTCTCACTCATGAGCAGAGACTATAGGCCAGTATCACCCTCATTGCTACCCAATCTCACCTCATTACGATGCATTACATTCCAACCTGAGGCTGGTTGGAAACCAGATTCTGTGAGGTCCCGACATAAAAGTTTGAGAGGATATCTGGGCAACAAGCTTGTGGCTTGTACCTCCAGACCTCCATCTAGGACACCCGGTACCAACCTGTCAGGGTGCATTCCATGGACGATTACTGCACTTCACCACATCATCATCATTTTTCTCCGATTCACTCAATGCTGCACTGTGGACCACACCAGCTCTCTCATTTCAATGGTGCTGCAGGACAGTTCATGGACAGACCGGAGCACCCAGTTCATGGTGTTGCCTAGCATTCCTCCCAGGGCTTTTCACCTGTTCTCTGAATACTCCCTTAATTTGTACCTACTTGATGCTCACAGCATTCCTGCATTGCTTTGATGTTGGGTGTTTTGCCTCCTCAGCTATATGTCAAAGGCTCACTCTACTTCTGTTTTGTCTTGCTGTTTAGCGTAGACACAAAATCCAAGAGCTTATCATAGTTGTCATTCATTAAGGAGGTGGAACATGTTGCTACGCAGTACATATTCTATCCATTTCATACCTACAGGATGCGCCAGCACAGCAACCATATTAACGTGTGCATCAGCCAAATGGTCATATCCTAAAGTCAACAGTGACAAATCCTCAATCATGTCAAAGGGAGCCGCAACCAATCAGGCTTCCCAATGCACTTAGGATCAGGAGATCCATCTCACTATAGTCCAGGGAATGAGCCACTGGTAGTCCTGCAGGTCCAATGTAAGCAGTCAGATGATTTGCAGTAAGTTAATCAGAGTGGTCAGAGTTCAAGTTAGTTATTAGTAAGAACTGTCCATTCACACTGCTGGGGAGAGTGTACAGTGTGGTTTAGCCATGGCGAATACTGGGGGTTAACAGGATTAAAACTGAGGGATAATACTAGGAGACACTGCTGTTGTCGGGAAGTGAGGAGGCTCAGTTTCGGAATTGAAGAGGGAAAAGTTGTCTGTAAGAGGA
Organism: Chiloscyllium punctatum; assembly: GCF_047496795.1. Classification (NCBI taxonomy): domain Eukaryota; kingdom Metazoa; phylum Chordata; class Chondrichthyes; order Orectolobiformes; family Hemiscylliidae; genus Chiloscyllium; species Chiloscyllium punctatum. Next base: position 45,353,446 of record NC_092743.1, on the reverse strand, counting down.
AGGGATGGTGTGGGATTCCATATTCGTCATCACCATTTCCTCAAAGGGGGAGTTTACATCATGGGTAGGACTAAATTGTCAGCACAGGGTTCTGAGAGTAAGGATGAGTGCGCAACGGTAATTCTAGGTGGTGGGAGGGAAAATGCAGAGGATGAATAAGTATTCGGGAAGTGCTGAGGTAAAAAGGGACATGGAGGTTCAGGTAAGCTCCCAATTACCAGGCTGAGCCAGACACTCTGTGCCAAGTGCAACCTCCATTGCCTTGGAGTTCTCTCAACTTTTCAGCTTGAACCACAAATCAGAAATGGCTGTGCACACAAATGCATTGGATAAAGTCAGTGTTTGCTTTCTGCCACAACATGGAGGTTTCATTTGTGGCAGAAATGAAGGGCCACAAATGCATCCTGAGGGCTTCTGCAACTACGACCTCCTTGTGTGCAGGTTGTTTGGCAGCTGCTGGTCCTTGGCTTCCTGATGAATTTGTTCTTCATCAACTTCATGATGAAGCTGCAATTGCAGCAGCCATTCACTTCACTTGTAGAGTACAGCCAAAGTCATTTGGAATCCTATCACCAAGTATGTGAAGTGCACTCAGTGTATAGCTGTAAGTGCAAATTGGTCAAAAACAATCATGACTATGCCATTGGTCACTGCAGATTGAAGAATGCTCTCCAATAAGCAGAAGTCATTACAGGTCACCTACAAGTGGGCCACAAAGCATAAAGCTAACCCAAAATCTCACAGGCTACAAAATACAATGGGAATTATTCATCTCACCTTGAAGTGCAACATGCAATGATGCCTTTCTTGGATGATGTGAGGCTGGGAGGACAAGGGCTCAGTAGTTATGGAGCACTTACAACCTCCTCCTGGCTATTCACAAAATAACTGTGAAGCATTGCATCATAATAAGATGCAAAGTCAAAGTATATTTCAAGGCTTTTCTTGTCAGAGGATTCTATGTCCCTTTCTACAGAGGAGTATAGAAAACCTTGATTTGCAAGTGATGTAAATGTAGACTGCTCGCATTACTGCTCAGTTTCTTCTATTCCCCACACAGGTTCATTGCAAGTGTGACTGATGGATACAGCAACAACAGGAGCTATTCCCACTGCTGCCATCGTGTAGTGAAGACACTGAGAAATGGAGGAAAAACAAATTCATCAGGAAGCCCAGGACCAGCAGCTGCCAAACAGCCTGCACACAAGGAGGTCGTAGTTGCAGGAGCCCTCAGGATGCATAGAAGAGCCAGAATCTTTCATCCTTAAAGTAATCTCTTCTGGAGGAGCTAGGTGCAGTAACACTGCAGACTGAGGATGTGCTGAGACACTGTCACTGACTAATGCCAACTGCTGTACTGGGACCTGCATTCTGAGGGTGGTGGGGGGAGGGTGTCATTCTATCCTGGTGAGCAAAAAGCTGATAACTGTATTAAATTTTTCTGCAATTAACTCATTCCAAGGAGCCACTGGGGGCCTGCGTAGCATTTTCGATCCTTCACCTACAATGTTCCAAGGCTGCTAGTGAAGTAATTTGTAGCAGATCATCTCTCCTTTCCCCATGACGTTTAGATGTGGGCAATAGATCTTGACAATATAGATGTGACCATGGCTGATGACTCTGTTACATAAATTTCCTGACTGAAACCAAGTGCAGATACAATGTAGCTCATTCTTCAACCAGTATTGTGGATAACAGGCTTCTTGAGGATGAGGTGCCAGTGCTTGTTGGGCTCTCAGTACACTCCAAGCAGAGTATGCGACATAGTCCTACCATGATGTGCTCTGCGTAACTGAAGAAGGCAAAGAGGAGATGTGATGAGAGGCACACGAGCTGCAGAGCAGGACTAGTCTTCTGAAGAGGAAGTTGAGGATATTGACAGGAGGAACATCACCTTTTGCATGATGTAGCAACAAATGCTGTATCATTCTAACTCAAACGTGTGGTACAATGGCTGGGTGGTTAGCACTGCTGTCTCACATTGCTAGGCACCTGATTCAATCCCAGCCTTGGATGGCTGTCTGTGTGGAATTTGCGCATCTTCCCACAGTTCAAAGATGTGTAGATTCAGTGGATTGGCCATGCTAAATTGCCCTGTAGTGTCTAGGAATATTCAGATTAGCTGGGTTAGCAATGGTAAATGCGGGGTTACAGAGATGGGATGGAACGCTGTGTCTAGGTGGCATATTTTTTGGACAGTAAACTCAGGAATGGTGGGCCAAATGGTCTCTTTCCGCACTGTGTGAATTTTGCTATTCCAACAGAATTTAATTGATAACCACTTGCTGTAGATGAAAGCAGTAATCTTTCATTGATCCTAAAGTTGTTGTTGTTTGAAAGGCAAGAAGTCAATTTCTGCTCCAATATGCAAATGCAGTTTCTGTTTGAAAGCTTTCAGCATGTAATGATCTCACATTGAACAAAGGAGCTGGACCGCAGTGGACACGGAGGAAAGATTGTGCAGTTATTTAGAGAGTGATGTAAAATGGAATGTGGGTCAGGACAGGTAAGCGGTGCGGCTTAGTGCTTAAACAGCAAGTGGTATTACCAATGTAGGTGACACAACCGACAAATTCCAGTCACTCATTAATTCTATTTTCCCTACACTGATGGTTCTCTAACTCATCATCTTTGGAATTCTCAGCAACATTAGTGAAATGCCCCATCATGTTATCCTTCACCATCTCAGTGTTCTACAACCTGCCTTAGAAACTTCATCCCTTTGGCCCAAGACGCAGTGTGTTCCCTCAGCTTTGCCTCATCATTGGGACTGTGCCTTCAGTTACAGTGGTATTTCTCCATAACCTACACTTTAAGCCATTTTATCAGCCACATGCCCCTTCCAAAGAGCTTCTGCTCTCCAGGATCACTTTTTCTTTGGGCTCACATGCATTTCTCACCTTGACCCTCAAATGATTCTATTTGTCAAACTCTCAATTCCAGCCAACTTTGGATGTTTCGCACTCACACTGACTGCCAACCTTCTGCTCAGCAATAAATTCTATCTTTGTCTCGCCTACTACCTGCTTCACATGTATTCCGTCTGTGGCCAGCTTATCTTCTGCCAGCGAGGCAGCATGAGGAGATAGAGAAGTCCGATGTTTTGGGTATAACCCTTCTTCAGGAATGGAGGTGGGGTTAGGGGAAGTTGCAGATAAAGTGGTGGTGGGGGCGGAGTGGTGAGGTGGTGATAGGCGAGTTCAGGTGGTAGGTACAACCTGGTAGGTCGATAGGAGGAATGAATCTGGTTGGTAACTGGAAGGAGGCGTCAGTCAGAGAGATGGGAGGGAGGTGGAAAGGGAGTCAGGGGATGAGTGGAAAGGTTATTTGAAATTGGAGAACTCAATGTTGAGTCCTCCAGGCTGTAGGCTGCCCAAGCAGAAGATGAGGTGTTGTTCCTCATCTGCAGTCTGATTCACTGTGCAATGGAGGAGGCCGAGGATGGACATGTTGGAGAGGAGATGGGAAGAGGAATTGAAATGGGCGATGACCAGGAGGTCAGGCTTACCTTTACAGGAAAGCATACCAAACGCCTTCTTCACTATCCTATCTAACTGTGACTCCACTTTCAAGGAGCTATGAACCTGCACTCCAAGGTCTCTTTATCATTAAGTGTTTAGGTACAGCTAAGATTTGCTTCCCAAAATGCAGCACCTCGCATTTATCTGAATTAAACTCCATCTGCCACTTCTCAGCCCATTGTCCCATCTGGTCCAGATCCTGTTGTAATCTGAGGTAACCCTCTTCCCTGTCCACTATGCCTCCAATTTTGGTGTCATCTGAAAACTTACTAGCTATACCTCTTATGCTCGCATCCAAATCATTTATGTAAATAACAAAAAGTAGAGGACTCAGCACCGATCCTTGTGGCACTCCACTGGTCACAGGCCTCCTGTCTGAAAAACAACTCTCCACCACCACCCTCTGTCTTCTATCTTTGAGCTAGTTGTGTATCCAAATGGCTAGTTCTCCCTGTATTCCATGAGATTTAACCTTGCTAATCACTCTCCCATAGGGAAACTTGTCGAGCACCTTACTGAAGTCCATATAGATCACATCTACTGCTCTGCCCTCATCAAACCTCTTTGTTACTTCCTCAAAAAACTCAATCAAGTTTGTGAGACATGATTTCCCACACACAAAGCTATGTTGACTATTCCTGATCAGTCCTTGCCTTTCCAAATACATTTACATCCCATCCCTCAAGATTCCCTCCAACAACTTGCCCACCACTGACATCAGGCTCACAGGTCTGTAGTGCCCTGGCTTGTCCTTACCACCCTTCTTAAACAGTGGCACCATGTTAGCCAACCTCCAGTCTTCCGGCACCTCACGAGTGACTATCGATGATACAAATATCTCAGCAAGAGGACCAGCAATCACTTCTCTAGCTTCCCACAGAGTTCTCAGGTACACCTGATCAGGTCCTGGGGATTTATCCACCTTTATGCATTTCATGACATCCAGCACTTCCTTCTCTGTAATATGGACATTTTGCAAGATGTCACCATCTATTTCCCTACAGTCTATATCTTCCATATCCTTTTCCACAGTAAATACTGACGCAAAATACTCGTTTAGTATCTCCCCCATTTTCTGCGGCTCAACACATAAGCTGTCTTGCTGATCTTTTGAGGGGCTCTATTCTCTCCCTAATTACCTGTTTGTCCTTAATGTATTTGTAAATATTCTTTGGATTCTTCTTAACTCTATCTTCCAAAACTTTCTCATGTCTCCTTTTTGCCTTCCTGACCTCCCTCTTAAGTATACTTCTACTCCCTTTATACTCTTCTAAGGATTCACTCGATCTATCCTGCCTATACCTGACATATGCTTCCTTCTTTTTCTTAACCAAACCCTCAATTTCTTTATTTATACAGCATTCCCTCTACCTACCAGCCTTTCCTTTCACCCTAACAGGAATATACTTTCTCTGGATTCTTGTTATCTCTTTTCTGAAGGCTTCCCATTTTCCAGCCGTCCCTTTACCTGTGAACATCTGCCCCGATCAACTTTCAAAAGTTCTTGCCTAATACCATCAAAATTGGCCTTTCTCCAATTTAGAACCTCAACTTTTAGATCTCAGGTAGATAGGATAGTGAAGAAGGCGTTTGGAATGCTTTCCTTTATTGGTCAGAGTATTGAGTACAGGAGTTGGGAGGTCATGTTGCGGCTGTACAGGACATTGGTTAGGCCACTGTTGGAATATTTCATGCAATTCTGGTCTCCTTCCTATCGGAAAGATGTTGTGAAACTTGAAAGAGTTCAGAAAAGATTTACAAGGATGTTGCCAGGGTTGGAGGATCTGAGCTACAGGATGCGGCTGAACAGGCTGGGGCTGTTTTCCCTTGAGCATCGGAGGTTGAAGGGTGACCTTATAGAGGTTTACAAAATTATGAGGGGCATGGATAGGACAAATAGGCAAAGTATTTTCCCTGGGGTCGGGGAGTCCAGAACTAGAGGGCATAAGTTTAGGGTGAGAGGGGAAAGATATAAAAGAGACCTAAGGGGCAACATTTTCACGCGGAGGGTGGTACGTGTATGGAATGAGCTGCCAGAGGATGTGGTGGAGGCTGGTACAATTGCAACATTTAAGAGGCATTTGGATGGATATATGAATAGGAAGGGTTTGGAGGGATATGGGCTGGGTGCTGGCAGGTGGGACTAGATTGGGTTGGGACATCTGGTCGGCATGGACGCTTTGGACCGAAGGGTCTGTTTCCATGCTGTACATCTCTATGACTCTATCTGGTCTATCCTTTTCCATCATTATTTTAAATCTAATAGAATTATGGTCGCTAGCCCCAAAGTGCTCCCGCACTGACACCTCAGCCACCTGCCCTGCCTTATTTTCCAAGAGTAGGCCAAGTTTTGCATCTTCTCTGGTAGGTACATCCACATACTGACTCAGAAAATTGTCTTGTACACACTTAACAAATTCCTCTCCATCTAAAACCTTAACACTACGGTACTCCCAGTCTATGTTTGAAAGGTTAAAATCCCTGACCATAACCACCCTATTATTCTTACAGATAGCTGAGATATCCTTACAAATTTGTTTGTCAATTTCCCTCTGACTATAAGGGGGTCTATAATACAATCCCAATAAGGTGATCATCCCTTTCTTATTTCTCAGTTCCACCCAAATAACTTCCCTGGATGAATTTCCAGGAATATCCTCCCTCAGCACAGCTGTAATGCTATCCCTTATCAAAAATACCACACAGCCCTCCTCTCTCTCCTCCCTTTCTAGCCTTCCTGTGGCATTCATATCCTGGAACTTTAAGCTGCCAGACCTGCCCATCCCTGAGCCATGTTTCTGTAATTGCTATGATATCCCAGTCCCATGTTCCTAACCATGCCCTGAGTTCATCTGACCTTCTCTGTTAGGCCCATCAACAGGGAAACTTGGCATTGAGTAAATAACAAAAGCTTTGGGCCTTCAGTCCAAAATAGACCATTAGCTGAGTTACTCATTGAAGCTTTTTATTCTGAACTATGCTGTTTTTAGGCATGGCAAATTGTAATAATTGAATAGGGAGTCAACACAATCAGCTGACCAATGACTGCAGAGAGGTTTTCCAGAGATGAGTGTAGTGGCCATCACTAAGGAGATGGTGCTGCTGAAGCTGAAAGGTCTGACGGTGGAACCTAGATCAGGTAGACTATGTTCCAGAGTTCCAAAGGACAGAACTCAGGAGATTATACAGGCAGTGGTGGTGATCTTTCAGGAACTACAGGAGTCAGGAAGGATGTCAGAGTACTCAAAAGTGGCTAATATAACACCTCTGTTAAAGAAGGGATGGAGGCAGAAGATAGGAAACCATAGGCCAGTTAGCCTGACCTTGGTTGTTGGTAAAATTTTCGAGTTCACTGTTAAGGATAAGATTGCTGAGTACTTGGAAATGAAAGGTAAAATAGGGCTGTGTCAGAATGGCTTCATCATGTCATGCCTGACAGATCTTTTGAGGAGGGAGTGAGCAAATTAGACTGAGGAGAGCCACTGCTGTGACCTATTTGGATTTCCAGAAGGCTTTTGACAAGGCGCCATACAGGAGGCTGCTAAATAAGGTAACAGCACATGGTGTTGGGGCAAAATACTGGCATGGTTAGAGGTTTGGCTGATAGACAAAGGGAATAGAGTAGGGATAAGGTGGTGTTTTTCAGAATGGCAGCTGATCACCAGTGAAGTTCCACAGAGGTCAGTGTTGAGACTACAACTATTCATGTTGTACATTAACAATCCAGACAAAGGAACTGAGGACATTATTGCTAAGTTTGCAATGACACAAAGATAGATGGAGGGATGGGTAGTGTTGAGGAGGCAGGGAGGCTGCAGAAAGACTTGAACAAGCTAAGAGAGTGGACAAAGAATTGGCAGGTGGAATATAATGTGGCAATATAATTTTGGAATGTGTGCACTGATGCACTTTTGGTTGGAAGAATAGAGGCATAGTCGAAGTTCTAAATGGGAAAGGTTTTGGAAATCTGAAGCATAAAGGCACTTGGAAGTCTTATTCAGGATTTTCTTAAAGTTACCATGCAGGCTCAGTTGGCAGTTAGGAAAGCAAATTCAATGTTAACATTCATTTCAAGAGGGCTAGAATACAAGAGCAGGGATGTACTACTAAATAAGACCATAAGACATAGGAGAGAGTGAGGACTGCAGATGCTGGAGTAAAATCAGAGTCAAAGAGTGTGGTGCTGGAAAAGCACAGCCAGTCAGGGTCAGCCTCATTCCTGATGAAGGGCTTATGCCTGAAATGTCAACTCTCCTACTCCTCGGATGCTGCCTGACAGTCTGTGCTTTTCCAACACCAAACTCTTCAACATAAAACATAGGAGCAGAAATTAGGAGATTTGGCCCATCTGGCCATTCAATCATGGCTGTTAAGTTTCTCAACCCCATTCTCCCACCTGCTCCCCACAACCTGTGATCCCCTTAACAATCAAGAACCTATCTAACTTTGTCTTCATATACTCAATGACTAAGCCTCCACAGCCTTTGTGGCAACTAATTCTATAGATTTGCCACTGTCTGGCTGAAAGTGTTTCTCCTTATCTCCATTCTAAAAGGCCTTCCTTTTACTCTAAGCCAATGCCCCCAGGTCCTAGTCTCTCCTATCAAGGAAAGCATCTTTCCAACATCCACTCTGTCCTGGCCATTCAGTATTCTGTAAATTTCAATTAGATTCCCCCCCCCAACTTCCTTTTAAACTCCATCGAGTATAAACCCAGAGTCTTCAAACATTAAGCTTTTCATTCCTGGGACCATTCTCGTGAACCTCCTCTGAACACGCTCCAGGGCCAGGACATCCTTCCTGAGACATGGCCAAAAACTGTGCTCAATACTTCAAATTGGGTCATGAGAGCCTTACAGAACCGCAGAAGTACATCCCTGTTTCAAGTCCTCTCAAAATAAAAGCCAATATTGCATTTGCCTTCCTAACTACTGACTCAACCTGCAAGTTTACCTTGAGAGAATCCTGGACTAGAAATCCCAAGTCTCTTCGTACTTCAGATTTCTGATTTTTTTTCCCCATTTAGAAAACAGTCTATGATCTATTCTTCCTACCAAAGTGCATGACTTCACACTTTCCCATGTTGTATTCCCCAGCCACTTCTTTTGCCCACTCTCCTAACCTATCCAAATCTTTCTGCAGCCTCCCCGCCTCCTCAGTACTACTTGTCCCTCCACCTATCTTTGTATTATCTGCAAACTTAGCCAGAAAGCCCTCAGATTCTTCATCTAGATTATTAATGTATAAAGTGAAAAGTTGTGATGCCAACACTGACCCTTGCAGAACTCCACTAGTGATCAGCTGCCTTCCTGAGAAGGACCCTTTTATCGCCACCCTCTACTTTCTGGCAGACAGCCAATCTTCTATCCATGCTAGTACCTTGCCTCTAATCTTTCTCAGCAGCCTCCTGTGCAGCAACAAGTCAAAGGCCTGCTGAACGTCCATGTAGATAACATCCATTGGCTCTCCTTTATCTAGCATGCTTGTTATATCCTCAAATAATTCTAACAGATTTGTCAGGCATGACCTTCCTTTGATAAAACCATGCTGATTTTGCCCTATTTTACCACACACTTCAAAATATTCAGAAATCTCATTCTTCACAATAGACTTCAAAATCTTACCAACACTGAGGTCAGGCTAATCGGCCTGTAATTTCCTGTCTTTTGTCTCACTCCCTTCTTAAACAAGGGTGTCACGTTAGCAATTTACAGTCCCCTCAAACCCTCTCTGACTCCTGTGATTCCTAAAACATCACCACCAACCTCTCCAATATCTCTTTAACTATCTCCTTCAAATTCTGGGGTTTAATCCATCTGGTCCAGGTGATTTATGCACCTTCAGACCTTTCAGTTTTTCTAGCACCTTCTTCTTGGTGATGGCCACCATGATCACCTCTAGCCCCTGACTCTCTTGACTTTTTGGGATGTTACTCATGTCTTCCACCATGAAGAATGACACAAAGTACAGAGGAACCTCGATTATCCAAAGGACACAGGCGGGCAGTATTTCTTTCAGTTTATCGAATGCCAGATAATCAAATGCCAGATAACATAGTTTAGCCAAGCATCAGGACCTTACGATCTTGCCAGATAATCCGATATTCGGATAATCGAATGCCGGATAATCGAGATTCCTCTGTACTAATTCAGTTCCTCTGCTATTTCTTTGTTTCCCATTATTATTTCTCCAGCATCATTTTAAGCAGCCCAATGTCCACCTTTGCCTCTCTTTTACCTTTTATAAATCTAAAGAAACTTTTGCAATCTTCTTTTATATTACTGGATCGCTTATCCTCATAATTAATCCTCTCCCTCCTTACTTCTTTTTTAATTGTCTTTTTTTGGCCTTCCCAATCCCCTGAAACTTCAGAATACTGAGATGCCTGCACAGCGTGGACGTGGAGAAGATGGTTTCACTACGAGAGACTAAGACCTGAGGGTACAGCCTCAGAGTGAAGGGATGACCTCTTAGAACCAAGCTGAATAGAAATTTCTTCAGCCAGAGGTTGGACCTCATTGCCATGGAAGGCTGTGGAGGCCAAGTCATTGGATACATTTAAGACAGAGATAGATAGGTTCTTGATTGTTAAGGGGATCAAAAATGATGGGGAAAAGGCAGGACAATGGGGTTGCAAAACACAACCAAGACTGATTGGGGAATCAGCCTTGAAGGAGTGAATGGCCTAATTCTACCCCCTCTATTGTATGGTCTTTGGGTTTAAAAAAATCAGGTAGTACATCAAAAACATTATTCACTTAAGCACATGTGTACTTGCACTTCATTGATTCAGCTGTCACAAGGTCAAAGATCAAAGTAAAAATCCCTCCCCACCAACCCCTATTAAATCACACTCATCCATTTTCCTTACCCATGTTTGCAGTTTGCAAAGTTCTCTGATCAAATACCACCTATAACCTGCACTTAAGATTATTTATTAGCGATTAGACTTTGTAGCCTTGATAGACAAAGCTGTCCTTTATTAGAAAATTATATATTGTACAACAAATAATATGATCTACTCTCTTGATAAAACAATTTATCATCCAACTTATCATAACTAACTCCAGGGGAAATCCACATATTATAAATAGTTCAGAGTATGTTTTATCTTCATTATGGTCCATGTATCACACTGCCTCTGTCAGCACACAAATTCACAATTGTACAATCTCCACACTTCATCTTTATGATTCAAACATCATGTTTAGAAATCAGAAGCATCCAGTCATTTGCACTGAGGGAAATCTATCAATCACATTAGAAATTGAACTAATTTAATTATTCAAATATCTTTCCCAAAAACTTAGCTCTCATATTTCCTTCCTGGCAAATTTAAATATCAAACCTCCAAACAACAAAAGCAACAAAAATGTACTGAAAATGGCATATTTTATAACAATATAAATTAACCTGCACATCAATTTTGTTTTAATATTATTCTTCAGAGCCTTTGGCATCTCTGAAAATCTTAGATTTAAAATCTCTCTCTTTATAAAGCTTTTATTTCACCTAGAATCTGGCTCAGACAACACATTCTTTGAACTTTGTTATGCACATTTTTAGCAATATGGTGTTGGTATTTATTCCATGTATTTTTTTTCTGTGATAAAACAGTCAGGACAACTTGACCAAAGGCCTTTTCATTGAGGCTGATTGCAACACTGGTGCTTTCCTCTCAGAAATCAGATGATTCCCACTCAGAAGCTCTGACTCAACCAAAACACAGTGCGTTCTCCTGCAGTTTGCTGTGTTCCATTGCTTCAAATACATTCAGTCAACCAACACCTTGCTCCAGTTACTGCAATTCCTTAGTAAATCTCCAAACAGCATTCATTATCTATTATCCTCTTCATTCTGATTCCCTGGGCTTGGTTTTGGTCACCATTGCTGTTCTAGCAATTTTTCTTCATTTAATTGCTCTTTGAATAGAGTTCTGGAGAGAGTTATTGTGTCACAACAGTGGTTTCCCCACAACTTCAGGTCATTCAATGTTTATAATAAGAATAATTCATAATTTCCTACTGTAAAGAAAAGTTCTAAAAGGAGAACCCACCATCCATGGCTATCTACAGAAATTAAGGAAAACATCAAAGTAAAGGAAAAAAAAACATAAACTGAGTGTCAGGTCAGATGATTGAACAAAATGTAAAGAATGGCAGAAAATAGCTAAAAAGTTAATTACAAGAAATAACTTAGACAATGAGAGGAAGCTAGCTGAGAAGGGTTAAAATGAATAACAAGAGTTTCTTTTGGTATTTTGAAAAATACAAAAGAGTAAGTAAAGTGAGTATTGGTCCTCTGAAGAGTAGGAATAGGGGGGTTTATAGTAAATTATAAAGAAAATAACAGATGAAATGAACAAAAATTTTGTTTCTGTCTTCATTATAGAGGATCCAAGACAGTCTCTAAATCAGAAGGTGGAAAGGAAAAATGAACCTGGTGAAATTAGTCACTTGGGAAGCACGAGTGAGAAAATTAATGGAACTGGAGTCTGTTGGATCTTCAGGTCCTAGTATACTTACTTTAGTGTCTTAAAAGAGGTGATTAATGAGGTAGGTTAATTAGTTGTGTCAATTTTCCAAACATTGTTTGATCCAGGAACAGTTGCATCAAATTAGAAATATAGTCCTATATGAGTAAATGTAACCCCCTCTAACCAAGAAGGGACAGAGGTAGAAAATGATAGGCCAGTTAGTTAGATGCCTGCCTTTGAGAAAATGGTTAAGATCGATCATTAAAGAGGTTACAGCTTGGCACTTATAAAACTCAAGATAATCTGGAAGAGTCAGCGTGGTTTGGAAAAGAGAAATCATGTTTAATCAATTTATTTTAGTTATTTCAAAAAGTAATATCCCCCTTCCAACTCCATTTTGATTTAGCCACCTCCACTATCTATGGTGGCCTGCACTGCCTTTAACAATTGACATGTAAATTAATCAGTTGGTGATTTCCTGTGGTGATGAATACTTGAAAAACACCTTTGACAATTTGGTGGTGAGAAAAAGCCATTCGGTTGCGTGCGTAAATGCCTCTCAATACAAGGAAGGAAAGAAAGTATGAAAGAGTAATATGTGCAGTGGATCTAGGTGACTTTCAAAATGTATGTGACAACTTGTTACATGAAAGATTATTGCACAAAGTATGACTCATGATATACAGGGTAACATTTTGGATGATTGGCTGTCTGGCAGAAAATAAAAAACATGCATTAATCAACTATTTTGTGATTGACAGGATATGACACAGGAGTCTGTGCTGGAGCCTCAATTTTTAACAATTTATATTGATAACGGAGATAAAGGGAGTAAAGGCATGGTAGATAAATTTGCAGATGACACAAACATAGAAGGGAAAATTTAATTATTGAAGTATTTAAGGTCCTGTATGGTTTTGGCAAGACAGATGTAGAAAGATTGTTTTATCTTGGGGAGGCATCCAGAACTAGGGGACACTATTTAAAAATTATGGGTCATCCTTTTAGCACAGAGATGAGGAGATTTTTGTGCTCTCAGAGAGTTGTGTGACTTTAAAGTTCCCCACTTCAGAAGGTGGTGGAGGTGGGATCATTAAACATTTTTAAGGCAGAGGTAGAGAGATTCTTGTTAGGTAATGGAATTAAAGGTTATCAGAACTAGGTGGAAACATGGAGTTCAAAACACAATCAGATCAGCCATACTCTTATTGAATAGTGAAGTAGACTTGAGAGGTCAAATAGCCTGTTTGTACTTCTAATTCTAATTCATCTTCCAATCTGGACATGGGATCTCTGCTAATCCACTTTCCTTGTGGTATGCTGCCATGTTATTTTAATGTGATGATCATATTTTTCAACAAAAGCACAGTAATCTTATATAACTATGTATAATCAATAAGCATTTATTCATAAATCTATGAAAGATTTCTAAGCATTTTCAATTCATTTAAAACTTACCTGAAATAAATGCACAGCAGTATATTTCACATATTTTTCACGGTCTTTGACTCACCTCATAAATTCTCATAATTCACATTTTTCTATTGGAGATTATTTGTGGTGATGGACAGGTTTCTTACTGTGATGAGCAAAACTTGAAACACAAGGCAGAGATGATGGCCCAGACTAATCATAATCCAGAGATCCAGGTAATGTTCTAGAGATGCAAATCAGAAATTGCTGCAGAACCTTAACAGGTCAGGCAGCATCTGTGGAGAGAAAGCAGAATTAATGTCTTGTGTCTGGTGATCCTTCTTCAGAGCTCGGAAAAGGTGGAAAACTGCTGAAGATGGGGTGATTGGTGAGGCAGAGATGGAGTCCAGAGAGAAAGAGTGAAATCAATAGTTAGGCAAAGGGCTGAACACTAAGCCAGGGAATATGAAAGCCAATGATAGGAATCATAAATTGGTGCAAATGGGTTGGCAGTGCTGAAAGCAGCCATGACATGACAATGTGTGAGGTGTGGAGGAACGTAAAGGATATAGAAGGTGGTGTTCACCTTCTAAAATTATTGAACTCAGTGTTGAATTCTGAAGGTTGTATGGTCCCCAAGTAGAAAATGAGATGCTGTTCTTTCCGTTTGCAATGAGTCTTGCTGGAGCACTGCAGCAGGCTTGCAACAGAGATATTGTCCAGGGCACACAGTGGTGTGTTGAAGTAGCAGGCAAGAGGAAGCTCAAGATTGTTTTTGCAGACTGAAAGTAGGTATTCCCACCAGACACACATTCCCAGAGACATATTCCCTTCCTGGCCCTTGTCAGCATTTCACAGGGATTGTTTCCTCTGGGATACCCTGGTCCATTCCTCTGCCATCTGCCAACCTGTCCACAACACCTTCCTGTGCAATCACAGAAGATGCAACACCTGCCCATTTACTTCCTTCCTCCTCACCAAGGCCCCAAACATGCTTTACAGGTGAAACCACACTTTACTGCACCTCACTCAATCTGGTCTACTACGTTTGCTGCTCACAATGAAGTCTGCTGTACACTAGGAAGCATAGAGTCGGTGACCACTTTGAAGAAATTGTGTTCCTTACTTAATCTGGCCTACATATGAATCCAGATCCATAGCAAAGTGGCTCTCTTTTTATTTTGTACTGAACAGTTACTAGGCTTCAGTCAGAACTAAGAACATACAAACTCATCATTTTCTGCAACTCAGCAAGGAGTGTTTTATTCCTAAATTGTGCACTCTGTAAAAGCTCAAGTAAAGCTGAATAAACTAGTGAATTCTTGCTGATGACTCACCTATGTCACATGACTCATCTCTTAAAGGGACACAGTGCCAGCATAACATACAGCAATTATGAAACATAACAAATTTCCCTCTGAAATGCCCCAGCAAGTTAATAATCACAAGTCTCAAAAAAGAAATGAAACTGGACTGACCATTTGTTTTAGACCTAGGCACCTGAAATGACAATAACAGAACAGCCCTGTTAACTCTGCAAAATCCTGGGCTAGTGATAACATTGGGAGAGCTGTCTCACTGACAAATCAAGCAACAGCCTGACCATAGTTATATGCATGGAATGACACCTGACAGACAATTTCTCAGACACTATCATCACCATTCATGATTATATCCTGTCCCAGCCACAGGTGGCGCACAGTAGGAGGGAGTTGCACAAGGAGTTCTCCATATTGAGTCAGGACACCCTAAAGTCTCATGGCACCAGTCAATGATAGGCAAGGAAACCCCATGTTGAACATCATTTAGAGGAAGCACTGAGGGTGGCAAGAGCACATAACGTACTCTGGGTGTGACTTTATTATCCACCACCAAGAGTGGATCAGCAGCAGCACTAGTGATCAAGCTGGTCATTTCCTAAAGGATATAGCTGCTGGCCTGGGACTGTGTCAGGTAGTGATGGATTCAACAAGAGGGAATGTAATACTTGACCACACCCTCACTAATCTATCCAGGACAGTACCAGTATGGGCGGCACGGTGGCTCAGTGGTTAGCACTGTTGCCTCACAGCACAGGTTTGATTCCAACCTCAGGTGACTGTGTGGAGTTTGCACATTCTTCCCGTGTCTGCGTGGGTTTCCTCCGGGTGCTCTGGTTTTCTCCCACGATCCAAAGATGTGCAGGTCAGGTGGATTGGCTGTGTGTAAACTGTCAATCAGGTGCATTAGTCAAAGGGAAAAAGGGGTTGGATGGGTTACTCTCTGAAGGATCGGTGTGGACCTGTTGGGCCGAAGGGCCTGTTTCCACACTGTAGGGAACCTAATCTAATCAGTAAGAGGAACCACTGAGAATACCTTACATCATGTTGTGTGGAACAATCACTGTGCTCAATGAGATAAACTTTGAAACAGAACTAGCAAATCAAGACTGGATATCCATGAGGCAGTGTCAGTCATCAACAGCAGCAGAATTGCGCTCCACACTATGTGTAATCTCATGGCTCAGCATATCCCCACTCTACCATTACCATCAAGCCAGGGGATCAACTTTGTTTCAATGGAGAGAGCAGGAGGACATGCCAGTAGCTGCACCAGGCATACCTAAAATGAAGTGTGACATGATGAGACCACCAATAGGACTACACACATGCCTAAAAGCATAAACAGCAAGTGATAGACAGAGCTAAGCAATGCCACAATGAATGGTTCAGACTTAATCTCTGCAGTCCTGCAAAATAAAGTCATGAATGATGTGGATAGTTAAACAGTGCACTGGAGCAAAAGGCTGCATCCTCAATGATGGGGGAGCCCAGCACAGTAAAGCTGAAGCAGTCACAGAAATCATTAGCCAGAACTGCTGAGAGGTTGATCTACCTCAGCATCCTTCAGATGTCCTCAGTATTACAGTTGCCAGTCTTCAGTCAATTCAATTCTCTTACATGATATCAAAAATCAGTTGGTTGTGCTGGATACTGCAAAGGCTATCAAGCACCAGTTCAGAAATAACTTGTTCACTGATGCCCAGGACGAGTTCATCCAGGACCACTCAGCCCCTGACCTCATTACAGCCTTGGTTCAAAAGTCGTCAAAAGAGCTGAAAGTGGGCGGCATGGTGGCACAGTGGTTAGCACTGCTGCCTCACAGTGCCAGAGACCTGGGTTCAATTCCCGCCTCAGGCAACTGTCTGTGTGGAGTTTACACATTCCCCCTTGGAGGAAACCCAAGAATATAGGCTACCAGTCCTTCTCACCACAACATCTTAGAACCCTACCTCAGGGTTATTACTATATCTCTAATACTCCAGTGGCATAATATCCTGTCAATGTTGAGGACTAATTGTGACCCACCTTCCTGACTGATTTGGAAGGACATCCCCAATTGATGAGTGACCAGTCCCCTCATTGATCTCTGCTCAGGTCCCAACGGACTTATTACTAATGCCCCATTTCATTGCACCGGATCTGTGGACTGACCATGGTTCACTTCTTGGACTATAATGATCCTGAACTCCTGACCCCGATTGCCCCAAGGCCCTGACAGACCGTACCCAAAATCCTGGATTGAACAATCCTCTTGACTTACTGTGCTGGTCCCCCCCTTTTAGATGACAATTCCCCCTTTGACTTCACTAGAGATTACGCCATTTAGGTTTTCAGACTTGGGCCATTTGGTTGAAGCACATGTGTTAGCAATGTAAGCTGCTGGCATATGTTGTAGTAATGATATTGACCAATGTAATGTATGATGCCATACAGTAACATGTCTGTCTCCTTGACTGATCACTGCTGGCAAACATGACAGGCTGCCTGTCTTTGGGACAGTGCAAAGAGGCAAACGACAGAAGTACCTGTATGTTACAATGAGATAGCAATATGCAAAATAGCATTCAAGGTGGTACAAAGTAAGTGAACCGTAAAAGAGCAAGCAAAGAACCCTGAGATGCACTGTGCTGTAACCCTTTAGGAGGGTACTTGTTCCTGCTGACAAAGCAGTCTGGCAATATCATTGCAACGAACCAGCCAGGGGAGCGTGGAAGTGGTGAACTGTATTCTAAATGAGTTAGAGATGTGCCATGAGGATGTGATAAGTCTGGCATTTATCTATTGCCAACCTCTGTTGAAGGCATGCAAGCTATCATTGCCCATGGGGTATGCCCTGAAATGTTGGGGAACTGCTGGTCAAGAAGCAGCAAGCTGGAGCTGCCAGTTACCGCTGTCTGACTTTCACACTGGAAATTGTCAGAAGTTAGTTCCTCTCCACCAGGTTGGCAAATTGCAAACTGCAGGCAGTTGAAGCAAGAATAAGAACATAAGAATGAGGAGCAGGAGCAGGCAAATCAGCCCCTCGAGCCTGCGTCACTGTTTAATACAATCACAACCAATCTTATTTTTACTTTGCTGACCGCTCTCTTTAACTCTTCAACCCATTTGTAATACAAACATCTGTCTATCTCCTCCTTAAATTTACTCAGCATCCTGGCATTCACTGCACCCGATAGTAGTGAATGCCACAGATTCAGAACTCTTAAATCTCTGTCTTAAATAAAGATGCTAATACATGCAAATAGGCCTCTTACCAGTGAGATTTTTATCTCAGTTTTTAAATTTCGGATAAAAAGTTAGACAATGTTTTCTCAACACGGAGAATCTAATTTTTCTGACCTTGCTGTATTATCGGATCAGGCTCGCCTTGCCCCTGTCATCCAGGGGTTGAGAAAGTTCAGCCGATTGTCTCAAATCCAATATAATTCTTCTTCAGAACTGGACATTAAGTGAAACGTTTATAGGGTTTCAGCAGAACAAGATCAGCTGGAGAATGATTTTTACCAACACTCAGGTTCACTTCATAGATTCTAATCAAATCTGAACATATGCAAACATGTGCTTGTTTAACCCTTTAGCTTTTATGCAAGCATTAAATAGCCCATTGTTCCATTTTTGCTTTGACCCTAGTGTGTTTAATTTTTTAAAATATAATTTTCTAATTATTTTCCCAAAATTTTGTAACATGAATTTGCCATATGAAAATTAGAATGTGAAGGATCTAGAGTGTTCATTGTCAATGTTTTATTTTATTGAGTTCTGGGTTATAGTAAACTCCTAGCCTTTGTTTTAATGCAAGAAATCATGAGGATGTGGAAATATTTTGTCATAAGCAGAAATCAGTGTTAAAGCAATGTTAACATTCAAAAACATACTGGTTAGTAATGTATGAAATAGGAAAATGAGGATATTCAACCCGTTCAAACTTGCTCTACCTTTCAATGCTATCAAAATCTTCACCCTAAGACTTTCATCTTCCTCCTTGGAATTGAAGTTCACTTTACTATCATCTATAATTTACAGAACAGGGGAGATCTTTCAACTTATTTGTCTGTGTTCACACCTTTGCTCACAAAGTTCAGAACTGATCTCAAAATCCTGTGCTGTCCTCATATCCTGGTATTCTTATATATTGAATATTGAAATACATATTTCAGCTTCTCTTTTAAACATTGTATCTCAACCCTGTGACAGAGCATTTAACAACCTTCTATTTAAAGATATTTCTCCCACTGGGCTAATGCACTGATGACTTCTTACCTTCTGCTTCCCTTAGACATTGTTTTTCACAGTGTCTGAAATGGGATGGGGAAGGTACAGAAATTCCCTTTACTTTATGGAGCAAAGATAGCTTTGATTCAGTTTGGACTGATGTGCCATCTTTTCAGTAAGATTTTGGTTATTAGATTAGATTCCCTACAGTGTGGATGGAGACAGGCCCTTCGGCCCATCCAGTCCACACCGGCCCTCTGAAGGGTAACCCACCCAGGCCCATTTCCTCTCTGACTAATGCACCTAACACTATGGGCAATTTGGATTGTGGGAGGAAACCGGAGCACCCGGAGGAAACCCGTGCAGACATGGGGAGAATGTGCAAACTCCACACAGACAGTCGCCCAAGGCTGGAATCAAACCTGGGACCCTGGTGCTGTGAGGCAGTACTGCTAACCACTGAGCCACTGTGCTACTTGGATCTTGGAGGAAGTTGTTGTGACCACGTTTACAAATGTTCCCCTTATGCCTCTGGACACAAGTAAATAAGCAGCACAAGACAGAAGTACACAGAGGTAAAAGTGGATTTTTACAAATTAATGAAAATAAAAGAAAATGACTTTACACTCAGTACTGTATGCTAACAAAATCTTTACTTAATAAATAAGGACATAAGAAATAGGAGGAGCTGAAAGCCATATGATCACTGAGCCTGTTCCATCTTTCAATAAAATCAAGGCTGATCCTTCTGACTTCACCTTCTTGCATTATCATCACATCCTTTAACTTCTTTCGTATGCAAATATATATCAATCTCTATCTTGAATATGCTCAATGACTGAGCTTCCTCAGCCCTCAAAGACATCTACAGTTCCAACATCCGCAAACCATTGAATGATGAAATGTACCCTTGTGTTAGATCTCATTTTTCCAATGGGAATCTGGGTTCAGTGGTAGATTCAGATTAGATTCCCTACAGTACAGAAACAAACCCTTCAGCCCAACAAGTCCACACTGACCCTCCAAAGAGTAACCCACCCAGACCCATTTCCCCCGAATGATGCACCTCACACTATGGGCAATTTAGCACGGCCAATTCACCTAGCCTGCACATCTTTCGGATTGTGAGTGGAAACTGGAGCACCCAGAGGAAACCCATGCAGACACATGGAGAACATGAAAACTCCATGCAGACAGTCGCCCGAGGCCAGTGGGAATCGAACCCATTCCCTGTCACTATGAGGCAGTAGTACTAACCACTGAGCCACCGTGCCACCTCAATTCAGGTACAACTTTGTTACAGCTTCAGATTTTCTTTTCAGTAAATCACACAAAAACTTCAGATTGTATACAGTCAAAACTTAAAGCGCATATGCCTCCCCCGCCCCTTTGATACTATTGGTTCGCGGTGTTGGTTATGCCTCTGTGGTTGACTCTTTGGTACAGGATTTAAAGAGGTGGACAGGCTGGTGGCCCAGTCCCAGTTATGATATTTTCACAGATTTTCTTAACTTTCTACTTGAAGGTCATCACAATGGATAACATTTGCCAGCTGTAGATTCTATCTCATTTAAGAAACACCTACTATTGTCCTCCTTGTGAAGACTATATTAAGCAAGTATTTTCCCACACACTCTAACCACTGGAGCCAGGGGCAGCTGTCGGCCATTTTGTGTCACACAGTTATGGGCAACCCTAATATCTTGTCTCAGTTTGAGATGGCTAACTCCTTATTCTGAGACAGTGACCCCAGATTCTGGGCAGCCCAGCCAGAGGAACAGGATATTATATGGTACAATAAGATCATCCTCCATTCTTCTAAATTCAAGGGATTTTACAGCAGTAATCTACTCAATCTCTTCTTGTGGAACTATTCTCATCCCAAAAATGATTCCTCTGAACCTTTGTTGTGCTCCCTTAAGGAAAATATATTCTTCTTTATTGAAGGAAATAACACGGTCAGCACAGCGACTCAGTGGTTAGCACGGCTGCCTCACAGTGCTAGGGTCACGGGTTCGATTCCAGCCTTGGGTGATTGTCTGTGTGGAGCTTGCATATTCTCCCTGTGTCTGCGTGGGGTTCCTCTGGGTGCTCTTGTTTCCTTCCACAATCCAAAGATCTGAATTGCCCATAGAGTAGGTCATTCATCAGGGGTAAATATAGAGTAGAAGAATGGGTCTGGGTGGGTTACTCTTCAGAGGGTCAGTGTGGACTTGTTGGGACAAAGGGCCTGTTTTCATACTGTAGAAATTCTAACACTTATACTCCAGTTTCATTTCATAAAAGCTAAACATTTAATTTACTTATCTAATCATTTGTTGTACCTGTATGTTAGCTTTCTACGATTCATGTCTCAGGCAGAGGTCCAGCTAAATACCAATATATAATTTTGTAACACCTCATATCATGTTCCATCTGCTATGCTCTTGTCCACTCACTTAATCTGTTTATATTCATTTGCAGCTTTTTCACAGGGGGAATAAATAGGAAAATAGAACTGTTTAAAATTGGAACCAAGAGGAACGTGAATTTAATGATCTCTTTCTTTACCAATATGATGCCTGAATTGTAGTGTGATTGTACAGAGCGGTGGTTAGATTTCCCTGACTGAGTGCTACATTCCACAATATAAAAATGCGGGCACCTCAAATGTTTCCAGCAATCTGCGTTTACTGCATATGCCTGCAATTTGTTCCCGAAGTCAAGGATTTGCACTGAAAGGAAATATCTTGTTTAATATTTAACCCCATTGTATGTTTATGTAACTAATAATTTTGGAGGGAAGTGAAGAAATGAGCAAGTACATAACATGAAATTTCCTTCAGAGAAGAATAATATATTTTGAGATGGAGAAAGTGACGAATTCTGATACCCACACGTGAGGATATCAAGGACTTGGAGAGCTTGAAGAGAATTATCAGAATTTTACCAGCGATTGGAGACTTCATGTTGTGTGGAGAGACCAGAGAAGCTGGTAGTGTTCTTCCTTGAGCAAAGAAGATTAAAGGGGGGGGGGGGGGGATCTAAGATGGCGGTGATCTGAGATAAATATTGTTGCATCGCAGCAGGAGCATTTTTACCTTGTTTTTACCTGGTCCTTTAACCCACCCAACCCAGGTCATCAGGATTTCTTGGGGCATTAGAAAGATTGTGGAGCCCCAAGAAACATTTAAAAATGGACTTACCTGTATTTTCAGCTGTCAAGAAATGCCTAAAAAGGGAGGAGGAGCATCTGAGGCCAGGCCTGCAGCTCAGTCTGCAGCAGCCTCCAAGCCGATTACTCTCCAGGACCTGGTGAACCAGGTCTCGAAATCCCGCGAGTTGCTGGGGAAACAGATTGAAGAGAAGCTGGCTCCAGTCTCTCTAATGCTACAGAAGCATGAGCAGCAGCTGGGAGATCTGAACAAGAGGACAGATGAGGTGGAACACAGGGTCACAGTGGTGGAAGCTGATGCCAGTTCATTCAAGGATGAGATCCAAGCCCTGAAGACGCAGGTTCATAATTTGCGTGACCAAGTGGATGATCTTGAAAACAGGGGCAGGAGAAAAAACATTCGGATCATCGGTCTGCCTGAGGGTAAGGAAGGTGAGCGGCCTGCGGAATTTGTTGAAGATTGGCTTCCGAAATTCCTTGTCTTGGAGACTGGCATGAGAGGATTGAAGATAGAGAGGGCAGCACGGAGGTTGGGTCTGGCTCTACACCCTCGTCCTTTCCTGGTGCGGTTCCATCATTACCGGGATAAGGAGAGAGTCATGGAGGCTTCCAGACTCCAGGGGAAGGATCCAAAAGCCCTAATTTACGTGGGGTCTAAGATCATGTTTTTTCAGGACTTTTCAGCAGCGGTGATCCAGAAATGAAAGTTGTATGATGGTGTCAAGAGAAGATTGAAGGAGCTTGGGATTCAGTACTCCCTGAGATATCCGGCAGTGCTTCGGATCACCTTAGATGGATCTATGCATCTCTTTGACACATCGGAGAAGGCAAGAGACTTTGTGGACAAACTAACCTAATTTAAACAATTGTAGTAGGTATAAATATTGTTGCTTAGGTATGCTTTTATCATTCTGTAAAAGAAATGGAGGAAATCTGGTTGGAGCTTTGTTTTTCCCTTTTTTTTCCTCTATTGATAATAATTTGGTTCAAACTATGTCTGGCGGTGGTTAAGATGTACATTTTAAATTTCTAAGTTAGGACAGACCAAAGGATGGGTGGGGTATTTATTCCTCTTTTTTTAATAAAAGAATATTTTTATTCATATTGATATTCTATGGGGTGTTTATTCTTTTGAGCTTGTGCTTGTGATGCGGCTCTAGCTGGGAGAAGTGAAGGTGGTTGAGATGGTTAGATGCCTATTTATGGGCAGTTCGGGGCGGGTAGTTGCCCCCTCCAGGGAGGGGGTAAGTTCCCCTACTCAGCGCTATTGACACTTTATATGTTCGTTTGTTTTCTGGTTTTTGTTGTTTTTATTTTTAATAATTTTGTATGTTTGTTAAATGTAGTGGTTTTAGTTTATGCAGTTTTTATATTTGGTGGACCATGCGATACTAAGGCTTAGCAATTTGTGGTTCGGGTTCCTCCTCTCTGGAATTTAAATGTAATTGCAGAAAATTATGGCTAATGATTTGATTAAAGGTGTACCTGGAATATCAGGGGAAGTCACTCACCAATTAAGAGGAAGAAGGTACTCTTGAGTCTTAGAAAGGAGAAGGTAGATATTGCTTTGTTACAGGAGACACATTTGGATGACAAGGAGCATCTGAAATTACAGCAGATTGGCTTTGACCAAGTTTATTTTTCATCATTTAATACCAGAAATAGGGGAGTGGCTATATTGGTTAGGAAAAATCTCTTATTTAAATTGTTGGAATGTGTTAAAGACACATACGGGAGGTTTTTAATTCTTAAAGCCTTGATAATTGGGGAAGAATATGGTATTTTAAATGTTTATTGTCCCCCAGCTCATCCTCTTAAATTCTTGGTAGATGCTTTTTCTAAACTGATAAGTCTCAAGTCTCGGCACATCATTATAGGGGGAGATTTTAACTGCCTCATGGAACCCACAGTAGACAGGTTGCCTAAAGGTCCCTTGATACCCTCTGCACAAACTAAACAGTTATTGGGTTTGTGTGGGGAATTAGGGTTGGTGGACGTCTGGAGGTGTCTCCACCCTACAGGTAGGGATTTCACATTTTTCTCCATTCCGCATAGATGTCACATGAGGATTGATTTTTTTCTGATCCCTGCGGTAACTCTGGATCTGGAGGCATCCTGTACGATTGGTAATATTGCCATCTCTGATCATGCTCTAGTGTACCTCATGGTTAACATTAAGGATGTTATAGTGGATTCAAGGTACTGGCGAATGGACCCCTTTATTCTCATGGACAGTAAGTTTGTGGAGTATTTCTCTAGGGAATTTCGGACATTCCTAGACATCAACATAGGCTCGGTTGATAGCTCATCTGTTCTCTGGGAAACTGCCAAAGCTTATGCCAGGGGGTTAGTTATTTCATTTTCCACCAGTAGGAAGCGGCAGAGGGGTGAGCAGCAATGTCTCCTTGAAGCACAGTTGAAGGCGGCCAAGAAGGCCTATTTTGACAAATCCTCGTTGGTCAAACTACAGAGGATTACGGCACTGCGGTCTGCACTAAATTCCGTGCTCACACAGATGGCAAAGAAGGAGCTGGCTTTTGCAAAGCAAAGGTTATACAAGCATGGTGACAAGCCAGGCAAATACTTAGCATACTTTGCCAGAAAGAGAAGTGCCTCACAAACCATTACAGCAATTAGGGAAGGGTCTGGGAACCTAACATGTGATTCTAAAAAGATTAATGTGGCGTTCCAGCGATTCTACTCTAAGTTATATTAGTCTGAGAAATGTGAGGAGGGGCAGACCAAAATGGAATCCTTTTTTAGAGATCTGAAGCTCCCGGTGTGACTCCCGAACAACAGTCCTTTCTCAATATCCCATTATCAGAGCAAGAAGTGCAAGAAGATGTAAGGCAGCTTCAGAGTTGAAAGGCACCTGGTCCTGACGGACTTTCCAATGAATTCTATAAGGAATTTATAAGTATACTGTCAGGCCCGATGCTGAATATGTTCATGATTCATACAGTCATGATTGTCTCCCACCATCTCCGAGAGAGGCCGATATTTCACTTATCCTTAAAAAAGGGAAGGATTCAGAAGACTGTGCTTCGTATAGGCCCATCTCACTCTTAAATGTGGACTTTAAGATCCTCTCTAAGGCTCTTGCTTTAAGGCTGGAGACTGTGTTACCCTCTATTATTAAAGAGGATCAGATGGGCTTCATAAAGGGTCGCAGATCCTCCAATAATGTTAGGAGGCTGCTCAACGTAATTCAAGCATGCCAACAGCAGTCAACACAGGGATTGGTGATTTCTTTAGATGCAGAGAAGGCTGCACTGAGTTGAGTGGCTGTACCTTTTCTATACTCTAGACCGGTTTGGTCTGGGTGAAGTTTTCATAAGATGGGTAAAGGTTCTCTACAGTGTACCTCTCGTGGTGGTCATTACCAACGGGGAACGATCAAGCAATTTTAATATTTCTAGGGGCAGCCAGCAGGGCTGTCCCCTTTCACCATTACTTTTTACGTTGGTGATTGAACCGTTGGCAGAGGCCATTCATGGGGATCTCAATATATCAGCTCCAGAAGTGGGGTCAAAATTACATAAGATCTCGCTGTATGCAGACGATGTTCTAATTTTCTTGACAAATCCAGCAGTCTCAGTGCCTTTCCTGATACAATGCATTCATGCGTTTGGCGCTTTTTCAGGGTATAAGATTAATTTTGCTAAATCAGAGACTACGCCTATGGGTGGTCTTATGAAAGAGTTGGCTCTTGAGAGTAACTATAGATTCCCATTTAGGTGGTCACAGGGGGGTTTTGTGTATTTGGGCATATTCATTACCCCAGTTCTGGATTGGCTGTTCAAAGCCAATTTTACTCAAGTTGAAGTGTTGAGCCATGGGTGGTTGGGTTGGTTGGTCCTGGTGTCCCAGAGGTGTTCTCTGAAATGTTCTGCAATTAGGCGGCCTGTCTCCCCAATATACAGGAGGCCACATCGGGTGCAGTGGATGCAGTAAATGATGTGTGTGGAGGTGCAGGTGAATTTGTGGCGGATATGGAAGGATCCCTTGGGGCCTTGGAGGGAAGTAAGGGGGGAGGTGTGGGCGCAAGTTTTGCATTTCTTGCAGTTGCAGGGGAAGGTGCCGGGAGTGGAGGTTAGGTTGGTGGGGGATGTGGACCTGATGAGGGAGTCACGGAGGGAGTGGTCTTTTTGTAATGCTGAATCTCCCCCTCCCACTCCACCAAGGACATGCAGGTCCTTGGACTCCTCCATCACCAGATCATAGCAACACGATGGCTGGAGGAAGAGCGCCTCATCTTCCGCCTAGGAACCCTCCAACCACAAGGGATGAACTCAGACTTCTCCAGTTTCCTCATTTCCCCTCCCCCCACCTTGTCTCAGTCCCAACCCTCGAACTCAGCACCACCTTCCTAACATGCAATTTTCTTCCTGACCTCTCCCCCCCACCCCCACTCCAGCCTATCACCCTCACCT
The DNA here is from genome assembly GCF_047496795.1 of Chiloscyllium punctatum. Taxonomy (NCBI): domain Eukaryota; kingdom Metazoa; phylum Chordata; class Chondrichthyes; order Orectolobiformes; family Hemiscylliidae; genus Chiloscyllium; species Chiloscyllium punctatum. Next base: position 45,326,915 of record NC_092743.1, on the reverse strand, counting down.
TAACCTCCTTCCACCTATCGCATTTCCAACGTCCCTCCCCCAAGTTCCTCCTCCCTACCTTTTATCTTAGCCTGCTGGACACACTTTCCTCATTCCTGAAGAAGGGCTCATGCCAGAAACGTCGATTCTCCTGCTCCTTGGATGCTGCCTGACCTGCTGTGTTTTTCCAGCAACATATTTTCAGCTGTGATTTCCAGCATCTGCAGTCCTCACTTTCTCCTAGTATATCTTGCATGGATGATTTATTTGAGGGAGATGTAATGATGTCCTTCGATCAGTTAGTACGGAAGTACGAGTTACCTAAGAGAGTAAGTTTGTGGAGTATTTCTCTAGGGAATTTCGGACATTCCTAGACATCAACATAGGCTCGGTTGATAGCTCATCTGTTCTCTGGGAAACTGCCAAAGCTTATGCCAGGGGGTTAGTTATTTCATTTTCCACCAGTAGGAAGCGGCAGAAGGGTGAGCAGCAATGTCTCCTTGAAGCACGGTTGAAGGCAGCTGAGAAGGCCTATTTTGACAGACCCTCATTGGTCAAACTACAGAGGATTACGGCACTGCAGTCTGCACTAAATTCCGTGCTCACACAGATGGCAAAGAAGGAGCTGGCTTTTGCAAAGCAAAGGTTATACGAGCATGGTGACAAGCCAGGCAAATACTTAGCGTACCTTGCCAGAAAGAGAAGAACTTTTTTCAAGTTAGGGATTTTATTCAAAAAAAGACCACACTTTTGACTGATCCCTACAAATCTGACATAGAAAGAGGAGTACTAAGGGCTAAGAGTACACTCTCAGTCAGTACTTTATATCACCAATTGGGGGGTGCCACCTCAGATGAGTCTGATCGACTCTGCAAGATGTGGGAGAGAGAGCTGGGTGTTGAAGTTTCTTCAGAGGCATGGGAGGATATTTGGGAGAATGCAAGAAAGATATCAATTTGCAATAGGCCCATGCTTTACAGTTGAAGTTTCTCCACAGGGTCCACTTATCCCCAGACCATTTGTCAAAATTTAAACCAGGGGTATCTTCAGCATGTCCCAAATGCAAGGTCTGTACAGGTACTCTTACCCATTGTCTTGGTCTTGTGACAGGCTTCAAACATATTGGAGCGCTGTGGCAGGTGCAGTGGAGAGGATTTTAGATGTAGGGGTGGAGAAGGACCCTATTTCTCTCCTTTTAGGCCAACCCATTGTATTTCCTGCAGACGCGCATATGAAAAAAAACTTTTCAATATTCTTACATTCTGTGCAAGGAAGAACATCTTGCTAGGTTGGATATCTGAAGAAGGGCTCATGCCCAAAACATCAATTCTCCTGCTCCTTGGATGCTGCCTGACCTGCTGCGTTTTTCCAGCAACACATTGTCAGCTCTGATCTCCAGCATCTACAGTCCTCACTTTCTCCTATCCGAAAAATCCCCCAGGCCTGTCGGGTTGGCAGAAGATTGTTATGGAGCATATTCCCCTGGATTTTCTCACAAATATGGTACACCACAAAACTGAGAATTTTTACAAGACATGGCAACCCTTTTTGAAATACCTGTACACAGATTTATCTGCCACACTAACAAGGGCTTTTATATAGCCGTAACGATTGTGTTTCATGAGTCAATATCCATGGAGGAGGAACTGTGAATGTATGAGTGTTTTGTTTGGCTGGACTGAGTTATTACTATTTATTTGTTTGTTGCTGGGTATTTATTTATTTAGTTAAATAGCTAGTTTAGGTTTTTTTTTAATTTTATACTTCTCTATATATGTTTATACATTCATATAGGAGGGTGGGTTGGGGAATTTTTTTTATTATTTGAGTTTAGTTTTGTACTATTTTTGTACTGTTTGGAATTGCATTGTTTTGTATTTGTTTTAATATTTAAAAATCTATTTTTTTCTTAATAAAAACATATATAAAAAAAGATTAAAGGGAAATTAAATGGAGATGTTTAAAATTATGAAGTGTTAAAATTAAACAAGGGAAAACCACCAGCAGGTGAGCTTGTAACAAGATAAGACAGATTTAAGGAAGTTTGCAAAAAAACTAAAGGAGAAATGAGGAGAATCTTTTTTAGCAGTGAGTTGTGCTCTGGAAGACATCCCCTAGAAGGCTGATTCAACAGTGACTTTCAAATAGAAACTAGCTTTTTTTTTGGAAAAAAACAAAATTACATGGTAATGGGGAAAGAGTAGGAGAATGAGAATAGTTTGGTATCACTTTCAAAGATACACATAAGCCTATGTCCCAGCATGCTCCATTGCAGCAACATCCTAAACCCTTTGCCCATGCAAGTCAGGGAAGCAAACAACTTGTCTCACTACATCATTATGTCTGCTCTCAGTCCAACTCACACACTACTGCAATCCTTTAATCCTTTACCTGGGAACTCGGGAACACATCTAACTTGCATGCTTCTGCCAGGTTGCTTTGCATGCAGGGACACACATGTATCTCATGTATCTATATGGGACACATCTTATGGATCTTAGCCTGCTTTCTTAGAAATCCCACACTTCGATTTACTTGGAGTCAGCCAGTCTTGATGGCTTGTGTTGCTTTAGCACAGATGGAGAGGAAAACACTTTGTTACAAAGTGGGTGGCAGTAAATAGAGAAGGGCTAGACATGCTGCTGTACAGCACCAGGCTATGTCAGCGTCACACCCAGAAATGTGCCCTTGAGCAGGGATGTGGCAATTACATTGCATACATTTCAAGCTAATGGCCATGCCT